>NC_138773.1:180203924-180821424 GCF_965119305.1 Pelophylax lessonae | reverse complement strand
CTGCCACTTGGCGTCTCTAGCAACCAGTGACGTCAGGCACACACAGGGAATGCCCAGCATTCACAGCGGAGGAGGGTTTAAATTCCTCCTCCTCCGCGCCAAGAACGTGACATTGCTCCACCCACCTCCTCCTCGCTGCAGCCTGCAGGTAAGTGTCCTCTGTAAATCATTCTGTAATGATGTGAATGTAATGTAATGTCCTCCTCGGTCCTCCTCTGACTGGCCGCAACTGTCTGCAAGAGTTCTTCTTCCTGAATCCTGAGTGAGTGTCCGACTTCTTCCTCGCCAGCCCAGGTCCTGACTGAGGGGATCTGAGAGCGAGGACACGTCTGTCTGGGCACTACCAATGGGGGGGGGTGCTGTGTGTGGAGATCTGATCATCTGCCTAATGGATTCTTCCAGCCTCACTTGATTCTGGGCAGTCTGGGCACCAGTATATATCAGTACATAAAATAAAATTATTTATACAGCTTCAGTGGCGTACCAATAGGGGGGGTGGTCCGCCTCGGGTGCCACACATTAGGGGGGTGTCAGGGAAGACCAGGGTGACACCCGGGGCCGGCCGCCAGACTGCTTCCGCCGCGGAGGAGGAGGAACTGTTTAAAGCAGAGAGGATGTGACAGACTCACTGTCACTCCTGAGCCCTGAATACACAGCGATCGGCGGGCGCTGCCGGAGTTAACTGTGCTGGTTAATGAGAAGGCGATTGGTTGCTAGGACCGCCTATCAACCAATCACCTGCTCATTAACTAGCACAGTAACTTCTGCAGTTCCCGCCAAGGCGCCGACTGCTGTGTATTCAGGGCTCGGGAGTGACAGTGAGTCTCTCTCACATCCTCTGCTTTAAACAGTTCCTCCTCCTCCGCTCTCCTCCTAAAAAGGTAGGGGGGGTGGGGGTTGTATTGTAAAGGGGTTCTTTGGAGGGGGGGCTTTGTATTGTAAAGGGGTTATTTTGAGGGGGGGCTTTGTATTGTAAAGGGGTTATTTTGAGGGGGGGCTTTGTATTGTAAAGGGGTCCAGGGGTACGGGGGCTGTGTAATGTAAAGGGGTCCAGGGGTAAGGGGGCTGTGTAATGTAAAGGGGTACGGGGGCTGTGTAATGTAAAGGGGTCCAGGGGTACAGGGGCTGTGTAATGTAAAGTGATCCAGGGGGGGGCTGTGTAATGTAAAGGGGTCAAGGGGTACGGGGGCTGTGTAATGTAAAGGGGTCCAGGGGTACGGGGCTGTGTGATGTAAAGTGGTCCAGGGGGGGCTGTGTAATGTAAAGGGGTCCAGGGGTAAGGGGGCTGTGTAATGTAAAGGGGTCCAGGGGTAAGGGGGCTGTGTAATGTAAAGGGGTCCAGGGGTAAGGGGGCTGTGTAATGTAAAGGGGTCCAGGGGAATGGGGGCTGTGTAATGTAAAGGGGTCCAGGGGAACGGGGGCTGTGTAATGTAAAAGGGGGTCTTCATACATTTTACACGTGACACGTCAATGGGCAGTTCGTCGCCTGGGGGGGGGGTGCCAGATATAGGATCCGCCCCGGGTGCCAAATGCTCTAGGTACGCCCCTGCTGGCGCGTGCTTTTGACTGGTACTGCTGGCAGATACTGCTGGTGGGTATTGCTGGTGGGTACTGCTGGCATGTATTGCTGGCTGGTAATGCTGGTGGGTACTGCTGGCTGGTACTGATAGCTGGTTCCTGATCATCAGTGTGACAGGAGTTGCGCTGGAGGAAGCATGCATCTGCAGTAGAGAGCAGAGCCGCAGCTTCCTGTATTGCTGCAGAGTACATTTGGTATCACTCCGCCTATGACAGGCGCTATACAGGAAGCATCGGCTTCGCTTCCTTTAGTGCCGGCTCAGTTCCTTCACACTGATGCTCGGAGATGGCGGGTCGGGAACCCGCAAACTGGGCTTACCGACCCGCCATCCAAGAGCAGAAGGTGGCGCCGGGATTCTGTTGGGGAGTCACCAGGACGCAGCTGCTATAGGGTTGCAACCTCATCCCATTAAACCAGGACACACAATAATTACACAGGTTCTGTGCCTGATTAAGGTTGTAATTAAACTCACTCACTTAGACCCTTATCTGCATTATATTAGCCTTAGAACTTATGTAATTCATATGTGTCCTGGTTTAAAGGGAGGAGATGGTAACCCTAGGCGGTTAATGGGAATGGCGTTCCTGCTGTGGAAAAAGTACAGGAACACCGTTCCCATGCGTTCCTGCAGGACTCAAGCCCTGGTGCCAATGAAGCCAAACCCGCTGTATTCCACCCTGCATTTAATGAAAAATATCATGCATGCACATTAGGTCCACATCTTGGCTGCACCTGCGTACTAAGCACAGTGCTTCCAGCCCTTTGTTTACATGTTCCTATAGCAACATGTTCGCTTCCACTGCTATAGGAATGTGCACACAAAAGGCTGGAATCGCTGTGCTTAGAGTGAAGGCGCGGCTAAGATATGAACCTAACGTGCATGCACAAGATTTTACATTGCATACAGGGTGGATTAGAGCCAGCAGGAAAACAGTGCATTATAAAACAACCAAATAATCGATATTAACAATAAGTTTGCTAAATGGCACGAACACGCTTTTAAAGCCTAAATGTGTATTTTATGGAATTTAGCAAGTTTGCCTGGAGTTCCTCTTTAATTTGATTTGAACTTAGAGCCCTTTCACACTGAGGTGCTTTTCAAGCATTTTCTTGCTAAAAAAAAGCATCTGAAAAGTTCACAAAAACCAATTTCCTTTAAAATCCCCTAATGTTTTTACACTGGGGCGATGCGCTGGCGGGGTGGTGAAAAAACTCCTGCAAGCAGCATCATTGGAGCAAGTTTGGAGTGCTAAAAAACGCACCTCAAAAGCACTCCTTCTATTAAAATGAATGGGAAGCGCCTCAAAAGTGCCCGTAAAGCGCACAAAAAGCACTTCAAAAGCACCTCAAAATGGTTCTTTTGAGACACGTGGCCTTCAAAAAAGCGCACAGATAATGCCTCAAAAGCGTTTGCACCTCAAAAGTGCTAAAAAATGCGCTCAGCGTTTTATGGGCAGTTTTCAAGCACCTCAGTGTGAAAGCAACCTTAGTATTCTATATGGAAAAACAGTTTATTTATACTTCCTATATGTAAAAAAGTATTTATTTTAGCCTCTGCTACTTGAACATGATTGTAAACATTTTAAAACATCATCTAGGAATAGTTTGCTATTTAACATTTTTGCAGTAATTTCTTAGATTTTGAATTCTAAAATCAATATTTTATATGTTTACTAAACACTATATATTTGCAATTGAGTCATGAGTTTCCTACTCCTTGCTCGGGCAGAAAATGCATCAGTCTGCATTGACATGAACTCTTCAAGTTTCCTCATTTGCAGATCAAGCTATGTCCCACACCCCACCAAGTATTCTTGCATGGCTGTCAAGTTGTTTTTCTGTTATCAGTTTGATTGTTGTTTTGTGTTTGTTGGACCCAAAGGTTATGGATCTCTCTTTTCACTTTCTATTTTGACTGGTTCAAACTTGCTACAATTTTCCCTTTTATGTGCTCATCTGGGGTCCACTACAGTACTACCTTACTTTGTCATTACTTATTCCCTGTTATCGTGAACATTTTTCTATGTACCAAGGAACTACTGCTTGAACCCACAAGGATACCAATCTTTTCTATAAGTTATCCTTCTTTACATGTCGTCCAGATATCCCAATGGTTAAGCTTAGCACCATTCTTTCCAGGAATGTAAGGGGACTGCATGACCCAATAAAACAGGCTGCTGTATTTACTATTATTCAACTACTATGATCCTTCTGCAGGAGACACACCTAATGTCGGAAAAACTTCAAAGCCTGAAACGTCATATATATATATATATATATATATATACTGTGTATATATATACTGTGTATATATATATATATATATATATATATATATATACACATACACACTATATTATCAAAAGGATTGGGACGCCTGCCTTTGCATTCACATGAACTTTAATGGCATCCCAGCTTAGTCCATAGGGTTCAATATTGAGTTGGCTATGGGAATGTCTGACCATTCCTTCCAGAAGTGCATTTGTGAGGTCAGGCCACAGATGTTGGTGAGAAGGACTGGCTTGCAGTCTGCACTCTAATTCATCCCAAAGGTGTTCTGTCAGGTTGAGGTCAGGACAGGTGCAGGCCAGTCAAGTTCCTCTACCCCAAACTCACTTATCCATGTCTTTATGGACCTTGCTTTACCATGGTAATTTTATTATATCTGTATTGAGATAATAGACCTAACACAGAGAGGTGGGCCATTTAAATAATATATAATTTTTGGACTATGTGTGAATACCCAAGAATTATAAAAACAAATATAATCCATGTAAAGGAAACGATGGACACAATTTATTTTTATTGAATTTATATGCATATGGACATTTCATTTATATGGACTTAATTATCGTTTATCACTAGTTCGCAGCTTTGGTGATCACAATAATTTGCACTTAAGGAGAAGCACCTGATTGAGAATTATTGGTTTACATTTGTTTTCATAATTGGATGTTCACACACAGCATAACAATAGTAGGTTTATGTTATTGAGCATTTGTATTTTTATGCTTTATGAGTGCAGTTGCGCAAATCTGATGTTTTGATTTCTAGTACTGAGTGCTTTTTTTATATATATTCACATAATATTATATAATTGTCTGCAAAATAATGTTAGTAAAATGCTATAATTATTCTTATTTACTCAAGTAGGCATATATAATTATACATGTGAAAACTGATGTAGCTCTTTTTTATGTTAAACAAAACTTCTTTGATAAAAACTATCTGATAAAAAAAATATTATATGCGGTATGTTGGACAGTTTAAACTGATGTAATGAAAAAGCATAAATGGATTGTAAATCTTGACCTTCCTGTAATACTCAGGTCTATCTATGCTCCATCCACTATCCTTTTCCTCCATATTGATCAGTGAGCCAATCACTGACCAATAGGTTGACTCAGGAAGTAGGAGAAGGCAGAGTCATGAATAAGTTAAAATTTGTGTAAACTTCTGTTGCCCACATTTCTGGATCTACCATTCTTGATGACATAGGTCTTTCCCTAAAAGGAACCTCTGCTTGTGTATCTTTTAATACATTTTTAATTGCCCATATTACTGAAATATAATGATTAGAAAACTAGAAATCATCAAGAAAATGCTATTGAGTATACAAATTTAGAATGAGGGCACAAGAAAATGACAAATAAGGAAAAAAAATAACCGTTTCAGAGAAAAAACTCCAAGCCTTGGACTATACATGGAATTAATGAACAGATGGAAACAATGCAAGCCAACATGCCAATCTTGAATTTCCAAGAAAAAAGACAAAAGAATTTCATGTGTGCGTGAGCAGGACTAAGACATCTATAACAGACTGAAGCTCCAGATGGAACATGGTTAAGTATGTTCTGCGCTAAATAAGATCTTGTGCACGCTGGACTTTTCAGTGGGGGTCAGACTCAACAAAGTTTTATTGTGTGTGGAAGGGAAGATCTGCTCTTAATGTAAACCTGTCATTACCGAAATACAGGGGCTCTCATTGTTTACTAAAATTATGGTAACTTGGCTGTTACGGTGATCCCACGGTTCCAGTGCTTGTTGACTCATAGATGAAACAAGCATTCAGTTGAGAAAACTTGAAATAACCTCAGAACCTACACACGTATTGAGCTACTAACTCCAAGTATTGATGCAAGAGTTTAAGGATGATTCCCAAACAATTTCTCTTTTAGAAGGAATGGTCAGTAATGGTAGCCTCAATGTGTCTATCATGAAATTCAAAATTATGAATTCAGTGTAACTTATAGTGTAATTCAGTAGATGGAAGTCAAAATGTTTAGTGCCTGCAACTGGTAAATGTAATTGGATTTTGTGCTTATCTGTAAAATTAATTTCTTAAAGTACATCAAGTGGCACAGATCCGGCTATAAATCATGACCACCTGGATTATCCGCCACTTCTAGGTGATTGGACACTGGAATACTGTAACTCCTTCCATACAGGAAGTACCTCCATTTTGTAGCAAGCAATGAACCTGAAGAAAGAGAGGCAGGACCTCTGTGTCCCTTGAGGTATTCCAAGAAATAGATTTTACAGGTAAGTACAAAATTCGTTTTCTTTTATCCTACATCACGGGACACAGAGTAGAGTATAAATCATAACTACCTGGGATGTCCCGAAGCAATGTACATGAGGGGAGGGAGACACAGAAATGTGAGGCCCAAAGAAACTATTCTACTGCCGAAACACACTGTGGCCAAAAGCAGAGTCTTCAGCAGCCCTCACGTCTACCTAGTAAAACTTAGTAAACATATGTACTGAAGGTCAGGTTGCAGACCTGAGCAACTGATGCCTGATGATGGATAGCCCAAGAGGCCCTAACACTTCTAGTAGAGTGAGCCTTCACTTGAAAAGGTGGAGCCTTACCCTTCATACCATAGGCTTGGGTAATAAGCTGACAAATCCACTGTGAGATTGTCAACCTAGAAGTTGCCTGACCCTTTTTAGGACCCTCAGGCAGGATGAATAACAGATCCAATTTATCTTTAAATAAACCTTGAAAGCCCAAACCACATTCAGTGTGTGCAGAGCTTCCCCTCCTGGTGACTGAGGACTATGATAAAACAAAGGTAATACAATCTTCTGATTCAAATGAAAACTTGAAATCCCCTTTGGTAAAAAAGACATATGAGGATGCAGAATCACCTTGTCCTGGTGGAGAACTAAAAATGGCTCTTTACAGAGAAGAGCAGCCAACCTTGACACTCTCTTTGCTGAAGTGATTGCCACCAAGAAAAAACAAACAAACACTTTCCGAGTCAATAGGACTAATAGGAGCTCACAAATTGGTTCATAAGGTGGTTTCTGCAAGACAGACCAGACCAAAGTCCCACGAACACAGGAGGGAACCATGCTGGTTACCCCCTGAACAAAAGTACGTCTCAACGAATGAGAAGAAAGAGGAATCTGAAAAAAAAAAACTCACACAGTGCCAATATCTGGCCTTTAATGGTGCTTAAGGCTAAATTAATTTCCAGGAAAGCCAATATGTGACCAATCATGTATTTCCGGGGATGGAACTTTCTGCTCTCACATCAGGCCACATAAGACCTCCAAGTCTTATGATAAATCTTTTTGGAGGAAGTCTTGCTGGCCTTTAGTTACGTAGATAGGACTGCCCCAGGGACTCCTCAATTCTTCAGCACCTGGGTTTCAATAGCCATGCCCTTAAACCAAGAGACTATGAAGCAGAATGAAATACTGCCTCATAAGAACTGACTCAATTACCCCTGTGCCAACAGCCGACTGAGTGCCTAAAAAAAGGAAGCTCTCTTGCTGAGCTGCAGGTACATTTGATCTCATATACTAAAACTGAGGAGGAGGAAGAACCTGAAACTTGAACATGTACCCATGAGAGACTGTGAAGTGAACACAACTGTTTTAAATTAGCTCCCGCCAAGCTATTGAAAAAGCCAGCAGCTTCCCCTCCACCTGCCCGAATGGGGTGCCCCTTCATAGTAAATAGGACTCCTTTGCCTTTGACTCTGGGCTTTTCCCCTTGAGCCAGTCACCTGTGAGTGGCAAAAGGACCACCAAGACACTAGCCCTTTTTCTTAAGTGGCCAGAGGGCGGATTCTGAAGACTTTGAAAAATACCAATGACTGCTACTGCCAGTTGCACAGAGAAACCCACCAAGGCAAAGGAAGCCTTCAACAGCATGTCCAGTCTCCTGTCTGCTGGGTCTTTAAAGACCTGGACATTAGCTACTGGGCAAGTCAAATTCTTATTGAGACAAGATAGCACTGCATCCACTGCAGGCATACTCAAATTTTTAAAGAATTTTCCTCCCTAGGATAAAGAGGAAGAAAATCTCTTTGGTGGCATAAACACCCTATTCGAGTGATCTGTCAGGAAGGGCAGGCCAGTAGACAGCATGGTTCCTCTAGACGGACTTCACACACAGCAAACACAAACACACACATCATAGGTTGAACTGGATGGACTTATGTCTTTTTTCAACCTCACTAACTATGTAACTATGTAACTTCTGTGCCGCTTCACAGGCCAATTCATGTTCCCTCTCCTACACATAGGCATTTGGCTAAAACTTATGCGCATGCCCGAATGCATATCGGCACTCAAAGAGGTGCGCGCACACACATGCACATCGGCGTGCTCACGTGCACAGCTGACAGATGTTGGTGCCAAATGGGCTATATAAACTGTGTCAGTGCTCTGGTTCAGTGGTGCTAGTCTTTCAGCCTCCAGTGTACAGTATCCTTTGACCTGTGATTCTGTATCCTGATCCCAGTTGCTGACCCCGCTTACCTGAGTCTGCTTCTGACACATTCTGCTGTGCCAGTTGTCCCACAGTCTGCTTCCCGTACATGCCTCACTTGCCACTGTGGCCAGTGCCAGCCTGCTTTAGTCTGCCATCCACCAGCTGTCTACCAGCCTGCCTGCTTCTCTGAAGACTACTCACGACTCCCCTGCCTAACGTCAATACTAACGTCAATACTAGCTCTGCTACTCGCAAGACTTACAGGCACTCGTGCCACTCTGCAAACCTGTGCCTTCTGGTCACACTACCAGGGGCCCCCGTGTCAGAGATGTAAGAGAGGCCTTCCTCATCATTTCAGGCTCTGCTACCAGGTAAATTTTAAATTGCAAAATGCAATTAAGCAGGGCAATTTCCACAAATGAAATATACTGTCACTGTGTTAATCTAATTACAAAAGTGCTCACGTGCAATAAATAATCACAATAAGTGAACATAAATAGAATACAAATGTGATCAATCCACTAATGAATAAATATAATTAATATAAAGTGCAAATGGCAATCTAAATTCAGATATAAATAAGGAAAGTGGAAAAATAGAGCATATATTCAGTCCAGCAATGAGTAAAATATAAAGTGCAAAGTGAAAATAATGTGCTGACTTCCAATATTGTCCAAGAGAAATTCATCCGAAGTGAATTCCAACCAAGTGACTATAATCCTCAAAAGTGCAAAATATAAATAACCCGAAGTAGTAGTGATGGTGGCACCCTCCAAACATTGCGAAAAATAGAAGAAATGAATGCCCCAAAATCCACAATTTTTGAAACAGAATGTTCCGTACAGTGCAACGAGTTACGGGAGTTACGATTGCGCAATCTCCCACCTATGTCCTCCTGGGCCATCGCCTCCCCCAAGTCCCTAAGAACACCCAGACTCTCATTTCCTATATCTTTCTAGGAGCTAAAATTACAATAGCTAAGCAATGGAAACAACCCACAGTCTCATTCATTTCTGTGAAACGTAAAATCTCCTGGATCATGACTCAGGAAAAGCTGTACAGTATCTTAGATGATTCTAGGGAAAAGTCCATCTGGGAACCCTGGGCGACCTCTACTAAGGTAACACTTTAAGACGGGTTCTGACTGACAGACTCTCTTTTGCTGACTACTACTACGCAGTGTGGGTACGGACCATGGGATCCTCTCGTCTCTCCCTCTCCCCCCCCCCCCTCCAGTCCTTCCTTCCCTCCTCCTTCTTTCTCTCGTGACCCTTCCTATTCTAGCTCTTATTTCCTCCAACTTACTCTATCCTTCTCCCTGTTTACATCTATTAGCAAAGCATGTATTTTGTTTTCTCAACTTCATTGTATTGGTAGTTCTTGGCTAACCTAACCTCGCTTTTAATATCTGACAGGGTTTACTTACCCTTTCTATTTTGTTATAATATACCAAGGCTGTTTTCCTTCCTGTTTTCATTGCGCCACCTTCAGCTGCATTTCTCTGGGACAAAGCATGATCCCTTTTGCGGTGCCACGGAGAAATCGGCTTTTGCTTTTTCTTGGAATTCAGCCCTACTCAGCTTACTTTATTATTCTGAGTCTATTTCAACACCTAGTTGCATCATCGACCGGCCAAGACTACACTTCTTACACTGTTTTGAACAATGTCTCCTATGTATTCATACTGTTCATATGCCTTGCTTGTTACTGTACTTCTGTTGCCTTTTTGCAAAATTCAATAAAAACTATTGAAAGAAAAATAGAAGAAATGCAAACTCACCAAATGTAGTTGATCTCTGTTACCATATGGTAACAAGAGATCAAAATGCACTTATTAGGTCTCCGTGATCTTTATTCAGCGATCCGTGGCCCCATAGGCATAACAAACATAAAACTTCTTTCCAGCAAAATTAATCTCTCAATCCCAAAGAAACACTAAGCTCCCATGCGGTTACCCACACACAGTTCGGGGAGCCACACCACTCCAGGAAGTACCTAACCGGCATGTGTTCCAAGGTGGATTCAGATCGAGGAGACGTGCATGTCAGCTTGACACGTTTCGTCCTTGGATTGACATCATCGGAAGCTGAGGGCACGTTGCTTCAGCCACATTAATATACCCAAGAAAGTTTGGAACCCACCCTCTAATCGCTCCTCCTCAATATAACAAACAGTCCAATCGAATACACCTCGCGGTATTATCCTATTGATTAGGTACTACAATTCCCACTAATTTTAACCAAATCCGTTAGGGGAAAAACAATATCCAATAATAATAATATTGTTATTATAAGACCCCAAAGAAGAATACTCAGTCGATAAGGTTTCAGACTGTGGCAACCCAAAGTCAGCCTGAACCATCTCAAAGAAAGATTGTACTAATAACTTCTGCGCCTGTAAGAAAAAAGGCCCTCGGCTTCCTCGGGCTCAGACTCTGCAGAGGTAGAATCCAGCTTCCGACCTGCTGTAGGCTCTGTCCTATCCTACTCCTCATCAATCTCCACCTGATCTGGTGCATGGCACCTCTCCGCCTTTTTTTTTTTTTTTTTTTTTACCTCTCCGCCTTTTGACAGCCCTCTGCCACGGAGGTAAGTATACCTGCAATTTTAATTACAATTTTCCCCAGACAGCGCAGGACTCATCACATATATCTTTAGAGTATACCTGCAATTTTACCTTCCAGGCCTGCCAAAGCAGCTGTCAAGTCATCTTAGTGACATAAGCAGAGGTTGATGCCCCTGCAGTGGCAGATGCAGTGGCTCCACTGCTTGTCCCCTCTGGCCTTTCAGGGGATGCAAAATCAGCAGGTTTGTGACAAGTATCCTCAGGACATCATGGTGTGTGCCTTTCCCAGCTATGCTGCCCTTCTTGCTTTCTGGAAAACTTTCCAAAGCGTGCTGGATAAAAACAGGGCTGTGTCTAGTCGGCTACCTCCAGCAAGGTTTAATTACACAATAGCTCAAAAGGATCCCTCAGCTCCCAGCGTCCTCCCCAGAGACAGCACTCATGTGCCCAGGAAAACTATCTGCTCTTTGTTTGTGCACCACCAGCTCCAAACAGCAATTGGCTGCCACCAAAAGAGCTTGTAAATGCAAAATCTGCATGTTTACACCGGTCCCACTTCCCTATCACAATTCTGTTTTTTGCCATGTGCATATCCAGTGTGTGTGCCCCATCTGTGCATGCCGATGTTCGTATGTGTGGTCTCGCCACCTAATGCCGGTGTTCTATTCTACCCACCAGAAAATGCAATGGAAGAGATGTTGCGAACAAAATTGTTTACTGCGCATGCGCTATGTGTTCCAACATGTTTGATTTACGTTTCAATAGGTTTTCTAATCTGACAGAATACGAAGCCGGCAGCGGACATCGTCTTACACCCAAGCAAGTCCTAATTGTCACACTTATGTTAGCAGTAAACTCACCTTATATAGCAAAATAGACTATTTTACCGCGACAGAGTGAAATAGTCTATTTCACTATATAATCAGTTTTGCGCTGAGCAGTGCGGGTTGTACCAAGATGGCCATTGCCACCTTCTGCCTGCAGGCTTGTCGCTCTAGATTCTATAATAGTAATAATAGTATAATAATAAAATTTGAATCTTGTATTTTAGGATATAAGGTGAGTTTAGTGCTAAAATATGTGTGAAATCAAAGACTTGGCTGGATGTAAGAAGATGTCCGCTGCTGCCTTCCTATTTTGTCACATTAGTAAACTTGTTAAAATGCATAGCGGCCATGTTGGAATGCATGGCGTATGCGCAGTAAGCATTTCTGGCTCAGAGCGTCACTTCCGTTAAATTTTCTGATAAGTAGCGGTATTCTGAAAGGACACCAGAAAAACCAAATACCATTACCTTCTGTTAAAAGAAAATTACTAAAAGCTCCAGACTTCCAAATAGGGAAACACAAAAGCCTGCCCCATAAGTTCACCTGCAGCACACAGGGACACAAAGACCAGCATACTGCCCCCAGTGGTTAAACCAGAAAGACTCCCCAAGCAGCTGATCTTGGCTGACAATAAAAGGACCACTCACCCATTTCCTGCCACAGGATCGTGCCACAGATCCAATCTTTACCTATCACGGTGGGCTTGGTCACATGGGACCTTCAGCTTCTCTATCACTTACACACTAGGGTCCCCTTTCCTGGACCTGTACAATGTTCTACTGGAAACACCTTGGTCAGTATCGATCAGTGCAGGGTCTTGTACCCCAGGGCCCAGCACTGAAAGGCTGCATTATAGGCAATCCCTTTCGAAACTTCCATCTATATCATAGCGAGGCACAGGTACCCTCCATTTCAGCGTCCTAGCTATAAGAATAGATCGGGCCAACCGGTCTCCTGATCCCTGCTGGAACCACTTGAGAATTGTGGCAATACCATACAGAGAGTTGAACTTCAATGACCATCACCTTCAAGACACTGATGAAAAAACTGAGGTACTTCCTGTAAGGGAGGGGTTATGTAGAGGAAAACGTCACACCAAACAAATGTGCATGCCCCTGATGATGTCATTGACGACGAAACCTGTTGGGACAGAGCCAGGAGACAACACAGGAGGGAGGAGGGCTGTTGCTGTCTGGAGGAGACCAAGTGGCCAGGTTATGTGAGCAGTGATAGCTTTTTGCTATACAAGTACCTGTTACAACAGAGTGGCGGCAGCTGCAAAGAAGAGGATCTCAGCAGGACTACGCTGGATCCGTCTTGTGACTGAGTATCTGAGTAACTGAGCATCAGGTAAGCAAGGGGGAAAACAAATAGTGGGGAGGGGTGGAGTTCCTTTTTAAGGACCCTTTCACGTGATCCGCTTGCTCACCAGGGGTTCTATCGCTGATCCCCGCTGAGCAGGTAGATGACAGGTCAGTGTCCTGTCCGCTCATGCAGAGTGGACATGGACACAGACCATTCTCCTCTATGGGCCAGCAGATGTGAATGGATCGCCTGTCCATTTACACCCGACTGCCATCCGATCTGTTTTTGGCAGATCGGAGGTAGGTGGGCATAATCAGACACATGTACATTTGTCCCGCCATTCCATACAGAAGAATGGAGGTTCCGATCGGGTCCATGTGAAAGGGGGGGGATTTGTAATAGTGTCCATGGCAGTGGCAACGTAGTACAGTGAGTCTAATCATATATAGTTTGTTGTATTGCACAGTTGTTTAGCGCAACACATTTTACATTCCATTTAATTCTAGAGTGATTTTTTGCTTTTAGTGTTTGAAGTTAGGTTTTAAATTAGAGATTTGCCCAAGATATTTGTTGAAAGATTTTTACCATCATTCCCTGAGGAAACTTTCATGCTCCTTAAAAGAAGCATATAATGTTCTCATATTTAATTTATTTTTTCTCTATATTATGTTGAGGACCAAAAATAACATTTGAAAAACTATTTTCTCATATTTTAGGTAAATAAATAGGAAATCAAATTAACATTTCATATTTATATTTACAGCCAATAGGTGGATCTCTAGGTTGCATTTCACATTTACTGTACATGTCTATTCTGTCTGCTCTGGTTACAAGTCACAATAGTGCAAATTTAAACACAACTGAATAATGCCTCATTCACACAGGCACGTACACCTGTAGTCAACGAATGGTCTGTGTCTTTGAGAGTCTGGAGCCACCAGGTGCTGTGTGCAGGCAGCCCAATCATGTTTATGGGAACCCAGCAAGAGCTTTAGCAAATCTGCGTTTCTCAATCCGACAGACATGCAGGTGTGGGTGAGCCCCCTAGAATGCTCATTGACTGTATCGCATTGGGAGGTCTGATGGGCCTAAAATAAGAGGAATTTTGACTTATCTGTAAATTCCATATCTTGGAATACAGTACAGGACACAGGCTGGATATTCATAGATGGTTGGTTTCTCCAGATTTGATGGACATGCCCCCCTGGGCACACCCCTCTTAGCCACTAGGATTACTTTTACAATATTAGGAATTGCTGACACCTTGGTCATTGGTATCCCAATTGGTATACACTATGTGTTTCAGGTTAGTCACTCAAAAGTATGAAAGCTAGCTTTGATAGCCAACTAGCATTTCCAGAGGTCAGCAATGGCAGCTTGTTTATTTTTCTCAGGAAAGGTTTCATTTACGCTGCATGGTTCTTAGTGAACAGAACTCCTTGAAGAACGGATGTTCAGTAAGATAAGCCAGAATTCAGTAATAGCTCAGGGTGTTGTATATGAACTCCTTTACTTGCATAGAAGAGTTATTGACACTAGTTTCTGAGAATCATTAACTGGAGTGGAGTGTGTTTCAACAGGGAAGGGAGAACCCTTGCCACCAAGTCTGTAGGCTCCAATGGCTTTACCCTTTGGTCTCGCTTCCGCTCTTCGGGTCTTCACGAAAGTGTTGGCCCCAGTTCTAGCATTATTGCATCAGCAGGGAATTTGGAGATTACTGGAGTTCGGTTGGATTCTGAATCTTCAGAAGTCCGCCCTGGTTCCATCCACAAGCCTAGTCTATCTGGGTCTGACTCTGTAATCGTCCTCAGCCACAGTGTTTCTTCCTCAGGAGAAACTTCCAAAGTTGTGGGAGGCAATTCGGCTTTTGCTGACCAACGAACGGTCGTCTCTTCAGACTTGCATGCACCTGTCCGGGTGGGAAGCCAGGTGCTGAAGGACAGAGGGTTGTCT
This sequence comes from Pelophylax lessonae, assembly GCF_965119305.1. NCBI lineage: Eukaryota > Metazoa > Chordata > Amphibia > Anura > Ranidae > Pelophylax > Pelophylax lessonae. The sequence continues at coordinate 180,806,468 of NC_138773.1, read as the reverse complement.
GACTCGGTGATTCCTATGCGGTTAAAAGATAGAAAATCTACCTCTAGAAAGATTTACCATTGTAGGTGGAAGACGTACATTGCGTGGTGTGAATCCTTCCGGGTTCACCCTCGTTCCTTTTCGGTGGCTCAGATCTTGGCTTTCCTCCAATGAGGGGTTGTACCATCAAGGGCCAGGTCTCAGCCTTGGTGGTTTTCTTTCAAAGCCTGATGGCCACACACTCCTTGGTGCACACTTTTCTCCAGGGCGTGGGACACTTGGTTCCTCCAGTGCGGTCTCCATTGCCACCGTGGGACCTCAGTTTGATGTTGTCAGTTCTCCAGAAGCCTCCCATTGAAAATATTCGGGAGGTTCCCCTGCTTATGTTGTCTCAGAAGGTGGTCCTTTTGGTGGCCATTATTTTGGAGCGCAGGGTGTCTGCACTGGCGGCGTTGTCTTGTCATTCACCTTACCTGGTGGTTCACAGGGATAAGGTGATTCTGCGTCCATATCAGTCGTTCTTTCCAAAGGTCGTCTCTGACCTTCATCTGGAGGACCTTCATAAGACATTGTGTTGCCCTCTCTGTGTCCCAAGCCTAAGCATCCTAGGGAAGTTGCCTTGCACTGCCTGGATGTGGTTCGGGCAAAAGGGGGGGGGGGGATCTCGCAAGGGTCTGGCTGCTTCTGCTGCGACCATTTCCAGATGGATCAGACAGGCTGTAGTTCAGGCTTATTCTATGAAGGGTTAGGTTCCTCCTTTCCCTGTCAGAGCGCGCTCTACTTTGGCGCTTAGTGCCTCCTGGGCCCTCCTTCATCATGCATCAGTGACATAGGTTTGCAAGGCGGCCACCTGGTCGTCTGTACACACATTCACAAAGTGGATGTGTTGGCATCTGCGGATGCTTCTTTTGGCCGCAAAGTTTTGCAGGGTGCTATTTAGAGGACTTGTGCTCTTTGAGGGTGTTTTTTCTGGTGAGCTCTAGTTGCTGATAGTTGAGCTCCAAGTTACCTGGTTGACTATGTTTAGCCCTGGGGAAGTTAGATTTTTTCTGCTGTTCCCACCCCTCATGTTTGACACTGTTTCAGGACGTCCCTACGGTCAAGAAGATGGAAAGCTGTGTCCGTAAATGAACGAAAGAGAAAATAGGATTTATGTCTTACCGTAAAATAAATTTCTTTGATGTTCATTGACGGACACAGCACCCGTCCTCTATGGAGGTGGGTTTTTTCTTCTGACACTGCTTGTTACAAAACTGAATACCTATAGCAGGAAGTGGGAGTATACCCCCAGGGACTGCACCATAGGCGTGTTCAAGCTTTTTCTCTGCCTAGTGTCCTACTCCTGTAGGGGGCAGTATAACCCTACGGTTAAGAAGATGAAGAGCTGTGTCTGTCAATGAACATCAGAGAAATGGATTTTACGGTAAGACAAAAATCCCATTATTTCTAGCACTAGACCTCTTCTGTAACACTAAACTGGTAACCAGTAAACATTTTTAAAGAGTTGTCTATGGAGATTTTTAAGTACCATAGTTTGGCGCCATTCCACAAGCATGCACAATTTTAAAGTATTACATGTTAGGTATCTATTTACTCAGCGTAACATCATCTTTCATATTTAGCAAAAATTGGGTTATATATTCATTAAAGTGTATTTTTTCCAAGAAATTGTGTTTAACCTCCTCCCACCCGGCCACTGTATATAAATGGCCGGCTGGGAGCTCCAACGTTCTGAGTGGCCACGTAATGGCGCAATCCCGCGAAGGCTGTAATCACAGGACACAGCCAAGACGAGATCAGGATGGGGGGCTATGATTGGCCCTCCTGATCACGTGACGGCTGTATCCAATCATAATATAAACAGAGATGCTTATCTCTGTGACAGTTCTCCCTGCTGAGCTCAGTAAGAGCTCAGTAAGAGCTCAGTGCGGGGGGCGGGGGGGGGGGGTAAGGATGCGGGGGAAGCTGCAAGATTTGTGACAGCTCTGTGTGTAAGGATGATTATATTTTTCCCCCACAAACAGTACACTGAGCACCACTGTCTTCCCTGTCCCCATACACATCTATTAGTGTCCCCATAAAACACCTGTACCAGTGCACAAAACATCTGTTGGTCCCCAATCACATTTGTACCAGTGCACAAAACATCTGTCAATCCCCCATCACATCGTACCAGTGCACAAAATATCTGTCAGTCACCCATCACATCTGTACGAGTGCACAAAACATCTGTCAGTCCCCCATCACATCTGTACCAGTGCACAAAACATCTGCAAAAGTGTACCATTGTGACATCAACATATGTCAGTGTCCGCCGGTGGCCGATCTACATCTGTCAGTGTACCAGTGTCCCACCAATAAATAAATAAAATATTTAAAGTGCCCCCCATGCTCACGTGTAAAGGCGAACCCACAAAAGTTGGTCCCGTACGCATACGTAAATAGCAATAGCACCACACATGTGAGGTATCGCCGCACTAGTACCAGACCACCTGTGTAACTCTAAACTAGTAACCAATAAAGGCTTATAAAGCGTCATCTATGGAGGTTTTCAAATACCAAAGTTTGGTGCCATTTCGCAAGCATGTGCAATTTTAGAGCATGATATGTTTGGTTTCTGCTTACCCAGCACAACGCCATATTTTACCAAAAATGTGGGTATTATATTTTCTCTGTGTGCATTGAAATTTATTAAAATGTATTTATGCATTAAAAATTGCAAAATTGCGTTCGAAAAACTGCCATGCAAATACCGTGTGACATAAAAATTTGCAAAACCCACCATTTTATTCTCCAGGTCCTCTGCTACAAAAATTAATAATGTTTGGAGGTTTTAAGTCATTTTCTTGCAAAAATACTGATTTCTACCTGTAAAACAAAAAGGGTCAGAAGAAGGCCTGGTCTTAAAGTGAAATATGGCTGAAGGTGCTATTTGGATGTTGAGCTTATCTATGTGGCCAGGCTGTGAAAAAGTCTCACACGTGTGGTATCGTCATACTCAGGAGGAGTAGCAGAATGGGTTTTGGGGTGTAGTTGCAAGTAGGGCAATGCCGTGTGTGAGAAATAACTTGTTGATATGACATTTTTGTGAAAATAATAATAATAATAATAATAATAATAAATAAAATAATAATAATAATTTCTTAATTCTCAAAGGAATTGTGGGAAAAAAATTACAACTTCAAAAAACTTGCCATGCTTCTTACTATATACCCTGGACTGTCTAGTTTCCAAGAAGGGGTAATTTGGGGGGGGTATTTGTACAGTCTTGACATGTTAGGGCCTCGAGAAAGGAGATAGGCCGTCAGTACATCAGGTGTTATCAATTTTCAGTGATTGGTACCATAGCTTCTAGACTTTAACTTTCACACAAACCGAATAATATACCCTGATTTGGGTTATGTTTACCAAGGAAATGTAGCAGTATAGGTAAATGTAGGCTTCCACTCACCCAACAAATTCAATTCAAAATACTGTGCAAGAAACAAGGTAATTTAAAAGCAGATAGCAAAGGGAGACAACACTTTTAATGGAGAGGCTGCACACCCCAAATACGAACTAGCAAATGGAAGTACACAAGTACAAACTCCCAGGGGCTTTTTAGCAGCAGTGACAATTTGTATGAAATGTACGAAGCTGTAATTTTATTTTTAAAACATTCCTTTATTCATAAATGGAAGAAATATAAAAAACATACATAGTAAAAAATTCCCAAGAGGGAAATAGGATAAATTATGAGCTCTGGTTACAAGTGGAATAACATGATGTAACAACAAAAAATGATAATCGCATATTATAGATCATCACATAAGGGATGCAAGAACCCCGACGTGTTTCGACCCATGGAGTAAGGTCTTCCTCAGGGGGTCTGTGATGTCTGGAGAAAACATGTTTTTCAATTAAACAACATACATAGATTGTATCATGCTGCATAAATATATACAAACATGTGAAATAACTTTACCAAAATAGCGATATCAACCTAAGACCAGAGAACACGTTGATGACTGAGAAGTCGTCTTCCAAAATGGAGGCATGGGTCCTCCCACCAAGGGCGACACAGAAGATGCACAGGTTTACAAGGAGCCACAACTGTAGCCCACAAAAACGGGGCATGAACACCTGCCTGGAAAATCATAGCGTTCACTAATTGAAAACATGGGAGAGGACCTATATCCACATTGTGTCGAATTGTAAAAAAGGATAGGAAACGCCTAGGAGGTAAAGGGAAAAAGGAGGGGAGATGGAAAAGAAAGGAAAAGGAAAGGGGGGAGGGAAAGAAAAGAGGGGAAAAGAGGGAAGGAGAAAAAGCAGATTGAAGAATCTGGAAAGCTAAAATGCCAAAACAAACAAAACTACAAAGGGCTAAAGGGCTAGTGTGAAGGAATAAACTTTTTGCTTCAGATAATGAATATTTTTTTTTCAATCCAAAAGCTGCACCTCATCTTTACAGGCCTGGTATGTGGATTCAGGAGCTACGCATCACATGAAAAACAATAGGAATTTCTTTAGTCACCTTGACAAGAGTAAAACAGAAAGAAATCACCACAGCTAATGGGTAAATAATGGAATCAGACAGTTTTCTTTACTGTCCTGTCACCAGAAAGATACCTGTGAAAAATGTCTCGTATAGCCCTGCTCTTGAAGAAGCTCACAAAACAAGGCAATGTAGTGACCTTCCAAGATGACACTTGTACCATCACAAAAAAGGAAATCTTACTTGCAAAGGCTAAAATTACAGATGGACTGTATCAGCTGAACTGCAATGAGGTGGTTAATACTGTCAAGGAGGAAAAACATTCAATCTGCATTAACACGTGGCACAGAGGACTTGGGCACAGAAGTCCTCACATAATAAAGAAATTAACTGAGGAAGACTATGCAAGTGGAATAAAAATGTGTCCATGTGATCAAACAATGAAAAGCACCAACTGGGGTACAATAGCCCCTTTTAAGTAGAGTCTATTGAGTTAGGAAGGAAATGGGAGATTTACACGGTATCGGGGTGCTTTGGGGGATGTGGGGTTTTTTTTTTTTTTATTAGGGGAAGGTATGGTTAGACATCAAGGCTCTGGGATACTCATAGAGATACAGGAAATGAGTAACTCAGGGTAATAGAAAGTCAGGGGTTAGATATGTAGGGGAGATGGAGAAGATGGAGAGAACTGGAGGAGAGAGAAGAAAGGGATGGGTAATGGAGATAAGAAAATAAAGCAACAAGCATATAATACAAGAATAGGGAGGGAGAAGCGGGGACAGAGGGGAGTGCCTCAGGTATCCCCTGTAAAAAGTTTTAGAACACACAGGAGGCAGTAAAATGCCGTGTGTTGGAAGGATTTAAAAATCCGACCTGGGGATCCGTCCGGGAAGAGCTGTTAGTTCTACCCGATAGGGCGTGACCCATAGGGAAGGGCACAGGAGTGAATGAAATAGGGTGAGTCGAGTGGACAAAAGATTGAGCGAGTGATATTGAAAGTGAGTTGTGGGAGTGTTGTGTTCTTTTTGTCTTTTTCTCCCCTTTTTTTTTTTTCTCTCCTCTCTTTTTCTCGCCTCTTTCTTCCACTCTCCTCTCATCTCCAGCTCTCCTAAGCCTCCGCCCACGCAGAGTACTTTGATAGCTGTAAATGGAGAATATAAAGATCGTTTCAATTAATGCAAAGGGCCTAAATACACCCGAAAAAAGGCGAATATAAATATCAGAACTCAAAAGAGTGAAGGCGAATATAGCGTTTATACAAGAAACGCATTTTAGATCAGAGAATCTACCATATCTAAAAAATAATGCATTTCCATACATATATCATTCAACGTACACACAGTCAAAATCAAGAGGGGTATCAATATTAATTGATAGTAAGACACCTTGGCAACTGGAGGAGAAGCTATGTGATGACAGCAGTAGATATCTCTTCCTAAAAGGGAAAATAGGAGAAATGCAGATGACATTGGCAACTCTATACTCTCCTAATAAACAACAGGATAGATTTGTTGTCAAAACATTGAAGGCACTTAGAGAATTTACTCAAGGCCAATTGATATTGGGAGGAGATTTCAATACACCGCTGTCTCCCTTAGCTGACTCCTCCAGATCTAAACCTACTTCCTCTGTAGCGATGTGTCGGCGGATGAGGAAGAACATACATAAAGGAACAATTGATAGATGTATGGCGCCTCCAACATCCAACTGAAAAAGAGTTTACATTTTTTTCGCACCCGCACGGGACATACTCGAGAATAGATTTTTTCCTAGTACCGCATGCCCATCTCCTGGTGGTAAAACACACCGATATCGACAACATCTCATGGTCAGACCATGCAATGGTGTCGATGATTTACAATATCTCCACAGTTAAATCAACCAAACAAAGATTCTGGAAATTAAACGAAAGTTTGTTACAGAGAGAGGAAGTAAGGTCAGAGGTACAGAAAGAACTTAAGGATTACTTTGATCTTAACGATCTACCTGGCTGTACGATAAGCACGCTATGGGAGGCACATAAATCAGTGATAAGAGGAATTTTAATTAAACATTGTGCAAGAATAAAAAGGGAAAGGAATAAACAATTGCTAGTATTACTAGATAAGCTTAAAATATTGGAAACAGAACACAAAAAAAGAAAGGAAAATATAGCAGAAGGGGAATTAACTCTGGTAAGAAAGCAAATACGCGACTTAATGCACAATAAAGCTAAAACCGCGATACAAGTATCAAAAAAAAACCATGTATGAGTCAGGGAACAAATGCGGAAAAGTTCTAGCAAGATCTGTCCACATTCAAAAAGTAAGATCCTACATCCCACAAATTGTCTCTCCAGAAGGAGTTAAAAAAATATTGCCGGATCAAATAACGGAAGAATTTAGGAATTTCTACTCATTGCTATATAATTTGCCGGAAATAGGAAAATTGCAAAAGGAAATAGATGACTATATGGTACAATCAGCATTACCGAAGCTTTCTGAGGAAGATAAAGATGATCTGGAAAGGCATATTTCACAGAGGGAAATAGAACAGACTATAAAAAGTATGAAAAATGGCAAAGCGCCAGGCCCAGATGGCTTGACTCCACAGTATTTCCATGTATTGGCCCCCATTTTGGGATCATACATGGAGAGACTGTTTAATGAGAAAGGCCCAGAGGGGACGTTATCCAGAGATACATTAACAGCCTATATAACGTTAATATTGAAAGAAGGTAAAGACCCTTCGAACTGCGGAAGTTACAGGCCCATCTCGCTCCTAAATACGGACTTAAAATTTTTTACAAAAATCTTAGCGGCAAGGATGGCAAAGATACTCCCCAAAATAATACACTTAGACCAAGTTGGCTTTATGGCAACGAGGGAAGCCAAAGACAGTACTACAAGAGTTCTTAAATTAATTTATATAGCCACCAAAGCAGAAACACCCTGCATCATACTGAGCACCGACGCAGAAAAGGCCTTTGACAGAGTTGAATGGACCTTTATGCAGTCGGTGCTCAAGTATATAGGAGTAGGCGAAATAATGCGGGAAAGAATATCTAGGGTATACTCCAACCCGACCGCAAGAGTAAAGACAAACGGGGTGCTGTCGGAACCCTTGAGTATAAAAAATGGTACAAGACAGGGGTGCCCATTATCCCCCCTGCTATTCGTGCTGACACTAGAGCCCTTCTTGAATAAAGTCCGATTGAATCAGGATATAAAAGGAGTCATGGTAGGTAAGGAACAATATAAGACTGCAGCATACGCAGATGATTTACTGTTCACATTGACAGAACCAGAAATTTCGCTACCAGTACTCCTAGAGGAAATCAAACAGTACGGAGTATTATCAAATTTTAAAATAAACTATAGGAAATCTGAAGCAATGGGAGTGGAAATATCAAAAGAAAATAAGGTTAGAATAAAGAGCAATTTTGGTTTTGCATGGGTAGAGAAAGCAGTGAAATACCTAGGGACTTATATATCCGCAAATCTAGCCCAGATCTATGAACTGAACTTCACCCCTCTGATTGGAGAGACAAAGAAAACTTTGGAACAATGGAGGGGAGGCCTTCAGTCATGGTTTGGAAGAGGAAATTTAATAAAAATGAATATCCTTCCAAAATATTTATATATTATGAGAGCGCTTCCAATCAAAATACCCAATAGTTTTTTCAAAACCGTAAAGGGTGTGTTTGGTGGATATATCTGGGCGGGTAAAAAACCACGTATAGCGCGTAATATCCTAACACTTCCCAAAAATATGGGTGGATTAGCTGTGCCTGACCTGCGCAGATATTACCATGCCATTCATTTAAATAGGATATTGGATTGGTGGCAATATCGGGAAACGAAAAGATGGGTCCAATTGGAACAAGCACAAACGTCGGTCTTACTAAAGAGAGCAATTTGGTGCTATAAGACACTCCCCAAAAGCTTGAAGATACACCCCTTGATGGGAAATACAATAAGAATAGGGTTTCAGCAGACCCTGAGACAAAACTTAACTTCAGCAGAATCCCCATTATATCCGATTCTGGGAAACCCCAAATTCACACCAGGCCTAGAAAGACAACACTTTAAAAAATTGTGGGAAACAGGACAAGATGGCATCAAAACTTTTGCCAGCCAGCAGGTGTGGCCTTCAATTTGTAGATTAAGAGATGAGGAGGGACCATATAGGCTACTCCTATGGGAGGCACTCCAACTGCGACACTTTTTGGAGTCGCTGCCGGAGCCGGAAAAATTTAAGAAACCACTGACACACTTCGAAAAACTGTGTGAAAATAGAAGGTATAGATCGCCCATTATCTATTCTATATAAAATGTTAAACACTCCATTGGTCCAACCGAATCTGAAATGGTTGGAAAAATGGAAGGTGGATCTAACTATGGACATAACGGACACACAGAAACTGAGGATGTTTAGGGCAATATTTAGACCAACTAAATGCACTAAAATTCAGGAAATAAACTATAAAATCCTGACTAGGTGGTATAATACACCAGATAAGCTGCATAGGTGGTACACTCAAGAATCAGATAGGTGCTGGAGATGTGAAGAAGGGGAAGGCACAATATATCACATCTTTTGGAACTGCCCAGAGATAAAGAAATTCTGGTCAGAGATTGGTAATATAGTTCAACTAGTAACAGACTTTAAAATCAAGGGAGAAGCTGCCTTTTGCCTCTTACAGATATCAGGGCAGTCAGAGAGGAAATATGCAGGATCAGTACTGCCACACATGATGAATGCTGCAAGAGCATGCATTCCCAACATTGGAGAAAAAGACAAGCTCCCTCGGTGTCTGAGTGGGTAAGAAAAGTAGAATACATCAATAAAATGGAGGATCTTGTGCTCTCTTCACAATATAAACAGGAACAATATAAAAAGATATGGGGAACATGGAACTCATTTATATCTTCGGATGTGGGCAAACAATTGTGGGCAACATCATCTCAGGATATGGAAGTCACGTGAGAGGGAAGGCGTCCCCAGGAGGGGAGGAGGAGATGTGAGGGAAGGGAGGAGAACTATTTTGAATGTTCCCCCCTTGTTTTTTTTTTTTTTCCTTTTTCTTTCTCTTTTTCTTCTTTTTCGCTGTGGGGTGTGTGTGTGTGTGATAGTGGGTATGAATGAGGGGAGGGAGGGGGGGGGGGCAATACAGAAAAGAGGAGGGATAAGGAAGGGAAGGAACAGATAGAAAGAAGAAGGGGAAACTAAGGCAAGATCAGAGGCTAAGGGTCATTTAAATTAAAGTATAACGAAGTAAAGGGAGGCAAGGATTGAAAAGTAGGAATAAAGAAAGAGACTTGCTGTCTTAACAATACCTTGCCTTAGTTGAATATTTGATAAATGACTATATATCAATGAGCTGGAAATCGCTAGAGGATTCTATTAGACCTCGGTGATGAGAAAATGGATGTGGATAATGTCTTTGTAACCCATGGACCTAATATGGTGTAATATTTGCTGTAATGATTTCTCTGAAAACCCAAAATAAAATGATAAAAAAAAAAAAAAAAAAAGAAAAGCACCAACTGTATAAAAAGAAAAATGACAAGAAAAGCCTTTCCAAAGCAAAGTAACAGCATAGCAAAGAAACCTCTGGACCCAATTCATTCAGATCTTTGCGGTCCAATGGAAAAATTGACTCCAGGAAAGAAGAGGTATTTTCTCATTTTTAAGATGATTACTCCAGGTAAACAGTACAACACTCTATCTGTTACACAACAAAAGTGAAGTACCAGAGAAACATGAACAGTATTTGGCTCAAGTATGCAACAAATTTAGCAAAATGCTGAGTGTATTGCGCACAGACAACGGAACTACATATACAGGTGAGAGCACAAAGGCGATTCTTAGAAAGCATAGTGTCTTGCCTTCAGCCTATGGAAGAAGTAATATTTCTTGAACGTGCAATACCGATATTGTCCACAAGATGCCACTGTGACAAAAGACTACTGATGGACAGTACTCCATGGTATTTTCCTGTTTTATCACTGGTAACTAGCTCCACCTCTTACTGGAAAGTTCTCTCTGAAAAGATTCCATTATCAGCACACCGCATGGAGGAGCTAGTCCTGAAACTCATGTTCCTGTGAAAGATTCCTGAATCCTTCTAGGAAGCATCGCTGGTATGCCTCACAACAGTTAGCTGTATACCCAGTGTATATCTTGTTTATGTTCATGTACTGATTGTATGTTTTTTATCTGTTTATTTCCAGTTTCACCATATTCATCCTATCTGATAAATCCTATTCGCATACTAAATCCTATTTTGACCACCATTCTTTCATCGTAATAAAGCCTAAAGTTACAGACAGACTGGTTATTATAGGATAGAAGGTTTAACTGTATGTTGAGCTACATACACGCCAGGGGCATACGTGTAGTGAGAACAGAACACATGGCATAATATTTCAAACTACTATACCATACAACCCAGAACAAAATGGGGTTGCAGAAAGAATGAACTGTACTCTATGTAAGAGTAGAAGAACCATGCTGTTTGATGCAGATATGCCAACAACATACTGGGAGTTGGCAATTATAATCACATGTTATCTCCAAAAATCGACTATCAGGAAAACCAACTGAGATAACTCCACATGAACTGTGGAATGGAAGGGCACCGAATTTGAACCATCTAAACATTTTTAGAAGCAAAGCCTATGAGCACATCTCAAAAGAAAAACGTACAAATTGGGATGTTTGTGCAATGGAAACTTGTGTGGTACAGTAAATCTTAAAAGTGGATCACAGCATTTGACCAAACCGCTTTCAAGAAAAAGATTTATAGAACTAAGATCGGAAATGGGACTAACATAAGGAGTAGTTGTTGAGTGGGGGTGTTGGAATACAGAATTGTATTTTGTATCACAACTACTGTACATCAGTATTTAGTACAGATATATTCTTTAGCCAGTAGATGGAAGTTTTTTTTATAAGTTATTAGCTGCATCTATGGTTAAACGCTAAGTCTTTTCTCTGTATAATAAAGTTTCCTGTCTGCAGTTAAGCAGCAGATAAAGGCCACGTGGACTGTGCACTGTCTGTTCTGTAGGGCTATATACAGAATTTCTAACAGGCTTACATAGCACTGTCATTTAAAACACGTGTACATTGAATGATTAGTGAATATCAGCTTAATTGCCTAATAAATATGCCCTGAAGTGTTTTGGAAGGCTGGAAGAATACAGTTTCCATCAAATCTGAGTCAATGCATATAGTATCCAAAAACTGATGTTAAACTATTTCAGTTATCAAAGACCTTGCCAAGACATTAAAAGGATAATAACCACCCCCCCCCCCCCCCCACAAAAAAAAACAAAAAAAAAAAATTGAAAAAAAGTGCAGCTAAAGGTAACAAATGCAGCCACCACATCTAAGGATCGGTAGGAAGTACAGAAACATGGATCATTTCTTTGTCCTTGCCATCGTCAATGAAACAGGAAGCAAACCAATGTTATCTCCTTTATGTAAACTATATACAGTTAGGTCCATATATTTGGACACAGGCACAATTTTCATACTTCTGGCTCTGTATGCCACCAGAATAAAATTAAAATGAAACAATCCAAATGAAATTGAAGTGCAGACTTTCAACTTTAATTCAAGGGGTTGAACATAAATATTAAGTTCAATTTTTAGGAACTGCAACCATTTTTATACACTGTCCATCCATTTTCAGGAGCTCAAATTTGTAGTGTGTATAAGACTGGGTTTCCTCCTCTCTGATGCTTTGCCAGGCTCCAACTGTGGCTGTCTTCAGGTCTTTGTTTGTGGGTCTTTCTATCTTAAGTTTTGCCTTAAGCAAGTGAAATGCATGCTTAATTGGGTTGAGATCAGGTGATTGACTCAGCCATTGCAGAATATTCCACTTTTTTCCTCTAAAAGCTCCTGGGTTGCTTTTGCAGTGTGTTTTGGATTACAGTCCATCTGTACTGTGTGAAGTGCCATCCAATCAACTTTGCTGCATTTGGCCGAATCTGGGCTGACAGTTTATCTCTACACACTTCAGAAATCATCTGGCTGCTTCTGTCTTCTGTCACATCATCAATAAACACCAATAACCCAGTGCCACTGGAAGCCATTCATGCCAATGCCATCACACTGCCTCCACCATGTTTTACAGATGACGTTGTGTGCTTTGGGTCATGAGCTTTTCCAAGCCTCCTCCACACTTGTTTCTTCCGGTCATTCTGGTATAGAATAATCTTAGTCTCATCCGTCCTAAGATTGCTTTTCCACAACTGGTCAGTTTTTTTAGATGTTTTTTGGCAAAGTCTAATCTAACTTTTCTTCGTCAGGCTTGTAAATAGTTTGCACCTAGTAGTAAACCCTCTATTTGCTCTCGTGAAGTCTTCTCTTGATTGAAGACTTTGACAATGATACCCCCACCTCTTGGAGAGTGTCCTTTACTTGTCTGGATGTTGTGAATGGATTTTTCTTAACCAAAGAGAGGATCCTGCTATCAATCCACCACCATTGTCTTCCGTGGACGTCCAGGGCTTTTTATGTTGCTGAGCTCACCAGTCCGTTCTTCTTACCTTAGAATGTACCAAACGGTTGATTTGGCCACTCCTAATGTTGCTGCTATCTCTCTGGTGGATTTGTTTCATTTAAAGCCTTACAATGGGCTGTTTCACTTGCATGGACAGCTCCTTTAAATGCATGATGTAGGTTCACAGCAATAGATTCGAAATGCAAATACCACACTTAGAATCAACTCCAGACCTTTTACCTGCCTAATTGATGAAGAAATAACAAAAGAGTAGCCCCCACCTGGCCATGAAACAGCTTTTGATTCAATTGTCAAATTACTTTTGGTTCCTTGAAAAAGGGGGATGGCTATTCTTAACCACTTCAGCCCCGGAAGGTTTTACCCCCTTCCTGACCAGGCCCTATTTTGCGATTCGGCACTGCACTGTACCCAAACGAAAATTACGTCCTTCTTTTCCCCACAAATAGAGCTTTCTTTGGGTGGTATTTGATCACCTGTTTGATTTTTATTTTTTGCGCTATAAACAAAAAAATAGCGACAATTGCGAAAAAAATTTTTTTTTTTCACATTCTGCTATAAGACATTCCCCAAAAAAAATTTAAAAATCAAAATTGTTTAACATTTTAGGCCAATTGGTTTTCTGCTACATATTTTTGGTAAAATAAAAATTGCAATAAGCGTATTTTGATTGGTTTGCGCAAAAGTTATCGCGTCTACTAACCACAGGAAAGATTTATGTAATTTTTATTGTTTTGTTTTTTTTTTTTTTACTAGTAATGGTGGCGATATGCGATTTTTTGCAAGACTGCGACATTGCAGCGGACAGATCGGACCCCTAACTGACATTTATGACACTTTTGTAGGTACCAGTGACATTACTACAGTTATCAGTGCTAAAAATATGAACTGATACTGTAATAATGCCATTGGCAGGGAAGGGGTTAACCCTGTGGATGATCAAAGGGGTTAATGTATGCCTATATGCTTTCTAACTGTGTGGGGGGTTCTGTGACAGACACAGACAGATCGTAGTTTCAGCTTAGCTGAAACTGATGATCTGTCCCTGCCTGTCTGAGAGAAGATCTGCCTGCTTCGTTTACATAAGCAGGCGGGTCTTCTCTCCGTTTCCCGGACGATCGGGGGAGGAAGGCGGCAATCGCTGCCTCTCCTCCCGCGGCCCGCCGACCGCTGTGTCTAAACACAGCGGGAACGCGGCTCCAGCGCCACGCGCGCGCCACCGGAATCACATGTACTTCATTCAAGTAGTACTACGTGACTGGACGCAGGGGAGCTGCACTGCCACAGTAATATTACTGTTGGCGGTCGGCAAGCAATTAAGAGCTGTAAGTCTTAAACCCTTCTTACAATTTGGATGTACTTACCCTCAAATTAAACCTGAGTGTGTACACTACGTTCAGCACATATCCATTTATATAACTATAGCTTGAATATGTTTTGGTGAATGCCTGAAAAAAAACTAAAATTGTGCCTGTGTCCAAATATATATGGACCTAACTGTATATATGACACATTCGGTTGGACAAAACACAACACTTAAATACAGTATATAACAGTTGTGTTTTTTAATCATCTTTTTTTTTTTTCCAGGTTTATTCTGTAATGTAAAAAACAATGTATATTTACTCTCTTTAGATACAAAATTACACACATACGTTATTTAAAAAAAAATTTTTTGCTTTTAGTAAATACATAATCAGAATAAACTACATTTATTCTACACAAAGCAACTTTTTATGGTAATTTATTCTTAGAGTTCACATTAGGAAATCTGTATTTTAGATGTTTCCCCCAGTTTGAACAGCTCTTACACTGTATGACCTAATGAAACCTCCTCCATTTGAGAAGCATGAGTAATCCCACACAAAGCATTTCCGACACTGAAAAACAGTTATGTAAGCTGATTAATCAGGCATAAAAATTGTCCCAGATTTCATAATAATCATGTTGTCTAATGGTGAGAAAGACGCTTGAATGGTAAATGAATTCTGAGGCTGCAGCAATGTGGGAAATGCTATAAAACCACAATAAATAATGATTTTGTGAATAACATGATGTAATGGAGGTCAAGTCAGTTTCTGAGGTGTCAGTATCATTATGTACATCTATTTAATTTACAATTTCCTCCCAGTAAAACAACTTTGAATGCACTGCATTGTTAGCCTACAAAATATTTATATTATTAAACAAAGTCGCTATGGGGTTCATGTAAAATAAAGACAGTTCCAGCAGCCTTGACATTGAGTATGAGCGACATAATCTTCAAAAGAGATGAATATGGCTGTATGGAGCACAGATATACACTGTGTAAAACAAAGGCATAGTCAAAAGAATTGATTTCCAGTCACTATTAATTCCTAAGGGGTACAAGTACTGTAGCCCGAAAAATTGAATGCAAAACCTTTCCTCCATTTAGCATTTTCTCTTCCCAGATAATGTTAAACACAGCAATCACACAGCTGTAGAATGTGATTTTACTGGGTGCCATGTTCACCAGGCCTCTGTTTTTGTAATTAGGAACAAGTTTGTTTTAGGTTAATGATCAATGAATAGGCCAACTGCAAAGATGTAACACAAACTCCTACAAGACACAGGTGCGAATTCAATAAAACTATTGTGCCACTTTCCAGGGGTTCATACTTGTTTGCTAATGTGTTGCACCAAATTTATGAGGCATCTGTGACACTTTTGATTCTGACAGTGACTCGTGCACTGAATTCAAGTATATCCAAAACGTGCCACTTTTACATTGTGGCGCAAGGACTGTGCCAAATTTAAAATAGAATACCAACAGTTTGTATCTAACGAAAATGGAGCTAATTTAGACCAATTATCTTTTGGCATACAGAGAGATCCTGGCGCAGACAGATTTAGTGAAAGTGTCTTGCGTGGGTTTTAAAAGTGGAGCAGTGTGCACCAAATTTCAATTAAAGTACAAGGTCTAGACAGGTACATATATTTGGTGCACCTGTCTTTATGAATTCTAGGAACAGTGTTACAGCCATAGCTCAAAACTGTAACTCACTAAAAGATCTCAAAGTCCTCCAGAGTTACAATGGCGCCGGTAAAAACACAAAGTTGGTTCTATTGCTCTTGGCCTGTTTTTCCTGTAGACAGGCGTGGCAGCTGACAGCACAGGTGTAGCTGATCAAAACAATAGCAGGCTTCCTCTTAATTCTTCAGAAGAGGAATTAATAAGAGATACAATGGTATCAGGGCAAGGACAGGCCAGCGTCTGGAGCAGTTGCACCAATAAAAGTGTAGTCAGATTTAGGTAGAACATTAAGGCCTTAACTGGTGGGAGGTACAAGACATCCATCAGTCTTAGCAGAAATGTAGAGGAGGTGATGGCAGTGAAGATGATCACAGGGCAGAAGGTGCAGTATTAATTGATGGGTACAGGGCGATAATGCGGAACCTATTTATGGAAATGCATGGCAGTTAGTGGTGGAGGAAGAGCAGGAGGTATAGAAATTAGTGATGAACAGAAGGCAGGAGGTATTATAGCTTAAAATGAGCAGGTGGTTGGAGTGGCAGCAGCTAGTAGTAGGAAAAGGCAAAAAGACCAGAAGCTACTTAAAAGCACAAGGTAAGAGATGTGAAAGTCACCAACTGGCAGGTGAAGTTACAGATAATAGTGGCCAGAGGGCATGGGATGGCATCTAATTGTAGGCAGAGCTTATGTGCTACAGTGTTAGTGGTAGGCATAGTGTTGGAGTTGCAATAGCTAGTTGTGGGCAAAAGGCAAGAGGAGACAATATAGAAATGAAAGAAATGAGTGTTATAATTATTTGATGACCACACTAATTCGAGGTAATGAAAAAAACGTTTTTTTGGTCACATGAGAGATAGGCTTCACCTCCTACAGGAAACACAAGCGCAGAGAGATTTTAAAAGGGTGCCCAAGAGGTTATACAAAGATTGACCAGAGAGCAAATAGTGTTACACATTACAAAATTTATAGCATGCGTAAACAAGGGCGGGAATCCACCATTCTGAAGGATTCCTGGAAAGCGTATTATCAGATAACTCAGACTTTCCTAAGACATCTTCTTGGACGGTCACGTGAGACCCCAACAATACCTAGGGTGGGACTACCGCTTGAAGCACCTTGCGACCAAAGGCCAGATCTTGGGCAGAGACCAGATCGATTCTGTAGTGTTTCACAAACATTGAATCATTGGTCCATATGGCTGCTTTTCAGGTCTGCTCAATGGAAGCCCCAGCCCTCTCAGCCCAGGAGGTAGTGACAGCCCAATTAGAATGAGCTTTTAGGCTTGCGGGATCGGGAATATTTTGAGAAATGTTGGCCATACTAATAGTTATTTTGACCCATCTGGCTATGGAACTTTTTGAAGCAGGCTTCCCCGTGTGTGCTCCTTGAACAAAAATAGGAGAGCCGGTGAGCTTCTGAAAGACTTGGTGACCTCTAAATATGGGAAGACACATCTTTTGAGTGACGCAAAATCTTTTTCACCCTGGTTATTAGGGTTTTGACAAAAAGAAGGTAGCACCACTTCTTGAGTTCTATAGAATGCAGATGCCACCTTGGGCAAAAACAGTGGGTTGGTCTCTAGAATAAGCCTGTCTTAAAATACAGTGTGCAAAGGTTCCTTAATAAATAAGGCCTTTAATTAGCTGACTCTCCTGGCTGAAGTGATAGCCACTAAGAACAGTACTTTAGGTGTTAAAAATGTCACCGTTTCTTCTAAGGGCTCAAAATGTTCTTTGGTTAAAGCACCCAGGAGTATCTAGAAGTCCCAAAGTGTTACCTTGACAGATCTGCAAGGACAGCTTCTAGAAATCGCCTTGACTAACCTCGTAGAATTTTCACTTAACGGCAGGTCTACACTGTGTGCACATTTATTAGGCAAGTTGTATTTTTGAGGAATAATTTCATTATTGAACAACTACAGTGCTCTCAGTCAATTCAAAATGTTAATAAATGATATCAAACAAAGATAGCCTTAGTGGGTGTGATTTGATCATACAGGAGACCTCCAATCCTATTAAACGGATAAAAGAACCAAGGACTCTGATCCATAAACCCAAAGGGTAATAGGATACTGGTACCTGAAGGTAAAAATAGTGGATATGCTGAGGAGGGCTCCTGATGGGTGAGCATGAGACAATCACTTCACATATTGAAAAAATGTCATTTATTAAATTTTCAAGTCATCAATATAAAATGAACAGACATTTAAAAGAGAAAGAACATTTTCCATGGTACATTCAGTACAACAGTCCAGCTAAGTCTCACATGTGCCCTGGGACAGGGCTGACGCGTTTCGCCCTTGGATGGGCTTTTTCAAAGACCATAGCCAGTCCCGGGTGGACTATTACAAAAAGAGAAAATGTATCATTAAGTTTTACAAATATAGCAACATCATATTATTTCAGTACACAAGTACCTACTATGAAACATTACTCTACTACATCAGAAATATATAATATATGCTCACCACATTAAAAGAGAGACTGAGGATAGTTGTTGGTGACCAGGGGGTTCCACATACAACCCGATGCACAATTCCACACCCGCGTTCAAGGAGGCACAGACTGGGTATCTCCAGCCCCCGAGGGAGCAAGAAGAATTGTCCCAAAAGATGGGGTGTCGAGCCCCGCCCCTTAATTTGGAGGAGACCAAAATCTACGACCTCGGGGGAAAAGGCTATCCAAAAAAGGGATTAGATTATCCCCTAGACAGGGTAGCTCGGTGGGCTCTGAAAAACAAGATATATATATACCATAATAGGCCTGATACTTCCCAGAAATTGCCCTCCTCCCCCTCTTTACACCATATCAGGCTATCCCATGCCACTAGAGAGATTGAGAACAATACCCAACACTCAGTGAAAAGTGAGAAGTTAGGAAGACAAAGAACACAACACCTCACAGAGAACATCCCATCCAATGGATCCCAATTAGGGAGAAGGGGTCCGTCTCTGATAGAGGTTTAGATGATGTCCCAGTCCCACTCCCTCACTGTGAGGCATGCTGCAAGTCACCAGAGGAGGGAAGAGGACAGCAAGCATAGGTAGACAGAAAAAGAGTTGGGAATACACCAGCTAGAGCAAATAGACCATCTTAGTAGCAACCGAAAGGGGAGAAAGGGAAGAGGCAGGCATAGCCATCTTTAGTAGCCACAGAAGGGGGAGAGAGGGAAAGGGCACACATAGGCAAAGTAGCATAGACATAAAGGCCAGACTGGAGCAGAGCCATAATCCAAGCCAAAAGAGCCCCTGAGCAGCTATGCCCATAGTCCCCACATACCTGTTGTTGACACACTCGGCCGAACCAGAACGCCCCCGCCGCCACATGCGGACGGAGGCTGAAGCCTGTCTGTTTCTTTATCTGTTGAGGATCAACTTTTTGTGCAGCAGAAACCACAGCCTCGCAGACACTGTTCAGAGAGGTGCACTGTTTTCCTTCACCATAAATCTCTTGTTTAAGAAGGGCCCATAAGTTCTCAATAGGGTTTAGGCCAGGTGAGGAAGGAGGCCATACCATTATTCTTTCATCTTTAAGGCCTTTACTGGCTAGCCACACAGTGGAGTACTTCAATGCATGCAGACTTTTTCCTGTACCGCTGCTTGAAGAAAGTGTCTTCTAAAACCTGGCAGTAGGTTTAGGATTGATTGAGTTGATTTTGAGTCCATCTTCAACTCAAAAAGCTCATATTTAATAATACTAGCCCATACCAGTGCCCCATCTCTACCTTGCTGGCATCTGAGTTGAAGTGGAGCTCTGTGCCCATTACTGGTCCAGCCACAGGCCCATCCATCTGGTCCGTCAAGATTCACTCTCATCTCATCAGTAAAAAAACCTTTGAAAAGCTGTCTTAAGATATATCTTGGCCCAGTCTTGATGTTTCAACTTATATGTCTTGTTCAGCGGTGGTCAGGTTTCAGCCTTCCTTACCTTGGCCATGTCTCTGAAAGCACTGAACACCTTGTACTTCTGAGCATTTCAGGTAGGTTGCAGTTTTGGAATATGATAGTTCTGGAGGATAATAGGTTACTGGTAGCTTCACGTTAAATTCTTCTCAAATCTTTGGCAGGTAATTTGCATCTTTTTATCGCAACACGTTTCCTGCAACTCCGTTGACTATTTGTAACAAAACGTTTGATGATTCTGTGATCATGCCCCAATATCTTAGCAAGTTAAAGAGTGCTGCATCCCTTTGAAAGAATTTTTACAATTTTCGACTTTTCCAAGTCAGTTAAATCTCTTTATTAGCCCATTTTGCCTGAGGAAAAGAAGCTGCTTAATAAATATGTACACCTTGATATAGGGTGTTGATCTCTTTAGGCCACACACTCCCTCATTGCACAAATACACATCATCTGATATGCTTAAATCCAAAAAATATTCAAGTTTATATAGTTTGGAGTTGGACAATATGCATAAAAAGGATGATTTCAAATACTCACTTACCTATTAATTGTGTACACAGTGTAGAAAAACTGCTAACACTGCAGAATAAACTTTGAGGGTACTCACAGATAATCATGAATCTGCTCTGTCTTGTAAAAAAAATCTAATACTGTAGTTAATTCTTTAGGATTTCAGTTATTAGTAGCTACCAATTTCTTCCAAATCTTAGAATACATTTTTCTTGTTACTGGTTTCCTACTGCTCAAAAAGGTATCCACTACCCTTGAGGAGAACCCTTTAGTTAGTAAAACTGACCGTTCAGGATCCAAGCTGCCAATTTTAAAGTGCCCAGTTTTGGTTGGAGAGTGCCTGATTGCGCTAAAAAAGTCCTTCCTCACAGGGAGAATCCAGGGAGATTCCTCTGCCATCTTCTCCAGCGCTGAAAACCACGCTCTTTATGGCCAATATGGAGCTATTATTATGACTCTGACTTTCTCCATCGTCTTGTATAATTTAGAAAATATATTGATTCTGGCAGAAATCCCTCAATTGTGGGAAGAAGGTTTTCAATCTTCGCCCCACACTGGCATTGGTGTCATTGGGTTTGGTTGGTTGCAGGTGCATTGGGAAAAGGTGGTCGGACTTTGCCTTCCCTGTTCCCTGTTCCCAGAACATCCATCTGTATTGACCTTGAGG
This sequence comes from Pelophylax lessonae, assembly GCF_965119305.1. Lineage (NCBI taxonomy): Eukaryota > Metazoa > Chordata > Amphibia > Anura > Ranidae > Pelophylax > Pelophylax lessonae. The sequence continues at coordinate 180,785,427 of NC_138773.1, read as the reverse complement.
CATCTTGCTTTCTGGTTGTGGCTCTTTTCTGAATTGACTAAAACATTTTCCTGTCTTCTTTCAAAGGGAATCCTTTTTTTCCTGTCTGGTGATCTCGAGGACCTTTTCTAGCTCAGAACCAAACAGTAGGTTTCTGTCAAATTGGATATCGAAAAGCTTGTTCTTGGATGCGTAGCCTCCTTACCAAAGTTTGAGCCACAAAGCTCATTTCGCTGTATTAATGAGACCTGTAGTGCAAGCCGTAATCCAGACTGCCCCAGCTGAGGCGTCTGCTACGTATGCCACCGCTTTGTCAACCAATAGCATAGAATCTAGACCCTCCTCTGTGCCCAGACATTTCTGGATCCGCAAGTGTTGGTTATATTTGGTTGAAATATAGCGGCTCCTGCTTCATAAGCCCGGTGTAGTATAGTATTGATTTTTTTTATCCATGTGATCCTTGAGGAATCCCATGTCCTCGAAGGACAGGTCTGACTTTTTTGAAACCTTAGGGTCAGTAACAAGTGTGACCAGAAATGTATGGACTGCCACAGAGAATATCAGGCACAAAAACAGTGGTGATCGAAAGTTTGGGCACCCCAGGTAAAAATTTGTATTAATGTGCATAAAGAAGCCAAGGAAAGATGGAAAAATCTCTAAAAGGCATCAAATTACAGATTAGACAGTCTTATAATATGTCAACAAAAGTTAGATTTTATTTCCATCATTTACACTTTCAAAATAACAGAAAACAAAAAAATGGTGTCTGCAAAAGTTTGGGCACCCTGCAGAATTTATAGCATGCACTGCCCCCTTTGCAAGGCTGAGACCTGCCAGTGTCATGGATTGTTCTCTGGGAAGACCAGGTGATGTCAATCTCAAAGGTTTTAAATGCCCAGACTCATCTGCCCCAACAATCAGCACCATGGGATCTTCTAAGCAGTTGTCTAGAAAACTGAAACTGAAAATAGTGGACGTTCACAAAGCTGGAGAAGGCTATAAGAAGATAGCAAAGTGTTTTCAGATGTCAATATCCTCTGTTCGGAATGTAATTAAGAAATGGCAGTCATCAGGAACAGTGGAAGTTAAAGCAAGATCTGGAAGACCAAGAAAAATATCAGACAGAACAGCTCACAGGATTGTGAGAAAAACAATTCAAAACCCACGTTTGACTGCACGATCCCTCCAGAAAGATCTGGCAGACACTGGAGTTGTGGTACATTATTCCACTATAAAGAGATACTTGTACAAATATGGTCTTCATGGAGGAGTCATCAGAAGAAAACCTCTTCTACGTCCTCACCACTAAAATCAGCATTTGAACTTTGCAAATGAACATATAGACAAACCTGATGCATTTTGGAAACTTTTGGAAAGTTCTGTGGACCGATGAGGTTAAAATTGAACTTTTTGGCTGGAGTGAGCAAAGGTAAGTTTGGAGAAGACGGGGCACAGAATTTAATGAAAAGAACCTCTGTCCAACTGTTAAGCATGGGGGTGGATCAATCATGCTTTGGGGTTGTATTGCAGCCAGTGGCACAGGGAACATCTCACAAGTAGAAGGAAAAATGGATTCAATAAAATTTCAGCAAATTGTGGATGGTAACTTGATGCCATCTGTGAAAAAGCTGAAGTTAAAGAGAGGATGGCTTCTACAAATGGATAATGATCCTAAACACACCTCGAAATCCACAGGGGATTACATCAAGAGGCGTAAACTGAAGGTTTTGCCATGGGCTTTACAATCTCCTGACCTCAACATAATTGAAAATCTATGGATAGACCTTAAAAGAGCAGTGCGTGACAGACAGCCCAGAAATCTCAAAGAACTGGAAGACTTTTGTAAGGAAGAATGGGCAAAGATACCTCAAACAAGAATTGGAAGACTCTTGGCTGGCTACAAAAAGCGTTTACAAGCTGTGATACTTGCCAAAGGGGGCAGTACAAGATATTAACTCTGCATGGTGCCCAAACTTTTGCAGATGTCATTTTTTTAATTTCTGTTATTTTGAAAGTGTAAATAATGAAAATAAAATCTAACTTTTGTTGACATATTATAAGAATGTCTAATATGTAATTTGATGCCTTTTTGAGATGTTTCCATCTTTCCTTGGCTTCTTTATGCACATTAATACAAATTTTTACCTGGGGTGCCCAAACTTTTGATCACCACTGTGTAGTGTAAAATAATATAATTTTTTTAAAAGATAAGTAAACAACATAAACGCACCTCCAATATACCAAACTGTGTGAAACAAACCAGATAACCGAACAGTGACGCACAAAGAACAACTGCCTAAACCAAATATATACAGCAAATAGGAAATGTAAAGCGTAATTGTAACAGAGCCAGGGTCTTACAAGGGAGATCAAGCAGAGCGAGCTGAAAGTACGACAGGACAGGGAGAGAGTAATAGGTGACGGAGGGTCCAGGAACAGGAAGCGGGAAGCAGGATAAAGGAACACTAGAATGTAGGTCAGGGGCACATGGAGAAAACATCAAGGCAGTGAGGATGAGCATGCAGAGTTTCAATACACCTCCTGCAACCAGCATCAGGTGATGACTGATTGCATGAGATGATGCAGAGACACGGGAACTGCAGCCTTTAGATCTGGGAGCCACAGTGCCACTTAGCCAGTGAGGCAAGAAAACAACCTTAGCCAGTGAGGCATCTAGCTTGGGAAACTTTCTCCCCACAGTTCACCAAACACCACCAAGGAAGCCCTCTGACCCTCATCAGACAGAGTGACACCTGAAGTGAACAATAGCCAAGTCCCTTGCCCCAGATAACAGAGCTAGAGGCTGTCAGTCATCCCCCCCCCCCCACCTCTGGCTACAATAATAGCACTTGGACCTACCAGTAGAGGTCAGGGGCTGGGGTCAGCAGCAATGACTGGTGGGGCTTAGTTATCTGCCATTGGACTGTCTTAGAGGGTTTTGACAGGGTCTTCCCCTCATGCCAAGCAGTGTGTTATATAAGGTCCAGTTCTGGCACATCCCACGCTGTCCTACGACAAAGATGGCGCCACCTTGCAATTTCCGGCCTGGCTGCCATCTTTACCGACATCCCATCCGGAGGTCACTCAGTAAAATTTAATGCCATCTCCAAAATGGCCGTAGAAAGCTCACTGCCAGTTCAAGTGCCATTTTTGGTGTTGTTAAATCTGCTCCAGCGACCATCTTTTAACGCCACCTGCAACAGAAGGGAAGAAACACATGCTCCGGTGTGTCACAGCGCCGTAAAGCAAACCAAGGATCCTGCCCTGTCTGCCAACGTGAGGCAGTGGAGGGGATCTGGTGGGATTGAGCACTGAGACTGGGACCTCCCGGTTGGCACCCAGGTTAGTCCCCTCCTTAGCTGTGCACCCACCACACACTCCCACCTATGGTGCTGTAGGCTAAAAACTCCCAAAACGAGAAAAAGAATGGAAGAAAGAAAAGAGAAACCTTGGGATAACCTGCAGTTCCCCCTTGTGTCCTCTCTTCCCAAAATACCTGCAGCAGACAACCTAGTCTGCCAAACACAGGAGGGGGTGAGAGGTAGTCGGGGACATCTGCCCCAAATAAAACCAAGGGAAAACAACGAACAGGGGATGCTGTGCTGGTGTTTTGCAAAATGCAGGAAATACAAGAACTGAGAGGCAGACTCTTGGGTGGCCTTTTTAAATCTCTCTGTGCTGGTGTTTTCTGTAGGAGGTGGAGCTTAACTTTCATGTGACTGTCCTGGGGGATAAGTTGGGGAAAAAAATAAAATGTCATATTTTCTTTTGATGAGCATTTTATGCTGTCACTGCCCTGTGACAAAAGTGAGTCAGTTTAACAAAAAGTATAGGAAGCCATCTTTTTAGATGAACTATGCAAAATTTTAGACTAAACTATTATCAACTTGACTAGTCCACAAAAAATGACTGAGTTTTTTTAAATAAGGATACTTATCTTGATGTGTTAGCTTTGTGAATTCGGCCTAATGTGATTGTGTAAGTCTCAGAACAATAGAATTTATACCCTGTACATTTTTCCAGTATATAATACATCCATGTTGCAATACTTATTTTAAGTTCTTGCATTACAATATTTATTTATAAGTCTCACATGAATGTTCACTTAAAATATTTTCTTTCCACCAAAGACCTTTTACCCCATTAGGACATTGTAAAAGAGGCAAGATTTTGAAGTGAAATGGTTCAGGTAATTATTAAATAACTAACTCTGGTATTTTCTCTCCTCTATTTTCACTCCTAATCTCTCAGTGTTTCCCTGCCTACTTTCATCCACCCATTCTTCGATTTATCAATGCCTTAGCTCCTAAATATTAAATAAGCTTGCCATGTAAAACTGAATTTTTTTTATAAAGAATTTTTTAAAAGTTACATTTTTTAGAACCAATTGGCACTGATATAAATAAAAAAAGAATCATTAATAAACTTTAGATTGTAAAAAAACAATAACATCACAAATTGACCAAAATATCTTACTTTTTTATTAGCAAAAAAAAAAAAATGTAATCTCTATGAATATACGTAATTAATTGTTGTAAGCATTTTTATACATAATAGAGAGCCAATAATGTAAAGAAATCATTATACTGTAAGCCATAAACAAAGACTCGTGGAAAATTATGAAAAAAATAAATAAAAGCCAGTATCCCCAAGAAAAAAAGGACAAATGCCAATTTTGGCTTGACTAAAATTAACAGCCAAGAACATAATTCATCAACTGTGGTATTAACATGTGTATTATACAAAATCTCGCAAAGAAAAATTCCTACTGTTTTCAAATGGGCTTCAATACAACACCAGTCATAAAATCCAAACAATGGCAATCTGATGATGCAATATGACATCCTCATTCTATCAAGGTTAGACCATTTGGCATGGGTCTCTATATATTCTATTAGCTATATTTCTTTGGGTACTTCAGTGGCCAGCTATGCAAGTAGGTCAATGTAATCAGCTATTCTTAGCAGGTATGGTCCGGCACTGCAGGCAAGAGCCGTTTACTATATCAGGCTACAATGGCAGTAAAAAAAGCACCTTTTTTAAAAAAGAGACATCAAATATAAAACATGTTTAAAAGAGTATATACTTGCTTCACTCACAGCTGTTAAGCACGGCTGACTCTTAGGATTGATTGAGTTCCTGGGAACAGTTAGATTACCAATCTTGAGAGAAGATGGACCTGCACTGTGCTTCCGCTTCACCTTGATTTGGGATACCCAGCATTCCTAGGATGTTTCCAGAAGGGTCAGGACATTACCCTCTCCTATGCAGAAGCCAGGTGAGGGATATGTATATTAACAGTTGCTTTTCTCTCACTGCTATCATATGGAAATTTGATAGGAAGAAGGCCTCATGTAATGAAATTAATGTAACTTGCCTTTTAGTGCAAGGTCCACTATACATTTTCCTGGATCTCCTTTTCGGCAAATCTGATCACCTGCATTTCGGGGAATTGAGAGCTTTCCTGAGTGCATAAATCTCCTCAAAATCACACTTTGTCAGAGTTGCCCTTTCAGTATCTCATTGATCTGTTTAATTTTTGGGTCAAACCTGCCTAATTACGGACTACAATTCTACCTAATTTAAGATGCTTTGAAGAAGGATATCAAGTTTAATACACGTGTAGTATGTAACCTGAGTGCTTAAAGTATAACTAAAGCCAATCTTTTTTTTGTTTTTGAAAGAGTGGGGAGGGATTAGAATGCTTGTCAGTTTTTACTGCTGTCTGTGCCCCCTTTAAGGAGGAGAATCACCCCCTTGATTTGTCCTGTTTACCGTTATTATTGAAAAGAAAAGAAAATCCAAAATTTTGGGTTATCCCCTGAAAAGTAAAGTAATAGGGACAATCTTCCAATGGGGACACTAGTTCAGGTAATGCACATTTTTTTATGCCTTACGATATGTTTTTCCCCTTTTTTTCCTTCTCAATTCAGGACATGTGTGTTTCAGTGCGTTTTGCTGTATTCCACACAGAATGCAAAAATGCAGCATGTTCTACTTTTGTTGGAGTGGAGATTATGGTGCAGGGATGCAAACAGATATATGTCCCAGGGAGAGTGGCCGTGGAAGAATATGGAATGGCTCAGGCATAGTTCCAAGACAGTTCAGTGCAGCACCTCCTAAGAAACTGAAGATTCTCTAGAGCAACAGATATGGTCAGCAGAGGGCACATCTGAGTGTAGTGGTTTTAAAAAACATGTATTTATTTATTGTTTCTTCCTTTGCTGTACTACTACACTTAGTCTGCTGCCCTTGCCTTCCATTGACATCTAGAGGAACCTAGCTGCTGTGAAACCCAGCCTGGCATTCTTGTTTCTGGAGGAGCTGAGAGACTGATGGACCAGTGTGAGGCTGACTCATTCATGACCATGTGACCACATGACCATATGCTGGAATTCCTTTGAGGAAGTGTGTCCTTCTGTGAGAAGATTCACGCCCAGAGGCTGACATATTCCTGTTTATACTTACATGCCAGTTATCGGCATGTGTATCGTGTAAATTTCCAAATGTTTGCGTAACTTTTGTTAAAAAAAAACATTGCCCCCTGGGTGATCTCTGAACATTACAAGGATTTTAACACACTTTGTTGCAGATTCCTACCTTTTGTTATTCTGTAGAAATCCCTGTGTGTTTGTTTGTATCCATGTGGAAAAATGGGAGTGGTTTCTTAATTATCAATCAGCTGTGCGCCTACAGGGCTCTAAAAAGGAAAGCTGCTGGGCCTGCATCCCTTTAGACGTGATTCCCTATTGGGAGTATCTCACCAAAAATTACATTTTTGTTGCTGTGGATGCCTAAAATCTGACTTGTATCTTAGTGTAGACATAAGCAGGAAATTATGTTTCTGGGGTGTGGTCAGTACACATTCTGTGCACAGAACACCTCCAGCGAACCATATTGCATTTTCAGAAAATTACAGCGGCTGCAGATTGGTATAGGAAAGGTAATTTTTAATAGCATTCAATTACAATATGACTTGTGTTGCAATTGTATACGCTATATTATTTTTCTTTGATTTCTTTTTTTTTCCCCCACAAAAGTGGAGTTACCTTTTAAATTGGGGATTTTAATAACCACTACACTAGATGTGCCCTCTGCTGTTCAACTTTTTTGAATACATGGAAAAAACTGTGCATGCTTTTTAGATGCAGAATACAAAAACACACTGGACTGCATCTGATGTCAACTAGCCCTAACCCTAATGTTTTCAATGTAACAGGAGTGACCTTGTTGGGATATTGGAAAACACCTTGGGGCGAAAGAAAGGGAGGGATGAGAAGGTGCGCTATTGGACCTCCATCACGATACCAGGAAAAGCACATTCTGAAAAAACAATTTTCAATCAATGTTTAACATTTTTATTAATATTTAATACAATAACATCTGTGTCTGTAAATTGGTCATCTAAATAATAATTTTACCAATTTAAAAAAATATATTTTTGTTCAAACGTCTATGTGACTTGACCACTATAAAAAGCTTTAAGAATGCTTGAAATAGATCAAAAAGCATCCTTTGTGTCTGTATTTATTTGACATGAATGAGTGTGTATGGATTGGAGAGAAAACAATCCATTGCCCAATCATTTTAAAAATGTTTATTATCAAACGATTTACAAAGATGTGTATTGCCCTGTACATTACAATTTTTTGGCAGTCATATTTCTACTCATCATCTTGAGGAATATCAGCTAGGTGAGAATAAAAAGGCCGACCGTGGATGCATCCTTTAGTTTGATCTCCAAATTGTTTTTTCATTCGACTCAAAGTGTCATACACATCATCTTTTGCTAGGGTTAAAGGTAGTTGTCTTGCCAGTCTTACAGCTTCACCCTATCAACAAAAAAGGTGTTTTAGACAAATTACATTTGTACAAGTTAGAAGACAAAGAAAACACTCAAAACAACCTAGCATGCATATGCTTAAAGAAAACATTTGAGCAAATAGATAAGTACCTAGTTTAAAGTGACTCTGTCAACAGAAAAAAAACCCCACAAAGGGCATTCCCCCTGTAAAGAAGACATCTAAGACACACCTGGGGATACAGGAGATCAACACTATTGGAAGTGTTGGTTTCTGAAGAATCTTTAGATGTTTCTCAGAAATAAAGCAGCAATCAGTGGCATAAGCACATTGGGCAGCAAGAGAGACGAGTGTTACACCTTTGTATAGTTTTTGATATATTTACAGTCACAATAAATGTGTACATGTTTATTGTTTTCATCCTAATTTTGTACAGCCAGTCTTGTGATTTACATACATATGCCACACTTCATGGGCAGTTGACACTCATTTCCAAGGTAAAGGGTCAGAGAAATGAGCACTCTGTGTCCATAACCACCTTTACCCTGCCAGGTAAAACAATTACAGTTGTATTCAAAATTATTCAACCCCACAATGCTGTAAAGGGTTTTAGGGAATTTAGTGTACATTTGTAATTGTATTCAGAATGAAATCCTACAAGGACTTCTTAAAGAACCATATGCAACTAAAATGACATCAATTGGTTTTGTAATACAGTAGTAAATGTTTATTTTGTGAATTCTTCATTGACACAATTATTCAACCCCTTAAAGACTGAAGAACAGAGGTTCATTGAAGTGTTTTCAATCAGGTATTGAAAACACCTGTGGATGTCAGGGAGCAGCAATAAAGCCTAATAAGCACCAATTAGGCAGCTTTAAAATGACTGTGATACTCAGCTCCTTCTAGACATTTAATTGTGTGGTTACAAACATGGTGAAGTCAAGAGAATGGTCCAGGAAGACAAGAGAAGAAGTGATTACTCTTCACAGGAAGGGCAATGGCTATAAGAAGATCGCAAAGATGTTAAACAAACATACCAAGAGACATCATAGGAAGCATCATTCGCAAATTCAAGGCAAAGGGCACTGTTGAAACGCTACCTGGTCGTGGCAGAAAGAAGATGCTGACTTCGACTGCTGTGCGCTACCTGAAGCGTAGAGTGGAGAAAAGTCCCTGTGTGACTGCTGAGGAACTGAGAAAAGATTTGTCAGATGTGGGTACTGAAGTTTCTGCTCAGACAATACGGCGCACACTGCGTAATGAAGGCCTCCATGCCAGAAGTCCCAGGCGTACCCCCTTGCTGTCTCCAAAGAATAAGAAGAGTCGACTGCAGTATGCCAAAAGTCATGTGGACAAACCACAGAAGTTTTGGGATAGTGTTCTGTGGACTGATGAAACAAAATTAGAACTGTTTGGGCCCATGGATCAATGCTATGTTTGGAGGAGGAAGAACAAGGCCTATGAAGAAAAGAACACCTTGCCTACTGTGAAGCATGGCGGGGGGTCAATCATGCTTTGGGGCCGTTTTGCTTCTGCAGGTACAGGGAAGCTTCAGCGTGTGCAAGGTACCATGAATTATCTTCAGTACCAGGAGATATTGGATGACAATGTGATGCAGTCCATCACAAACCTGAGGCTTTGGAGACGTTGGACCTTTCAACAGGACAATGATCCCAAGCATACCTCCAAGACCACTAGAGCATGGTTGCAGATTAAAGGCTGGAACATTTTGGAGTGGCCATCACAGTCACCAGACTTAAATCCGATTGAGAACCTCTGGTGGGACTTAAAGAAAGCAGTTGCAGTGCACAAGCCTAAGAATGTGACTGAACTGGAGGCTTTTGCCCATGATGAATGGGCGAAGATACCCGTAGATCGCTGCAAGACACTTGTGTCAAGCTATGCTTCACGTTTAAAAGCTGTTATAACTGTAAAAGGATGTTGTACTAAGATTGAATGTCACTTGGGGGTTGAATAAAACTGATAATGATGTGAGCACAGAAAAGACATTTGTGGTTATTTCATTATAAATGTTATGTTATATTTGTCTGACCTACACGTGCCTCTTTGATTTAATTGTAAGCAGGATGACTGAATAATCAAAATCAATGTCAAACTGGCCAAAACAATCAATTTCAGTGGGGGTTAAATAATTTTGAATACAACTGTATATAATCAGAAAAAAGGGTTTTGCGTCAAAGGGTTTCAGGCCTATATCAATGACATTAGTTAGAGACACATTTACGACCATTAACAAGTGCATTTGATTTGAAGCTGACCTCCATCTGACCAAGTTCAACATGTTTTGTACATTCATAGACTTGTAAGGGAATGCAAAACTCCATTGAAACAAACAAAAGCCTGTTGACACAGGCCCTCTACCTTGCATAAGTAGTAATATAACATGTTACACCCATATTCAAGGTGTAACGTAATGAATGCATCGACCCCTGCACCCCCTCCCCCCCCCCCGTGTCCCTGTGTCTGCTGCCACAATTCAAAAGACGCCCCACCCACCTGGCCGCGTCACTCATTTACAGTCCTCTGTGAATAAATAACTACAAGGTTCGCAGCGTTTGCGGCTGTCTGCTTTTAGTTTTCAATGAACTACGGTATAGCACTGTGGTAATTAGTTGAGTCTTCTTGTCAGAATGTATTGGATTACTAGTAAGAGGAACAATGACAGAAGACCTGCATGGCATTAGCGATCTGCTGATCGCTGGTGCAATGCTTTACAGGCTCCCAAAACAAAACAAAAAATGTTTGTGCATTTAAAGCGGAGTTCCGGCCACAAAATCGACATAGTCGATTTATGGGCCATCCGCTTCCTATTTGTCACCTGAAAAAGAAATGGGAAGTTACAATTTTTTTTTTTACTTACATTGTAATTGCAGAAAAAAAATACTTACCTTTCTTCCACTTCCTCCCTCGGCCGCGCGGCCCGCGCCGTCACTTCCGCTTTGCAATGATTCCTGGGAGCTGAACGCCATCGCTCCCAGGAATCAATGCGCCTGCACCGGCCCCAACGTCAGTTCTGGTTCAGGCGCGTCATACCTTGCTAAACAGCTTCTGGGCATGCCCAGAAGCTGTGCAGGGATGACGCTGCGGGCCCCGGAAGTGACAGCGGGGCTGGCGCAGTGCATCGTGGGACCGAAGAGGATGGAAGAAGACACTGAAGAGGATCGCACTGGCTTCAAGCTGCCCACACCTGAGATGGCAGCGCTGGAGAAGAAATTTTAAAAGTGAGTATTTCTTCTAAAAGGTAAGTGCGAACCGGGACAGATCACAAGCTAGCCATTGTGGAATGTACTAGCCCTGACTGTCCCGGGGGTATGTTCATTGAAATTTTTTTTTTGTGGCCGGAACTCCGCTTTAATATTTTTTGTCAAAAGGTGAACGTATCCTTTAAGAAAATGCGGTACCACTGCAGAAAATGTAGCCATTATTTTCCATTTACACCTGTGTCTTGTGCTTGGTGGAAAACATTGTGCTCTGACTTTCTCCTGCTCTCCCCTATGCTGTATGCCTCTGAATGTTTATTAACCACTTGCCGCCTGTCCACCATCAAATGATGGCCGAGCGGTGCGGTTTTCGTTCTGGGACGACATCATATGACGGTGTCCCAGAAAGTAGTCTCTCGCACACCCGGGGGGCACACAGTGCGGCAATCGTGGCCGTGCCCTGTTACTAGGACACGCCGTGACCCCGATCTTGGTAAAGAGCCAATGACATGGCACTTTACCCATGTGATCGGCTGTGTCCAATCACAGCCGGTCACATGTAAATGAGGAAGTGCCGTTTATCGGCTCTCCTCGCCTCACACTGTCAGAGTGTGTGGCGAGGAGAGCCGATCAGCGTCTCCTCCTTAAAGGGGAGCCTAGGCCAGGTAATCAGGGCACTAATCATCAGTGCCCTGATTAATGTAAAGTAAAAAAACAGTGCCCATAAGTCACCCCAACCAATGCCCATCAGTGCCCACAATCAGTGCCCACAATCAGTGCTGCCAGTCAGTGCCCGCTCATCTGTGCTGCCCATCAGTGTCCATCAGTGCCACCCGTCAGTGCCCATTTGTGCTGCCTTTCAGTGCCCATCAGTGCTGCCCGTCAGTGGCCATCAGTGCCACCTCTCATTGCCCATCAGTGCCGCCTATCAGTGCGGCCTATCCGTGCTGCCTATCAGTGCGGCATATTAGTACCTCCTCATCAGTGCCCATAAGTGCCATCTCATCAGTGCCCATAAGTGCCACCTCATCAGTGCCCATAAGTGCAGCCTATTAGTGCCGCCTCATTAGCGCACATCAGTAAAGAGAAAAATTACTTTTTTTCAAAATTTACTCACAGAAAATAAGAAAACTTTTTTTAAGAAAACGTTTTTTTTCTAAATTTTCTTTTTCCTTATTTTTTTAGTAAGAAATAAAAAACCCAGCGGTAATTAAATACCACCAAAAGAAAACTCTATCTGTGTGAAAAAAATATATAAAAAATTCATATGGGTACAGTGAAGCATGATTGCGCAATTGTCATTCAAAGTGTGACAGCGCTGAAAGCTGAAAATGGGCCTGGGCAGGAAGGAGGTGAAAGTGGCCTTTATTGAAGTGGTTAAAGAAGTGAACTACAGCCATTGCACTTTTGGTCTCAGTATTACACAAAACCACTGTCAGCAACGTCTCTAATAGACACACTTAATGGACTTCAGGCAATTTCATTAATACATTCTACTGCATCTTCTGTGCGTGCTGCAAGTGGCAGGGTGCAAGCTTAGTAAAGCTTACTAGAAGATGATTGACACTGGCCGGCGGGAGGAAGTACATAGAATGCAAAGGAAACACTAGAGTGATGTATGCAAACCAAGCAACTCCGCTGCAAGCAGCATCTGTAAGTACTTACATTGTCCACCCACCACTATTCATAAAGCCGAACGACCACTGGCATCTGTAGTCCCAGATCGGTGGCCAATGTCACCAAAGGGACCTGCTAGCTCCATTTCACTCCTTATACAGGAGTGCAGGATGGTCAAATGACTGCCATTTTTTTCTCCTGTTTAAGGGTACAAAACTTCCAATATATAATAAACTAAAGAAGCAAAGCTGCACACCGGGTAGTGGGGGAAGTATAAAATAATAAATTGTTGCATAGTGGGGCTGGGCTGTAATTACTGAACATGCAAGCTTTTTAAAGTATATTAGGCTCCTTTTGAAAGCTTTTATCTTTAAAGCCCCTCTCACGGCAAGTGTAAATTTTTGATGAGGTGGTCTCTCCACACCTGTGCAATTCCATGTTTTTACTTTCCTCTCTTCTGCTATAGAAATCCCCTACTAAAGCTTGGGTGATGCAATTCTCTAGTGTCTTTTATTCCTCGAACTACAGTGGAACAGAAAGGAATCTGCAGGTTGCAAAGGTATGCCTTGTAGAGTTACAATTAATGAGCAGGAATTTATTTTTTGGACTTTTTTGGTTTGCCCAGACAACAGCTTTAAAGGATAAGTTCACCTTTAAACAAAAAATAATAAATGCACATTTTTTTGCAGGTAAAAAAAAAAATGTGCATTTATTATTTTTTGTTTCTGGAGCCTCTAAAGCATTGCACTAGTGATCAGCAGATCGCTGGTGCTATGCAGATCTCCTGCAGACCTGTCAGTGTATCTGTGTGCCCGTACATCCTACGGGCAAGCAGATACAATCAGACAGGGAGACTCAATGAGCTACAACAGAGCTCCACAGCGCAGTGGTAGTTTGTTGAAAACTACAAGCCGACAGCGGCAAAGGCTGTCAAGACTTGTAGTTTTCCATTCATAGAGGACTGTGAATTGAGTAACATGACCAGGTGGGCGGAGCCCTGCCCGTACACTTTTTTTTTTTTTTTTTTTAACTTTGACAGCTAATGAGGGGAGAAGATCCCTGCTAGCTGTCAGAGCAGGGGACCGTGGCCAGTCCATTCATAACATGTTACACCCTGAATATGGGTGTAACATGCAACATGTTATGAATGGTGAACTTATCTTTTAATCCTTTAATAACTCAAGTTAGACTGTAAAGAGTTTCACCCAAACTTCACACTTTTCTGAACTGATATGTAATTGACCAGGTGTGTTTTTTTTTCTTTATTCTGTTGCCATGCTTTGCTGCTTGAACAGGAAAAGTAGTCAGACAAACTTTGCACAACTCCAGGGGAAAATGTAAAGAGTGCATTTCCATAAGATATTTTTTTTTTTTTTTTGTAAAATAGCAAACATAAAAACATTGTGAGGAAAGGCCATGACGAATGTGTTAATAAAGGTGAAATTCCTTGTGGTAATTGAAGCATGGCACAGAACATGCAAACACAGACGCCTGGGACAAAGGAATAACTGCAAAAAGTAATTGACCATCACTGTTCTCACCTCTAAATAATTTAAAACTTTAAGAGGTCTACAGTCACAAAGTTCTCTTAAACTTTTCTTCATCACAAAGTTTAGAATTTCCTTTAGATCAGAGATTCCATAAAAAGGCAAAATGCTGGCCATTCCTTCAATCTCAATATGGCTATCTGGAGAACCTAGAAAAAACAAGTAATTTATTATTGATGGTCTTTGACTCCTTAACAAAGCATTGCAAGCATATCCATGTTTTTTTGAGAAAGGTACCACGGTCAAATAAAGTGGTCAGATAACATTGGGAATAATCATACTTTGTTCCATTGATACTATACAGGCTCTAAGTAATAAGCAAAAATCTAAACCCAACCACTAATAGTCTTTTGTTGTTCTGCTCTAAAAGAGTAAAAAAAAATTCCAATAGAACACGTTGTAAAAAGTTACTGATATCTGCATTGCCAATACAAATCTGCTGTTCAGTTTAATGGAAAATATTTAGTTTATGCTCAATGACCTAGAGCTCTACCCTATAAGCCTAATTCACTAGAGTGGCATGTGTTATAAACTTTATATTTAGCCATATGACTATTTTTTGGTTCTCATTTCTAAAGCCTAGTACACAAGGTTAGAAAATCGGATGGAAAATACTGCTTTTGATGCGATTGTACGATAATCTGATTGTTAGTACATAGCTTTTGAGAGCTGATCACAACAGTACATCCAAAATTAACCCGAAGGGACAAACATGAAAATGTTTCTTACCACATACCAGATTGTACAATTTTTGTTTAATCAGTACAGTATTCGTCCCAAAAAATTGGAAGAGCAAGACCATGCATTCTCAGAAATGAAAGAATACATTACAACACATTACAATTCTGAAGTTGTTCTCTGTCGTACGAGAATTTTCTTAAGTTTAGTAACCTCTTCATTTTTTATATTAGACTTGCATGCAAAAAAAAAAAAAAAATGAACAATCATTCCTCTGATATTCTCATTGTGTGTAAGAGGCTTAAGAATAAAGGTTGTTAGCTTTATAGCTGTGTGTAGTTCATATTGTATGTCAACAACCCCCACTGGACAGCACTGTGGTTGTGTACATCTTCATTTACTTGTTCATTTATTTTATATCGAGGTCAATTTAAATCCACAGGGAGCGTACAGTAAATGGATGTCGTCTTGTTTCATTTATGTCTATATTTAGGTAATTAACATATTTTTTTTATACTTTTGTAATCTTTTACTAGTTTCTTCAACAATTAAAGCACCCAAAAAGTGAAGTTCCGCTTGTCTGCCTCCCCTACCATATTTGGCACTTCTTTTTTTAATAGGGGGGAGTGGGTATCTGGTTTTGGCAGTACCTGCTCCCACTTCTGACCGGATCGCGGCGGTGATCCCAGCGGAACTCTGGCACCCTCCCCCCCCTTCGCAGCCTTCTGGGGCATGTCACAGGTCAGAAAAAGTGGTGTGACCATTCAGAAAGCGCAGCCTGGCTCGCGCATATGCAGTGGTAAAAAGGCTGTAAAGCAGCAAGCAGTCACAGCTGACTTCCCAAAGTAAACAAGCCAGCGCCTGGACCCGAAGATAGCCAAAGAGTCAGCTCGGGTGAGAACAGTGCTAGATCCCTGGATAGGTAAGCGTCCTAATATTAGTAGTAACTGCGGATTTTGCGTCCTTATACACTGTAATACCACATGACATGGGTTATGAGGCAATTAGAATGTATCTCGACCTGAGCCATGAGATTCCGTTAAAACAAAAAAAGTTTATCTTGGAGCTCCTTATGTTTGTAATGGAGCACAATTACTTTTATTATGGTGGAGATTTTTATTTACAAAAAACTGGCGTGGCAATGGGGGATAAAGTTGCCCACAGCCTCGCCAATCTTTTTATGGCCCTCTGGGAGGAGCAAAACATTTATACGAATCGGGCCAAAGAATTGATTTTTTGGAGAAGGTATATTGACGATGCCTTACTACTGTGGAATGGGAATGTTGAATCACTGCATTTATTCATGGAGAACCTGAATTGTAATAACTGGGGAATACATTTTTCCTATCAGTTTAGTGACACGTCTATCAACTTCCTAGATTTGGTGATAACTAGACAAGGTTTCTCCACAAAAATGTACTTTAAGCCTACAGATAAGAATGGTTTCATCCCCCTCGACAGTTGTCACCACTCAACATGGCTTAAAGCAGTACCTAAAGGACAATTTAGGCGAATTCGCCGCAACTGTACTAATGATACAGATTTTAGAACCCAGGCGGAAGTCCTTAAAGAGAAATTTGTACAGAAAGGATATGATGTTGCGACCCTAGATGATGATATAGAAGCAGTAGGGAATTTCAGGCAAGATGAACTGGTAGTCTCTAAAGACAGAACTGGACGTAGGAATGAGCATTCTAATTTTGAGTTTGCCTTCCTGACTACCTTTTCAAATCTTTACCACTGGATTAAACAAACGCTCCAGAAACATTGGAAAGTTCTAAAGGGAGATAAAATCCTAGATCCAACTTTACCCGATAGACCTCAATTGATTTTCAAAAGATCCCAAAATCTGAAAGATCTTGTTGCTCCCAACCCGATAGAGAAACCTACAATTCCTGTCATGTTTGGTAACATGAAAGGTTTCTTTCCCTGCAAAAAATGTAGAACATGCATGGAATCCAAAACGGTGAAGACAAACACTTTTTCTTCCAACATTACAGGAAAGAGGTACAAAATCAAAAATTTAATTTCCTGCCACACGAGGGGTGTAGTGTACTTTCTAAGTTGCCACTGTGGTCTTCAATACGTAGGTAGGACCATTCGTACTTTGAATATTCGAGTTGGAGAGCATTTAACCAATATTAAAAAAGGTTTTGGAGGCCATAGTGTGTCACAACACTTTGCTAAATTCCATCATAAAAATCCTGCGAATCTCCAAGTGATTGCTATAGAGAAATATGTTCCGCACTGGAGAGATAGTAACCTTAAGAGGACAATATCCAAAAGAGAAACATTTTGGATACATAACTTGGAAAAGTTATTGACCATTGGGTCTCAATATCGACTGGGACATTAATGACCATATAAACAATTGTTAAATATTTACCTTCTCCAAATTATATCATACAATTTTCATATACCATTCCAGTTTCTCCATTACATCTCCAGTAATTTTAATACATGTATATTTAATATCTTATTAGGTGTAAATTTACACCCATTTATACACCCATGTATAATTGATCAGTAATTATCATGCTCCTATATGTTTTTTAACATTTATAATAACACATTGCATAAATCTTTTAATTTATTTTAAAAAAATGTAATTTATTTATCTATGATCTTCCTTATATGTTTTTATATATGTGTGCATATTACACATATAGTTTTTGGGACTCTAATACAGTGCCTTGCGAAAGTATTCGGCCCCCTTGAACTTTTCGACCTTTTGCCACATTTCAGGCTTCAAACCTAAAGATATAAAACTGTAATTTTTTTGTGAAGAATCAACAAGTGGGACACAATCATGAAGTGGAACGAAATTTATTGGATATTTCAAACTTTGTTAACAAATAAAAAACTGAAAAATTGGGCGTGCAAAATTATTCAGCCCCTTTACTTTCAGTACAGCAAACTCTCCCCAGAAGTTCAGTGAGGATCTCTGAATGATCCAATGTTGACTTAAATGACTAATGATGATAAATAGAATCCACCTGTGTGTAATCAAGTCTCCGTATAAATGCACCTGCACTGTGATGGTCTCAGAGGTCCTTTAAAGTGCAGAGAGCATCATGAAGAACAAGGAACACACCAGGCAGGTCCGAGATACTGTTGTAGAGAAGTTTCAAGCCTGATTTGGATACAAAAAGATTTCCCAAGCTTTAAACATCCCAAGGAGCACTGTGCAAGCGATAATATTGAAATGGAAGGAGTATCAGACCACTGCAAATCTACGTAGACCTGGCCGTTCCTCTAAACTTTCAGCTTATACAAGGAGAAGACTGATCAGAGATGCAGCCAAAAGGCCCATGATCACTCTGGATGAACTGCAGAGATCTACAGCTGAGGTGGGAGACTCTGTCCATAGGACAACAATCAGTCGTATACTGCACAAATCTGGCCTTTATGGAAGAGTGGTAAGAAGAAAGCCATTTCTTAAAGATATCCATAAAAAGTGTCGTTTAAAGTTTGCCACAAGCCACCTGGGAGACACACCAAACATGTGGAAGAAGGTGCTCTGGTCAGATGAAACCAAAATCTAACTTTTTGGCAACAATGCAAAACGTTATGTTTGGCGTAAAAGCAACACAGCTCATCACCCTGAACACACCATCCCCACTGTCAAACATGGTGGTGGCAGCATCATGGTTTGGGCCTGCTTTTCTTCAGCAGGGACAGGGAAGATGGTTAAAACTGATGGGAAGATGGATAGAGCAAAAATACAGGACCATTCTGGAAGAAAATCTGATGGAGTCTGCAAAAGACCTGAGACTGGGATGGAGATTTGTCTTCCAACAAGACAATGATCCAAAACATAAAGCAAAATCTACAATGGAATGGTTCACAAATAAACATATCCAGGTGTTAGAATGGCCAAGTCAAAGTCCAGACCTGAATCCAATTGAGAATCTGTGGAAAGAACTGAAAACTGCTGTTCACAAACGCTCTCCATCCAACCTCACTGAGCTCAAGCTGTTTTGCAAGGAGGAATGGGCAAAAATTTCAGTCTCTCGATGTGCAACACTGATAGAGACATACCCCAAGCAACTTACAGCTGTAATCGCAGCAAAAGGTGGCGCTACAAAGTATTAACTTAAGGGGGCGGAATAATTTTGCACGCCCAATTTTTCCGTTTTTTTATTTGTTAAAAAAGTTTGAAATTTCCAATAAATTTTGTTCCACTTTATGATTGTGTCCCACTTGTTGATTCTTCACAAAAAATTACAGTTTTATATCTTTATGTTTGAAGCCTGAAATGTGGCAAAAGGTCGAAAAGTTCAAGGGGGGCCGAATACTTTTGCAAGGCACTGTATATACATAAGATTATGTTTGGTATATCTTGAGTCCCTCGTTATACCCTTCGCACTTCCAAGCATCAGGCAGCATTGTTTTTAATTATTTTCAAGATTAAAGTTTTTTTAGATTTAATCAGAATAACAGGTATTTTTTCCGATAATTAATTTACCGTTTATGAGATTAAATACCTCATGGGATTTGGTTGCCTTATTTGTAACCATTATTTAAACATAATATCACCCCCGACATAGTTTTATTATTGTTGTTTTACAATACAAGTCCAGTCTGGGTTTTTGCTGCTTTGGAGGAATCAAACACCATAGGAAATTGACTGTCTGTTTTTGTTCCGGGTGTTGTAATCTAAGAGGAAGTGAACCCTGCTGGAGGTATACGATGTACTTCTGGTTCGGGTTCCGGGCATCTCCCTTGTGATGCCGGAACCGCACTATTGAATTTGTAATAAATATGCAGGTGGTGACGGCATCTGGTAAGAGTCCTATTCGCACTTTTCCACGAGGTGAAAGATTGGGCTGTGGGAAGACTGCTTGCTGCACTATATTTGTCTGTGTCACCTTTAAGACGTATGCTAAATAAATAGCTGGTAAGGGTACCATCGCCTCACTTCCAATCTTTCAAACCAATATTGCACCTTTTTTCCATTTGCACCTTATTAATAAGAAGATTCATTTGCACGTTTTGCACAAATTTGTGGACTCTTTTCTGGGACTTGATTTATATATCATTCACCATATATTGTTCACTTTATCCCATCACTGTATTTTCTGTGTATTTTTGCATACATAGTGCATTTATATTTTTGTTGTGTACCATTTATATTATTATTTTAATAATTTTGATCTAGTGCATTTCCTTTGGAAATTACATGTTTGATTTTATTACATATATCAAGCGCACCCTATACACCATTTCCAATTCATTCACTCCACACAGGTTGGAGTTTCGGTTGCTGCTGATAACACATTTACTTGTTTGCGCACCTTTATTCTTTTATATTATATTAAAAGTCGGCAGCTACAGTATTTGTAGCTGCTGACTTTTAATTTTTTTTTTTCAGGGTGGAAAACCGCTTAAAGACTAATGTGCAAACTGATGTAACTTGAATCAGTATTCATCAGTTTTTTCTTAGCAAAAAATGTGACTAAGCTGATGACATCCGTCCATTTATAACTGCCTGTCCATAAAAATACATAGTCATTCAGTCTGAATCCATCAGAAAAACTGACAGATGAATCCAGGCTAAATGCTTAAGTGAAAGGGCACTTGCTTGCTAGGCATTTAGTGCTGATGCATGGGGCTCTGATGTTTAGCTGCAGACAGAGGGCACAGGTGCATCGTTCAGCTCCGCTGCAGGCAGCTATCAAGTCTATGAAAGGCTGACAAGCTGCTGCAGCTGGATGGTGAACCTAGTGGTAATTCTGTTTAAGGCAGTATGTGCCCAGAAACGAATACCCAGAATGCAGATTTCTTGCATTCCTGGCATTCGTTCCTGGGTGCAAACTGCTTTAAACAGAAGTAAAACTAGGTGGACTGTCCAGCCAGAGCAGCTGTCAGATTCTAAGAGCTATACAGGCTGCCTGCAGTGGGGCTGAACAGCGCACATGTGTGCCCACCGCTCACCACTTAATGTCAGAGCCTCATGCACTGGGGGTAAACGCCAGCGTTCATGGGACTTGGGTCCTTTTATATGAGTGTCATCAGTTCAGTCACGTTCTTTGCTAGGAAGAAACGGATAAAAGGGATTGTAAAGTCTCGTTTTTTTGTTTTTTTTTAAACAACAAACATGTTATACTTACCTGCTCTGTTGCAGTAGATTTTCACAGAGCAGCCCAGATCCCCCGCTTCTCATGTCCCTCTTTGCAGCTCATGGCCCCTCCCTTCAGTCGAGTGCCCCCACAGCAAGCAGCTTGCTAAGGGGGCACCCGAGCTGCAGCCCTGTCTGTCCATTCAGACACAGAGCTGCTGTTGGGCCCTGCCCCCTCTCTCTCCCGATTGGCTGCCTGACTTTGATTGACAGCCATGGGAGCCAATGTCGCCACTGCTGTGTCTCAGCCAATCAGGAGGGAGAGTCCCGGACGGCCGAGGGACTCGTGGATATTGTTGGACAGAGATCGGTTTCAGGTAAGTACTAGGGCGTGCTGGGGGGGGGGGGGACTGCTGCACACACAAGGTTTTTTTATCTTAATGCATAGAATGCATTAAGATAAAAAAAACCTTCTGTCTTGACAACTCCTTGAATATTGATTCAGGTTACATCGGTTTGCACATCTGTTTTTAACGTCTGTTTTTTTGTTTAAGTTGCTCAAGAAACTAGTCATAAGTGACAAAAACAATGTTTCTTGCCCAAAATCAGAATGAGTGTAAATGGGCAACATCCGTTTATGTGCATAAATCCAAAAAAGGGTACAGACCTTTTCCATTTTTTTTTCTTTGGACATAAACTTATTTGGAAGTAAATGGATGTAAACAGGCATACTGTATGTCTGTTTACATCTGCCTGCCCAAAGATATATATTGTTATTCAATCTGGATCTGTATAAAAAACGGACAGATGAATCCAGACTAAATGCCTGTGTGAAAGGGCCCTTATGCTGGTAGCAGAGCTGAATGTATTAAGAGCCAAAGCCCAGGACACATCTTAAGACTAACTGCTCTAAGGTTAGCCATATAATAAGCAATTTTATTTCCTTCAACCATGGGTTGAAGGAAAGAGATTTGCTCTATCCCCCCATCAACACAGTCAGTGTGTATGGGGGAATTCCTCCCACTGCACTATTGTATTCTGACAGCTGGAGGTTTCCCTGCCATCATAATACAATAGTCCGAAAAAAAATGAAATTTGTCTGATTTCAGCCGAGCTTCGACCCGTCTATGGCCGGCTTTATTCAGCTTTATTTGCCATGCAGCCTACATTTTAAAGTCTACAACAGATCAGTGCTTGTGAATAAAGTCACATGTATAAACGTTATCCAAGATAATTAGATAACCAGCTACATAAGATGGGAAACCGTATGTTTATAACTATAAGCAGACAGATTCTCTGAGCATTCTTTTGTGCATTGGTGTACAACTACTCTCCCTAGGTATTACCCCACTTGCCTGGGTAACTCAGACATTAAAATTGTAAATCAAAAATAACCTACAATTACTGAATCAGGCTGGTGTGTCTGCCCACCATGTAAAGTCTGTGGGCAGCAAATAACTCCAGTCAAGACTTTTTTTTGTGGGTAGACAAAGAACGGCTTAGAACCTGTCAGTTTTTACTGTTTTTTTTATTTTATTTTTTTTTCGAAACATGGAATTAAAATGATCAGAGTACCACATACCTGGTATCATTTTAATTAGAAACCCATTAGAGGTGAGTCTAGCGTCTGAAAAATAAATGTGTCCATTTGGTTTTGGAGAGTCCTTTTGCATTCCTAAAAGAACTGAGAGGTAACCAGTTTCTCCAAACAACCTAAGTGGAAAAGAAAAGAAAATTAAATTGCTACATTTAATATTTTCAACTTCGAAAAAAAACTGTGTAAAAAAAGAAATTAATATTCTGGTCAATGGAATTCATTAACACTCAAACGCTAAATGCATAATATGCACTACACGGCTTTAGGCGCGTTTTTTAATTAGCTTTTCTCCTGACAGGAGTTCTGGCATTCGGAGGAGCAAAGCAAATGACCTAAAGCTAGATGAATGCTTTAGAAAAGCTTTCTGTTAAAAATGCTTTTCTGGCTAGTGTTTAAAAGATAAAGCTCATGTGAACTAAAGCAAGCCACAGAATAGACAATTTTCTTTCCTTCAACTACATTCAATCACTTAATTCCCCCATCAACACAGTCTCTGTTGATGGGGAAATCCCTCCCACTGCACTCTTGTATTCTGACAGTGAGAAGCCCCCCCCCTGCCCCCCATCAGAATATATTGATTGCCGCCAGCAGTGATCGCACAATAAAAATCAGACAGGCTGGTTGTACTGACAATCATTAGATTGACTTTAACAAAACCAGCCTGCCCACAGATGAATCAAAATTCAAATTTCCATGCATCAATGGCCGCCATAGGCATATGAAAAATGATGATGAATATTAATTATTTAAATTCTTAGTGAATCTATAAATGGCATGCAAAGAACAAAACACAAGGAAATATGGAAACCGATGAGTTTGTCTAAAATTAAATTTGTATTCTAACTGTAAGCTTTACTACTTGTAGCATTCATATAGACCAATTACATTTAACGTTGCAGTTTACCTATGTGTTAATACAATTGGACAGTCCAAAGTCTCCATGGGAATTTTATAATTGTCCACAAGTCGTTTATACAACAACATTTCTTCCATTCTGTACGGATTCATCAATGTTACTGTTTTTTTAGATGCCAAAACCCAAGCACCAGGAAAGTTCAATTTATTTATTAAGCTAAATTCTGTATCCTGCATTTCTTTCCTCGAAAGCCTGCAAAGCTTCTGTTTTAGGCTGCTCAGGCTAAAAGCTATTTGGATAGTATTAACAGCAGGTGCTGATGTTTTCTTTTCAATTTGTGACTTAAACAAAGTATCCAGTATTTGTTGATTGGAGAGTGCCGTTTTCCGTTTGATCTTTTGAGCAGTGCTTTCACCTGAAACCTGCCTCGGTCTTTTCTCGGTCTCTTTTGGCTTTTGCATATTCTTTTCTGTAGCTTTTGCAGTCTGCAGCCTATACCGCTGCAGGTCCTTGGCGGCTTTTTCCTCATACCTGCACACAAAAAAGATAAGTGATGTTCTGACATGAAAGACCTAGAGTAAATCACTGTTTTAATCTTTGTTTAATGAGTTAAATTAACCTTTGTAAATCCAGTTTGAAATAAAAATTATATAAAGTATAAATGTACTTTTCCTTTTTTAAAGTGAACTTATGAGGACATAAATATGGGTGCCCCTCTCGCAAGTTTTGCTTTCAAAGATGTAGGCTCCAGAGTGGTTACCCTGACCCTGTCGTCTATGTTATGAGTAACTGATCTGAAACTCGCAAGCAACCAGAGGACTCCAAGCTTATTTTTTTTTTTTTCCATAGCTTCACAAGATCACCAACCCACTAGCTGGGAAAGTGAAGGCCAAGATGATAGTCCTAGAGCAGGGTTTCTCAACCAGGGTTCCTCCTGAGGTTGCTAGGGGTTCCTTGAGCAATGGGCAATTCCTGCCTCTCAGATAAGTTTCCAATGACACCATTGTTCCTTTTAGCTATCTGTAAGGGTGTAATTCTTCCCAATGATGACAAGAGTAAGGAGCATTCTTCCCACTGACTGTCACACTAATGTGTCATGAGTTGTACATTTTTAATTTTTAGCAGGGGTTTCCCAAGACCAGAAATTTATTTCAAGGGTTCCTCTGTGTTTAAGAGGTTGAGAAAGGCTGTCCTACAGCCTTCACTAGTTTGCACTAATATGCAATACGGGGGAAGCCGTCCATGCCAGGAGAACTCCGTGATTATTGACAGCCGCTAGCAATAACCACGCGTAAAATCCGGTAGGCCGGTTGTACTCAAGTTGATCGGTCAATCAATCAATCAACTTGGGTACATTCAGCCTGCCCATACATACTTCAAATCTTGGCAGGTCATTTCACACTTGTGTAGGCAGTGAAAACTTGGCTGGAGGAGGTAAACCGACTGCAACTAGGTCAGGAGTGTTAAAGAGATTGAGAAAATGTACCTTTAGTGAAGATATGCTTAAGCCTGGTACACACTATATGTGTTTTTCAGTTCAAGCCAGCGGGTTGAATGAAAAATTTTTTTTAGCTCCGGTCGGAGCTTCTGTAGTAACGATCCAACGTTAGTACAGCAATCTCCCCTGCTGAACTATTGTGTTCTGATAGAGGGATGGCCCCCCTGCAAGAAAACTCTGATCAGCGCTCTCAGCCATTGGCTGAGAGCGCTGATCGGCTGTTGGTTTTCCAGCATGCTTGTCTGATAGAAGCCGGCCAAATGGCTGGCTTCTGTCGGACCGGCTGGCATACACATGGTGAATCATGTAAATGAAGAAGAAAGTGGCACTTCCAGACCCAGGAACTTGGAAACTTGAGTTTATTTCTTCAAATCATAGGTACAACATCAGACAAGACTGCAAGACAGACTGGACAGCAGACGCGTTTCACACCTTGTGCTTATTCAATGAATAAGCACAAGGTGTGAAACGCGTCTGCTGTCCAGTCTGTCTTGCAGTCTTGTCTGATGTTGTACCTATGATTTGAAGAAATAAACTCAAGTTTCCAAGTTCCTGGGTCTGGAAGTGCCACTTTCTTCTTCATTTACATGGATTTCTCAGGTCACGGACCTTGGTGAGCACCCATTCCTACAGGACTGCCACAGCTGCTCGGGATCTATCTGGCTCAGCTGAATGTTTTCAGAGCGGTGATTTGTTTCATTTTGGTTTCATACACACGGTGAATGTCATGCTGAATGTCGGCCGATTTTTTTTTAACTTGCCGATATCGCCTGGCGTTTGGCCCGTGGTTTTAACTCTTTAAGGCCCAACTTAGGACAATTAAGAAATTACAATAAACTTCCAGCAGGTGCTAAAAAAGGAAAAAAAGAAAAAAGAAAAAACAGTTTAGGCCACTATACACATTTTTAATCCAGAGCTGTCCCATACAGTTGTATTTTTTTTGCCCAAGGTGTTTAAGGCTGAATGATGCCCCTAGCATCATACAACTTTGCAGACTAATAATGAATAATGTAAGGGCAGTGTGTCATCCACCCTCCCATGAGAGCAGTGATAGTGTCCCTGTATTATCTGCATGCCCACTGCCATAAGAAGATCAGGAGGAAAAAAGGGCACTATGTGTCATGTGACTGACATGAATACATTCAAAAAGGTAACTATAGAAAAAAGCAAAACATTTTAGCGGGGTTGCATCAGGGGGAGCTCTGTGGAGCAGGAGACTGAACTTGGAATAGACCTTTAATGTTCAAATTCTGACAAGGTGTACAGGCATTGCTTCCTATGGTAAAGTTTTTAGCTAGGATTTGCTTTACAGAAGTAATAATGAGTTAAAGTGGTTCCAAGGGTAGAAGATTTATTTTTTACTTTAATGCATTCTTTGCATCAAGGTAAAATTGGGATTTTTGACTTACGGTAAAATCCATTTCTCTGATGTTTATTGACGGACACAGCTTCTGGTATTCTTAACCATTGGGTTATACTGCCCCCTACAGGAGTAGGACACTAGGCAGAAAAACATTCTGGCTACACACATGGGAAGTCCCAGGGGGTATACTCCCTCTCTCTGCTATAGCCACTCAGTTTTGTTACAAGCAGTGTCAGGAGAATTATAACTCCACAGAGGGGTAGGTGCTGTGTCCGTCAATAAACATCAAAGAAATGGATTTTACGGTAAGTCAAAAATCCCATTTTCTCTTGTGTTCATTGACGAACACAGCTTCTGGTATTCTTAACAATTGGGACGTCCCAAAGCAATGTTAAACATGAGGGATGGGAAGCAGCAAACAATTCCTAAGGCTAAACATTAGCCAACCAGGCAACAGGGGCTCAACCAAACAACTGGAGCCCACCTGAAAAAAACAATACACCCTCAAAGAGGATCAGGTCCTCTTAAACACTTTACCACCGGAGGATTTTGCTGTCCTACGTCCAGGCCACTTTTTGCGATTGCGACTTTAACTGACAATTGCGCGGTCATGCAACACCGTACCCAAACTAAATGTATGTCCTTTTTTTTTCCACAAACAGAGCTTTCTTTTGGTGGTATTTGATTACCTGTGCAATTTTCATTTTTTGCGCTATTAATAAAAAAAAGCGAAAATTTTGAAAAAATAACAATATTTTTCTACTTTGACAGTTAAAAAATATCCAATATATTCAATTTTTGTCATATATTTAGGCCAAAATGTATTTAGCTACATGTCTTTGACAAAAAAATTCTCAATGAGCGTATTTTTAACCGCTTTAAGACCAGAAGATTTTACCCCATTCCTGTCCAGGCCATATTTTGCGATTCGGCACTGGGTTAATTTACTGGACAATTACGCGGTCGTGCGATGCTGTACCCAAATTGAATTGATGTCCTTTTTTCCCCACAAATAGAGCTTTCTTTTGGTGGTATTTGATCACCAAATACTTTTTACTTTTTGCGCTATAAACAAAAAAAGAGCGACAATTTTGTAAAAAAAAACTATGGGAAATTTGTCATTTTTATTGTTTTTTTTTAACTAGTAATGGCGGCGATCTGCGATTTTTTTTGCGGGACTGCGACATTGCGGCAGACAGATCGGACCCTTGACTGACATTTTTGACACTTTTGGGGGTACCAGTGACATTACTATAGTAATCAGTGCTATAAATATGCACTGTTACTGTAAAAATGACACTGGCAGGGAAGGGGTTAACTTTATTGGAGAGGGAGGGGTTAATGTATGCCTGGTGCTTACTAACGTGTGTGGGGGGAGGGGACTGAGTGACACAGGCACAGATCACAGGTTCAGCTATGCTGAATCCTGAAATCTGTCACTGTTTGTCACTTAGGAGATCCACACTCGATCCCAGACGATCGGGGAAGAGCAGCGATGATCACCGCTGCTCCTCCCCTGGCCCAACTCCCGCTGTGATTGAATACAGCGGGAGCGCGCCGCCCACAAGCGGAGGAGTCCAGCGTAGGTCTACGTCGCTGGACGATATCGAGCCACTTTGCCGCAGTAAGTCGGTCGGCAAGAGGTTAAACAGCAGCCTGCAAAATCTTGCGGCCAAAGGAAGCATCTGCAGATGCCAACACATCCACTTTATAAGACTTTGTAAAAAGTGCACCGATGACTAGATGGCTGCCTTGCAAACCTGCGTCACTGACGCCTGATGACGGAAGGCCCAGGAGGCACTAAGCAGCCTAGTAGAGTGCGCCTTGACAGGGAAAGGAGGAACCTGACGCCTGATGGAATAGGCTGAACCAACGCCCCTCTGATCCATCTAGAAATGGTCCTAGAGGAAGCGGATAACCCTTTACGAGCTCCATCCAAGAGCACAAATAGAGAGTCTGACTTCCTGAAAGACTCCGTAGCTGCCAGGTAAACCCTAATTGCCCTGACCACATCCAAGGTGTGCAAGACAATTTCCTTTGGCTGTTTAAGCCTGGGAAACAGGGAAGGCAACACAATGTCTTCATTCTAATGAAAATCAGAGACCAACTTAGGAAGGAATGACAGACAGGGGTGAAGCACCACATCCCTGTGAATCACCAGATAAGGTGAATGACAGGATAACGCCTTCAGATTCGACACCCTGCACGCACAGGTTAATAACCACCAAAAAGGCCACCTTCTGGGACAGCGTAAGCAGGGGAAACTCCCAAAGATTCTACAAGGGAGACTGCTGGAGAACCGAAAGTACCAAATTGAGGTCCCAAGGCGGCAAAGGAGACCACACTGGAGGGACGAAGTGCTGAACACCTTGAAGAGAGGTATGCATCTGAGCTGTAGCCAAGGGTTGTTGGAAGAAGACCGTCAAGGCCGACACCTGGCCCTTGATAGTACTCAAGGCCAACTTCTGTTCAACCCCCCGTTAAACGAAGGTCAAGATCCGAGCCACCGAAAAAGAGCGAGGAAGAACCCCAAGGGATTCACACCACGCAATGTACATCTTCCACCTACGATGGTAGATCTTCTAAGAAGGTTTCCTAACTTTGAACAGTGTAGGAATCTTCAGACAATCCCCTATCCTTCAGCACCTGGCCTTCAACAGCCAACCCGTCAAAACCAGCGACTGTAAAGCAGGCTGGGGGGACAACCAAAATTTAGAGGGGCTGGGGGGGAAGGGGGGCTGTCGACCAGGAGGAACACTGTGACTCGGGCAAAAGGCCAGCTCGTATGCACCCTTGCGAGACATTTAACTCGCAGGCCAGCCCCCGTCCGGTGGGGCTACGTCACAGCCGACCTAGCGCAGAGCTAAGGCCAGCGCGCGTTCGATGGCCAGACTGGGGGGACCCTCTGGATTTTATAAAAATTATCCAGTCGGTCATCCAGTCCGGTAGTTGACTGCAAATAACAAAGACAGAAAAAAATTCCATTTAAAAAGGAAAAGATTGCCAGGACTAGGTCCTTACTCCTGACTACGCAGAAAAAAACTGAGTGGCTATAGCAGAAAAGGGGAGTATACCCCCTGGGACTGCCCATAGGTGTAGCCAGAATTTTTTCCTGCCTAGTGTCCTTCTCCTGTAGGGGGCAATATAAACCAATGGTTAAGAATACCAGATGCTGTGTCCGTCAATGAACGAAAGAGAAAAAAACCTTCTGCTTGCAACCCCCCACACCCCCCCGACACCCCCTTACACATACCTGGAGCCCGATCTTGGTCCAGCACTGTGCCCAAGAGCAGCCGCTCTCTCTCTCCTCACTGGACAGAGAGGCAGCAGTCACAGCCAGTGAGCATAGAGTGCCGCTCGGGATTGAGCCTGCACGAGTGCCTCCTTAGCAAGCGGCTTGATAGGGGGAGGAGCCAGAAGAGGCAGCAGGGGACCCGAGAAGAGGAGGATCGGGGCTGCTCTGTGCAAAACCACTGACCAGAGCAGGTAAGTATAACATGTTTGTTATTAAAAATAAAAAAATAGATGCAACCACTTTAAAACTCAATGTTGCATCAAGATATACAAAAGAAAAAAGTATATATTTTGCGGTTTAGTGACAAGATTTTCATCATGGCTGTCCAGCAGTTTTGTTCTGTCATGCTCCATTCAAGGATACAAATTAACTATCAGCCTAGACTACAACTACTTCTGAACTATGCTACACATTGTGCAAAGAGCAGACTTTTCAAATCATTGCAGAACAATCAGAGATATCTTTCAGCCTCCTAACATGGGGAGACTCATTTTTCTGTGACCCGCTGTGCTTTGTTCCATGACTTTGTGTATAATGTTATTGTGCATCAGATAAGCTGAATTCCTATATCTTTGTTTTTTTTTTTTATACTTTACAGAAATTCAAATATTTGGGTCCAGTGCGTTGCTTTGAAAATAAGCATATCTAATGTATCCTGCATTGCTATGCCAGTGGCTGGGTAATGACATCCTATATTATCAGGGAGGTCTCTAAAAATTATACCCAAGCCAGAGGAAGCCAGATATTGTATGCATGCTAGGATCAGCCAATATATTGTTATTCGTGATAAATATTTGCTTTCTTCAGGTACAAGTATGTACTATTCCATAAATAATGAGAACAGTGAAAATGGCAGCCATCCACCAAATAATACATTTAAATCATGTTTTCCCCAAGCCTTGTAACTATACTACTATACTAACTATAACTTACAAACAATACATAGGGTTTCACTAAATAGATATAATTACACATGGGAATATCCATGGAAATGTGCTTAAAGATGTTTTCCATTGTACACCAAAAATGTCAAATTGTTTCTTTTACTGTGTTGAGGAAACCTAGGCAGTATATGTAAAACTCTGACATTTACTGTACTATGCCTGGTATAGGAATGATTTATCTCTGAGACAATACAGGTTTAATACAGGCTTAATACATCGTGCAAACAGAGCTTACTTAAGTTTTTCCTCTTCATCGAGTTGTTCCCAAAGATCCAATATTTCTGTAGAAATGTCATCAAATCCAACTTTTGGTGTGTCCTTAAGATAATTAATTCGGTATTCTTGGGTGAAAATATCCCTTGCAGACATTGGTTTCTTTATAACCTTGTTACTCATCAAATCAAAAGCAGTTATAAATCCAGATTTCTCAGAGATTACATTTGTAGATTTCTTTTCTGAATTTTCAGGCCCCTTGATTAAACCAGTTTCTTCACAGCTTTTGTTGGTGTTTGTTTCACTTGAAGAGCACAATACTGTAACAGGTTGTAGGTTTTCTCCTTTTGAATTTTTAAAAGCAGTCCCTTTACTCCAATTATCATCAGATGTTTCCAGGATATTATTTGACATGGTGCTCTTATATTCTGTGGGTTTTCCAGCAATATTACATTCAAGTTCCCTGTTCACTTCATTGTCTTTTACATGTTCTGTGCTAGAATGCTGCTGTCTGTTATGGTTATGCCAAATACCACTGTCTGCTGATGGATCTGTTAAAAGGACTTCTGTTTCACTTTCCAGTTTGCCATCATTAGTATTTAGATGCATGTATGTATTCCGCTCCAAAGGATAAGTAGTTTCAACAATCATATCTTTGCCATCATTTGCTTTTGAAGGCTCTTTAATGTTCACATCAGCTTCTGTACACTGTGCATTGACACTGTCAACTTCTTTGAGTACTGGATCGGAGTACACAGACTTCAGCGTAATCTCAACAGCACTGAGCACGGATTCCTGTGACAGAGGACCAATATGGACTCAGATCAGATTATGTTAATGCACCTTACATGACTTTCTCTTTCATTCTTGCAGCTATAACAATGTAAACCTTTTCTGTCTCACAGCACTAAAGGAGTGCATAAAAAGCCATTGGCATATATCAGGTCTAACAAGCTATGATACAGAGAAGGTCAGTGGCAGTATGTCAAGGAGTTCATGCTTTAAGACAGGATGGAGGATAAAACATTATTGTAATCGGGAATGTATTTTTTTTTTATAGTGATAGAAAAAAATGTCATACTTACCTGCTTTGTACAGTGGTTTCGCACAGAGCAGCCCCGCTCCTCATCTTCTTGGGTCCCCCACTTGCGCTCTGGGCCCCCCTAGCAAGTCGCTTGCTGTGGGGGCACCTGTGTATACTCGCTCCTGAGCTGGCTCTCTGCATCCATAAGACAACGAGAGCACGGCTTAGCCCTGTCCATCGCTCCTGCCTCACTTGCCGTAATTGACAGCAGCAGGAGCCAATGGCTCCTGCATTGCAGCCAATCAGGAGCGAGAAACCCAGGAGAGCCTCGGGTCTCGTGCACATCGCTGGATCGAGATTGGGCTTAGGTAATTATTGGGGAGGCTGAGGTGGGAGTTACACACTGTAGGTTTTTTACCTTCATGCATAGAATGCATGAAGGTAAAAAAACCTTCAGCCTTTACAACCACTTTAGATTTTTGTAGTAAAAATGAAAAACAGACAAAGCAGTACAAGTAACCTTATAGGAAAAATGAAAAAGAGACCAAGCTGTACAAGTAACCTTACAATTGGATCTTTCCATGGTTCAGTTTAACACAGGGCATAGCATATACATAAAATTTGAATAATAAAGCTGATACAAAGACCAGAGTTTTGTACTGGTACTTTTTTTAAAGGCTTTTGGAATGAGAGAACGGTGTGAAATATGAACAGATGCTTTGTGCAAGTTTTGTTAGGTGTTGGACTGGTGGACTGCATTCCCTTTAGCAGCCTACACTCTCTCTTAGCCTTCTTCCCCAAACACCACAATAAAATGAACCCTGCTCCTGTGAATTGTGGGTTTTAGATGGGGGGAGGGGGCGCCCACTGCTTTACCTAGCTGCTACAGACAGCAAGAACGCATTTTCCTGGGACAGTAGGGATGCTAGGAATAATGGATCCGCCAATGTAACAACTAACACAAAGCAGCAAAATCTCATAAATATTAATGCTAATCAGAACTATAGCTGATATGCTTACTAGCTCCTAATTTCCATTAATTAGTAGAGCAAACATATATATATATATAGCTTTTTATAGCAAAGCTACAAGTAATGTTAACACACATATACATATAATGTATGGTATTTCTGTATATTTTAAGTGGGCCATGGATTGAAATTCGGCTGGTTCAGCAGAGAGGATCTAATTATTGACTTCTGTCAAATGGGAATGTTGGAAAATGTATGTAATTTAGTGGCTTCAGACACTGATCGTTGTATTCAAAGAGCAGAGGACTCCCACTGTCAGATTACAATGGCACAGCCATACAACCCACTTGAGTGGATAGAGGAATCCGTTCCTTTTTTATGTTTGGCCCGCTGGCTGAACAAAAAAATTATTAATCTGTGGGCAGCTTTGGACTATACAAGGAATACACTAGTGTCCCCTCCCCACCCCAACTTGTTAAATGAAAAAAGGAGTTGTAGGGGACTGATGGGGTCATCTATCTGCTCACTCTGTACTCTCCTCCGCATATTCCTTGTCAGCATATTTGCATGGGGTACACCTCATTGGGTCTTAGTCCTGTTCCTTCCTCTCCCAGTCTAAGTGATGCTGTATAGGGGATTGCAAAAGGCTGACATAAAGCCAATTCCATGTACTTACACTAGATATGTAAAAAAATAAATGTAAGAAGTCATTATTCAATACCTAGTTCCATAAATGTGTTCTTTTATATATGTGCTAGAAGTTTCAGGTCTAATGTACACCCAGTTCGATGCCAAGGAAGGAGAGGCACTTGGAGCACTGTTGTGGGGGGGAGAGCAGCTGGGGTTGGAGCTTTTCCTGACTCTGAACTTTATAGGACCAGGCAGTCAAACTGACAGCTCAGCCCTGAATATTACACTCAAAAAGAAGCTTTCCCAGTGTAATCAGAACTCTGCTTTATCAGGAGCATTGCAGACAGGCTGTCAAAATGACAGCAGAGCTTTTCTGATCTTACTGTGAAAGCAGCTCACAAAGTGTAATTTCCAGGGACTTGACTCGTGATTGAGGGAGGTCACTGCCTAGCTTTTAAGAGCGTTGGAATCACTGACTCAGACAAACCTCTATCCATCAGCACCTGGCATTCAACAGCCAAGCCGTCAAAGCCAGTGACTGTAAAGCAGGATGGAAGATTGGTCCTTGGGACAGCAGATCCCCCCTAAAAGGAAGCTTCCAAGCAACGTCGGCGACAAGCTGCACCAGACTGGCGTACCAAGCCCGGCGATGGCCAGTCTGGGGCCACTAAGATGACCGAAATTCCTTCTGCCTCGATCCTGCGTAGAAGTCTTGGCAGAAGCTGGAGTGGAAGGAAGGCATAAATCAGACGATGATACTGACCCCACAGGGCCACCAGCGTATCTGTGACGCCCACCAGAGGATCCTGTGACCGAGCCACAAACCTCTGCGTCTTTCTATTGAGCCAAAATGCCAACAGATCCACGTTGGCATGCCCTACCGGAGACACAACTGATGAAACAGCTCCGGATGAAGGGACCACTCCCCTTGGTCCAACACCTGCCAAATAAGGTAATCTGTCTGCCAGTTTTCTAACCTTGGAATGTGTACAGCAGAGAGGGCTGGAACGAACCGTTTTGCCCACCTTAGAATGCCAGCTACCTCCAGTCATCGTGACACTTCTTGTGCCCCCCTAGTGATAGACATATGCCACGGCCGTGGCAATATACGATTGAATGCGCACTGGACATCCCTGCAGATGATCTGTCCAATGTTCCAGGCACAGTCTGATCGCTCGAAATACCAAGACATTGATCGGTAGTCTGGACTCTTCCAGTGTCCAGACCGCCTTAGCAGACATTTTGCCGAGGACACCTCCAAAGCCGGACAGGCTGGCATCCGTGCTGACCGCTGTCTAATACAAGGGGAGGAAGGATTTGCCCAGCCGAAGCACCTTCGAACAAAGCTAGGGACTCTTTCGTTCCCCAGCTCAGCCGGATCTGATTGTCCAGAGACTGCGGGTTCTTGTCCCATTTGGCCAGAATCTCCCTTGCAGGGAACTCGTATGGAACTGTGCAAACGGAACTGCCTTGAAGGTAGACATCATTAGGCCCAGAACTCACATGCAAGTCTGGAGAGATTACCATCTGCTGGACAGCAGAGGACGAATTACAGCCTGCGATTTCTGGAGTTTGTCCAGAGGAAGGAGAGCTCTGGCTAAGGCTGAGTCCACAGTCAGACCCAGATAGTCCAGCTTTGTGGACGGAACCAGAGCAGACTTCCGAAAATTCAGAATCCAGCCAAACACTCTCAAGTCCGTATGGTGATCTCCAGGTTTTCCAACAGAGCAGTAGGAGACTCCGCTCACAGAAGGAGGTCCTCCAAGTAGCCCAGTACTGCGATCCCCCAACAATGCTAGCACCGGGGCCAACACTTTCATGAAGTGTAACGCCAAAAACTGATAATGCTCCTCTCCCACAGCAAAGCGGAGGAATCGCTGGAGACATTGGAATGTGAAGGTAAGCGTCCTTGATGTCTATGGAGGCAAAAATATCCCCCTGATGCAGGGAAGCCACCACCGTGCGAACAAACTCAATTCTGAACTTTTGCACCCACACAAAGCAGTTCAGCACCTTGAAGTCCAGAATTGGACACACCTTACCTTCCTTCCTGGGGACTATAAACAGGTTTGGGTAAAGACCCCTGAAAATGTTCAGAAGTCAGAACTGGGGCCATCACCCTTTAAAGTAAAAGGTCTTGCACCACCCCAACAAGAGTCTGTAAGAGGACAGTCGCGCGTTGGAAGGAAGAACCTTACCAGAGGGTAAGAACGAAACCCAATCTTGTAGCAAGCGCATATGACCTTGTGGACCCACCTGACTTGTACCAGGGGAGTCCAAGGGTCCGGGAACCAGCGAAGACGTCCCTCCACCCCAGGTGTGGTTAAGGGCACACCTTCATGCTGAAGGCCTTGTCGGTGGGTCTGGAGAAGCCCGCTCTTGACTGGCCAGACCAAGTTCACTTGGATCCTCCAGAGGAGGCCTCCGAAGTGCTCCGATCCCTTGTCAGTCGACCCTGAGGGAGGAAAAAACGTCTTATGAGCCAAGAAGGAGGGCCCAAGTCTACGACGAGGGTCCTTGCCCTTAGTAGCCTACAGAAGAAAGGTACTCTTTCCCCCTGTGAGGCCTTTAATGATGTCACCCAGGGTAGCACCAAACAGGCAATCTCCTTGAAAGGGTAGAGCAGTCAAGGCCTTTTTATAAGTCTGGTCCCCAGACCAGCATTTGAGCCAAAAGACAGGCCTAAGGACCACTGCCAAAACAGAGAGAGCTGAGCCACTAGGGGAGCCGTATCCAAAGAGACAACATCACAGATAAACTGCAGCCCCTGGACCAGCTGGTCTGCCAGCTCAGTAAAGTCAGGGAGGAGCTACTCCCCCTCCAGGTCAAGGCACAAAAGCCTAGCCCATTTGGTCAGGGTCTGCGACACCAGGACAATGGTGAATATCGGCCTTAATGCTGAACCAGCCAGGATGTACATATTGTGGGCCAAAGCCTCCGCCTTCCTGTTAGCCGGGTCCTTAAAGGCCGGAGACTCTTCAACCAGAATCATGGTTGCCTTGTTTAATCTTGAAACAGGAGGTTCCATCATCGGTGGAACAGTCCACATCTTAAGAAGGGACTCCCCATAGGGGTATTGCCTAGAAAAATCCCTTAGGGACCCCAACGTGATGCTTTGGTCGTCCCCATTATTTAGTGACAATTCTGTCAAAAATAGAAGGGGAAAGGGAACACCTTTTCCGCTCTGGATGGCTTGTGAATGCCAAAGGGAACCTGCACCTCCGCCGCAGCTTCAGCTGCGTCCTCCATCTTTAAGGTCTCACGCACAGATACAATCAGTGCGTCCACCAGCTCCTTTTCATACGCAGTTGCAGAAGTGGAGGAATCCTCCTCACTATCTGAGGATTCAGGGCGCATGGTCGCAGACCCAGCAGGGTGACCCACATCTGCCGCGGCCGAATCAGATTCAGTATCTGATGAGAGGTGGGGGCGCTTTTTGCCAGCCCATCGCCCAAAAGCTATCTCCACACGGGACACCAAAGACTCCAGGACCACCGTCAGTGCATCAATGGATGGATGGATGGGACCTGGAGGGCCCCACAGCCTCACAGAAGGGATCAGGTGGGGAGATGTGCTCCAAAGACTCACCAGGGGGAACTCAAAAAAAGTGTAAAACACTGCTAAGTGACAACCCCCACCACTCTGGCAGCCCACCTGGTTGCCAGCAACAGAGCACCAATTGATCCTCAGTAGAGAGGGAGAGGACCCCATCAGACTCACTACCCCACAGAAACCAGGCACCGCAGAACGTGCACTGCATGAACAGCGATCAGGAAACGAAAATATCAAGGAGTCAGCACCAGGGGATGAGGAGGGGCTCCCACCACCAAAATCGCTGCCCAGAGGGCTCCACTGTCATGGCTGCCGCTATTTTCAATGGCAAACCACAGGAAAATGGCTGCGGGACTACACAAACATGGGCGCTGTGCATTAAGTACGCAGGCTACAAGAAAATGAGGCTCCCAGGGACCCAGGAGGGATTTGTATGCCTCAGAAAATAGCACAGACGGGAAGGGGGGGCCCTGGCAGGATCCATCACCAGGTACACCCTCCCCCACAGCTGATCGCCCGGTCGCCAGCGACGCACCCCCTCCCCCATAGCCAGCACTGCACCATGCCCCCACCCCAGGCAGTGAACCAGGCCACCCCACAGCCCACAGTGGGGAGGCAAGATGGCCAACAGGGACCACCAGACCAATGAGGGGGGTGCCTAACTTGAAGGAAGGGAACCCAGGGGTCTGACCGTTCCATGGGGGGGTTGGACCGTACCATGGAGGGGCCCACGTCCACCCCAAAACCCTCCAGATGAAGAGGGGGTAGAGTTACTTACCATACCAGGAACCAGGCGGGCACTGCACCAGACAGAACCTCCTCTCCATCAAAATGGGGGCTGTCAGCCAGGAGGAATGCTACGACTATGGCCGAGACCCAGTCGTATGTGACCTCACGAGACGTTTAACTCACAGGTCAGCCCCGGTCCAGGAGGGACTATGTCACGGCTGACCTAGCACAGAGCTAATATCTGTGCGTGCTTGCTGGCCCAGTCCGGCAGTTGATTATAGATCTCACAGGAAATAATCCAGAAGGAAAAAAAATTATATCTAAAAAGAAAAAAATTGCCAGGGCCAAAGATTCCAGCAAGGAACTAGGTCCTTACTCCTGACTGGGCAGAAGTAACTATAGCAGAGAGAGAGAGTATACCCCCTGGGACTATCCATAGGTGTAGCCATGAACGAAAGAGAAATTACCTTTCCAATTCAATCTGTAAATGCTGTAAATTTCTGAAACTGTTACATTTTACTTCCTTCCAACGAGGCAAACTAAAAATGTAATTTACGGTTTGTATGATTGGTTTACAGATTTTCTTAAAAATCTGCACTGAGATATAGACAAAATGTTAGGCATTACTGCAATAGGAATTTAATTATTAGAGAGATACTTCCCAAGGACCCATTTATTCTAAATGCCACCCCAATGCACCTGTACTGCAGTGCACTACCTAAAATGCTGCATGCACAGTATTTAATCTGTTGTGCTGCATGGGCCACCCACTCAATGTAATGGGCTGCTAGTGCATAACACACGTGCATTTAATGCACCATACCACACTGGGCTGGTGTGAATGGGTCCTCAGGCATGCCTATGTCCAACTGCAGACACTGCAGCTTTGCTTACTTTCTTATGTGTTCCTTTATTGTAAATTTAACAACATGAATTTAGTGCTTGTGTTTGTTTATATCCCGCCCCCATTTTCAAGAGATGTATTACAAATTCTGCTGACTTACTTGGTAGACTAACCTGATTTCCTGTTACTGATAATGGGGGATTTCAACTGCTATCTTGACCCTCTCCTGGACCGCCACCCACGTTGTCCCATCATGGGGGGCATAGGGGCAGGGTTCTGGGCCAGCGCCTGTGGCGCTTTAAATTCCCTACCACTAAATTATTCTCATGGTTCTTTAAAACACACCCATCCTTATCCCGGATAGATCTTTTTGTGGGTAATGGTCCTATGCTGGGTCATGTCTCTAATATTGTATACCATACTAGGGGAGTATCAGACCATTCTCCACTTGTTGTGGATCCTGCGGTCCGTCCTCTGACAGACCTCTCTAGAGTGCCCTGGAAGCCCAATGCCTACTGGCTACAGTTGTTCCCCTCCCATGATTTATTGAAAGCCAGATTGCTGCATTTTTTCAAGACCATGAAATATATGACAACTCTCTCCTAAAATGGGAAACTTTTAAGGATGAACCTAGGGGGATCTTTATAGCTGAAATTCAGGCAATAAAAAAGAGGCCTCCTGAACTTCTTTCCCATGTAGAAGATCAGCTTAAGCAGCTTGAATTAGCCTATATAGTTTCACCGACTGGTCTTGCTCGTGAGACCTGGGTGTCGGCCCAGGACTCTCGGGATCATGTGCGGGCCTCCGCGACGGAATGAAAGCAGTTCTTTCACAAAGCAGCATTCTTTGAGGAGGGGGAAAAGGCCGGCCTTTTCCTGTCAAATATTGTCCAGTCGCAACAGGCTTTCCCGGCTATAGGAGCTATACGGAGTAACTCTAGTAGGATTGTTAACAAGCATGAACAAATTAAGAAGGAATTACCAGATTTTTATTCTTCCTGTTACCAACCTTAGAGGACTTGTCTTCCTATACACAGGGGATTTCCCTCCCCACTATCACGACAGCCCAAAAGGCCAGACTAGATGCCCCTATCACCTTGGCAGAACTACAAAGGATGGCCAAATCATTTCCTTTGTGTAAGGCCCCTGGTGATGATGGCATCCCAATGGAAGTATATGTTAGATACGGAGAGCTGATTTTGCCACACCTGCTAAAGGTATTCAAAGCCTCATTGAAAGAGAATCCGCTACTGACATCCATGTCCAGAGCCTTGGTAGTTCTGCTTTTAAAACCGGGTGAAGACCCCTTAGAGCCAGCATCATATAGACCGATTTCCTTGCTACAGAGCGACGTAGAACTTTTGGCAAAAGTTCTGGCCCTTAGGTTGAATGAGGTCGTACCGTAGGTAGTACATCAGGATCAAGCAGGCTTAATGCCCCGAAAGCAGTTAACTTGCAAAGACTTTTTATCAATATTCAGACCCCAGCAGATAACATGGGTAACGGTGCCTTACTATTCCTAGATGCCCACAAAGCATTTGATAGTGCTGAATTGGATTATCTCTGGTTGGTCTTGACTAAATTTGGTTTCAGAACACAGTTTACATCTTGGGTTCGCCTCTTATACAGCACACCATCTGCATCTATAAGAGTCTTGGACAGGGTTTCCCATACATTTGCACTAGGCAAAGGTACTAGGCAGGGTTGTCCCCTGTCTGCTCTACTCTTTGCGCTTGCCACCGAGCCGCTAGCTGCCCTCCTAAGAGCCAATCCCCTAATTACAGGGTTTTTTTACGGCGAAATCCATGAAAAAAATCATGCTATACGCATACGACATGATACTGCTACTAGGGGATACCCATTTGTCTCTGCAAACTGTCATGACTATCATCCTTGACTTCGGCCAATACTCTGCCTTGACAATCAATTTGAACAAATCGGCGCTGCTCCTACTGGACGATAATTCCTCAAAGCTAATAGCCCCCGCTTGTCCTATACCCATTACTGATAAATTCAAGTATCTGGGGATATATGGGACTTCCTCTCCCTTAGATTATAACTCACTAAACATTGCCCCAATACTAAACAAATTTCAAGATAAAATTAGAATTTGGAATAAACTGCCAATGTTTGTTGCAGGTAAGACAAACCTTATCAAAATTATACTGATGCCCCACCTCCTTTATCCCTTATATAACTCCCCTACCGTTGTCCCTTTAAAAATGTTTAGAATATTGAACTCCAGCTTTAGAGCTCTGCTCTGGGGAAAACGCACACAAAATAAACTGGACCAATAACAAAAGCCAAAAAATGAGGGGGCCCTGGCCCTTCGTAATCCCTGGTTTTACTATGTAGCAGCACAATTGCAACAGCTGATTGGCCCTGAATTTGCTGCTGCACAGCCAATTGTGGATCATATTCCCTCCTCGACCCGTATTATGCTTACCCATAGCCAGAAAGACGCAGTCTCGGAGGGTCTCGAGACCCTTAGCTTCGCCAAACGAAATAAGCACCTGCTGACGTACGGCCTCATTCAAAAAATATGAAACAAAGCTAAATATCTGCAACATGTCACTGGGTTTACAAAGTATAGCCCAATTTGGAGTAATAATGATTACCCGGAATTAGCCAAATTGGTACATGGTGCTCGGTGGAAGGTATATTGAATTGAAGGTATGTCCCAGATTTTCAGGGATGGGGCCCTGTTGCCTTTCGACTCCCTGCAGGCCAATTACTTGTTACCTGCTCATATGCAGTTTTATTATCTACAACTAAGGCACGCAGTCAGGGCACAGGGGAACTCTCAGGAATGGTATCTATCTCCCACCCCTTTTTTTCAACCTCATATAAACGGCTGAAAGCTCAAAAAGTTTTATCTCCCAATGTTATAAAATGTTACTGTCTGATATTCATAAAGGCCACCCTAATAGGATGACTTTGAGCTGGGGCAGATGTCGGGTGACCAATGGGAGGAGGCATATCAGGCTGTGGCAGCCTGCCCTTTAAATACGGCCCAGAGGCTGTCTCAGTTATATATTCCTCTACGTTCTCATTACACACCCCTGAGGCTTTATAAGTTGGGATACTGAACAGAACCAAATTGCCCTAGATGTAAAAGAGACCAATGTGACTTAATCTACTATGGCGATGCCCTAAACTACACCTTAATTGGAGTCAGGTTAAAAACACATTAAACATGGTGTTTAGGTTAAAAATCCCACTGTATCCTAAATGTCCCTTGAATATTCTAGAGCAGCCTTTTTCAACCAGGGGTGCCTTGGCAAAATGCCTAAAGATTTCCTAAAAATGTATACAAGCCAGTTGGTGAATCAAGCCTACCTTTTAGTTGCACAAAGCCATAGGTTTTGTATTGTGCATCATTTCGACCTTCCAGCCACCGGCATTCTAACAACCAGGTATGTCATCAGTGTTGATAAGAAGGGCGTTGATATCTTGTACAGGATCCTTGTTTGAACCTCCCCTGCCCCTCTCCCTTAACACTGGGGTCACATTAGTTGAGTGATGGAGAGAAACTGAGGGAGAGGAGAAAC
Organism: Pelophylax lessonae; assembly: GCF_965119305.1. NCBI lineage: Eukaryota > Metazoa > Chordata > Amphibia > Anura > Ranidae > Pelophylax > Pelophylax lessonae. The sequence continues at coordinate 180,743,453 of NC_138773.1, read as the reverse complement.
ACTGGTATACTAGTCAGTACCAGTGTTCAAAAGTGTATTTGCTTTGGAAGAATAAATCAACCTCTAATGTTGGGTGTCCCACATGTGTTGATGCTGCCGCATTTTTTACATTTTAGAATGGGGTGCCTCGAGATTGTCCATAATTTTAAAGTGTGCCTTGACTGAAAAAAGGTTGGGAAATACTGTTCTAGAGGGTGTCATTGAGGATGAGAATTATAGGACAGCAGTGGGAAGGGCCCTTTTCCATGCCTGTAGACTGTTCCTACTGCTGTGGAAATCCCCAGATTCCCCTCACATAAATCTTTGGTGGCAGCAGTGGGAAATGCATTACTTTTGGAACGACATATCTATACAAGACGTGGCTGCCCGGGTAAATTTGAAAAGCTATGAGTCTTATGGTTAGATACCCCTGAACTCAGCCCTCGGGAACTGGTATACCAAAGATTGTTCATGTGCCCAAATAGACCATAAAGATTTAAGGGTTATTTCAATCAGCTGTTTAGTTGCTTGTAAATCTCACAGGAAAAAAATCCAGAGAAAAAGGCTAGCTAATAAAAAACTATCTACATAAAAAAACACTTTTATGCCAGGACCAAAGATCCCAGCAAGGAACTAGGTCCTTACTCCTGACTAGGTAGATTAAAACTGACATCCTATGCAGGAAGAGAGAGGGTGTATCCTCCGGGACTGCCTATAGGCGTAGCCAGAACTTTTTTTCTGCCTAGTGTCCTACTCCTGTAGGGGGCACTATAACCCTACTGATATGCATCAGAGGACTGCGTCCGTCGATAGAGAAATATATATTTTTTTATATAAATATGAGGAAATGGATATATATTGTTGTTACTGTCCCTGCCATCAATACTCTTGGCTATGTAAATTGAGTGCTTTCTTTTTTGTTATTTTACTGTATTATGTTGGACTGATATGTTACCTGTTTAATACAATAAACATCTTCCTGATTTAAAAAAAAAGTGCTTTTATTTAAATCAAAAGAGATAAAAATAGCCACTTACAAACTGGAAAAGGAATGGTGCATGGCAAAAACCAAACGCTTTACCGCTCTGTGGTGGCTGATACCACACAGCCTGGCAGAGTGCAGAAAGGAGAAATTCAAAGATGTCACAAGTGGAATCCTTGAAGTGAGCGTGGTTACGTGTTTTTCAGGGGATGAGCCCTTGGTCAAGCCTGGCCAGTGGAATTACTGTGTGCTATTAATGCAATATTAGATGCTGAAAGTTGATATGGTGAGGAGAAAGGTGCAGAACAGGTTGTAACCTGCATACAAGAGAGACTGAAAAGGCCTGGAAGAAAAGAAATGTGGGGAAAGGCAGACCCACAACCCAAGAACCAATGTGTAGAAAGACAATATGGAATGTGATTATCGGAGATGAGCAAAAAATGGAAACACCGATCATGATCAGGCTTAGCAATAGAAAGAAATCCACCATATGAAAATATAGTTAGAAAAAATGAAATATTTTTAAATTGTTAAAAATTGGGTTAAAGTGAAATGGAGCTGCATCTGACTACAAAAATTAATAAAATCACAAAACATAAAAAATAAACTTCTTTTTTTGTATAATATATGATTCTTCTAAAAAGAACTATGACTCCATGTGTCATACAAGTGAGTGTCCATGTATAGTGGGATAACTGATTATTCACATAATTCAGTGTACTTATGAAAAATATATATATATTGTTATTATCCTTCTTGTTTGTTGGTTTATGTTTGATTTATTCGTTGTGACATTTTGCTCAACTATATTCATTAACGTTTTTGGGGTGACCATATTCTGTTCTCCACAGTTGTGATATGCACAGATTTCTGTACATACATCTTTGCCTTTCCAGACTGATTACTGAATTAGTGTTTTAATAGTGTTAGTGTTTTAATAAGGAAAGAGAGACAATGTTGAAAAAAATAGGACAGAAAAATGTAGGAATCTGCAATAAAGTTTGCTAGAATTCTTGCAACGTACAGTTTATATATAGATGCCATAAATGGGGTTGTGTCTCTTAACGAAAGTGAAGTTACACGTGTAACCTCCTAAATCTGGTATATGATTGTTCCTCAAACTCAAAATTTTCACCAACTCTGTTACAGTAAGAGCATCACTTTAGACTGGCTGACCACTAGGTCAGATGTACAGTATTTCTAAATTTACTAAATTTGATAAAATATACAACCCCAATTCCAAAAAAGTTTGCACACTGTGTAAAATCTACATAAAAACAGAATGCAATGTTTTGTAAATCTCAAACCCGTATTTTATTCACGAGAGCAAAATAAAAAACATGTACAATGTTTAAGAAAAAAAAAGGTAATTTTGTAATTGATGGCAGCAACATGTCTCAAAGAAGTTAGGACAGGGCAACAAAAACCTGGCAAAGTACAGTGCCTTGAAAAAGTATTTTATACCCTTGAAATTTTCCACATTTTGTCATGTTACAACCAAAATTGTAAATGTATTTTATTGAGATTGTATGTGATAGACTAACAAGGAGTTGCACATAATTGTGAAGTGGAAAGAAAATGATACATGGTTTTAAAAATGTATATATCTAAAAAGTGTGGTGTGCATCTGTATTCAGCCCCCGAGTCAATACTTTGTAGAATCACCTTTCTCTGCAATTACAGCTGCATGTGGGCACTAATGACAAAGTAAAAGGTAGGTGAAGGATCCTAAAGAACGATTTCAGGGACTTAGGTAATAGATTGAGGAAAAGGACCTTCAAGGTGGTTTTCTCTGAAATACTGCCTGTACCTCGAGCCACACAAGAGAGGCAGAAGGAGATTAGGGAACTTAACAAGTGGCTGAGGAACTGGTGTAGGAAGGAGGGGTTTGGGTTCCTGGAGAACTGGGCTGACTTGCTCTTTAGTAAGGATGGGCTGCACCTTAATGGGGACGGTACAGCTCTTTTGGGGAGAAAGATGGCCACCAAGTTGGAGGGGCTTTTAAACTAGGAGGAGGGGGAGGGCTCAGAAGTAGAATCAGTCAGGAGGGAGCAAAGGACTGAAGGCAGTTGTAGGGTCAGCAGCGACAGTAGGTCCACAACGTCAATTGGCAGGTCTGTGCGGGAGAACCTCAGACCAAACAGGAGTAAACATAACCGCCAATCACGTTTAACTTCCGTAAAACTAAGAGGGGTATATGCTAATTACAGGAGTCTAGCTAATAAAATGGATGAATTGGAAATGTTAGTACATGAGGATGACATAGACCTTGTGGGAATAACAGAGACTTGGTTCGACCCCTCACATCGCTGGCTGGCCAATATCCAAGGGTATTCGGTGTACCGGAAGGACAGGGTAGGAAAAAGAGGGGGAGGGGTATGTCTCTATGTCAAGAACAATATAAAGGTGATAGAAAGGAGTGACATTACAGATGGGATGAGCATGGATTTAGAATCTGTGTGGGTTGAACTCCATAGGGAAGGAGAAAAGGGAAAAGTAGTTATGGGGGTTTGCTATAGGCCACCTAACCAAGGGGAGGAGGTAGAGCTGGAATTTTTAGCACTAATGGGTAAAGTGGCAAGATTGGGATCAGTCATCATATTGGGGGACTTCAATTATCCCGACATTGACTGGGATGAGGGGATTACACACTCACAGAAGGCCCGTCTATTCACGGAAACCTTACAGGACAACTAGATGTCACAGTTGGTGGATTCCCCTAAAAGTGAAAACGCAGTCCTGGATCTATTGATCACTAATGACCCAGACATAATCTCGGAGGTAGGAGTCCAGGACAACCTGGGCTCTAATGATCACAGGATGATCACATTTAGTATAAATAACAATATAACAAGGCAAGTGGGGAACATAAGAACAATAAATTTCAGAAGGGCAAACTTTCCAAAATTGTACTCATTGATGGAAAGGGTAACTGGGACCAAACCCTGGGATCACTGACCACAGAGGAAAAATGGGAATGATTTAGGAACATATTAAGCAAATGCATCTTGCAGTGCATTCCTATGGGAAATAAATTTAGAAGAGATAAAGCCAAACCTGGCTGGTTAAACCGTAGCGTTAAAAAACTTATCAGGGGAAAAAAATTGGCCTTCAGGAAATATAAATCAGAGGGCACAGTATCGGCTTTCGAGCAATACAAGGAGGCAAATAAGAAAAGTAAACAAGAAATCAAGATGGCTAAAATCAACTTTGAGAGACAAATAGCGGAGGATAGTAAAAAAAACCCAAAGAAATTCTTTAAATATATAAACAGCAAAAAACTAGGGCAGAGCATATTGCACACATAATTAACGATGATGGGAGGATGGTTACAGAGGACACTGAAAAAGCAACCGTGCTGAATGCTTTTTTCTCGTCAGTCTTTACACAGGAAAAGGAGGGGTACACTGACCATGACTGTATGGTTAGTAGTAATACACAGGACTTGCCACTATGGCTAACAGAGGGTGAAATCAGGGAAAGGCTGGATAAACTTAACACAAACAAATCACCAGGCCCGGATGGCGTACATCCGAGAGTACTCAAGGAACTCAGTAAGGTTATATCTAGACCACTGTTCCTGATCTTTGCTGACAGTATTAGGACAGGAGATGTAACAGGGGATTGGAGGAAGGCTAACGTGATTCCGATATTCAAAAAGGGCCAGAGGCATATCCCGGGAAATTATAGGCCTGTCAGTTTGACATCAATAATATGTAAACTTCTGGAGGGGATGATAAGGGACTATATCATAGAGTATGCTAAAGACAACAACATCATCAGCAGTAATCAGCACGGGTTTACAAATGGGCGTTCTTGTCAAACCAATCTCTTAGCATTCTACGAGGAGGTGAGCTGTGAGCTAGATAGGGGCAGACCAGTGGATGTGGTGTACTTGGATTTCGCTAAGGCGTTTGATACAGTTCCCCACAAGCGCTTAATTTATAAAATAAGGTCTGCAGGTATCGACAGCAGGGTTTGCTCTTGGATACGGAACTGGCTAAAAGGCCATGTCCAAAGGGTGGTAATAAACAGCGCATACTCAAGACTGGTCTGAGGTAGTAAGCAGGGTGCCCCAGGGCTCAGTCCTGGGACCAACCTTGTTAAATTTATTCATAAACAGCATTGAGGACGGGATCAGTAGTTCGTTATCAGTTTTTGCAGATGACACAAAATTGGCCAGGGCAATAACTGCACAGCATGAAGCAGATATCCTACAGAATGACCTGGACAAAATAACGGAGTGGGCAACGACATGGCAAATGAGGTTTAACGTGGAGAAGTGTAAGGTTTTGCACTTGGGGATTAAAAAAATAAAAACACAATACACATTAGAAGGGGAACCCTTGGGGGAATCAAAAATGGAGAAAGATCTGGGAGTCTTGGTTGATGATAGATTAGGCAACAGCATGCAATGTCAAGCGGCAGCTGCCAAAGCCAGCAGATTATTAGCATGCATAAAGAAAGGGATGTATTCCAGAGATAAGACTATAATCCTTCCACTTTATAAAACTCTGGTCCGACCGCATCTGGAGTATTCTGTCCAGTTCTGGTCGCCAGTCCTCAGGAGGGATGTGTTGGAGCTGGAGAGAGTCCAGAGAAGGGCAACTAAACTGATTAGGGGGTTGGATGACCTTAACTATGAAGATAGCGTGCAATCGCTCGATTTATTCTCCCTGGAGAAGAGACGTCTGAGGGGGGACATGATAGCAATTTATAAATATCTTAATGGGGATCTCAGCTTAGGAAAAAAGCTGTTCATTCGAAGGAATTGCATGAGGACTCGAGGACATACAATGCGATTAGAGGAGAAGCGTTTTAACCTCAGGCAACGAGGAGGGTTCTTTACTGTTAGGGCTACAAGATTGTGGAATTGTCTACCACAAGAGGTGGTTTCTGCGGGTAGTATGGTGGCTTTCAAAAGACTCTTAGACTTACATCTCAAGGATCAGGACATTAAGGGCTATGTGAGATGATTACAGCCACACACACCTACACAGGTTGAACTGGATGGACTATTGTCTTTATTCAACCTTTACCTACTATGTAACTATGTAACAGCTGCAAGTCTTTTGGGTATGTCTCTACCAGCTTTGCACATTTAGAGAGTGAAATTTTTGCCAATTATTCTTCGCAAAATAACTCAAGTTCTGTCAGATTGGATAGAAAGCGTCTGTGAACAGAAATTTTCAGGTGTTGCAAAATAATCTCATTTGGATTTAGGTCTGGGCTTTGTCTGGGCCATTCTAACACAGAAATATGCTTTAATCTAAAGTTCTAAATCACCCCATTGTAGTTCTAGCTGTATGTTTAGGGTCGTTGTTCTGCTGGAGGGTGAACCTATGCCTCAGTCTCAAGTCTTTTGCAGGCTCTAACAGGTTTTCTTCTAAGATTGGCTTGTATGTGGCTCCATTTATCTTCCCATCAAGTCTGACCAGATTCCCTGTCCCTGCTGCAGAAAAGCATCCCCACAACATGATGTTGCCATCACCATGTTTCACAGTGGGGATGGTGTGTGCAGGGTGATGTGCAGTGTTAGCTTTCTGCCAGACACAGCATTTTGCTTTTAGGCCAAAAAGTTTAATTTTGGTCTCATCTGACCAGAGCACCTTCTTCCACATGTTTGCTGTGTCCGTCACATGGCTTCTTGAAAACTGCAAACAGGGCTTTCTTTCAACAATGGCTTTCTTCTTGTTACTCTTCCATAAAGGCCAGATTTGTGGAGTGCATGACTAATAGTCGTCCTGTGGACAGATTCTCCCACCTGAGCTGTGGATCTCTGCAGCTTCTCCAGAGTTACCATGGGCTCCTTGGCTGCTTCTCTGATGAATGCTTCACTGATGAATGAAGTAAATCAATAAAATCGGCGCTCAATCAATCCCAATAAATTGGATAAATAAGCATAAATACACATAAAAATGCAAATAAATGATCATCTATGACATCAAATAAATATAAAGAATATATAAAGTGATGTGGTAAAAGTGCACAGGTGCAAAAGTGCATAAAGCTGAACCACAATAATATCCGCAAAGAAAGAAACAGTATTGAACCAAATCACTATAAAAAAGGAATGATAGTGAATTAAAGTGCAAAGTGATTGTAACTAATGAGATTAAATACACTAATGATCTGATAAAAATAGAGTGGTGAGAATGACACAGTAAAAATAAATATAACTGTGTAAAAAGTGAATAGTGACTAAAATTGATAAATAGAATAAAAATAATTATGTAAAGCAGAACACCCCCCCAAAAAAAAAAGGCGGGGATATATGGAACCATAAAAGGTAAACACTTAGTAGAGAAGCGAATAGTCATTAACAGTTCATAAGTTTGTGGAAAATCAAAAATTCCTAAGGAAAGTGCTGATGTGCAAAATTGCCAGATGTGCGGAAAATTGTGAACATTCTATAGGTGCGGGAAACTGCTTTTCAATAAGCTGGTGAGCGTGTATCCTTAAATGAGTGAAAGGGCCGCTCAACTCCAAAACACTCTTAGTGAGTGTTTGTATCAATAAGATAGCAGGATTTCCAATATGGAGGTGACTGGTCCGGTGGTGGTCCCTTTAAGACAGGCGGGTCCCTTAGGCAGCCAAACATCAGACATCAAGGGAAAGAGATATCCTAGGTAGGGTTTGGAGCTCAAACCACAGATGAAAGTGAGGACTTCATAGTGTAGTAGGTATTTAAAAATGACATTTATTGTAATAACTCAAGTAATCAACTCACATTTTCTTGGATAAAATACAGCATAAATGATATAAGTAGCGTGGCAAGCGGTATGGCAGTGTGATACAGGGACTTCCGGTCTCGGCCGCCTTCTCTGATAAATGCTCTCCTCACCCAGCCTGTCAGTTAAGGTGGGAGGCCATGTCTTAGTAGGTTTGCAGCTGTGCCATAGTCTTTCCATTTTCTCCAATGATGAGTGGTTGGATTCATCCTTCTTTTTATGGATGGTGTAGGACCCACTGACAATGGGGTACTTTGACGTAGTGGTGGGCTTGAGCACGATATGGCCATATGGTGGGACCAAATCCCCATTTTTTTGCCTTTATATTTGATAGTCATTTCTTTTGCATGTGTGCGCTATTCTCAGTAAATATGCATGTCGCTTGGTTCATAGCTGCACCAGCTTTAGAAATGCATGTTCAGGGTGTGCCCCCCCCCAGCTCTTTGTTTGTTATGGATTAAACAGTGCTCTGTGAAAGGTTCAAAGCTTGGGATATTTTCTTTATAACCTAAACCTGTTTTAAACTTCTCCATAACTTTACACTTTTCACATATTTATTTGTAAAAAATTTTGAAAACCATTTATCATTTTATTTCCCTTTCACAATTATGTGCCACTTTGTGTTAGTCTATCACATAAAATCACAATAAAATAAATATATGTTTTTGGTTGTAACATGACAAAATGTGGAACATTTCAAAGGGTATAAATACTTTTTCAAGGCACTGTAAGTGGTACTAACAAGGAAGAGCTGGAAGAACATGTTGCAACTAATTAGGCTATTTGCCAACATGTCAGTAACATGACTGGGTAAAAAAAAGAGCATCCAAGAGAGTCACTGTCTCAGAAGTAAAGATGGACAGAGGTTCAGCAATCTGTAAAAAGCTGCCTCTCTAAATTGTCAAACAATTTCAGAATAATGTTCCTCAATGTAAAATTGCAAATACTTTAAATATATCACTATCTACAGTGCATAAAAACAAACGATTTCAAGAATCTGGAGAAGTCTCTGTGACAAATCGAAATGTGACATTCTTTTTGGCAACCATGGCCCTGCATCCTCCGGACTAAAGATGAGAGCATACTATCAGCACTCAGTTCAGCCTGCATCTCTGATGATATATAAGTGCGGATGGAATGGGCACCTTGTACATCTGGAGAGGCACCATCTATGCTGAAAGATATATCTAGGTTTTACAGCAGCATATGGTCCCATCCAGATGGTGCATTTTTAATGGAAGACACTGCATATTTCAGCAGGACAATGCAAAACTGCATACTGAACCTATGAAAAACAGCATGGCTTCGTAGTAGAAGAGTCCAGGTGCTTAAATGGCCTGCCTACAGTCCAGACCTTTCATTTAGCACATCTTGAAACTAAAAATACGACAAAGAAGATCCAGGACTCTTAAGCAGTTTGAATCCTATATCATGCAAGAATGAGACAATGTTCCTCTCCCAAAACTCCAGCAACTGGTCTAGTTAGTTTCCAGACATTTACGGACTGTTTTTTAAGAAGAGGAGATGATGCTTCACATTGGTAAACATGGCCCTGTCCGAACTTTCTTTTTTTTTAGACGTGTTGTTGCCATCAATTTCAAAGTACCTTATTTTTTTCTTAAAAAAGTAAATATTATCAGTTTATGATTTTGATGTGTTTTTTAATTTTCTATTGTGAATAAAATATGCGTGTATGGGATTTGCAAAATATTGCATTCTGTTTTTATGTAGATTTTACACAGTGTACCAACTTTTTTATAAATGGGCTTGTGAGTAAGAAAACAATCAGTTCTGGTATGAATAACAAAAGAAATGTTTTAATGTAGCGAGTATAGCTAAGTAAGTGGTGCTGTGTTGCGGCTGTGGAGTATACAAAGAGTCACAGACTTGGTGGTTCTTCGTTATTCAAGAGAAGCCTTGTATTTTTTTCAGTGAATAGCAGAGAGGCGGGCAGATGATATCACGATCTATGATGAAGAAGCACTAAGCCCATTATAGCATACCATATCGTTCTGTAATGGAAATTATTTAACCCCTTCATGACCAGGGTAAAAAAAAAAAAAAAAAACTTAACGCTGAAGCCCATTTTTGCAACTTTGACGTGTTAGTAAAACTGACAACTCATTAAAACTTCATAGTGCATATCCAGGTGAGTTATACTTTGTTTTTTTTTTCAGGACAGACTGGGCTTTCATTTGGTGGGAAATGTTAAATGATATTTCCTGACTGTTTTTGTTTAATATGAAAGGGAAACTGGTCCAAAATGGTAAAAAAAAAATGTTAGCTGTATATATTTTTATGCCATTATCATGACCCACCACCAAACCATGTCCCACCACCAAAAAAGCCTTCAAAAACAAACATTCTCCTACTCCTGACATTTACAGTGATACCACATGTGTGAATGTGATTTGTTTTTTGTACCCATAGTAGGGCCAAGAAACAATAGTGCACTGTCACTAAATATAAAGCCTTTTTTTTTTTTTTTTTTTCTTAAATAGGCACGCCAGGCTGCTTCGAAAAAAATTACAAATACTGTAGAGTACTCTAGCTGCTGATTTTTAATATTAGGGCACCTACCTGTGCAGGCATCCAGTGGTGTCCTCACCTCAATCGGCTTTCGGGCGTTGGCACCCCCATCTTGACTAAGGAAAATTAGCAGTGAAGCCTTGCGGCTTCACAGCCAGTTTCCTACAGCAAATGCGCGAAGCGCGCTGCGCTTTGTGAATGGGCCGCAATCTCCTGGGACCTGTGAAGTGTCTGAGTAGGCTGTGGAGGAATCAGGGAAAGCTGGAAGTGGGAGCAAGTACATGTCAAAAACCAGGTACCTGCCCCCCCACACCCACAAAAAAAAGGTGCCAAATGTGAGGCAGACAAGCAGAGCTTACCCTTTTGGGTGGAGCTCTGCTTTAACCACCAGAAGATTTACCCCCCCCTTCATGACCAGGCCATTTCCGACACGGCACTGCGTTACTTTAATTGACAACTGTGCGGTCATGCAACGCTAAAAAAAAGTAGTGAGTGAAAATCTTTTAATAAAGACAACAGTTCTTGTGACAACTGTCTAAGAACTGCATTTCCCTCACTTTGTAGATTTTACTTTACTTCCTGTCCTGTTTTCAGTACAGAAAGTGAAGATAAATCTCTGCAATCAGACACAGATCCCAAAAATAACCCTTCCCTACTAAAACTGAAAAAACATTTTTGGCTGCACATACACATTAAATAAACAGAGCACCTAACAGTGGACAAAGAACATTAAAGCATCAATCAGATTTTCATGCTGAACTGATCTGCAGGCTTCATGTACAACAGAAAGAGAGTATATATTAAAGCAAGGAATAGACAGTCACCTTATTCTGTAACATTACTTGAGTTTTATCTGGAGTTAGATTGACATCTACAAATAAAGCCGGGACAACAATATTCATGAAAAACACAGGATAGGAACGAGATGTTGTATGCTCGCTATAGTAGGATCGAACCATCTAAAAAAAATAAACAAAAGAAAAACAGTAAGAAATAAATGATGTTGTGAAATAGGTATACAGTAGTTCTAAAAAACTGATACATAACATATCCACGGTGCTTGATCCATTAGCACAAAAAGGCAAGTCAATGCCTTGTTGCCAAAATCAAATAATTTTTACATGAGCTTTAGAAAAACTCCAAGTGATACAATAGTTACCCATCTGTGAAATAAAAAGTCATTATTAACATACCAGTATAGTATTGAGCATAAAGCATACCCATGGAACACATTACCAGGGGGAAAATAAAATATAAAAACCTAAAAGGGAATTTTAGATAATAATTTGTTAAACAATAGTTTAAACCAAACATTATTCAAAGTATCTAATCTTAATTTAGCATTGATGATGCAGGTAATCATTACTTTTTATCCTCTGGACACAGATGATAACCATGAACCACAGATGGACATTTAGCTAGTATTCCCTAATCCTAATGTAAGAGTTCTGGTTTCTCCTTGGTGGTTGATGTATAACACTGTTGTGGCATTGTCCAACTGGATTGACCTTGCAGTCGAGAGTTCCAGTGTTGCAGGAACAACTGAATCACTCTGAATAAGCTACAGAACATTGATTTGGAGACAAGCTTTTTCCAAAAGTGCCCAATACTAAGAGGGTATCCAGGACACCTCTCAAAGAAGACAGGATGGAATTTGTCAGGAGAACCTTCCAAACCAATAGGAGGAAGCATTTTCCTGACCCCTTGCTGGACTCATGACCCACCTTGCCAGGGCAAGCCTGGTTTTGCAGGTCTGGCATATTTGGCAGTCAGGGACAGAGCCCTCCTGTCCCACACAGACAGAACATTCAGTTGCAAAAGTCTGCAGTGAAATTGAGCATGCGGAACTGCCTTGAAGGAGGCCACCATTAAGCCCAAAACCCTTATGCAAAAGTGGAGGATCAACCGACTCCTCCACTGCAAAGTCCAACACCAGGACCACAGGGGTCTAAAGTTTCTCCGGAGGGAGGAAAACCGTGAACCCTTGAACAGGGCATACTTAGGATCTTCCTGAAACTCTGCAGGGCCTGAACAGTCTGCCCCAGGTCAAAGTACATGTAAACTACCTCACAAAGGACCAAAAATAGTGTCCTTAAGAGTTTCACCCAAAAGTGGAACTTCCGCTCATTTGCTTCCACCCCCCCCCTTGGGTTCCACATTTGGCACCTTTCAGGGGGGAGGGGCGAACGGGTACCTGTGTTTGACAGGTACCCCTTCCCCACTTCCTCAGAAGTTTGGCCCCCTCCTCCTTCCCCTGCCGACAAGCCAATCCGAATGCGCAGCGTGCTTCGCGCACGCGTGGTAGGGACCCACCCGTGAAGCCGCAAAGGCTGCTGTTACGACATCGCTGGACTCCAGGACAGGTAAGTTTCCTAATATTAAAAGTCAGCAGCTACAGTATGTGTAGCTGCTGACTTTCATTTTTGGAGGGGGAGGCTGGAACACCGCTTTAAATTTGGAAGATTTCAGTACACAACTTGTCACATACCAAGTCCTTAAAAACGGACAAGATACAATCCCCATTCTTCTTATCCCAATGTGCAAAAGCAGCTGCAGCTAGATGAAAATCAGAGGTGGACTCTGGAGGAAAGAGTGTGGGTGCCCATTTACAGGCCCTGCATTCTGAGTAAGCAAACATGGCTATAATTTTTTCCCATAAACTTAGGCATATACTCTGGATAAGCAGGAAAAGGGGCCAGCCCCCAAAGGGGTTAAAAAGGCCCCTGAGTAGGGTAGCGACAGGGGACAGTGGTCTGGGCTTTTAATGTCAGGAACCCTAGGAAGTGCTTTTAAAAAACATCCCTAAACCGTTAGCCGATTGTAAGCCTTTCTTATTTTCCTAGGACAAACTGAAAGGATAAGCTAAAAGTGGAAAGGGTTATACTGGGCTCTCCTCGTAGTTTTTGTTTGCCAGTATCCAGTCTGTTGAAGACAGTAGCATAACCCTATGCACTTGACAACTCAACCTGTGTAGCAAAATGTATGATTAGGAAATTAGGATATCTTAAAGTGATTGTAAATCTTTAATTATTTTGAAATAATATGCAATGGTTTTGCACAGACAAGCCCTGGTCCCCCTCTTCCTGGGTCCCCTGCCAGCATTCCTGGCTCCCCCCCCCCACCCTACCATAGCAAGCTGCTTGCTATAGGGGCACGGATACTGATCCCAAGCTAGCTCCGTGTGCTCCCCCCTTACTGACTGTGCTCGACAGCAGCATGAACCAGTGGCTCTGAGCCTATGCAGAGGGAGAGAGAGCCGAGAGAACTGCTGCTCTCATTCACATCGCTGGATCGATATCGGGTTAAGGCAAGTATAAGGGTAGGATGCACTCAGGTTTTGTTTACCTTAATGCAGAGAAAGGAGGACATCTCTTAGGTGAGACATTTGATAAGTTCATATAGGATGTTACAGGAGGAAAGGTCCCCCTCTTCAGCAGCTTCTACCTCCTAAAAAACACAGAGTGCTACATCACTCTCCCCAGGCTTCAAATTCAAAGCCAAAATGCAGCCCTTACTTTGGGTACAAGACTTGGAACACACAGCCCACCGGGTCTGCTATAAAGCTTTCTCCACAGTGCTTTCTGCATTTTGCAGTAGGAGACCAACACTTTCAATATGCTGCACTGCCATTTGGCCTATCCTCTACACCCACAATATTAAAAGTTGCTTTCACCCCTACTCACCTTCTTAAAAACTCCTGGGGTTCTAGGTTAACAGGTAATGACAACCTTCTTCTGAAGCATTCATCACCTTCATAACTGTCTGCAAACATCCAAAACTTTACTGATTTTTCAGGCTTTCAACTGGGCAATAAGCTTTCAAAAGTCTGCCCTTCAGTCTTCTCTTGGTCTGGAACACCTAGGCCTCATCCTAGACACAGCCCAGGCAAAGGTTTTCCTTACAAGTTTCTCTCTCTCTAAGGTTATATGCTTGGACCTTGTGATCCGAAAGACATTCCTCAATGAGATTCTCCATGAGAGTCCTAGGCAACATGACTACTTCATTTGAGACTGTTCCCTTCACCCAGTTTCCCTCTTAACCCCTTCAACACAATTTTCTATTGGTCTGGAACAAACACTATTATCATCATTGCTTCTCTCTAGTTAAGTTAAGTTAAGAATGTCCTAGCTTGTTGGATTGCCAATCCAGCCTTGAAAAATGGGAAAATTAGGGTTTCTTCCACCCTCATGAGAGGTAATAACAATAGATGCCAGCCTCACAGGCTGGGGAGGAGTGTTCTTTTACACATAGGGGAACCTGGTCACCCAACCCAGTGAAGCAAAGCTCTCCAACCAAATCTTGGAGCTCAGAGCAATAAAACTGGCTATGCAACCACTCGACCCCTCTTCTCCAGGGACACCATTATTATGCAATCAAACAATGCCAAGGCAGTAGACTATGACAATCATCATTGGCAACCAGAAGTCAGGCAGTATTGAATAAAGTAAGTCTGATCATCTAGATAGAAATGCACTCTCTGTCATCTACTAATTTTCTGCTGTTCAGAAAATTAGTAGATGAGTAAAATATTAGAAGGCATACTTTCCAGTCATCACAACCTGGACCAAGGTGAATGGTCCCTTCATCCCAACATCTTCTATCTCCTATATCAGAAAAAGGGACTCTAGATGTTGACATCCTGGCCTCCAGGATAATATAATGTATGCTTTCCCTATAGTGTAGATTTTTCATCAACTCCACCACAAATTAGAGGAAGAGAAGAAATTGGTGATTCTTATTGCAATGTGGTGAACCACAAGAACCTTGAACACGGGCATGCTGTCTCAAGACCTCCCATATCATCCTGCTTCTGGCTTTAACAGCAGTCATTGGCTTTAACAGTATGGCTGTTGAAGCCTAGCTTTTACGGACAAGAGTATATCTACTGTACCTGGAGATCCTTTTTCGCCTGGTGTGAGCACAGGCATTTCAAACCCAGAGACTACTCAGTACTTTGTATTCTAGCTTTCCTGCTTTCCATCTGGTTCTCTCTTCCCTGCAGAAATCACCCTTTGAACCCATTAGGAAATTCCTCTTGGATGACCTTCCCTGCAAAAAAGCCTTCTTGGTGGCTATCATGTCTGTCAAACATGTTTCAGAGTAAGCGGCCCTCTCCTGTAAGTAGCCCTACCTAATGCTTCACAAGGACAAAGTGTTCCTATGTCCAAAACCATTCTTTCCCTGTATAGATGGTACCAGCCTTCCACCAGCTAACCTGAGTCCACTTAGGGTATGCTTTTACTCTTTGTATGAAGTGTTTTAAGAGATGAAAATGTATCTATTTCTTAGGTACACATATACAGTGATAATTATAGCATTTCTTTTGTGCTGAGAGCCCTTTCACACTTTTTGGTGTAATATTTGGTATTTACATGCTATGTGTTAGAAATCGCTTATAAATGGACAACTTTGTGAAAAAAAAAAAAAACATTTTTTTTTTAATTTTCTTTCCACATTTTCCAAAAACTTGAGGAAAAATTACATGTTCAAAAGACTCATTAGGCCTCACAGAATATATGTTGGTGTGTTTGCTTTACAAAATGGGGTAATTTTGTGGGCGTTTCCATTGTCCTGGTGCTCCAAGGCCTTCAAACGTGTAAAGCCCCTTTTACACGGGAGCCTCCGTTTGTTAGGATCCGCTTGCTCAGAGGGGGATTGGCTCTCTGATTTCCGCTGAGCAGGCAGATGACAGGTCCATCTCCGCTCACTGTGCAGTGTGGAGACTGACACAGTCCCACTCTCCCCTATGGGGAAATTGGGTAAGAAACAGACTGCCTGTCTGTTTTTATCCAATCATATTCGATCCGCTAGACAGGATCGAATCGGATAGCAGCAGATGTCAGTGGACATGTCACTGCTGACATCTGCCGCTCCATAGGGGAGACTACAAGATCCCATCAGGTCTGCCTGAAAAACCGAAAGGCGGACCTGATCGGACAGCCCGTGTGAAAGGACCCTAATAGGTAGTCAAGAAATTAGATGTGTAATTTATGTTCCTAGAACACCTGACGGTGCTTCTTGCATGTAGGGTCTCTCTATGTGGCTCGGCTGCGAAAAAGTCTCACACAAACTCAGGAGGAGTAGCAGATTATGTTTTGGGGTGTATGCATATGCCGTGTGAGAGAAATAAACTGTTAATATGACAATTTTGTGAAAAAAAAGAAAAACATATTGCAAAGAATTGTGAGAAAAAAATTGCAACTTCAAAAAAATTAAAACGCCTCTTACTAAATACTTTAGAAAGTCTACTTTCCAAAAAGAGGTAATTTGCGGGGTATTTGTACTGTCCTGGCTTGTTAGTGTCTCAAGAAATTAGATAGGCCGTCAGTACATCAGGTGTGATCAGGTGTAATCAATTTTCAATAATTGGCATCATAGCTTGTAGACTCTATAACCTTCACAAAGACCAAAATAATATACACTGATTTGGGTTATTTTTACCAAAGAAAAGTAACAGTATAAATTTTGGTCAAAATAGTATTAAGAATAATTACTAATTTGCAAAATTTTATAACCAAAACAAAGAAAAATGCATTTTTTACAAAATTTTCGGTCTTTTTTATTTATAGTGCAAAAAAATAAAAAACCCCAGTGGTGATTAAATAAGCTCTATTTGTGTGAACAAGGACAACAATTTTATATGGGTACAGTGTTGCATAACTAATTGTCATTCAATGTGTGAGAGTGCTGAAAGCTAAAAAGTGGCCTAGTTAGGAAGGGGGTATAAGTGCCCAGTAGGCAAGTGGGTAAAATAGATGAAAATGTACAGGTTATTTAGAAAAACGTTTAAGGCTATAGCTAACCTAAAATAGTTGCTTAGATGACTAAAGAAATTACTATTCACAGATAAACATGCCTTGTCAATGGAAAATCATGGAAAATCCCAGGGAAACCATAAGGTAAGGGTCCCCAGCCCCTGAGCCATGGACCGCTACTGGTCCATGGCCTATTGATGACCAGGCCGCACAGCGGGAGGTAATCAGCGACCGCGGTCCGGACAGCATTATCACAGACTGTGGTTATCGTTCACCTCCTGCTATGCAGCCATGCCTGTGTCTCCTCTCCCGGCTCTCCTGCCCCGCCAACGATGTCATCCTATCAGCAGAGCAGGGTCTGGGAGGAGCTGGAGATCTGCACAGAAAGTGAGAGTCTTTTCATATGAACAAGTGGGTAATCAACCGCTTGATAATATAAGTTGGGCAGCTCCTGCCCTCCATCCAGATCTGTAGCTCCTCCCGCCCCCTGCCCAGATTATAGGATTTGGGAGAGGAGACACAGGCTGAATCCTGACTCTGCCTTGCCGAAGGCAGGACTGTGCAGGGGTGGCAGAGAGTAAAAGGAGGCACTGTGATTAGAGAGATAAGGGGGGTGGGGATGACTGCAAGGGGCACTGTGATGGGGGGGGGGGGGTGGCTGTGATTTCTAGGGGTACTGTAATGTAAATGATTTTCACAAACATCATCTACACCCCCCCCCAAAGGTCCCTTGAAAAAGTGACTGCCATGAAACTGCCCCTTGGTGCAAAAAAGATTGATGACCATTGCCATAAGGCATTAAAATTCAGTCTTTTAATTCTAAAAACTGAAGGGCAGTATAAAATTTCTACAAATCAAGAATGCTCTAAACAGAAATACGCTAATAAGGTATGAAGAACAGTTCTAGGAAATAGAGCCAAACAAGAGTTTTCTTATATTTGGTAAGATTTCGGCTGGTGTTTGCAGCAAGTACAGTTCTTGCTTCCCTGTATTGCACATTTGCTTTAGAAAAAAATATTGGAGTGCTTGAGCAATTTAGTCTGCATTCCTTCCATGTCATATTCAGTAAAGCACTATAGCATATTAAAAACTGGAACAGATAAAAACAGTGCACATGTATAAAACACAAAAAGACAAAAAGAAAAACAAATAGTATTGTCTACAGTTACCTTCAATATTTCCTTGTGATAAACTGGTCGCTCGTTGATGAAAATAAAACTCCTTTCTGAGCTTGAAGAACTAGTCACACTGCTGTCTGCTTCTCGCTTTGGAAGAAACCCATGAATTCTGATCTGCTAACATAAGAAAGGATAAATATATTCTGCTCTAGGGGTGGCCACAGCCATACTATTTCTCACCTATGTGATAGCCCAATGTAATAAGTAGGTAAGGTAAGAGTAAGACTTAGGAGGGCAAATATTTCCAACTTGATACCATGGGCTTATTCGTGTTTTTTCGATTTACAAAATAGAAGTCGGTGTCACCAATGCAAGACTTACGTCGCTGGCTGCAGGGGATTTACACATACTTCTGGCTGCTACAGTGGGAACACATCCAGCAGTGAAAGGGTTAATGACGAATGTGCTGGTTTAGCTTACTGGTCCTATTGCAGCCAGGACAGGCAAATGCCTCAGCGTCTCTTATTTTCAGCACAACATCTACCTGCCTATGACCAGATCCATGTAAAAAGCATAGCTAAACCCAAAAATAAAAATGTTATATGCTGCAACTTACCAGTCAGCTTTTCCTTTATTTCTAACATAAACATATGTACCTTTGCTCAACCCTATTACATGGTGGGATGATGAGACTAGTAATTTAAAGAAACAAGATAAAAATATTCACACTGTTTTTAAACTCACGGGAACAAGAGGTATCTACTGTACTTGCTAAAAAAAATGTTCTTAGCCTAAAGAAAGAAAACAAAAGAAGCCACCACATCTAAGAACTGGTTAACTGCAATATATTACATTTTTGCTTTGGGGTTTAGATTTGTTCAATTCCTGTTTTAAAGTTTTGCTTTAAGTGCCAGTTCACATTTCTGCGATCACAGAGATCGCATGTAATTCGGAGCGCACTGCTCCTAAAATTGCATGCGATCTCTGTGCGGTGCAAATTCAGCCATACAGTTTGTATGGCTGAATTCCCACCGCAATCGCACCCAACTCGCACAGGACCCTTTTTTTGGTCCGCAGCAGAATCGGATCGCATGGTGGTTCACACTAGTGCGATCCAATTCTGTGCGAACTTTCAGATCGCACTGCGATATGCGATCTGATCTGGGGATGTTGTTAACTTTTAATTCACACCCCCAGCGTATCGCATATGGCAGTGGGAACTGCCAGGGGTGCGGATGCGAAACAGGAAATCGCTGTATATTCGCAGCGTTCCCGCATCGCAGAAATGTGAACCGGCAGTAATACATGCATCACAACAAATAGGCTAAATAACATATTCAGCTACATGTGTTCGCTACACTTCTGTGTACTCCTTGAAACTCCCTGTGTACACTTAATGCATCCTTTTTGTATCATTTTCAAATTTGGTGAAAACCTTGATGTCCACTTGTTATGGGGATCATTTAAAGGACAACCTTTTGAACCTTTGGAGAAAAAAAAAAAAAAACGCAACAGGGACAGTGTACTTGTAAAGGCTGTATGGCTCCAGGCAGGGAAGACAAAGAAATACAAAAGCAATTTTTACACCAGTTTTCCAAGCACTGATTGGCAAGTAGTAAGTCCAGAAATACACTCACCTTCACTTTAGTTTGGAGTGAACACAACTATGTATGTTGGCAAGAAAATATACAGATCTCTGGCAACAGGAAATATTACATTAGCTACTGAATGTCCACAAAAATTGTCCAGCATGCTTAAAGTGATACTAAAGTCTTGATATTTTTTCTTTAAAAATAACAAACAGGTTACACTTATCTGCTCTGTTGTCTGTTGCAGTGTTTTTGCACAGAGCAGCCCAGATTCTCCTCTTTAAGGGTCCCTCGCCAGGTCCCTTGGCCCCTCCCTTCTGTCAAATGTCCCCACAGCAAGCAGTTTGCTATGGGGCACCCGAGCCGAGTCACAGCTCTATATGTCCATTCAGATAAGGAGCCGCGGTTTGCCTCATCCCAGTTCTCTTCTGCTTGGCTAACTGACTTTGATTGACAGCAGCAGGAGCCAATCAGGATGGAGAATTCCGGGCGGTCGAGGCACTCGTGGACATCGCTGGATCAAGATGGGGCTCAGGTAAGTGTTAGGGGGGCTAAGGGGGCTGCTGCAAACTGAAGGTTTTTTTTATCTTAAAGTGATTGTAAAGTTGTGTTTTTTTCCCTATACCTCCTCTGTGCAGTTGGTTTTGCACAGAGTGGCATGGATCCTCCCATTCTCGGATCCCTCTTCTGTGATCCTGGCCCCTCTCTCCTGTTCAGTGCCCCCCAAGCAAGAAGCTTGCTATGGGAGCACCCAAGCCAAGTCACAGCTCCCTGTGTCCATTCAGATATGGAGCCCGGACCCGGACCCACCCTTCTCTCTCCTGATTGGCTAGCTAGCTTTGATAGATCACAGCGGCAGCCAAAGGTGCCGCTGCTGTGTCTCAGCCAATCAGGAGGGAGAATCTCAGATGGCTGAGAAATATGTGGACATCGCTGGACAGAGAGGGATCTTAGGTAAGTATTAGGGGATGCTGGGGCGGCTGCTGCACACTAAAGGCTTTTTATCCTAATGTATAGATCGCATTAAAATAAAAAAAACCTTCTGACTTTACAACTCCTTTAACACATAGAATGCAATAAGATGCAAAACCTGCCTTTAGAATCAATTTAAAACTGGGTTCAATGAGCTTGAAATGGAGTGAAAAGTTCTGTTCTGCTCAACTGGAGGATAATGGCATGAAAAATATAAGCAACCCAAATGGCCAAGTATATAACATCTACATGTTTAATAAAAAATACTAACCTCTGAATCATCTTGGTGTTGGAAAGGAACCATACTGTTCATGACTGTTGTCCCCAAAAGTGACATTAGTGCCATTTTGTGATCTGATACTTTGTTCTTCTGCCATATAACCACCTATAACAATAGATCATATAATTTAGAATTATGAAAAAGTGTCAGAAAAAGTGCAAAGAGGCAGAAAAAGGTGCACACACATACTACACACATAGAAGTTTTCTATTAAAAGTTAAATATAAAATACAGTGGATATGAAAAGTCTACACACCCCTGTTGAAATGTCAGGTTTCTGTGCAGTAAAAAAACGAGACAAAGATAAATCATTTCAGAACTTTTTCCATGTTTAATGTGACCTATAAACTGTACAACTCAATAAAAAAACAAACTGAAATATTTTAAGGGGGGGATAAAAATATAAAACTAAAATAATATGGTTGCATAAGTGTGTACACCCTCTCATAACTGGGGAAGTAGCTGTGTTCAAAATTTAGCAATCACATTCAAACTCATGTTAAATAGGAGTCAGTACACACCTGCCCTCATTTAAAGTGCCTCTGATTAACCCCAAATAAAGTTCAGCTGTTCTAGTAGGTCTTTCCTGACATTTTCTTAGTCGCATCCTACAGCAAAAGCCATGGTGTGCAGACAGCTTCCAAAGCATCAGAAGGATCTCTTTGTTAAAAGGTATCAGTCAGGGGAAGGGTACAAAAGGATTTCCAAGGCATTAGATATACCATGGAACACAGGGAAGACAGTCATCATCAAATGGAGAAAATATGGCACAACAGTGACTATTACCAAGAACTGGACGTCCCTCCAAAATTGATGAAAAGATGAGAAGAAAACTGGTCAGGGAGGCTATGGTACATGTGACAACACTCTTCCGTATTCTTCATATGTCTGGGCTAATGGGGTAGAGTGGCAAGCCTTTTCTTACGAAGAAAAACATCCAAGCCCGGATACATTTTTTCAAAAACACATCTGAAGTCTCCCAAAAGCATGTGGGAAAATGTGTCATAGTCTGATGAAACCAAGGTTGAACTTTTTGGCCATCATTCCAAAAAAAGATATGTTTGGTGCAGGTGCAAAAACAACACTGCACATCACCAAAAGAACACCATACCCGCAGTGAAGCATGATAGTGGCAGCATTATGCTTTGGGGCTGTTTTTCTTCAGATGGAACAGGGGCCTTAGTCAACTTGGAGGGAACTATGAATAGTTCCAAATACCAGTCAATATGGGCACAAAACCTTCAGGCTTCTGCTAGAAAGCTAAACATGAGGAGGAACTTTATCTTTCAGCATGACAATGACCCAAAGTATACACCCAAATCAACAAAGGAATGGCTTCACCAGAAGAACATTTACGTTTTCGAATGGCCCAGCCAGAGCCCAGACCTGAATCCGATTGAAAATCTGTGAGGTGATCTGAAGAGGGCTGTGCACAGGAGATGCCCTCGCAATCAGACAGATTTGGTGTGTTTTTGCAAAGAAGAGTGGGCAAATATTGCCAAGTCAATATATACCATGGTGATCGACTCATACCCAAAAATAATGTAATAAAATTAAAAGGTGCTTAAACAAAGTATTAGTTTAAGGGTGTGCACACTTATCCAACCATATTATTTTAGTTTTTCATTTTTACTTCCCTCCCTCCTGTTGAGTGCCCCCACAGCAAGCAGCTTGCTATGGGTGGCACCCAACCCAAGCCACAGCTCCTTGTGTCCATTCAGACATGGGGCCATGGCCAGGCCACGCCTTCCTCTTTCCCTTTATTGGTTTACGGACTTTGAATGACAGCAGCGGGAGCAAATGGTGCTGCGCTGCCTTCGCACAAATGAGGAGGGAGAGTCCTGGGCAGCCTCGACACTCCGCTGGATCGAGATGGGCACAGGTTAGTATTAGGGGGCTGAGGGGGGCAGCTGCCCACGGAAGGTTTTTTATCTTAATGCATAGAAAGCATTGAGGAAAAAACCTTCTGCCTTTACAACCACTTTAAATGCCAAAGCAGATTTTGGGCAAAATAAAATTACTAAATAGCATTGCCTTAACTATTTTATTTGCTGAAAGAAATAATACATTTCCTTATATAGCCTGTTCAGGTTTTTCAATATACAGTATTTAACCAAAAATGTTCATTGCTGTCATTTACCTCTCAACAGTAACTCATCAACATTGGGTCCAAAAAGATAATATTCTTTAAAACTACTTAACAATGTTCGAGTCCATTTGTAAAACACTGAGTAACCATGCAGAGAGGTAAACACTGCACTGCCATCAACCTCAGCACTAAATTCATTTTCTGTGAACAATGAGTTATACTGTAGATTTCCCCCTTGCAACAGTGAGTACTGTAGCTTGTTAAGGAATACATCAGTCCCTTTTAAACTGAAGCCAAAATGAAAGCAGAACTCAAGAAACAAAATATACCAAACCACCTAAGGGTCCTTTTACACGGTCCGCATTCCGTTGCGGACCGTGCTCTGCTCAGCGGTGATTGATCCGCCAATCCCCGCTGAGCAGGCAGGTGACAGCTCCGTCTCCGCTCTGTGTGCTGAGAGGGAGGTGTCAGAGCCCCGCTGCTATCTATGGGGAATCAGATGAGAGCGGACCGCCTGTCCGCTTTCATCCGATCCCATCCAATCTGATCCCCTGGACGGATGGAAAATAGGGTTTCCATCCGTCCGGATTTCACGGACAGGATCGGATGTGGATGGCAGCGGGTGTCAGCGGACATGTCTCCGCTGACATCTGCTGCCCCATAGGGATGCATGGAGGATCCGATCAGATCCGCCTAAAAAACTCACAGGCGGATCTGATCGGACCGCCCGTGTGAAAGGACCCTTACTAAAATATTGCATATCTAATAAAATATAATTGTTAGTGCCTTCTTACAGTGTCACCCATGACTAAACCCACGTTTACTGGTTGCAACCACCGGCCTTTAACATCTGGGTATATTCGGTGACATTTGCTCCTTTCCAATGTCATCAGAAGGCCTAAAGGGGTCATGGACACCTTCAGTGACGTTGCTGCGTTGGATGGGAACATTAACTAATTAAAGCTATGCTCAATTCCTGCAATCCCACTATTCAAGAAAAGTTGAAGACCTGTATGACACAATGCTATGGGACTGAGCTTCACAACCAACAATACTTTTAAGGAATATAAGGAGCAATGAAAAATATGAGAGAACATCTAATGCTTTTATTAGTAGGTTTACTTTTTTATTTATGTGACACTTTAAAGTGTATGTAAATCCAAAATCTTTTCTTTTTTCAGTATGTTTGTCATCATGCTTCACTGTATGTAGGTCTCTTAAGCAAATTATATTTTGTGAATTTGTTGCAAAGCCTGATGATTCTGCCAGATTCAGCACTTTCTTTTGCAGGCTGACAAGGCTATTAGATGCAGCATTTTCAGGATTTCGTGTGTGCCAATTCAGTTGTCTGTTGGGCAGCCTATCAACTTAACTTGTTAGACAGCCTAATGTCCAACTGAAGGGGTGGACACACAGACTGGCCGCAGACTGACCACACTGCTGCTAATTGTGAAGTAATGGCTTAGCATTGGTAGCCTGTAACAGGAAATGCTGTTAATAGCAGGATCTCTGTCGGAAATCCAACATTCGCTGGATACGCCAATGGACACCTGGTTGGCTTATCAGATCTACCACTTTCTAAAATACACTATCGCCAAACATGGAGAATTGTGGAATTTAAAGACATATGTCTGGACACATCCGTCCACACAGTTTGTCTTGGCTACACAAACTTCTAGTCGCCCCCCCGAAGGTTTTGTTTCATCAAACATACGTAGGCGAAGGAGGCAACCCACATGACTTTCTCCCCTTGCTCAGGTGGTACAACAATTTGTTTACACATAAATCCTCCATCGCTAACAAGTCTCAGGAGCAGGGCTTCAAAATATTATTGCGTTAGTATAGCGTCACCTCAACCCTGCATAAGATCTCCCCGAACACAGCCAGGCTTTGCTGGACATGTGGCTGAGAGGACAGTACTTAATTGCAAATTTTCTGGGTTGCCCATTAATTTGCCCCTTTTGGGACCAAATATGTCAGTTTGTTGTATGGCTCATGGCAGTAAAACTTGGTACTTGCCCTTTGAGCTACTTACTTCATCTCAACATGGTATTGCTCTCGCTGTACAAATCTTCACTTATGGTACATTTGTTAAATACAGCCAGAGCTTATATCCCCGCCCTCTAGAAACAACCTGTCACTTCCCTCATTGCTCTGTGGCTGTCTAAAGTTAAACAAAGCATAGAACACCTTACAGCTACCTTTCACAAAATGTCGTGACACATAGTATTTTCTGCTCTGCTGCTTAACAGTCGCCTATACTGGGTAGTCCTAGCCCCTCAAACCTACAAAATTTAGCCTAGAACTTTTAGTAGATCTATGCCCACTTTCCTGGTTGAGCATTGTTGATTTTGGCTCCCTCCCCTCCTGGCTCACCTTCTCCTCTCCCTCCTCCCCCCGCCCTCCCTTTTATTCATCATTTGTTTATACCCACGTATATTCCTGTTTCCAATCTCTGATTGAATATATTTTTAAAAAAAGTATGTTGAATGGCATTGGGCTTGGATCACCAGCAGGCAGCCAACTCGGAAGCCTTGAAGGGTTCTTATAAAGGTAAACAAACACTACCTTCCTCTGTAGATCACCAGAGACTCCTGATTGGTTGTTCTTTTATCACAACTCTATGTTGTGAGCATAAATTGTATTGCTTATGTCGTTTGTTAAGGAAAGAAAATAAGATAGCAGGATCTCCAGGCGACAAACTCCAAAATGATTTCCCAAAAAGTATTTTCTTAACTATATACAGTGAGATTTGATGCCAGATATAATGAAAAATAAATTTTGGGTTCTAGCACTGAAAGGGTTACTGAAAATACATTCACAAATTCACATAACCAGCTGACTGGGTTCCTAGTATGGCCAACTGGGTGTATTGCTTGTAAACTATTCCCCAGAAAGGACATCTGAAAATACAAGCTCATAAACACTTGCATCTGTTGAGTTTTAGCAGTTCTCATGCTAGTCTTGATTTCAGTTATATATGCCTGGTGGTTGGACATCCAAGCCCTGACAACTCTAATTGAGCTGGTTTCAGCATGCAAACTGATTGTTTAAAAAAATGTGTAATTTTTAAAATGTGTACACAGACAGCTTTATAGGAAGGAAGTGCTCAGAAAACAGACTATGTTTTAGGTTTCTATTATACAGACTATAATAGCACAGTCCTACCTAAAAATGTAAAAAGGAATACTACAATATACCATACACAAATATTTCTGCCTATAGTTTGTTCAGAATTCTCCTTAGTAGGCAGAAATGTGTAGCTGGAAATTAATAACAAAGTAATAAATAAAACATTTCGGGTAAAAATAGTCGCTAAAAAATGTTTGTCCACACACACACATTTTTTTTGACATTTTATAATAAAATGAGGTTTGTTTTTTTATGTACTTGTCTAGTAGCATGCAATTTCAGTATGTTATCCAGGGGAGAGAAACATTTCTGTGAAGTTGTAGTAAAATGCATGTATGATATATTACATGTGGTCTTAATGAAGATGAAACTGTATGCAATATTCAGCAAGCAGAATGATTAAAAATTTTAATCATGCAGAAACACATTGGTGAAACAACAAAAAACTAGAAGAAAGCGTTTTACTAAACAACAGATCGCAAAAAAAAGGGTGTGGGGACTGCCAGACAGGGATATAAGTGGCCCAACACATTGCATGCTTCAACTGACTTTGTCAGGAGCAAGGATCTCATTTTTTGTACCAATGTACACTCCTCCTGCTACAGGTAGTGAGAGAAGGAGGAGGGGAAAGAGCTGAATTTTCTCAAGTTGTACAGGACACAGCTTCCTGTTGCTACGAGGGAGCCCAGAGAGTGCACATCTATGTCCAGTATACACCACCACTGCTACATATTGGTGGCCTGAGCGGGATCCAGAGTGCGAACAGAGTTGCTTTGTGTAACTGAATGGTGAGCTGCTGGGACTGGTGAGCTGCTGCTGTGGGGATTTACTATCTGCCGCTAGAGAAAGAGACTGAGCTCTTCAGGAACTGACCATACAGCAATCTAGTAGCCTAACTGTTGCCTGCAGGCTTGACTGGGACTATTCTCATGTGCACCAATGCTACAAATGTGACCCAAAGCTATCCATCTGAAGAGTTGGGACTAATCTTTGTTTATGAGGGGGCTGTGGAGCTGCAATGGCGATAACTACCCTGGTCTGTACTATGCTAAAGAGTTCATTATCAGTTGTAAAGTAGATTTGAACATGAGCTGTGAACTGAAGTTCCACTGTAAGAAACAGCAAACCCCTACCTGTCTGCTCACCTGTCTTCTCCGAAGCTGTAAATTTAGTTGCATATGCACAGCTCAGCTTGCAGTGCTGGGACGGGTCTCTGAGTGCCAGAATGACTAGCTCTTTCACATGCGCAGGAGTGACATGATCCTCCACTGGCCAATCAAGAGGCCCAAAGACAAGCACACAGAAGAAGATGCCGGCACCGGTGAGGGACAGTTGGAAAGGTAAGTATTCACCCTTAAGTTTCCCTTTAACAAATGATTAACGATTTAGAAGCCAGGCTTCTCTATTTCATGTCATTGAGAATAGATTTAGACAGTCCTAAGCCTTTCTATTTGGACGGACTCATTCTGAAATAGCTCAGAAATGCTTGCAGTCAGCCAGCAGCCTCCTCAGAAACATCTAAAATTTAACAAAGAGTGGACAAGTCAGGAGTAAGTAACCTAGAGTTCAGGGGGTCAGTAATATGTAATGTAGAGTGAAGGAGTCAGGAACAAAAACCCAGATTTCAAGGGCCAGTAGTATAAGGTAGAGTGCAGGGGTAAGGAGTAGGTCATGTAGAGTCCAGAGGTTAAAAGTGTTTGTCAAAAACAAATGTTCTTTTTTTCATCTTTTTTTCTATTGGTTATGGGAGACTGGGAATGTGGTGTGTACCAAATGTTCTAGAAAAATAGTTGTTACTCATCATCCCGCTGACTAAAAATTGTACTTTAACAGGGAGTTCACATTTTTTCCTTGCTGCGCTTCCACATTCCTACCAGCTGGACTAACCCACTGTTCTCAAGTCACTGCAGGTACAGCAGGAGGCAGCGGTAGGGACCTTCTGTCATAGGAAAGAGTCACCTGGTGGGACTGAGCAGCGAGAGGGAGAAAGTAAAACACTGAGGACAGGGCCGCTGATAGGGGGGACCACTGGTCCTGTTGTAGAGGGCCAAAGCCGACAGGGGGGCCCACACAGGGAGAGAGATTAGTGGCAGATGACAATTGTGTCTCTCTTCCTACAGCAGATGAAGGCTGCTCCCATCCCCCTGCCAGCTTTTATCTGCAAGAGGAAGAGAGACACAATTTTTTTGCTCCCTGCAGTTCTTCCAATACTCCTTGTCCCAGCCTGTATATTTTTTCATCTCTCTCCGCCTTTGCTCTGTCTTCCTGATACAGCTGATCAGCTGCATTCCCATGCGGTGAAGAGGTTTCTGTTACACCGGTTACATAGCTGCCTGTTATCTTGTCCCTGTGCAGTTTAGTGTGCTTTATGTAGCTCCCCCAGACTGCTTCCTGACCTATGCAACTTTGCTTCTTCTCCCCTACACTGTCAGTTCCCTCTGCAAAGCCATGCATCAACTCCTTCTATTTAACCATTTACTAACTGATTTGGCAGTAATAAACTCCATTTTTTATCTTGTATTTACAGGTAAGCCTATAATAGGGCTTACATGTAAGTACAGTGAATATCTCCTAAATATAGCAGCCGGTGATAGCACCGGCGCATGTGCACTGCGCTCTCAATGGATGGCATACCCTCCATTGAGAGAGCTGTGCTGTGACCATGACTCCTGCGCGCATGCATATGAGTTTCATCATCGCAGTTTGGCCAAACGACTGGAGCCCAAGAACCCAGGTAGACCAGATGAAGATGGAATCCCTCTTAGCAGTGAAAGCAAACTGCTGGAGAGATCTGTTTTTTAGGTAAGTCTGTCATAATAATATTTCACCATAGGCCCCCCCCCCCCGACTTCTTTGTTAAAAAAAAAAAATATATATATATATATATATATATATATATATATATATATATATATAATCAAAGGCTCATTCACACAGGTACTCTGGCTATGTTATGGAGGGGTTTGGACTGGAGTCACCTGTCATTCTATGGGGATGCAGTGCATGTACAAACACAGCTGCAGGCCCTAATCTGACAGGTGTGCAGGTGAGTGGCCCCCAAACGCACACTGTCTGTGTTCAGGCTGTACACCTGCATCCCCACGCCTGTCCAATTAGGACCTGCAGCTATGTTCGTACAGCTCCAGGTGGCTCAAGCCACATAAATGAACCACTGATTCACAGCACCCATGTGCATGAGTCCCAAGACCGAATTCACACACAGATTTATTTATCGGCTCAGTTTCTTTTTTGGATTTAGCAGGAATTATGTGAGGCATGTTGTATTTGTGTCTTCTAATAATGATTTTATTGTATTTTTTATCGAAATAGAGCTTTAATATTTTCTTGGGGGGGGGGGGGGCTGTCAGGTAGTCTAGACGGGGCCCTGCAATTTCCATCAGCAGTCCTGAATGAGGATAGTGAAAAGTGTCCTTTACTGATGGTTACTGAGGGGCTTTCTTCCATAACACAGGTGGTAAGTGTGCCCCCCTTCTGGTTTTAATACATTTTTATTGATTTTTCTGTGAACAGATTACAGAATGCAAATAAGTGAAAGAATAGTCAAAAATATAGCACAGACATATTTGTGCAAGAAAAAATGGTAATAAAATGAATAAAGTATAAGTAAAAATATAAGTAGTAGTTAAGACAGTGGTGTGCCTCCTTTATGGTCATTATACCCCCTTGTCCCTCTTGCTACTCAGTGGTGGTCAGTGCTCATTTATATTCAATATGCCTCTAATGTGTGTGCCTTCTGTTGGTGGTCAGTGGTTAGTGCCAGAATAGAAGCGACAATCTGCAGTAGAGACAGACAAAGAAGCTGTTCACAAGGCACAGAGCCACTCTGATTGGCTCTATGCGATCTGAGCAGTCTAATGACAGCTCAGTCATAAGCTTTCAAAGGTCACACTGGCCTCACATGTGAGTTTTCTGCAGCACAATTTTCAAATGGCACTCCAAAAAACACCTGCCTTTTAACTGGATGGAGGCATTGAGCTGCTTAAAATTCCCACCGGAGAATCTAAGGCCTCATTCATGGGGGCTTAGTTACTGATGTGATCAGCAGTGGATTATTTTGTCAGCAGCATTTATCCCATGGGTAGCAGGCAATCAGAAGGGGATATGAGCTGCATCCATTGGTTGCGTTACAGTTGCACTGAATTTAGTCACCTCTTAGGGTGCTCAATAGCAAGCAGTATCGCTTGCCAACTGCGTCATGCTCCATTTGTTTTATTTTTTTGCTGAGCCAACAATGTGTATTGGGCTGTCTGGTGGTTATTACTTGGTTTTGACAGGTGGCTGAAGCGATTAAAAAAAACTTGCCTAAACCGTCTAAATTTTGATGTCTGACACTGCCCATGTCAAAAGGGCTTAAGTTGGGTTAGAGTTGGTTTCAAACAGCTTATAAGGACCTGAAGTTTGTTTTTTTAGAAAGTTGTACAGGCTATCAAGATTCTGCTTTGACAGAAAATACAAGGGAAAGGTGCTGTTATTTGTTCTTTTTGAAGATAAATTTCTTCACAATGTCTTCAGCTACAGAAATACTTTAAGGGTCCTTTCACACGAACGATCCGATCAGATCCGCATGAAAGTTTTTCTGGCGGACCTGATCGGATGCTACATGCATCCCTAGGGGGCAGCGGATGTCATTCCGATCCTATTTGTGAAATCCGGACAGATGGAAACCCTATTTTCCATCCGTCCAGCGGATCGGATGAGAATGGACAGGCGGTCCGTTCTCATCCGATTCCCCCATAGAGGATAGCGGGGATCTGACAGCTCCCTCTCCGCACACAGAGATGGAGCTGTCATCCGTCTGCTCAGCAGGAATCGGCAGATCGATCCCCCGCTGAGCAGAGAACGGACCGCACAGTGTGAAAGGACCCTTACGGTTTGTTCAAATGTCATCTTTGATGACTAATTCCATTCTTCTGAAACATTGTTGCATTTACATGTACCTTCATGTATGAGCATGCTTGTATTTAACATATGACTTTAGGGTATTTTACAGAAACCTTGTTCTAAGATCGTATAAGAGCTGCAATGCTGATCTTCCCTATTAAAAATGCTAGTTCTGGGTTGTGAATATATAGTCTAATGGCTTTGATACTTTCAGTTAATGATCCAAAACAGCTAGGGCTCTTTCACATGGTCTGCCTCCGTAGGCGGATCCGTGTTGCTCAGCGGGGATCGATCCGCGATCCCCACTGAGCCGGCGGATGACAGCTCCGTCTCCGCTTGCAGAGCGGAGAGGGAGGTGTCACAGCCCCCGCTGCCCTCTATGGGGGATCGGATGAGAGCGGACCGCCTGTCCACTCTCATCAGATCCGATCCGATCCGATTACTGAACGGATGGAAAAATAGGGTTTCCATCAGTCCAGATTTCACGGACAGGATCGGATGCGGATGGCAGCGGGTGTCAGCGGAGGTGTCTCCGCTGACACCCGCTGCCCCATAGAGCTGCATGGAGGATCTGATCAGATCCGCCTAAAAAACTGACAGGCGGATCTGATCGGATCGCCCGTGTGAAAGAGCCCCTATGCAGATAAAAAGTTTTGACCTTCTAAGATGCATCCACACCCTGTGTCAGTGACCTGCAAAGAATTGAAGACAGATAGTCAGGAAACAAGTATACTTAGAGGAAGTTCAGCTATGGCAATATTTGAAGTGATATTTGTGCCCTGTAATAACCTGGAAGCCTGAATCCTAGAATAGATTGGGTAAGTAAAAGTAATGCTTAGTAGAGAGCTGCGCTCTCCCCTTCATTCTCTATGTCCTTTTCATAGTACGCAAGCTGGAAAAGCACATCATGACCTAGGCTAAGACAACTCACACCCTTGCCCAATTTCTTTATCAGAAGAGCATACAAATTGTTTTGAATGTGTAACTGAGAGTAATCTTTTCAAGAGTAACTAAATAAACATGATGCTGTTTATAAAAGCATATGTTTCAACTGAAGCACAGGTACAGTAATAAATCTGAGTTGCTGATTAATGCAAGGATGTTATTACACTGCTTGACCTCCTGGGTAGAAGATCTACATAACTGTAAAGAGATCACTTTAGTAAACAGCTTTCAGAAAGCTGCGAAACACGAGGACATATTAAATGCAAACTTTGTGATAGTGGATACTGCTAATAATTTACAAACATGTTGCATATAAAACAGTTTTCCACTGTATGGAAGTTGAGCATTTAATGAATTTTTGATGTGTAGTGTAAGCTATGAAGAAGCAAAATGCATAGGCTTTAATTAGGAGCTGAGTACCTGCTGGCAGAGAACCACAGGACACGATGAACAACAAGTGTCATGGGCATTTAACAGCAGCAAGAGCGTTAGGATACATCATTATACTACATCATCTCCAGGATGAGTCACAGCTACTAAACAGAAACAATCATCCTGGAGGTACAAAATGTATTATTACATTGAATTTACCTGCCCTTTCATCAATAAATAAAAAAAAAATCAAAAAGAATTTGTATTTGATGCAGCTTTGTTATAATTAGATCTTAGTCTAATAAAACAGTCCATGCTGGAATTGTTTTGCTAATAAGACTTTAATTTGTGTTTTGCAGATAAAAATGAAATAAAATATGTTCCATCAGCCTTTGGAACTTGAACATAATCTATGATCTATGAAACTGTCAATTTGTAGCAAATAAAGGTTCTAGAGCCAATGTGCTTCTTAATGCTAAAGTCTATAATTATGGGATGATATTCAATGAATTCTAAAATATTTGTGACGGTGTAGGCCTAAAAAAATTCATTTTTTTTCATTATACAGGATTTTACAGTTCAGTTACAATTAATTTCAATACAAAAGTGTTCAAAAGACCCTACTTATGAGAGCTACAGTATTTCTTTATTGGAACCTATCAAAATAAAATAAAATCCTTTCTAACAATCCAAGAATTAAAGCATAGCTCCACCCAAAAGGGTAGTTCCGGTTTAACCCTCCCCCCTCCACCTTTGCCATATTTGGCATGTAAGTTTTTTTTGGGGGGTGGGGAGTGGGTAACTAGTTCTGACAGGTATCTGCTCCCACTTCTGCACAGAATGCCCCCCCCCCCTCCATGCAAACTTCTGGGACACGTCACAGGTCCCAGAAGATTGCCTGACCATCCAGGAGGCGCAGCGCAACTTGCACATGGGCAGTGTGCACCCGGCTGTGAAGCTGCAAGCTGTCACAGCCAGGTGTCCACAGTTGTAATGCTGGCGGCGGGGAGAGAAGAGGGAGAGAATCGAGGGTTCGGGCGGCCACATTGCTTGATCCTGGGACAGGTGAGGGTGTCTTTATTAAAAGTCAGCAGCTACACACAAAAACTACTAGAGTTTTAATACACACAAAAACTACTAGAGTTCCTCTTTATTTGAAATTTAAATGCTATAGATTTTGTGCTTTTTTTATGATAAAAATTATGATTTTTTTTTTTTTGTCCATTTTGTCCCCCCAAAAATTGTAGCCTGCCCCCAAGGGATACTAACCTGTCACAGAAATCTGTCACTGAGACGACAAGACCCATCAGAAGGTATACAGTAACTACTGATATAAATTTACATAAAAAAGCAAGCAAATCCCAATCTTTGTATCATCTTCACCATCATCATCCATCAGAATTCATGTATTGAACAGTGCACAGGGAAATATGTAAGCTGCCATAGCTGATTTTCTTAAAATGAAGGTTGCCTAGCTATCATGCTGATCTTCTGGCCAGAGAAAAAAATGAAAGCTGCTAGTAGATATTGAGTGTGGCTCTTCTACCTGTAGTAGTTTTCATTGTCCCATCCTTTCTTAACAAGAAAAGCTCTGACTGTTCTGGGTAGTACAAGACCTTTTCTGCTCCAAAAATGAACAGATAGTCATACTGGTACACTGTGATGGGCTGCATTATTAGCCAGAAGATATCTATGCAGTATAAAATGTAAAAAATAGGTGAATATGCCTGGACAATAAAAATGCGAATATAATGAAAAAACACAAGATTAAGGCAGCTGTAGTATGCAAAACTTGACTGTAAAAGTCAAGTGTGACCAGGTTTCCTCCTCTTTGGTTCTAGAATGTGATTGAGACCTTACTAATGAAAGACTTTGTGTGAACCTAAACATGGATTTCTTATCTTTCAGGACATGCTTGATGCCAATACCATATCACTGAGTAGAGTTTTCTCTTTTCCAGTTACAGTGAAAGCTAAGATTTTAAATACATTTTATGAATAGGTTTGTTACATAGTTTACAAACATCTAAATTAAACATTTTTAGCAAAATTTTAAATGATTCACGAATAACCTAGTTTCACTGCTGCAAATAAAGTTTATGCTTATGTTTGTTTCATACAATATATAAACCAGAGCAAATAAAAAGCCAAGAATGAACCTGACACTACTGGATGATGATACACCATGCGGTACTTAATTTAAAGAGGCATAACTATCTGCAGATCGTCTTAGGTTTAATAAGAGGTGGCCAAATGTATCCTGTTTCAACTCTGTTTATGCACTTAAAAATGTGTGTTAATGTATTAGAACTAACCAGGCAAGCAAACATGCTTTTCACCTGCTCTACTATGCCATTTCATACTGCATTAAAACATTCAAATGATTTTTTGTCTCAACAAAATCAAGTGGCATGAAAGGTCTATAAACAATGCCAATCACAGTAAACACACACTGAATAGGCCAAAATAAAAAGTCTGTATGCATTCGGGCCCACCCAGGGATGCAAAAAAAAAAAAAAAAAAGGATCAAGAGCAGCAGTCCTCAAACTGCGGCCCTCTGAATGGTTATGGCCCGCTGACTTCCATGAACTGTCCTCTTGCAATGCCTGGGAAGCTGCTGTGTAGAGTGTCAGCGGGTGCTGAGAGCAGAAACACAAAGCAAATTTTAAGTTGGGGGAGGGAGACCCGATACGGATACCAGTGCTGTCAGGGAGGAGGTGGGGAATTATTATTCTCAAAAACCAATGCCTGCGAAGGGGGCAGGGTGATGCCAGGGTATTTTTTTCCCAATTTACCAGTCCCCACAGGGGCATCTTTGTCAGGGCTGGGCTCGCAGCAGCTCTCTTCTCTGTGCTCAAGCTGCTCAGCTGTCCATTAATTGTCAAAACTCATTGTTCCCTCAGTGGCTCACCTGGTTATCATCTGCCCGTCAGTCCTGTCTACAGCCAGCCTCTTCTGGCTATTTAGGCTGTCTTGTTCATTCCTTTGCTGCCTTCGCCTGGTCAACATATCTGGAGTTTCTCTGTTGTGTTCCTGTGAAAGACTTTGCCCGTCTGACGTCCCTTCTGGTTCCTGATTCTGTTCCTCTGCCTCCAACTACACAGATTTCTGGTTTCCTGATCACTGGCTCGTCTGACTTCCCGTTTTGGCTTCCGATCCCTGGCTTATGTTTTGACTACGTTTACTGTTCTCTTACCATTTTTTACTATTACATTCAAGGGGTGATTTTAATTGCATTTTCTGTCCTAGTCTGATTTCATAGTTCCTGACAATCTTTTACTCTCACTGACCACCAATACAGGGGCATTCTTAATCCCACTGGCACTGGGGCATTTTTTACTTTCAAGCAGGGTATACACAGACTAAAAAATGGACGGTTTAGCAGAAACCAGATGACTTTCGGTCCATATGTACCGC
The DNA here is from genome assembly GCF_965119305.1 of Pelophylax lessonae. Classification (NCBI taxonomy): domain Eukaryota; kingdom Metazoa; phylum Chordata; class Amphibia; order Anura; family Ranidae; genus Pelophylax; species Pelophylax lessonae. The sequence continues at coordinate 180,707,662 of NC_138773.1, read as the reverse complement.
TGACTGTGAAACAGAAGCCTGTCAAACGACTGGCTTCTGTTGAACAGTCATTCTGGAAAACCAGTATTCAAGCAGTGCTGAGCAGTGTATCATGACAGGAGGGAGTCCCCGCTGTCCGAATACAAAGACGCAGGGGAAGATGTCCCTGCATCAACATTGCTTTTGTTGATGTGGGGGGATCGGTGAGTTTTTTTTTTGTTCAACTTGCTGGTTGAACGAAACAAAATTGAACATATATACCCAGCTTTAGTGCCCACTGATGACAGGGCATTTCTTATTCCTACTAATCACCAACACAGGGGTGTTTTTTTTTTTTCTTCCTTCTGCTGACCACTGAAACAGGGGCATAAATTACTCCTACTGACCAGAGACATAGAGGCATGTTTTACCCCCATTGACAAATGATGTAGGGACATTAATTACTCTTAACTGACCACAGACATAGGGGCTTTTTTTCATGGACCACCAACATAAGGACACATTTACTCCTACTGACCTCAAATGCCAGGGCACTTTTTTACCCCTATATGTCTCCCCCCTATGGTCAAGAAGGGGGGGGACGACTCATATTTAAAATGAAAGCACAGTTATCCTATAAGGCAGTAGTTGTTAACTTAGTATCTATAGATGGCACCAAGAACAGACAGGGCTGCACAGTATCTTAATTTTAGTAAATTTACAATGAATTATTAGAATGGTATTAATATATTATTACAGTAAAAGTGTTTATTTTGGAAAAACTGTTGCTCTGTTGCTCTTTAGAATGCTGCTTCTCACATTAAGGACCTTTCCTACCATGTCTTGTTCTGACAGAGGATGAAGGGAAGGACCAGAGTGCACAGCAGAGGATCAGATATTGGGCACACCCAGAAGATTCAGATACCAAGCATGTCTGTAGCTCTTCAAAAAAAGTTAAAAAAAAAAAAAGATTTGACAAACCACCTGCTATAAAGTATAAAATATTTTTTTTATGGCATGGCTGTAGTTTATTTTTAGTTACTGTAGTGACAGGGACACTTTTATAACTTTTGGATTGCTTTCAAGGAAGCCAAATGTTGATAACTTCCTGCAGTAATAAATAGAGGCTGGCTTAAATAAAATACAGTACACAGCAGCAACGATACTTGCATGAAATATCAAGGATCAATTAGCTATGTAGAATATACTTTTTACTTGTTCACACCACTAGTTCACACCACAGAAACGCAGTCCAGATGTGTTTTGGAAGTGTTTCTGCATGCACATTTTGGATGTATTTTTTTAATGTGTTCCGGTGCATTTTTTATGCATTTTCAATGCAATTTAGTGCATTCCGCTCCCCCTTTTTTTTGTTCAAAGTTTCCAAGGTTTTTTTTTTTTCCTGCTGTGCATTTTCAAAGTTTTTGTTTGTGCTGTAATGCGTTCTAGAGCATTTTTTTTCTTTTCGTTCAAATGCATTCTGGTGCATTTTTGATGTTTTGCCATGTTCCAGTGCTATTCCTTGCAGAAAAAATGCAGCATGTTCTACTTTTGTTGACTGTACTGGAACACACTGCAAAAGAGTGCCATTGAAATTCTCGTAAGCTACTGTATCAATGCGTTTTTGGTACAGAAAAAAAAATGCACTGGACTGCATGTAGTGTGAACTGGCCCTAAGGGGTATACAATATCATTTTTAATGTAAACAAACTTTACGCCAATGAGAAACAAGAAAAACTGCTGTAGGGCAGCACCATGGTGATCAGCATGCTTGAGTTGCAATACTGCATTTCTAGGTTTATTTTCAACCAGAGACACTATGGGGTTGATTTACTAAAACTGGAGAGTGCAAAATCGGGTGCAGCTCTGCATAGAAACCAAGTTTTATTGTCAAAGCTTGATCGAACAAGCTAAAGTTAGAAGTGGATTGGCTACCATGCACAGCTGCACCAGATTTTGCACTCTCAAGTTTTATTAAATAAACTCTTATAAGTCTTCATTTCTAAAGCCTTATTATAGGTCCAATTCTTGAGTGTCAATTCTTAATTGCAGTTAGATATCAACCCATCAGAAACAATCTGTAGAGCAGGTCTGTATTAAGTCAAGTGAAAACTAACTGGTTCTGCTTTTAATGATTAGCACTTCTAAATAAATAACTCATTATTGAGTATGGTCACAGTTTGTATGTTATATGTTGGTCTACGTTTCCTCCGGGTCCCCAGACAACAAATATATTGGCAAATAGGTTAACCACCTTCACAACAAACTAGCACCTTACTGTGATGGCGTGCATCTGAATGACTGCTTTTCAGACATTAGGTAGATGTTTAATTGTGGTTGTGATATACTGTATATATTTGATCATAGGAAGTTTATATAGTGCAGGCATTTTTCACAGCACTTTAGGTATTTTACATTCACATCAATCCCTGCGCCCTAATTGAGCTTACAACCTAAGGTCCCCATCTCACATGCATACATACACATACTAAGGGCAATTTACACAGGAGCCAACCCACCCGCATGTTGGGAGGTACCAGAGTACCCATGGAGATAGTGTCCTGGTTGGAATTAGAACCAGAGGACCCCAGTGCTGCAAGGCATACATAATATATCACTTCTTACATAATTAGTCAGGTTGAAAAAAGTCCATCTCGCTCAACCAATAAAAAAAAAAAAAAAAAAACAGTAATGAAAAACCCAACCATACAATCCCATATACACAATCCTATACCCACAGTTGATCCAGAGGAAGGCAAAACAAACCCCATCAAAGCATGATCCAATTTGCTACAGCAGGGGGAAAAAAAAATCCTTCCTGATCCCCCGAGAGACCATCGGATTTCTGTATTAAGACAGTAAGTAAACCCTTAAAATCCCAGGTTTGTTACCTACAATGTTATCAATTTTGTGTTTGTTATTGCTTTTTCTTGTAAAAAAAAATTTCAATAGAAATATTATTAAAAAAAAAAAAAATTTCCAGGTTTACATAGTGAACATACAAAAAAAAAGTTTAATATGATGTCTTATGAACACAAAACCAAACAGCTACTATAAACTGTATGTTCATCCAGCTTTGTGTTGATTGATCCTCTTACACATACCCACTGCTGAAAAAACAGGTCAGTTAGGGTGACTACTGGGTTTAGTTTGAATGAAGAGCCTGAAAAGTAACACCTTTCTACTAACTTTAAAAAAATGTAACTTTCACATTGTTAAGGCAGCTGCAGCACAGCTGCAGTTTTCCTGTTACAAGAAAATAGCGAACACTGTGCTTCTTGTAAGTTAGCACAACAGATTTTAGGTGACAAATCTCCATTCCCAAGAAGTAGATCTTTATCCACAGGAAGCAGGGATCCGGATAACACATCTAATCTCTCTGGCTTGTGGGGAACAGTGAAATAGCTGCAGGAGGAGATATTCTCCCTAGAGAGCACACTGGACATTTGTGAGATGCCCATGTAAATTTGGTTATATTCTTAAGTGACAGCTCTATCCCTACATACTCCCACCACAGTAATTTATGAATGGTGATGGATCTTATTGGAGTTTATTTGCAGTGTTTTTTTATTTAAAGAACATATGCTGATACTACTGTCGTTTGTTGGTCAAATATATTTTCAGGTGAGAAAATGGTTACAGTACAAAATGATACACAAAAAAAATGCTTAATAAATACATTTCCCAAATAGGAGATACGGTAGTATAAGTACTACAGATACCAAGAGCTAGTGCATAGTGACCACAAGAGCCAACTGCCATCCAATAACCATACATTTCTCAGTTAAGAGCGGTATTAAACACAAAACCAAAAATGTAATATTTTGCAGCTTACAAATTCTTACACATGATGGGTGCATTCGTTTACTTTTTAAAGCTTTTTCCCTCTGTTTTCACCTGCTGATCTGGCCAGTAACACGCCTCATTTATTAAAGTGCATGAAGGAGGGAATGGGGGTAGGATCGATATGTTTATAAGGCTTCATCCTCGGATCCGTGGGACTATGGGAGTATGCTTCAACACCATCTAACATCCTTGTGGGCTCCACATCCATAATAATATTTATAATAATTCTATATGAATGAATTACTATTACAGCCTAGAAATTACACAAAAATAACCGCGCTAGGCACACCAAAAAAATTGAGAAGTGATAAATAAATAAAAAAATAATGATGAAAAGTTATATACAAAGCTGCAGCTATAGTGGGAAACACCAGATAGTAAATACAAAGAATAAAGCTGCGCCAAATTGAAATAAATGTTATTACAACATATACAGTGGGTACGGAAAGTATTCAGACCCCCTTACATTTTTCACTCTTTGTTATATTGCAGCCATTTGCTAAAATCATTTAGGTTCATTCTTCTTCCTCATGAATGTACACATAGCACCCCATATTGATGGAAAAACACAGAATTGTTGACATTGTTGCAGATTTATTAAAAAAGAAAAACTGAAATATCACATGGTCCTAAGTATTCAGACCCTTTGCTGTGACACTCATATATTTAACTCAGGTGCTTTCCATTTCTTCTGATCATCCTTGAGATGGTTCTACACCTTCATTTGAGTCCAGCTGTGTTTGATTATACTGATTGGACTTGATTAGGAAAGCCACACACCTGTCTATATAAGACCTTCCGGATCACAATGCATGTCAGAGCAAATGAGAATCATGAGGTCAAAGGAACTGCCTGAAGAGCTCAGAGACAGAATTGTGGAAAGGCACAGATCTGGCCAAGGTTACAAAAAGATTTCTGCTGCACTTAAGGTTCCTAAGAGCACAGTGGCCTCCATAATCCTCAAATGGAATACGTTTGGGACGACCAGAACCCTTCCTAGAGCTGGCCGTCCGGCCAAACTGAGCTATCGGGGGAGCCTTGGTGAGAGAGGTAAAGAAGAACCCAAAGATCACTGTGGCTGAGCTCCAGAGATGCAGTCAGGAGATGGGAGAAAGTTGTAGAAAGTCAACCATCACTGCAGCCCTCCACCAGTCGGGGCTTTATGGCAGAGTGGCCCGACGGAAGCCTCTCCTCAGTGTAAGACACATGAAAGCCCGCATGGAGTTTGCTAAAGACCACCTGAAGGACTCCATGATGGTGAGAAATAAGATTCTCTGGTCTGATGAGACCAAAATAGAACTTTTTGGCCTTAATTCTAAGCGGTATGTGTGGAGAAAACCAGGCACTGCTCATCACCTGTCCAATACAGTCCCAACAGTGAAGCATGGTGGTGGCAGCATCATGCTGTGGGGGTGTTTTTCAGCTGCAGGGACAGGACGACTGGTTGCAATCGAGGGAAAGATGAATGCGGCCAAGTACAGGGATATCCTGGACAAAAACCTTCTCCAGAGTGCTCTGGACCTCAGACTGGGCCGAAGGTTTACCTTCCAACAAGAAAATGACCCTAAGCATACAGCTAAAATAACGAAGGAGTGGCTTCACAACAACTCCGTGACTGTTCTTGAATGGCCCAGCCAGAGCCCTGACTTAAACCCAATTGAGCATCTCTGGAGAGACCTAAAAATGGCTGTCCACCAACGTTTACCATCCAACCTGACAGAACTGGAGAGGATCTGCAAGGAGGAATGGCAGAGGATCCCCAAATCCAGGTGTGAAAGACTTGCTGCATCTTTCCCAAAAAGACTCCTGGCTGTATTAGATCAAAAGGGGGCTTCTACTAAATACTGAGCAAAGGGTCTGAATACTTAGGACCATGTGATATTTCAGTTTTTCTTTTTTGTTAAATCTGCAACAATGTCAACAATTCTGTGTTTTTCTGTCAGTATGGGGTGCTATGTGTACATTCATGAGGAAGAAGAATGAACATAAATGATTTTAGCAAATGGCTGCAATATAACAAAGAGTGAAAAATTTAAGGGGGTCTGAATACTTTCCGTACCCACTGTACATAAATGTGAATAAAAATGGAAATAAAACGGTGAACAATCTAGTTCAAATTCCGTTTCACAGTGTCCATAAATTAAAACTACAGTGTTCGTGATTAATCAAAATCATCAAGGAAAACCATGAAAATGTAAATTAAAGATAAAGGTAAGTCCAAATGAGATGTGCAATGTGCAAGAAACAGAAATCCTCCACCGCAATACTGTGACTTCTTCCTCAACAGTGACAAGTGTCAAAGCCACGCTATGCGCTTACCAGAAGGAAGGTATAATCAAGCCCTTCAGTGCACTCCAAAAATATGGCTCCAATCAGCTCCAATGGGCATCCCTCTAATCCCTTCTGTCAGTTAAGCCAGGCGGTGAACCGCGATCATGAAACCACACAGCAATGCAGACAGTCCGGGCCAGAGACTCTCCAGCATTAACCATATAGAGATAGAGGCCACAATGGTGTAGTAAGTAAGTAGCTAAGGGTTATATTAAATAAGGTAAAAAACTCACATGTGAACAGAAAATAAAAAGCGCTAATGTCGGCAGAATCCACAGGATGCAGCCGCCCGACTTTCGGGTATCACGTGGTGACGTCAGCACACCTTTCCGACGCGTTTCGTCATAGATGACGTCTTCCTGGGGAACAGCCTGTTAAAGTCCCACTAGGGACTTTTTCTTGCATGTATTAGAGTGCCCCATTCTGGCTGAAGGAGCACAGGGGCACCTTTTCGACAGCAGCACTGTCAGTCCAGGGGGAGATGTACTAGCAGATCATTGTAAGCACCCTATCAGTGGTAAATGGTTACAATCTTAAATGATACATTTGGAGGAGAGCTTGTACTGTTGAAAAACAACAGACTTACCAGCTGGATCACCAGGTAAAAATAAAGGAAAGAAAGCCAAAAAAAGAAAAGGAATGCAGCCACCACATTTAAGAATTGGCAAGCTGCAATCCAATTAAAGTTTGCTTTTGAGTTTATTACCACTTTAATCACTTCAATACTGCGCCATAGCCGAGAGATGCTACAGCGCGGCTCTCTTATTCTGGGAAGGCATAGACGTCCTGCCAGAACACGCCTCCCCCCCATTAAGTCCAATCACAGCTGATCACGTCTAAACAAACTTGCGGATTATCGCCATTGCTTTCTTCACACGATGTCACATCGCGAGGAAAGGAGAGCCATTAATCGGCATGACAGGTCACATGTACACTGATGATCAGGGAACTGATCATCAATGCCCTGATAATCAGTGCCCAACAGTGCAGCTTTACGAGTGCCACCTTACCAGTGCTTCCTCACTAGTGCCCATCACTGCAGCACCACCAGTGCCCATCAGTGCAGGCTCATCGGCACACAGCAGTGAAGAAAAATTACTTATTTGTAAAATATTATGACAGATACTATAGCAAAAACTAAAAAAAAACTGTGGTGAATAAATACCACCAATAGAAAGCTCTATCTGTCTCAAAAAAGTATACAAATTTTATATGGCTACAGTGCTGCATGACCACTTAATTGTCAAAGTGCGACAGCGCTGAAAGCTGAAAATTGGCCTGGTCAGGAAGGGGGTTAAAGTGCCCGGTATTAAAGTGGTTAAAGAAAAGCCTTCACTAAAAATAACTATAATTCAAAACAGCTAAGCTGTTTTACTATATCCAAGCAAAAATCTAATGTTTCATTTTATTTTTCTAGAGTCCTGATCATCATTGGTTCAGTTAAAAATGTCCTTTTTAATTTCTGTCAAATAAGATTGCAGAGACTAAGCTCTGTGTATTTATATACAAACATTTCCTGGGATCCCTTTTGATGTGCATGTACTCTATGCTAGTTCATGATTGGTTCAAGGGAATGAGAAGGGGACATGCCCACCAAAAAAAAAAAAAAAAGAAGAACCTTGGCATGGCTTTCTTTTAAGGCCTCATGCACACTGGATGTTTGGCCATCTCTCCTAGACACCTTTCCTCCTGACAGCAACGTTCTGGCAGAAAAAACACTAAACATATGTAAAATGCTTAGACACGTCAAGCAATTGTATGTTAATTTAATTTACCAGAATATTAATTTATTCTGGCCATTGAGATTAATTAAATCTCAAGCACTATACGGGCCTAACGCTGACAAGTGTTTAGGCTCGTTAAGTAATTTTTCTACAAAAACACTGCCGCTCCTGGACGCGATGCCAGTGTTTTATTTCTGCCTCTAAACACCTATATATGGACACAAAGGCTAACATGCAGGTCATTTAGAGGCAGGAAAAAAATGCCAGACACCCCTAACAGCAGCATTAAAAACATCCAGGGTGCATGAGGCCTAACACTAAAGTAAAATGCATCTTCTTACTCCTTTTCCCCCCAGTTTACAGTAAACCCCCCTCCATTGCGGGGGTTACGTTCCGGACCCATCCGCGAAAAGTGAAAATCTGCGAAATAGAAAAACCCTATTAAAATGCATTGTAGGCATGCTTTTTTTACTGTCACTGTACGTGTAAAAGCTTTTTAAGGTCTTTAAACACACTTTTAAAACAATAGAAACTCATTTAAACACATAAAAGATACTGAGAGACATAGCAAGAGCTATGGAAAACACAAACATATATTTCATTTTTAATGATTTATATAGTAAAATAACATTACAAAAAAAACGCAATATACCAGGACCGCAAAAACTGAACCGCGATGGAGCGGGGGTTTACTGTATTTCTCTTTTTAAAAATCTCACAAACCATGCTGGCAACCATAACTGAACTGGAAGCAATCTGTATGCTCTGAGAGACACTAATTAACCAGTCTTGGACTCTAGGTGTGCCATAAACGCAAAAAAAAATGTAATCAAAATACTTTGGGTGTGCGGTGTGCTCTGCCTTTCTCTTCAACCACAGCTCTGTGGCCACATTTACTGGCAAATTCTGGCTGTCATTTTGACAGCTGGGACTTGTGTACTATCACAGTGTACTATCACAAAAGCAGATACTTCTGTTTCTGTGTAAATTGACACTTGTAAAGCAATGACTGGAGTGTTAAAAAGATTTACAAAGTAATTTCTTTGTCACACTGTAAATACTTTGGCTCATTCATAGAATATCAAAGTTATAAAACTTTTGATCTGGTAATGATGTCAGTTAAAGGAACCTTGTAATTAAAAATAAATAAAGTCTCCTATTTAAAATTGTATTATATCTAAAAAACAAAAATCTAATATTCTGCAGCTTAGCCATCCTTAAAGCGAAAACGAAACCCTCCTATCCTTTTCAGCCAAAGAAGTTGACATCTTAGCCTCTGTTTGATCTGCAACTGCCATGGTGCTGCACATGTGATCGTCCATGACACCAGTCATTTTATGGTTTGACAGTTTGGTTAAGAGCACAAGCAAATGGGACAATTACCATTCCCGATATACGTATATATACAACTGTTTTTTTGAAACCGATAAATCCAAAGGTTTAGTTCAACTTTAAATGTGGCAGCTGCATTTTTTTCTGTTTTTAACCTTTTTTACTTCATTTATACCTGTGCTCCAGCCAGGAAGTCTGTTATTTTTCAACTTCCATTAACCACTTGCTGCTACAGGGCGGCAGTTGTGCGAAGGATCACATATACAAAAATGGATTTTTGTAAGAACTTACCGTAAAATCCTTTTCTCTTAAGCTCATTGACAGACGTAGTCTTCTTGATTCTCAAGAGCTGGGTTATGTTGTCTCCGCAGGAGTAGGACTAGGCAGAATGACAAAACGTTCTGGCTCCACCCTAGGGGGCAGTCCCTGAGGGTATATCCTCCCTCTCTCTGCTACAGGGAATCAGTTCTGTTTAAAGCAGTACAGAGAAATTAACCCAACCCAACTCAATCGCTCATTGACAGACGTAGTCTTCTTGATTCTCAAGAGCTGGGACATCCAGAAGCAGTGCCATAAATGAGGGGTGGGATTGACAAAATCAAATCCAATCTAGTAGGCCCAACCGGTGCCAAACTAGAAGTTTTAAAGGCTCATTATAAACAAAGAATGAGACTAAAGAAAAATTTTCCAACGGAAAAAACCCTCGAGGTAGACCACTGGTCTCCTCAAATTGCGGCCTGCAAAACCTTGCGGCCAAATGAGGCATCAGACGATGCCATTACATCAACTTTATAATGTTTAGAGAAGGTATGCACCGACGACCAGGTAGCCGCCTTGCACACCTGGACCACTGACGCCTGATGGCGAAAGGCCCATGACGCACTAAGTGCCCGAATGGAGTGCGCCTTAACAGGGAACGGGGGCTCCCGACCCTTAATAGAATAAGCCTGTACTATCGTCTGTCTGATCCATCTGGAAATGGTCGCGGCAGATGCAGGCAACCCCTTTTTGGGTCCATCTGGGATCACAAAAAGTGAATCCGTCTTGCGAAACGAGTCTGTCGTTTTCAAGTATACCCTGATCGCCCGGACCACATCCAAGGAGTGCAAAGCAAATTCCCGAGGATGACTGGGCTTAGGACACAGGGAAGGTAATACAATTTCTTCATTCAGATGAAATTCTGAAACTACTTTTGGTAGGAAGGATGGATTCGGACGAAGAACCACCTTATCTCTATGAACCACCAGATATGGTGAACGACAAGATAATGCGGCCAGTTCTGACACCCTGCGTGCAGAAGTAATAGCCACCAAGAAGGCCACCTTCTGGGACAACGTGGGTAGAGGAATCTCCCTAATATCTTCAAAGGGAGGTTTCTGAAGAACCGACAACACTAAATTAAGATCCCAGGGGGGTAACGGCGCGTGCACTGGCGGAGCCAGATGTCGCACCCCCTGGATGAAATTCCGCACCAAGGAATGAGTAGCCAAAGGCTTCTGAAAGAAGATGGCTAATGCTGAGACCTGACCCTTGATAGTACTCAAGGCCAGTTTCTGCTCAACCCCTTGTTGCAGAAAAGCCAATATTCGACTAATCGAATAAGACCGAGGACGGAACCCCAAAGGTTCACACCATGCAATGTAGGACTTCCACGTGCGATGATAAATCTTTCTGGAAGTCGCTTTCCTTGCTTCAACTAGAGTAGGAATAACTGAAGCTGACAAACCTTTGACCTTCAGCACCTGGGTCTCAATAGCCAGGCCGTTAAAGCCAGCGATCGTAAAGCAGGATGGAAGATCGGTCCCTGAGACAGTAGATCCTCCCTGAGAGGAAGTCTCCATGGGACGTCCGCCACCAGTCTGACCATGTCGGCGTACCAAGCTCGACGAGGCCAGTCCGGAGCTACCAGGATTACTGGGATTCCTTCCTCCTCTACCCTGCGAAGAAGTCTTGGCAGTAACGCGAGAGGAGGGAAGGCATATATTAGCTGGTATTGCCCCCACGGGGCGATCAGTGCGTCTGCGGTTTCTGCTAGAGGATCGCGGGAGCGAGCCACGAATCTCTGAACTTTCCTGTTGAATCGTGATGCCAACAGATCCACATCCGGGGTGCCCCACCGTAGGCACAACTGGTGGAAAACGTCTGGATGGAGGGACCATTCCCCCTGATCCAGGGTCTGACGGCTGAGATAATCTGCCTGCCAATTCTCCACCCCCGGAATGAACACCGCAGAGATTGCTGGAACAAATCGTTCCGCCCAGCGAAGAATGCAAGCCACTTCTTTGGCCGCTCGGACACTCTTGGTGCCCCCCTGATGATTGACATAAGCCACGGCCGTGGCATTGTCCGACTGGATCCGAACCGGGCTGCCCTGAAGCTGCTCGGTCCAGTGAATCAGACAAAGTCTGATCGCTCTCAGTTCCAATACATTTATCGGTAATCTGGATTCTTCCGGGGACCAAAGTCCCTGGACAGATAACTGACCAAGAATTCCTCCCCATCCGGATAGACTGGCATCCGTGGTCACTATCGTCCAATATATTGGCAGAAATGACTTTCCCTGGCTGAGCATTGGAGACCGAAGCCACCAAACCAGAGACTCTCTGGTCTGTTTGCTCAATCGTATCTGATTGTCCAGGGATTCCGGATTCCGATTCCATCTGAGAAGAATCTCAGCTGAAGAATTCGGGTATGGGACTGGGCAAATGGGACTGCTTCGAATGAAGCCACCATCAACCCCAGAACCCTCATGCACGTCCGAAGGGAAGACCAGCTGTTGGACAGTAACAACTGGACTGCTGATTGAATCTTTCGAAGTTTCCCTACCGGAAGGAAAACTCTCGTCCTGACTGTGTCTAGAATTAGACCCAGATATTCGAGCCTCTGGGTGGGAACCAGAAATGACTTTTGCTGGTTCACCAGCCACCCGAATTCCTGTAAAGAAATCATAGTAATTTCTATGTTTTGTAGCAAGGTCTGAGGAGATTCTGCATGAAGCAGAAGATCGTCTAGGTAACCTAGAATCGATATACCTCTTTGGCGCAGAAGTGCCAACACTGGGGCCAACACCCTTGTGAAGACCCGCGGAGCCGTGGCGAGACCGAAAGGCAACGCCACAAACTGATAGTGGTTCTCCTCTACGGAAAAGCGTAGAAAACGCCGATGTCCCGCGAAAACGGGAATGTGAAGACAGGCGTCCCAGATGTCCATGGACGCTAAGACATCCCCTGGATGCAGGAAGGCTGCTACCGTGTGAATGGACTCCATTCTGAATCTTCTTATGTTGACGAAAGAATTGAGCGCTCTTAAGTCCAGAATTGGACGCACTTTGCCCTCTTTCCTGGGTATTGTAAACAGGTTTGAATAAAACCCTCGAAACCGTTCTGTCCAAGGAACGTGGACTACCACTCCTTGTTGTAGTAGATCTGTGACTGCTCTCCGCAGATCTTCTAGACGATCCGGAGATAGTCGGATATTGGAAGGGAAGAATCGCGCCGGTGGGAGAGATCGAAACTCGATCTTGTACCCTGACTTTATGACTTCGCAAACCCATTTGTCCGGGATTCTGGAAAGCCATGGATCCGGGAACCGGCGAAGACGTCCCCCCACCCCAGTTATGGGTGGGGGCGCACCTTCAGGCTTTGGATGGTTTATCTTCAGGTCTGGAGGGGGCGGGCTTTTGCTTGCCCGACCAACGACCCCTGACGCCTCCTGCAGGAGGCTTGGAGGACTTAGTTTTTTCACCCGCTGGACGAAAAAACCTCTTGTGAGCAGAAAAAGAAGGCCCTCGTCTTTGACGAGTTCCTCTACCTTTAAAATTTTGCGGTAAAAAGGTGCTTTTTCCACCGGTGAGATCCTTAATGATCTCATCTAAGTTGGCTCCAAATAGACGGTCTCCTGAAAGGGGGATATTAGCCAATGCTTTTTTGGAACCTTGGTCGGCTATCCAACCTTTTAGCCACAGTGTACGCCTGAGAACCACTGCTGAGACTGATGCTCGCGCCATTAATGGAGTGGCGTCTAACGCCGCATCACATACAAACTGTAACCCCTGTATCATTTGTTCCAACAAATTTGATACCGCCTGAGGGACTTCTTCTAAGTCCCGGCGTAACCACTTGGTCCATTCAGTTACAGCCTGCGAAACCAGACCAATAGCAATTATTGGCCTGAAAGCTGATCCAATCAAGGAAAACATGGTGCGAGACATAGCTTCTATCTTGCGATCCACTGGATCTTTAAAAGACAGAGCGTCTTCTAAAGGAATAACCGTGGCTTTATTCAATCTAGCAATAGGTGAATCCACCACAGGTGGTTCTGTCCATTTCTTAATAAGGGTTTCCTCAAACGGATAACGCCTGTCAATGCGTTTGGAAATATTAAAAGTGCGTTTTGGCAGACGCCATTCTTCCTCGATTGGATTGCCAAAACATTTGGGCAATGGAAAAACCTTTGCCACTTTGATGCGCTTTTTAGTCCCAAAAGGGATCTCAGTTTCAGCTATTTCTGATGGAATACCCTGTAACCTTAAAGTCTCTTGAACAGATACAATGAGTGCGTTTACCAACGCTTCCTCTCGGGCTATGGCAGATGCCGAAACATCCTCCTCACTGTCTGAAGAGACAGGACCCGAGACACCAATACCAGATGAAGTACCTGCAACTGCAGAAATAGGCTCAGAGTCTGAATCCGAGGTTTCAGATAATAAGGGGTTAGGCGGGGGTCGCTTTCTTGCGCCCTGTCCCTGACAAGCCACTTCCACCCGGGACACAAAAGTTTCCATAATGGCTGACAAAGATTCAATTGTCAATGGGGTGCTGGAGGATCCCGCAGACCCCTCGAGGGGATCCGGAGGAGATACATGAGTGGCAGGGTCCATGTTAATACAGGACACTTTTGCCAGCAATAAACAAAAAAACTTTTTTTTTTTTTTTTTTAAATTTTTTTTTTTTTTTTTTTTTATGTGTCTCCCCCTAGCGCAATAGCGCCCCTCAGAGTACCTGCTTCTCGATCCCAAAGAGAGAGAGAGGGACTCCCAAGGCTCACCAACCGATGCAGTGCAGTTTCCAACAAACTGCAGCCAGCGTCTGTCTTTACAGACTGGAAGGAGCTGTTTGCTTTTTCCCGGGCAGAAGGCGTGGCTCCGCCCCCTGTGTACGTCTTCCGACGTTCCCAGCCCTCCACGAGGAAGCTGGGCTCACAAAACATGGCCGCCCCCATAGAAGAGACATAAGACTCCAAAAACATGGCGGCCGACGTGACCTGAGGACATACATGCATTCGGTCTACGGCAAAATGGCGGCGGACCGCCGATATCGTCTTCCCAGCACATCCACCTGCACTCTGCTGAGAGGTGACATATGGATCTACAGAGATACACTGCACATAAGGTAGGATTATACCTCCTATGTTTGCTGTAATGTTACAGTCTGCTGGGTAGAGTGTTAGCTCTTGAACCAAGTCCACTTCCCACAAACACATGCTGTATTACAAGGGGGACTTGTAAGTGTCAGATATATACTGACCATATATGGAGGGGCCCATAATATATACTGCCTCATAATGAGGAAAAAAGGGAACGTTTTACTCACCATACCGAACCGACAGGCACCCTCTCTTCATAATACCCTCTCCACCGAGGTGGGGGTTTGTGGACGCCTCGACTCTCTGGTCCTGGCGTCCAAGCGAGCTTTTAACTCGCAAAGTCAGTCCCTTTACTGGGACTCCGTCGCGGCTGACTCAGCGCACTGGTCTGCACGCGCTTTTTAGGCAGAAACCGGGGTGACCACTGGATCTCACATCCAGCCCGTCGCCCGGCCCCGCATACTTACTTGAATATGTCGCGGCCGACCAAGCGCAATGCCTGGTCTGCACGCGCTCGTAGGCCGGCTGGGGTGACCACAAGTGTCGCCCAGTCCGGCATTTTTGCTTGAAGATCTCACAGGAAAAAAACACTGGAGAAAACTACCTAAAAAATGTCTTTTTCTTAAAGAAAAAAAGTCTTGCCAGGACCAAAAGATCCCAGCAAGGAACTTAGGTCCTTACTCCTGACTAGACAGAAAAAAACTGATTCCCTGTAGCAGAGAGAGGGAGGATATACCCTCAGGGACTGCCCCCTAGGGTGGAGCCAGAACGTTTTGTCATTCTGCCTAGTCCTACTCCTGCGGAGACAACATAACCCAGCTCTTGAGAATCAAGAAGACTACGTCTGTCAATGAGCGATAGAGAAATATATATATATATATATACAGTGGGTACGGATAGTATTCAGACCCCCTTAAATTTTTCACTCTTTGTTATATTGCAGCCATTTGCTAAAATCATTTAAATTCATTCTTCTTCCTCATGAATGTACACATAGCTCCCCATACTGACAGAAAAACACAGAATTGTTGACATTGTTGCAGATTTATTAAAAAAGAAAAACTGAAATATCACATGGTCCTAAGTATTCAGACCCTTTGCTCAGTATTTAGTAGAAGCCCCCTTTTGATCTAATACAGCCAGGAGTCTTTTTGGGAAAGATGCAACAAGTCTTTCACACCTGGATTTGGGCATCCTCTGCCATTCCTCCTTGCAGATCCTCTCCAGTTCTGTCAGGTTGGATGGTAAACGTTGGTGGACAGCCATTTTTAGGTCTCTCCAGAGATGCTCAATTGGGTTTAAGTCAGGGCTCTGGCTGGGCCATTCAAGAACAGTCACGGAGTTGTTGTGAAGCCACTCCTTCGTTATTTTAGCTGTGTGCTTAGGGTCATTGTCTTGTTGGAAGGTAAACCTTCG
Organism: Pelophylax lessonae; assembly: GCF_965119305.1. Classification (NCBI taxonomy): domain Eukaryota; kingdom Metazoa; phylum Chordata; class Amphibia; order Anura; family Ranidae; genus Pelophylax; species Pelophylax lessonae. The sequence goes on along the minus strand of NC_138773.1, from coordinate 180,691,691 downwards.
GCCCAGTCTGAGGTCCAGAGCACTCTGGAGAAGGTTTTTGTCCAGGATATCCCTGTACTTGGCCGCATTCATCTTTCCTTCGATTGCAACCAGTCGTCCTGTCCCTGCAGCTGAAAAACACCCCCACAGCATGATGCTGCCACCACCATGCTTCACTGTTGGGACTGTATTGGACAGGTGATGAGCAGTGCCTGGTTTTCTCCACACATACCGCTTAGAATTAAGGCCAAAAAGTTCTATTTTGGTCTCATCAGACCAGAGAATCTTATTTCTCACCATCTTGGAGTCCTTCAGGTGTTTTTTTAGCAAACTCCATGCGGGCTTTCATGTGTCTTACACTGAGTCGGGCCACTCTGCCATAAAGCCCCGACTGGTGGAGGGCTGCAGTGATGGTTGACTTTCTACAATTTTCTCCCATCTCCTGACTGCATCTCTGGAGCTCAGCCACAGTGATCTTTGGGTTCTTCTTTACCTATTTCACCAAGGCTCTTCTCCCCCGATAGCTCAGTTTGGCCGGACGGCCAGCTCTAGGAAGGGTTCTGGTCGTCCCAAACGTCTTCCATTTGAGGATTATGGAGGCCACTGTGCTCTTAGGAACCTTAAGTGCAGCAGAAATCTTTTTGTAACCTTGGCCAGATCTGTGCCTTGCCACAATTCTGTCTCTGAGCTCTTCAGGCAGTTCCTTTGACCTCATGATTCTCATTTGCTCTGACATGCATTGTGATCTGGAAAGTCTTATATAGACAGGTGTGTGGCTTTCCTAATCAAGTCCAATCAGTATAATCAAACACAGCTGGACTCAAATGAAGGTGTAGAACCATCTCAAGGATGATCGGAAGAAATGGAAAGCACCTGAGTTAAATATATGAGTGTCACAGCAAAGGGTCTGAATACTTAGGACCATGTGATATTTCAGTTTTTCTTTTTTAATAAATCTGCAACAATGTCAACAATTCTGTGTTTTTCTGTCAGTATGGGGTGCTATGTGTACATTCATGAGGAAGAAGAATGAACTTAAATGATTTTAGCAAATGGCTGCAATATAACAAAGAGTGAAAAATTTAAGGGGTTCTGAATACTTTCCGTACCCACTGTATATATATATATATATATACATATATACACACACACACACACACTTGTGATCGTGCGCAGAGCGGCCGCCCTGTAGCAGTAAAACTAATTGGTTAAACTTTCGTTTTTCCATTCATTTAGTTCCTTTTAAAAAAAAAAACACATAATAGGTTAAAAAAATACACACTTCATTTGCAAATGACTTCACCACATTTTGTAATAGGAAAATCATTTTAGTGTAATTATAAACGGGACAAACTGTGTAATAAAATATGCACATTATATCTCAAGTAATGCTAGTAGATTTAAAAAGAACAACTCAACTAGAATTTTTTTTTTTTTTTTTAGCTACTTCTTCTGTCGATAGACTGTATAAAAATAAAATAATTTTGCAAGACAATATCAAGAGAATGCCCTGTTTATACCAAAAAATAATATATGTATTATTTTGTTATCCTAAGTAATGACAACTGTGTTGCTAAATCAATAAACTGAAAACTCTAAACCTGAAATGTAAAAATTGCTATGGTCCACAAAAAAGTTTTTACAGGCATAAATGCTAAAGTTGATGATAAAAAGACAGTCACAAGTATTAGCATGTTGTGTTTGTTTTGTCACAGTTACGTGACAGTTTTTTTTTAACTTCTACAGTATAAGTAAATACTTCTTGTTTAGGTTGGACTGTCACCATCAGTATGTAGAATCAAAGATAATATAAACATGTTTTTTTAAATCTGACATTTTGACCCTCCCACCCTAGATTTGGATTCTTTGTGTAATGTACATATGCTAAATATACTGTACTTTTTTGGCACCCCATATAAATTTAGGGCATATGTAATTTAATTTGTGAAGAGATGTAAATATCTAAACTGGACTCTTGAAGTGCATGTTGATATTAATTTCAACAAAATGAGGTAACATTTTCAAATCTAAAAATTTTTTAGTATTAAAAAAGAGGGAAGAGCAAGTGTGCACAGTAACTATATGAAAATCAGATAAAATTATTTGAAACAGACCTAAAAGTAAAAATTTATATTTGGTCCTTTGTTCTTCCAAGTTGCTGCCATAAAAAAAAAATATCAGCCATTCTGGTCAGTTCCTTCTCTAATTCTGACACTTCTGCTCCTTTTCCAAGGCCAAGCATAGTCTTAAGCCCCGTACACACGCAACGATTATCGGCCGACCGATCGTCCGTCTTTTGTCCAAAGTGGTGTTTTGTTGGTTGGAATGTGCCTAGACTGCACACGAATTTTCTCGCCCAACAAAATTCTACCTCAGAAGTGATGTCATGTGTTGGTTTGCTTTATTTGTGTTCTTTCTTCACTGAGCATTCCCAGACTTGCTCATTAGATTTTTCCCTGTCGAAATCTGTACTGACTGCACGAAAATCGGCCGTGTTTTGACGGCAGACAAAAATTTTATAGCCTGCACACCAGATTTTTTTCGGCCGAAAAGTCGGAGTCAGTTGTCGGAAGCATCATACTAACAAGCCGAAAATCGGCAGATCGGACGTTGGCCGAAAATTCCCTGCCGATTTTCGACGCGTGTGTACGAGGCTTAAGTGTGAGGCACAATTTGGCAGAAGCAGCAGCCAACAAGTGTCTCTCTGCCTCAAACATGGTCCACCTCAGCCACAGATGCAAGTTGAAGTGGCAGACTTAATTAAAAATGTTTAATTTTAGGTCTGCCTTAAAGGATAAGTTCACCTTTGGAACATGCTACACGTTTCACCCATATTTAGTGTGAAACATGTAACATGTTCCAGCTCCTGCCCCCTCTTCTCCCCACCCCTCGATTCCCTGCTCCCTGTGACCGCAGGTGGGGGTTCCTCTCCATGCACCAACTGTAATTTTTTTAAAACAGCACAGCTATGTGGGGATTTGCCCACACAGCCATGTCTATTCTTTCACAGATTTCTGTTAATAAACTACAAGTACCTTCTTCCACTGTGGCGGACAGATTTATAGTTTTAATGGACTGCAGGGGGAGCTGATGAGCGCTCCTGTAGTCCACTGACATGTCCTCTGATTTTCAAATGCAATATGTGCATTTATTATATTTTCTGTAAAGGTGAACTTAGCCTGTAAGATAAAAACTACAATAGCTTAAATATGTGCTAACAGGAAACATTCCTTTTTAAACTGTCTTACTGAAGTTTAATAAAAATGTCTAAGATAGTTCAGTTACTGGGTCTATAAGAAATCATTAGATTTGTTCCAATTCACTTGAAGACCAGAAACACTTTGTAAATTCATAGAAAAAAAAATCTTACATTATGTTATTGTCAGGATTCCAAAAGCTGATACCCTGCAATCTCATGTGACCATATATGATGTGAATTACAAAGGGATCCTTACTACAGCTTCAATTTGTATACAAATTATTGGGAAAAAATGCAGACACAAAATTACAAAAATCATGTAATAAAGGAGTACAAACATGGTAAACACACATGTGCCAGGTGAAAGTTAACCAGCAACCAACCATGTACATGCAGAACGATAGGAGGGAAGAGTAAATTAGGGGGGAACTAGTAGAGTCATGTAGGGTAGCAGATAGCATAAAAGTCAGGAGCAAGCTAGAAGAAATGCAGGTGAACAAGTCCAAAGTAATACAGACAAAAAAGAAAAGTTTCAGGTGTAAGAACATCAAGGCTTCCTCTAAATAGCTGATCATCCGCCCCCCCCCCCCCCCCCACCCCGCCCTCCCCAGCTAATCAGAGGAAGCTTTGTAGTTGTTTAAAACATTAAAGCTTCCTGTGAATGGCTAAGCAGTTCTCAGCCCAACTCGTTTCTGTTTCGAGAATGGGATGGAAAGTCCACGTGCTGCTGCCAGACTACAGCACTGTATATTGTATGCAGCTGATGCTACATACAGTTTATACAGCGCTGACAGATGTTGCATGCATTAGTGAAAGAAATAGTTCCTTTGGACCAGTTTTGCTATGAACTATTTAAAGGTAAATGTAATCTGGAGTTAAGCTTTAAATCATAGGGTTATCTTGAAGGTCAAGGATACAATTTCAGAGTTGGGTTAAGTGTTGACATGTTAAAAAAAAAAAAAAGTAGAACTATGGTCAAACTATAAAATCCTTTATGTGATGTATATTGACCATACCAGTTAGATTAAACTTTTCCCCAGGACCCCCTGGAACATTTTGCAAAAACCTGCTGGAACAGCCAGCTGGACCATTGAGTAGGCACAGTCCCCTTGAAAAATGATACGTTTAAAGTACAAAACATAGCCTCGGGGCATACCCTGGCATAGAAGGTGTACATAAACATGTATATAACATAACATAAAACATAACTTACATACATAATTTCTAACACTAAGCACGCAAACTCAACATCTATCAGAAGTATTGCAAGGAGTGAGATGTTAAATGAAAAACTCTCTCCCTCCTATACACTAAGACATGTCATCATAAAGACACCAATTCTCGGCAACTGTAAATTTGGGACCACCACCCATAATACTGCATACCAGGGAAAAGGAAGAAAAATACGGCTGCACACCACCATCGATCCAACAACGATATATTGTGTCAACATTGACTGCCACCAGGACATGGGACATGGAAAACAAGTGACCTGTTTCACACTTAACTCATGCTTCTTCACCTTTTGAAGAAGCACAAGTTAAGTGTAAGGCCCCTTTCACACTAGCGGACCGTTCAGATCCGCCTGTCAGTTTTTCAGGCGGATGTGAATGGATGCCCCATGCATCTCTATGGGGCATCGGATGTCAGCGGAGACATGTCCAGTGACATCCGATCCGTCAAATCTGGACTGCAAACCCTACTTTCCATCCGTCCAGCGGATCGAATCAGATGGGATCGGATGAGAACGGACAGGCGGTTTGTTCTTATCCGATTCCCCCATAGAGAACAGCGGGGACCTGACAGCTCTGTCTCCACACACAGCTCGGAGACAGAGCTGCCATCCGCCTGCTCAGCGGGGGATAGGCGGATCGATCCCCCGCTGATAAAAATGGAGTCCGCCGATGGACTCCCATGTGTGAAAGGGGCCTTAAACATGTCACTTGCTTTCTGTGTCCCATGTCCTGGTGGCAGTCAATGTTGACACAATAAATCGTTGTTGGATTCACCATTTTCTATTACCTTTTTTTTTTATACCAAAACGGATGTGCCAGGGATAAGTGTTCCAGCAAAAGTACAGTTCGCCAGCACTTTCCCTACAAATGCTTAAAAACTTAACTCTATCCTATCAAAACTGCTTTAACTCCTTCCTTCCAGACCAATTTTTCCATTTTTCACACACATGCTAAAAAGCACATTATTGATTTTAAAAACTATCAGTAATAAAGATCCAAACCACCCCCACCCCCCCTAAACTGAATATTTTTTGAAAGCAAAGGACTGATCAAAAAAAAAAAAAAAGGATGAACTCTATTTTTCATTTTGCCATTAACTGCATAAAAGGGATTAGAATGTGACAAAGCATTTTCTGCAGAGCACAGCAAGTGTTGTATAACACCAACTTGTATAAGGCACAATAAAATAATGAGCGTTTATCCCAGTGAAATGTTGTGAATGAGCCTTTCACCCTATTATCATTTTATATTATAATTAATATTTGTTATGTTTTTACTTGATGTAGTCAGTTCTAGTATTGGGCGCTTGAAAATCCCTCCTTAGGGAACCATCGGAATTGACCTTTGTTGCCGCTTTGCCTCCTCTGCCAAGGGCCCATGCAAACTGGGGATAGAGATCTGCTGCTTATCTGGAAAGAGGGGGGGGGGGTGTTACAAGAACTTCTCTGGCACGAAGAAATGATCAGATGGATTTAAAGCCCCCACATCACTTCTACATAAAAGAGAAAAGTTGTCCAACAATTAAACATAAGCTTACAGCTATTATTACAGCCTTGTTCTTTTTACAGGTTTCTTCTGCCCTGTACTATATTTGGCAGTTAGGGTGGAAGGCCTTTCAAAGCAGCATGGATATGTCATTTATGGAATAAATCTTCTTAGTGAAGAACTACACCATTCTAGCTGAAAAATGCATAATGCTTCATATATGCTCATCGACAGTCCAGACAAGTCTTTTTTAGATGTGGTTAAAATTGTAACAATTGTAGGCCATTCATCCTTAGGCAATAAAATGCAAAAAAACAAAAACAAACAAAATGCACTTTTTTTGAGCAGTGCTAGTTTAAAAATAGTGTTACTGCACATAAAATGTGTGCATTTTATTCAGCAATTTGACCTGTTTAAGATGACACTCAAATTACGATTCTTGTACAAAGCAGTTTAACCACTTGCCTACAGTGCACTTTCACCCCCTTCCTGCCCAGGCCAATTTTCAGCTTTCAGCGCTCTCACATTTTGAATGACAATTGCGCGGTCATGCTACACTGTACCCATATGAAATTTTTATCATTTTTTTTCACACAAATAGAGCTTTCTTTTGGTGGTATTTAATCACCTTTGGGTTTTTTATTTCTTACAAAAAAAATGAAAAAATTCAGAAAATTTTGAAAAAAAAAGTTTTTCTTATTTTCTGTGAGTAAATTTTGAAAATAAATAAATATTTCTCCTTCACTGATGTGCGCTGATGAGGCGGCACTGATAGGCTGCACTGATGAGGTGGCACTTATGGGCACTGATGAGGTGGCACTGATGGGCACTGATGAGGTGGCACTGATGAGGAGGTACTAATATGTCGCACTGATGAGCACTGATAGGTGGCACTGATAGGCGGCACTGATGAGCACTGATAGGTGGCACTGCTGGGCACTGAGAGGTGGCACTGATGGGCACTGACGGGCGGCACTGATGGACATTGATGGGTGGCACTGATGGACACTGACGGGTGGCACTGATGAGCGGCACTGATGAGCACTGATGGGCAGCACCATCAGTGCCCACACTCAGTGCCCATAGTGCTGCCAGTCGGTGCTCATTAGTGCCTAGATGAGCAGTCACTGACTGGCAGCACTATGGGCACTGATTGTGGGCACTGATGGCGGGCACTGATGGTGGGCAGTTATGGCAGTTTATTTCCCTCTTGTGTAATCAGGGCACTGGTGATCAGTGCCCTGATTACATTTCTCTGTGTCCCCTATGAGGAGGAGCCGCTGATCGCCTCTCCTCGGCTCACACACTTCCTCATTTACATGTGACCGGCTGTGATTGGACACATGGGTAAAGAGTCATGTCCAACAACAGAGGCTGTTCTGGTGCGCCGTCATATGACGGCGTCCCAGGATAATAGGTACACCGCTCCGCCGTCATTTGACGGCGGGCGGGTAGTAAGCGGTTAAAGTTATTTACAATATAAATAAAATGTTTTTTTTGTTTTTCAATTGTGTGTTTTTTTTAAAATGGAAATGTGTAAATATATGTTAACTGTATGTAAAAAACAAACAAAACAAAAACAAAAAAAGTTTAAATATTATTAGTTAATAAAATAGAAACAAACAAGAAAGCATAAAAATAATAGTTGAAGAGAGGAGACTAGGGAATTAATTAGGGCTAAGTAGAGTAAACTAAGGGTTGGTGTTAGTGTCAGTTCACATTGGTGCGATGCGGGAACCCTGCAAATCCACTGTGGGATCCCGCATCGCACCCGACTCGCACGCAGTTCACACTGCCATATGTGAACTGCTGGGGGTGTCAATAAAAAGTTAACGACATCCCCAGATTAGTTTGCCTATCGCAGTGTGAACTGTCAGTTCGGACAGGAATCGGATCGCATAGGTGAAAACACCCGATGCGGTCAAATTCTGGTGCAGACCAAAAAAAGGGTCCTGTGCGACTTTGGCCTGAATGCGATGCAAACTCAGCCATGCAATCTGCATGGCTGAATTCGCATCGCACAGACATCGCATGTGATTTGCACAGCATTGCGGCGCAAATCACATGCGATATTTGACATTGCATATGTGTGAACCGGCACTTTGATCTGCAGATGAATGAACAAAAAGATACAAAATGTAACAATATGTATTAAGAGGTTTATAAACACAGAGACTGCTTTTTTGACAGCTAGAGCTGCCAACTTCTTTTCTGAGTATACTGTAATGCTCTCTTTAGGGGGGGGGGGGGGGGGAAAGTTTCAGAAGCAGGGCAGAGAGACTGCATATGCTAAACACAACCTGCATACAATGACGTTTTTTTGGATGTTTGTAGCATGCTCGAAATCTGCAACTAGTTAAAGATAATGTGGCTGTAACAGAAGACAGTTTGTTCCCTAAAGTGCTGGAGAATGGTAGGGATGAAAAGGATTTTTGCAGATTTGAGGCTGCACTTGATTGGTGATATGGTCCAAGTTGATGGCAACCTCATTGCCGAGTGGTACAGGAAGATGGTTTTAAACATTCCAAATTTCATTTTGCGGCAAAACAATAACCTCAAGCAGATGGCCAAAAGAAAAAGAGAACTATTCTCAGAAAAAAACTTGTGCAAGAGGTGGTATGACCCCAACAAAGCAATGATCTCAACATCATTGAAGCAGTCTGAAAATACTCACAGAGATATAAGCAAGTTCACAAATTAAGTCTGTAATGGAACTGTGGGAAACTGATTGGTCCAACCTGCAATGTGAGCATCTTCAGAAACCGCATGGAAGTTTACCAAACAGAATTGCTACTGTTTTTAAGAAGGGATTCACAGATTTCAGGCTGAGTAGATCACTAAAATGTATGCAATTAACACTTATACATTTTTTTTTTATTATATAAATACACTTACCGGCCACTATTAGGTGCACCTAGTACCGGGTTGGACCCCCTTTTTCCTTCAGAACTGCCTTAATTCTTCATGGCATGGATTCAACAAGGTGTTGGAAGCATTCCTTAGATTTTGGTCCATATTGACTTGAAAGCGTCACTCAGTTGCTGCAGATTTGTCGGCTGCACATCCATGACGCAAATTTCCCATTCCACCACATTCCAAAGAGATTGGATTGAGATCTGGTGACTGTGGAGGCCACTGGAATACAGTGAACTGATTAAAATTGCTCAAGAAACCAATTTGAGATGATTTGAGCTTTGTGACAGTGCATTATCCTGCTAGAAGTAGCCATCAGAAGATGGGTACACTGTAGTCATAAGGGGATGAACATGGTCAGCAACAACGCTCAAGTAGGTCGTGGCGTTTAAACAATGTTTAATTGGTACTAAGGGGCCCAAAGTATGCCAAGAAAATATCCCCCACACCATTACACCACCACCACAAGCCCAAACCATTAATACAAGGCAGGATGGATCCATGCTTTCATGTTGTTTACGCTGAATTCTGACCCTACCATCTGAATGTCACAGCTGAAATCGAGACTCATCAGATCAGGCAACATTTTTCCAATCTTCTATTGTCCAATTATGGTGAGCCTGTGCGCATTGTAGCGTCAGTTTCCCGTTCTTAGCTGCCAGGGCTGGCACCCAGAGCGGTCTTGTGCTGCTGTAGCCAATCTGCTTCAAGGTTTAATGTGTTATGCGTTTACAGAAGGTATTCTGTATACCTTGGCTGTAACGATTGGTTATTTGCGTTATTGTTGCCTTTCTATCGTCTCGAACCAGTCTGCCTATTCTCCTCTGACCTCTGCCACCAACGAGGCATTTTACTCCACACAACTGCAGCTCACTGGATATTTTCTCTTTTTCGGACCATTCACCGTATACCCTAGAGATGGTTGAGAGTGAAAATCCCAGTAGATCAGCAGTTTGTAAAATCCTCAGACCAGCTCGTCTGGCACCAACAACCATGACATGTTCAAAGTCACTTAAATCACCTTTCTTCCTCATTCTGATGCCCAGTTTGAACTTCAGTTAGTCGTCGTACCAACTGAACTGGTGTACCTAATAAAGTGGCCGGTGAGTGTATCTTCTCCTTATTTTTCGTAAGCAGTGCTGTCGATTTCTTTAGCATGCAGCACTTCCAAGATTCATAGAGGCTTTCCCAGCCTGGAAGCAGGAAGTCGTACCCTCCTCTATCCTTCTGACCTGGATATCTCCAGGGCTGCCAGCCACTGCCTGAGAAACCTCTTTGCTCTCCAATGACAGTGCAGAGGCTGTGTGAGTGACAAGGCAGTTTTCTCAGGAGGATCTCTTTACTTGTCAATAGCAATTGCTCTGGCACATATGGCATAGGTGGTAATTTGGGCAGTCTACAAGCAATATACAGCGATAAACAAAAGGTGGTATAGGCACACCAGGTAAGAGCCTCACACCATATGCAAACCTTTTATGTGTTATTTAATAATCAGTAAAGTCCCTAGTAATAAGTAAAGTCCAATACAAAGTATGGTCCATGAGGAATCTGTGAAGTCAAAAAAACAGGGCCAGCTCTCCAATGAGCAGAAGTAAAACTCTGTAAACTGTGACAGAAAGAGAAAAGTAGAGTGCCTCTGAGTGCAGACTGCTGCATACATTTGTGAAAAAAGCCAAACAAATGGCCACTCACATTTTGTAGTTAAAAGAAAGGCTCATGGTGATACATCAGAAGGTATTGAGGTCCGGGTCTGCTGCCGCAAGGAAGAGGGAACCAGGATGCCAACTCTGTCTCTCCAAGATGGCACCGGAGCATGGTTTGGTCCGCAACACATACCAGGAGGCAAGTGTCGCGTTTCTAAGCATGGGCTGTGCCTGGAAGGGGCATACGTGCTCTTTCATCAGGCTACTGTAGGGGAGGGAAAGCCAATCTATAAAGGGACATTGCCGAGCTGGGTCCTAGTGCCTGGCGCAACCCCGAACAATAAATACAACTACTTTACAAAGAACTGACAGAAGCCTTATGAATGCTGAGTGACATAAAAATTACTGGCAATCTATATATAAGTAATAAAAGTGATCAATAGCTCATAATGAAGATGCAAATACAAAATGAAAAATAAAATTAAAATTAAAACGTGATAAGTAATAATGCAAGACAATTAAATGTAAATTCATCATTATGTATAAGAGGCACGTCTCATCATTTCTATGTGGAAGGGCTATGCAAATATATATATATATATAAAGGATTCCAGGAAAGGGCCTTTTGCATGTGAAGGATAAAAACTAGATTTTAATTTTAGAGATGTGTTTGATGGGAGGAGAAGGAGATGCTGGGTAAAGGATATAAGGTCAAGATCAAAATGGTCAGTCTGGGATGGGTTGTGAATGTACAGTTGTTCTAATATGTCAAGTACTTCTTGGTTTGTAGCGGAAGATGTAATTGTTACATCTAGTGGGGAACTGGGTTCAGTGGTGTTAATATTAATATTATTCTTGGTCAATTGGATATGGTAAAATCTCGAGAGTCAGTTGTCCCAATAAATCTGTTGAGATCCTTAAAAAGTAGAAAGGTATGAGGCTTGATGGAGGGAGCAAAATTAAGGCATTTGCCAAGGAGGGTAAATTCATCAGAAGTGAGAATATGTAATGATAGGTTTAATCATTTTTAAGGGTTTCTCCAGTTTTCCTTTTTGGAGTGGATTTGGGTCTGCGGTCCCCCTCAATGTGTTTTCTTTTTGGATGTTTTTGGCCATGGGTTGCAGGGGGGCTTAGGACTAAAAAATACAGTGGTGTGGTGATAGTTGCATTCCAATTGGGTGTCTCTGGGGTAACCAAATTGTCGGGAATAGAAACCTATGAGACGTGGGGAAACAGTGAAGAAGCTCTAGATGTGGAATCATGGGAACTAGAGCAGTAAGGTAGAGAATCTGAGAATCTGGAGTAGAAGATGGCACTAAGGTGTTACTTTTTGGGGGTTCTGAGTTTGATCATCCGACCACTCCGGTAGAGGTTTGGGGAATACCGCCGCTTTATCGAAAGAAGGCAAAGACAAGCAGTGTTCTCTGCCACTTCCTGGAGCAACATCACAAGTCCACCTCTGGACTGCATGTATGGGTGATTGAGGATGTCCCCATAGGTCTTCCAGAGGCAGAGCGTTTCAGTAGACTCTGCCTGAGGGAGACCTTCTGGATCGACAGCCTGGACACCCTCTTCCTGGTGGCCTAAATGAGGAACTGGACGTTTCTACAATTTTGTGATTTTCTTTTCCACAATATTCCAGTCATACATATTCATGCATATCCTGCTATAGTATGTACAGATTATATATGTACCTAGTATCAATAGTCTACAACTCACCATGGTTTTATTTTATTTCCGGTATTGGTATATTATTTTCACATTCATATATAATTATTGAAATCTCCTCGTCACCCTACTTCCATAGTAAGTACAGTATCTCACAAAAGTGAGTACACCCCTCACATTTTTGTAAATATTTTATTATATCTTTTCATGTGACAACACTAAAGAAATGACACTTTGCTACAATGTAAAGTAGTGTACTGCTTGTATAACAGTGTAAGTTTGCTGTCCCCTCAAAATGACTGAACACACAGCAATTAATGTCTAAATCGCTGGCAACAAAAGTGAGTACACCCCTAAGTTAAAATGTCCAAATTGGGCTCAAAGTGTCAATATTTTGTGTGGCCACCATTATTTTCTGGCACTGCCTTAACCCTCTGATGACATCACGGAGCTGGTGAATGTTAGAGACCTTGCGCTCCTCCACCTTCCATTAGAGGATGCCCCAAAGATGCTCAATAGGGTTTAGGTCAGGACACATGCTTTGCCAGTCCATCACCTTTACCCTCCGCTTCTTTAGCAAGGCAGTGGTCACAGTGGAGGTGTGTTTGGGATTGGTATCATGTTGGAATACTGTCCTGCGGCACAGTCTCTGAAGGCAGGGGATCATGCTCTACTTCAGTATGTCACAGTACAGCTTTTTTATAGCCATGGCTATGACTAAGGCTACACGCCAAAACCCATAAGCCCTGTATTATTTTGTACCACACCTGGATTAAAAAATGTTGCTTATTGCGGAAGATCGAGCTGCCGGCTTTCTTTTATCTACACGTTTGCTCGAGTGCTAGGAGGACACTACAAGCCAGTGTAACGACTGCTCACCCCCTCAGGGAAATCCTACAGGTGTTTTCTACTAAATTTAAAGTTTAAATGCATTCCTCAACAGCCACATAGGATACAAATCCACTTTGTTTGCTCTAAATATCTTTGCAACTCCAGATATTTCCTTATAAAAGTAGTAGTGGCATTGCTATTATCTCACACAAAGCCTGTGCCGAGACAAAGTTTTGGATATGACCCAGCAAGTCCTCTCACTAGAAGCTGACAATGTAACAAAGTACAAAACCATTAAAGATTTTTTTGTAAAACCAGCTCTAAGCCCTATGGCACAAGCTAGCAGACAGTGTCTGAATTTAGTAGAGGCTGCCGAAGTGTACCGCAGTGCTGCCATGTGTATGTGCATGTAAAAAGGTCTTTATTGGAGCTGATCTTGGGGTGTCCTACACACCGTATTTATCAGAGCACAAAAGAGGCTGCTTCCTTAAAAAGACAGCCAAGCACCTATGTGTACAAACCATCACCAATCTCAAGTCAATCCTAAAATGCTGTACTGTGTTCTAAGAGTTAGAAGAAAAGCAAACATGCAAATTAACTTACCCTTGATAATGGAATATATTTTAGCACAATGCCATACATACAAGGTTCTCTGCACCAGACCTACTGTCATGTGTGAGTAGGAGAAAAGCTTGCTCCAATTTTTATTCAGCCAATAAAAGGTATTCCATATTACATTTCTTGCTAGTCAGCCCTATCATTTACAAATTAAATACCTGGTGTACTGGGAAAAAAAAACACATACTGATACAAATCAGAACATTCAGCTTCCTGTATCAATTCTCAGTAAAATAAAGTTGACTTGTGCCCTTTTTTAATACCTAATGTTTAATAGAAATTGAAAATAAAAGAGTAACATTGCTTGTTACAGGTAAATTGTCATGCACATGTTGACCACAATGTCTGAATATAATATCGTTGTCTGATTAATATTTTCTACAGAAAATACATCTATAAAAAATGTAAGGAGAAAAACAATTACATAATCCTCTGAAGGTTATAATATGTGATTTTATGGAATACCCTTTTCTTGCTATTATTAAGTTAAAAAAATAATATCATATGGGCCATAATTGCAAAATCATCCGCTGTGCTGGATCACACTTAGATGGTTTAAGGTTAAATCCAGAAATTATAATAATGTATCCTGGAAGCTGACAGCATGTTTCCAAACACATATCAGTCATTAACAATATCTTCAAAATAGACCCCTCTCCATGGCTTTTTCATTAGAGCCAAAAATACTGTAACTGCATTTCGATCATTGTAAATGTTCCACAATTAATAAAAAAATGTAAAGTATTTCAGGCGGATGTGCAAAAATGTACATTATATAGTAATCAACACCTATAGTGCATTGTACAAAAGTATTCTGTCGCTGAAAACAAATACAAGTGTTATTTCCTATCCCAGCAGAATGCAGGTGTCTTCTGTACATGACTGTGACCTATGACCTTGCCATGAACTGAACATTTTAGATTGCACTGTGAAATCGGCTACAAATTTCCATGACAAATTTCCATGGCAAGTTATTGCTTTTCAGCATGCCTACTTAAAGTCTGGGTTATTGCCAAGAATTATAAAACAACATAGGACATACAAGATTAGGGATTTTTAAACCTCTTAAACAATGAAATGGTGAAAATGTTAACCCAATAAGATATTCCCGTTAATTTCGCAAAAAGGACTTAAATATTGCACTTTTAAAGCCCCTGAGAGCAGAAGCAGAGGTGAGAGGTGCCACTTACCATACTGTAGACTTAAAGCCCATCTCCAGCCAATTTCATTTCATTTTAGGATAGCATGGAATTTACATTTTCTACCAGGTTTTTTTTTTTTTATCTATGACCCAGTTGAAGAAAGTTTTCTTTAATTTCCTGTCCTTATAGGGCCAGTCAGAAATGGAGAGGGGGAGGGGGCTTGTCATCAGGAACAAGTAACATGCTGATGGGAGAAGAAAGCAGAGTGCCAGAGAGTTGATCTCTTCAGACTACTCCTTCTCCTTCACTGTTCATTTACAAGCTGGGGGTAGAACAAAACCAAACTGCATTACTTAACTGCAGGAGAGAAGAAAAAAAAAAAAAGGTATTCAGGCTGGCTGTAATGTTCTGCCAAAGCTGTGTAGATATGTAGTTCTCAAGAATAATTAGACACTTTAAATCCTTGGGCAAGTTGTAAGAGAAATGGCCGTGGTGAGACTGGCATTTCCACCAGTACTCGTGATGGACGCATCAGGCGCATTCCCGAGCGCATGTGCACCGGCAGAAGATTGGTGAATGGGCGTATGCAGGTTTGCCACGGTGTGTGTTCGTGAACGCACAATTGCACACGCATGACATCATAGATGCGACCATTTGCTGGCCTATGTAAAACTTCTACTCAGCCCCTCAAGTTGCTAGATTGTCGCCAGCCTTCCTGTGTCCTGAGCATCTGCTAACCTACCTTGGATTTCCTGTTGTCACTCGGCTTGTTCCTGTCCTGTCTGCTCTCATCTCCCAAATCCGACCCTTGGCTTGTCTCACCTACCTCTCTCCAGTTTGGCTCTACAATTTATGACCTTGGCTTGGCCTACGGACTTGTTACCTATCTGCCTGCCCTTCAGTGTATTACCTCGGCTTGGCCTAAGTAGTTGTTACCTATCTGCCTGCTCTGCAGTAAATGACCTCAGCTTGTTTCACAGACTCTGCCATCGCCTTCTACCTGCCTTTCTGTTGTGACCTTGGCTAAAGTTCCTGTTACCGTTACCTGCCTGTGCCCTCGGACCGATTAACGGTGTTTGACCCTCAGCTTGCTTCTACACCCGTTTCCTGGCTGCACTATTTGTCGAGTCCATCTGAAAGACTCCTGCCCAGCATCCTTCAAATGACCACCGGTCTACTCCACTGACCCTGTTGGCAACCAGTGCTTCTTTGGGCCCTACATCTCCTGTTCCTTCCTCAGAGGTGTATCGCACTCAGCCACAAGGGGAGCCCTCTCTGCATTTCGGCCTCGGATCAGGTACGTGACACAAGTAAATCAAATCTCTTGGGGCCTGTTCACTGTTCACACATAATCCTGTATTAAAATGCTTGAAAGATAGATGTGCATTGCCTTCCTTCCACTGACATGAAAGGACATTCATTTTTATGCGCCTTGAAAAGCATTTTAACATGTGTTGACATACAAATAAAGCGGATGGAAACTCGCTGAAAAATAAAAAACGAAAAAAAAAAAACCTGCAAGATAAAAGGCATAATGTGCTAGTATGCATTGCATACTAGTACATTATAAAATACTCACCTTAGAACGAAGCCCTCTCAGCGGCACCCGGTCACCGCTAAAAGGGCTGACATCTTTTCCTGTCCTTTCATCCGGGATCGCAGGCTCCAGCGACGTGAGTAGCCCGAGCCGCGATGAGCCAGGAGTCCTCGGTTCCGGCAAGAAGCTCTGAAGTTCCGGCACGGTTCGCCGAACCTTCAGAGAGCATGCACCGCTGCATGCAGGGTGAATATCTCCTAAACCGTGCTAAATCCAAGGAGCATACTTTAAGCATTAATGATGCATCTAATTTCCTGACTACCTATCACGTTTTTGGAGGTCCTTGAGCACCAAGACAGTGGAAACACTCACAAAATTACCCCATTTTGGAAAATAAACACATTTTCTAAAAAGCATAGCGAGTGTTTTAAAAAAAAAATTTTTTGCCACAAGTTTTTGGAAAGTCATCAAGTAATAAGATATTTCTAACACACACCCTGGGCATACTTAGAATTACACCCAAAACACAGTCTGCTATTCCTCCAGAGTATGATGATATATGTGAGAGACTTTTTCACTGTCCGGACTGATTCTATACTGGACATTGTATCTTGTGTATCACACAAATCAACCAATTGTGTCAAAGCCAAATGTACTGTTTTGATCGTCTCTGTATGAGTCAGGTAATATAGCTTAGCATAGACTTACCTACAGCAGTCCCAGTTCCTGTAAGTCAAGCAAGCCTAGCCTATTGGTACATGGCTGGCCCCAGGAATGAGTCAGTGGGATGTGCAGATGGGTTAGTTCAGGCCACAGGCAGACATGGTCAGCAAACAGGCAAAGGAATCGGTCCAGGCAGCAGGCAGAAACATGGTCGATAAACAGGCCAGGGTTAGTACAGGTGGTTGACAGAGGCAACACTGCACTGATGTGGTGCTGATCAGGGACACTAACTGGTGTGGCAGTGATAAGCGACATTGTACCTGGTGGAGTGGGGATCAGGGACAAAATGACCAGTGTGGCAGTGATTAGAGACAATATGACTGTGTGGTAGTGATAGGGGCAATATGACTGGTATTGCAGAGATCAGGGACAATATGATTATGACTATATGGCAGTGATGACTATATGGCAGTGATTAGGAACACTGCGAGTGGGTGGCGGTGATTAGGGACACTGACTGGTGTGGCAGTGATAAGGGATACTGACAGGCAGTACTGGTCTGGTGACAGTGTACCCTGAAGTTACAGTGATCAGAGATAATGGCTGGCGGTGCTGACATGCGGTGATATCAGAGCAGCCAGCCATGTGTACATGATCACCACCACAGCAGTACAATGTCACAATGGTGATACTGCACTCGATCTGGTGACAGTATATTATAAAATATATACTGTATATATAAATATATTATTTTTTTAACATTTATTTACAATTTGTTTTTTAACATATTGTCCCCAGAGCTGTGTTACCATAGTGATACTGTACTCTGGGGGGTAAGGGGTGGTCAGGGATTTAATTTTACTTTTAATTGATTTTGTATTACAGTGATGATCACTGTAATAAGCAAATCACTAACACTGTTCCAAGGTTTCATTTATGAAACCTTGCTTACTACAGTGATTGCCCTGGTACCATCACATGTGATCGCTGTGACCAATCACATATGTCACACAGTAGTAAGGAATGTATCATGAATAGCCTTGCTTATTATTGTAACAGTTGTGATTGGTCACAGTGATCACATGGTCCCAGGACCGCTCACAGAGGCCCAGTACTGTGATTGGTAATCAGCTGTGTCTGGAAGGCACAGTTGGTTACAGATTTGGCTGCTGCATGTCCCTGGGGCCATGCACAAGACGCAGTTCTGGGAGGACATACGGGTACGTCCTCCATGAACTAGAGAGCACTCGTCCAGCTGTTTTGTTTTTCGACAAGGCGTATGTTGACGGGGCAGGAAGCAGTTAAGGTTTTCACATTACAAAAGTCGGGTAAGGAAAATACTGACAGCAATAAAGCGCAGTCAGCATATAAGACAAAAATACACTTGTATGGTACCCATATAAAAGTATTTGAGGTGAGTACAGGCAGATGAGTGGGGATCAATTGCCTATTCCCACCATAGACATTCATAAGATTCTTCTATAGTGAAATTCATAATATACAGGGTTAATCTGACACATCATATAGCCCACAATATAGGGCTGATCATCGGTCATGGGTATGGAAGGAACAAAACAAAAAGTCGCAGTCCGAGGCCTAAAGAGTAAAGCCATGCCAGGAGCCTCCTTGATGCTCTGGCTCCACACGAGACAGGATCCCTTGAACACAAAGAATTTACCCCTACAGCTGACTAAAAGGGGTTTGTAGTACAAAGGCTCAGCTCAACTAGCAAGGTCCACATTATAGTCATCAGAAAAGGTATATTCTGTCATCTAAAACCAGGTTTTGAAAAATTGTTCTTCTTTGTGATTTGAAGAAGCAAGGATGTCTTGCACAGATTTAGTTAATTTTGCATAATCATACACCCCTGAGAGGCGGTATCGTCTGCTGCCAGTACAGAGGTATGCAGGCCTTGGCTGCCTGGCCTGTGCCGCCACTCATCGGTCCTTCCAGACTGTTTCCTTCTGCCAAGTGTACCATCCGCATCGACCACTGTTGCGGTTTACAAGAATCCCAACTGTAACTGCGCTACACATTAAAGTGTTGATTTTACTCTCTTATAATCCAACACCCTGCTGTCATTTACCCGCTCTGTGCAAAGGTTTTGCAGGGAGCGGCCCTCCTCTTCTGGGGTCCCCAGCTGGCACTTTCAGCTCCTGCTCCTTTCTATGGAGTGCCACCATAGTCACTCCCTATGGGTACACTCATGTGGGTGACTACTGAAACAATCAGTATAAATTATATGTAAATCCTGACTGCCTAATAAGGGCCCAGTCACACCAGAAGGCGCTGTTATGCCCCACTAATGCATGCTTGCTGGTGTGTGTTGTGTAGAGGCAGTGCAATGCACTGTTACAATACATTGCACTGTTTACTTTTTCTAGAGGTGCACTGAAACTAAAATTTTGGTGCCAAAACCAAAAATTCAGAATGCACTTGACCAAAACCGAAAGTTTCTTTTAAAAAAGATATATTTTTTATATATAATTGTATTATATTTTACTTTTTAATTAATATAATGAATTTGCATATGCAAAAATGCATTCCTTTAAAATCTATGCATGTCTTCACGCTTCCGTTGTGGTGTTAAAAATTTTGCTTGCTGCATTTCTGGTCAGGTAAAAAATGCATTAAAAATGCAGCAAGAATGCATCAATAACGCACCCGCGTTACGTTTTTGATGCAGTTTTCGTGCCATTATTGCCACCTTTTTTTCTATTGGTAAAATGCTGAAAGCACAATTTTCGGACATATGTTTCAGCTGCCGAAATTTCAGTGCACCACTAATTTTTTCCCCTTTTAAAAAAAGGCTAAAAATGACATTTTATTGCAACACCCTACATAAAAATGCAACCGGTCCTATTTTATTTCAGAGCACATGAATTATGAGCATCGGTGTGAACTGAAACAAGAGGACATAGCAAAACTTGCTTGTTTTTGCATTGGTCACCGCAGCCCAACAGGATTGGTGTGAACAAACCCTAAAATTTGAGTTTGATTTTCCTGCTATTTTCTGAGACTTCCAATTGGTTAGCGATGTCACACACCATATTAAACAACCAAAAAGAAAGTTCAGGAAAGAGTGGGGTTATTTTCTCATTTTACAGGGAAAGTTGTGATCTTCACAGCTTAAGCTGTCTGTCTCTGATCTAATGATTATTTTGATGTGCAGTCTTCAATAAAGGTAAGCTCTGCTTTGCATTTTTTCATCACAATCTCAATTTAAATTGCCCAATTTAGTGCCAGTTTTTCTTTAGCCACAGAAGTTTAAAAAGAATAGCTGACAATAGACAAGAGTAGAAGTAGTAGTAATAAAGAAATTATGTTCCCACTGTACAAGTGTTACCGCCTGTGCTGTTCTACGTTATTTCTGTCCACATGCCGAAGCGCAATCTATATTTGAGGCCTAGCTCCCTCTCCACATGA
Source organism: Pelophylax lessonae (assembly GCF_965119305.1). NCBI lineage: Eukaryota > Metazoa > Chordata > Amphibia > Anura > Ranidae > Pelophylax > Pelophylax lessonae. Next base: position 180,671,352 of record NC_138773.1, on the reverse strand, counting down.
CCCACTGTTGGAAGTCGAAAGACTTTGAACTCCGAGCTGCGAACTGGCAGGACCAACGTTAGGCCTTTGAAAGGGTCAAACTCTGTTGTTGCACCTCTGCATTGGTCCACCAAAAATTCAAGAAGTTTAGTAAAAATCTGTTATCTGTTATATGTAGTTTGAATGCGGATACAGGAGGGCTAAAAATATTAAAACTTTTCAGGAGTAAGCCATTAAAGGAGTAAGCCATTAAACGTAATAAACATAACTGACAAAAAAAAAAGGAATAAGTCCAAATATTGCTGCAATATTATAGGTGAAAGATATCTACTGTGTGCGGAAAAATCAGCATGTGCTTGAGCCCCTGTCGTATTATGAATTCACTAGAATTAAATATTCCAAATGCATATCAAAGATAACAATCTTGAACAGAAAGATCTATTCCACCAAGTGTCAGGAAATCCAGTGATGTGAAACCTCCACCAATTATGCACTCACTAGAATTATATGGTGTAAATCCCTTTATAGATTCTCCATTACAAGCAATCCACTCAGCTTCCTCTGGTTTGTAGTGTGATCTTCCTCTTATGACTTCAAAGGCAAACAAACATGGTGGCAGAAACCCATGTGCTCACATCTGTAGACATAAAGGCCTGCCCATAGATAGATGCCCTGCTGAACCAGCCGAGATTTGATCCATCTATGACCGACTTTAGGGATAACGCAGGAAAACGTTCAAGCAAATGTCAGGTGATGGTTAAAGTTACATGATAAGGCCATAGATTATGCAATTTTCTTTCCTGTAACCACAAGCTACAGGAAAGAAAATGGATTTCCCCATTAACACAGTGTTGATGGGGGAATCTCTCCCACGGAGCTATTGTGTTCTCCTGGCATTGGATGCAGGGAGCCGATCCGGCCAGGAGAAAACAGTGATTAGTGCTAGTGGGTGATAGCTTCTGGCAATAATTGCATGCTAAAAATCTGACATGCTGCTTGCTGCTCGATCCATCAATCGACTTGGGTACAATCAGCTGCCCATATACGGATCATATTTTTATCCATTTATGGCTGTCTTAGATAGTGAGTGTCAGACAGAGGAAGATCCAATCTGGCTCCTGAAGCACCACAAGAACCACAGGGAAAAATTCTGCTCTGAAATACTGACCACAAGCTGGAGCATACCAGTTCTGTATTAGTCTATATTCCTTGAATTGTAAGCTCCATGAGCAGGGCCCTCCTATTCCTTCTGTATTGAACTGTGTTGTAATTGTGCTGTCCTCCCTCTTCATTGTGAAGCACTCCATAAACTGTTGGCGCTATATAAATCCTGTATAATAATAATAATTCTGTAAAACACTAGATGTTAGGCTCCATGTACACGGGACGTTGTTAAAAGTCCCTTTGAATGCTGGAATTTTTAGGACGTTTGAAACGTCCGTTCGGTCGCGTTTGTACCCGCGTTTGTACCCGCGTTTAGCGGGCGTTTAGTGACTTTTGCGGGCGTTTGCGTTTAAAAGCGTTCTTAGAGGTCAAAAAAATTATTCCCCTTTAAAATGGAAAAACGTGAACGCTAAACGCGGGTCATCGCGTTTGGACGCGTTCGGACGCGTTCAGACACGTTCGGACGCGTTTGTGCGTTTGAAACGCCGGGAAACACACGTTCAAACGCAAATAATTGCGTTCTAAAAACAGTCCCTGAACGCAACTGCCTGCAAATGACTGTAAACGACCTGGTGTACATGGACAGATAAGATAAAATGTAGATGGGTTCAGGGGCTTCTGAAAAAAACGCCCAACTGCTCCTAAACGGCCATTTCCAGCGTCCCGTGTACATGGAGCCTTACAGGCAAACATCTAAGAAAAGCAAGAAAGAAAAGTGGACGTGGAAGCGTTATATAATAACATTCCACATGGCATGGGCCTAGCGACAATCAGGAACATACTAAGTGAGCAGAGTCTACACAACGAGAATTTCAATACCTTTATCCTCACGATGCTGGATTTTATTCTGAATAGGAACTACTTCACATTTGATGGGTCCTATTACCTGCAAGTATGCGGTGTAGCCATGGGCACAAGCTGTGCACCGACCTACGCAAACCTTTACCTGGGTGCCTGGGAACAGGAGTTCCTAAGAAACAAGGAAAATACAAGATACACGGATAAGATTTTGATCTGGCAGCGCTTTATAGATGACATCCTGATTGTATGGACAGGATCTGAGGAATTGATAGAGGACTTCCAAAAAACACTAAATAGCAACGACTATAACATGTTTTTTACTTTAAATCATAGTAAAAACAGGATACCATTTTTGGATACATGGATATGTAAAGAACAGGATGGCACGGTGAAAACGACACTCTATAGGAAAGAGACAGCTGTTAACTCAATCCTACATGCCAATAGCTTCCATCCCACACAATTGAAAAAGGCAATTCCGTTTAGTCAATACCTCAGAATCAAACGGAACTGCACCAACAGTGATGACTTCAAAAGAGAGGCAGACCTCCTAACAACCAGACTCCTAGACAGAGGCTACTCGAAAACCTCTTTGAGAAAGGCGTTCAACAAAGTAAGAACAAAAGCGAGAAAATAAATCTTGTTCAAGAAAAAGGGAAAGGACCCAAAAGAATCAGATCAAAAGACACGTATAATCATGAGGTATACAAATGAGCACAAGAAAATAAAAAATATCATAAACAAACACTGGACTATACTCAAAGACCCAATAGTGAAGAGATTCATAACAGACCGCCCTCCGGTAACATACAGAAAGGCGGGTTCAATAAAAAACAAACTGATCCACAATGAATTCAGGGAAGGGAGTCGGAAGGATCCATGTAAAGTAAAGGGCACATACCCCTGCGGCTCTTGCGACCAGTGTAGGGTAATTAGGAAATGTCAAAAAACCATCTTACCGAAAGGCGAGGAATTCGAATCAAGACACTATGTGAACTGCCGTACGAAAGGGATAGCGTATTTAATGAGATGCGAATGTAAAGCATTTTGTGTAGGAAAAACAAAGCAGGAATTCGGGAGAAGGATCAATAAACATGTCAACAGCATGGAACTGTGCAACTTCTATTTACCCTTAGGACGACATGTAGCTTATAAACACGGATACAGAATGCCGGAGGTGTCATTTATGGCCTTGGAGAGAATACACTTTCCCAAGCGGGGGGGAGATTGGAACAAAACCCTTCTACAGCTTGAAATGAGGTGGATTAAACGCCTGAAGGCAACTACACCTCCAGGACTCAACGAGTCTGAAAGCTATCACCCTTTCCTGGAAGGCTTCTCGTCTGGCAAAACAGACTAGGAATAAATAACACAACAACAAAAGGGGAATAAAAAATGAAAAAGGAATAAAAAACTTTACACATCCACTCATAAAAAGCCTTGCTCAGCCCCAAAATTTACTCTAATAACCTTGTATTGTAAAGGTAGAGGCTAGATATAGATTATATACAAGAAATAAAAACAAAGAAACCCTTAACCTTCACCTTATGAAAAAATGAGCGATCCATTCACAAAAATTCTGGTCTGAGAAAAATCTCCAAAATGAACATCGTTAGAAATAAAAAATCCACAAACAAAGATGAGTAACCTTAATCCCACAGAAAGTACCCAGAAAAAACAATCTCAGATAAAATGCCACCATTGTCTACACATTGATTTCGCTATTTTTTACTAAACTCTGCTGTTAATACTGTAATAACAAATGCACAATTTTACTGCATATACTGTTCTCTTATTATTATCAATTTATTATTTTATGTATGGAATATTGTCATGTCTATGGAGTGATCAAACCCAGAGGAATACCCGGAACGGAAAGCCCCTGCATGTATGATCTACAGAGCAGGGGCTAATACATACGAGCAGTGGATTAACAACACACACCCCCTAAGCCTCCACTACGAGGCGGGCACTCTTAGATATCCGTGTCGGCGGGCGTGCTGAAGCTCGGATGGCTGATAGCAGGATGCGCGCGCACCCCGCGCACGTGCACCACGGCCAGACACCAGCTGTCGGAGATCAGTGAATGAGACGTGCGGCGCGTTATGCGCATGCGCGTCTCATATAAATAGGCCGGGGAACCTCTGTCCTCCTCACTTCCCATCAGACAGGAAGGAGAGAGGACGGAAGACAGCTAGCATCCGAAAGTGACTGAGAACCGAGTGAGTACATTTTCCAAGTAGCCACCCTTTGCCACAACGAATGAATCAGCAAGTAATACAATGTTACAATCTACATCTACAGAGGGACTAATACTGAACCGAGGCAAACCTATGGAAAACACAAAAAACTCAACACCACCTAATAAGGTAAAAAATAAATCCGGCTCACCCCATCTAAGGGAAATGTACATGGTGCATTGTATAGTTCACCAATTCACATCTTGTTTATCCCCAGACACCCCCCTAAAAAAACAGAGGAATCAAGGAATCCTATATCTGAACCAAGAAACACACAGTCCCTGGTTAGTCGATCATATATTCACTATAAAGTAAATGTCAAACAGATAAACTTTAACAAAAAGAAATTTATCAATACGGAATAAATACTCAATTGAACATAAAAAATGATCTTAATAACAGATGCGACTGATATGTTTAGGATCCCATCGGGAATAAACACACATCTCTATATTGAAGAAGTGATTGAACAGGTGTATGCCCCTATTGGCAACACTCGTCCAATATTGATTGTAAGTGTTAAGAATTGATATTCACCCAGCACTTTGATCATACAATCACACAGCTATACTCACTCTAATCAGTACCATATCTTTCAGGATGCGGCTAAGGTTCTCGCTATTCTAAAGGGAAAAACACAATCACACATGGAAGGAAAAAATTGATGTATGTATACATTTTTCTTCTATACCACATTGAATAAAATCAGTGGTATTTACTACAAGATGACTAATAACTGTATCTGTATAATCATTACAGAACGAGTGACTACAAACTACCCTTGAAAAAGGCTCAATTGAGAGCCGAAACGCGTTGGTAAAAAAACGCAGGAGAAATTCTCTGACAAGACAGAGATTTATCCTAATACAGTCACATAAATAAACACCTGTCACGAAACTCTTAACTACTTTGCACCTCTCTCACTGGGGTCTATAACCCTTCACAATTGATCGTTGTACTTTGTATATACACTACTAAGTACAAGATATTAAATACTTGTTTTATTTTTACTACTATGTATCCTTACTATTATTACCACTTGCCTTAAAAGTCCCCACCCACAATTTGGCTTGAGGTACCAACCAAAAATACTAAGAAGAGCAAGACAGCACTGAAAGCAGTGAAGACTACAAAGGACTTAGACCTGATAAGGGAGGAAGCTTGATTTGATGCAGAAGATCTAATTTGAGAAAGAGGATCCTGTTGGCCATTAATGTTACTTGTGGTAAAATGAGGCTTCTTTGTAACACAGCCAACAAACATACACCTGATTTATCTGCAAAGGAACAAAATCGAATTTTACCAATAGTTTGTTAGGATGGAAAAAGCAGAGGATTCAGAAAAAACATTGCAAATACAACTTGCCATTCATTTGGTAGGTAAAAAATCTGAAAAAGTTTTAGCCAATGGCAACCACTTCAATACGGACACGTTCCTAATTGCCCAGGCCAGTTTTCAGCGCAGTGACATTTTGAATGATAATTGATACCCATATGAGATTTGTACAATTTTGTTCACACAAATAGAGCTTTCTTTTGGTGATATTTGATCACCACCTGTTTTTTTTTTTATTTATTGCTAAATAAACAAAAAAAGACTGCAAAGTTAGAAATAAAAAAAAAATTTTCTGTTATAAAATTTGGCAAATAAATAATCTTTCTTCATAAATGTAGGCCAAAATGTATTCTACTATATTTCTTTGTTAAAAATAACCCAAATCAGTGTATATTAATAAGAGGCATAGCAAGTTTTTTGAAGTTGCAAACGTTTTATTACATTTTTTTAGAAAATGAAGACATTTTAAAAAAATTTGTTTTATTTCACAATTTTTTTTTGTACATATACATACTGTCACCAGTGTCATAATAACTGGTGTGGCAGTGATTAGGGACACTGACTGGTGACAGTATGAAAAATGAAATAATATTTTTTCATTTATTTTGAAAATTTTTGGAACATTTTTTTTTTTACATACTCTGACCAAGACAGCCTAGGCTAGGGTTACCATAGTAACACTGTACTACTCGAGGGAAGTGATCAGGATTTTTTTTTTTTTTGTATACACACTATGATCGCTTATAACAGTGATGATCACTGTTATAGGCAAACATTTGTTATAAATGAATTCATTCACAACAGTGTGGATTGTTGTGATTAGCTGTAATTGGCCACAGCTAAATCACATGGTACAGATGGGCTGTGTTTGGTCCTGTCTGTAATATGTGATCATTGTGACCGATCACAGGGAGCAACACAATAGTATACAACGAATGGAGGCCATCCATTGTGTACAATTTCCAGGTGATCTGCTGTGATTGATCACAACAATCACATAGTACAGGCAGCATCCCGATAAACTAATCTGTCATCTGCTGTGTCCGGTAGACGTTATATGATGTCCACCCAGACCTGGAGGCAGTTAAAGCAGAACTTAACTCACCTAAACAGAAATGTCTCACTTTGTCCCTCCCTCTCCCTCTTCTGAAAAAGCTAGAAATGTTTATTCTATTTGCAAGGCAGGACTTATGGGCTTCCAGCCTAGGTCAGACCATGCTGTCCATTGGGTATGCTACATCACAGCTATCATAGGAGGCAGTGTGTTACTAAGCCGTAGATATCCGCACATGTGCACAATGGCCACGGGACACTATAGTGGCCATCCACCAGAAGCTGAAGGCATTTGTGTGCACGAGTGGAAATCCCCCACGCAGGGGCAGTCTCTACTAGTTCCTAAATGTCTTTTTTTTTTTTAAACTAACAACACAGAACAGGGATGGGGGGTCATTTAAGTATGGTTAAATTCCGATTTAATTTGCACGGTTTCAAATGTATGTAAGAAACCTATAAAAACATAACTCCTAAATCACTAAAAGATAACCCCAAATGATTACAGAGAACCACACATCTACGTTTTTTTCCCAAGGCCCATTGTTTTTTTTTTTAAGAAAGAATTTCAGTAAATCAAGTTTTTTGTTGTTTTTAAATATGCATTAAATGGCATTTGGACCAAACACTGGAAGTTACATCTACTGTACATGGCCTTTGGAAATGCTGTGCAATGGTGAGATGTTATGGAAGCGATTACACAAATAATTAGTTATTGAAACCTAGCAAGGAAACCTATTTCTCATGATAATAGTCAAACTTTTCTGCTAAAATAAAAGTAGTGCAGATCCGCACGTACCTGTACTCTGGAATTAAGCCATAATCCTGCCTGACATAAATTCAGAGCAGCTTATCTCTGGAGCTTTGACCTGCTGACACTATATTCAATCTTCAAGTAAATGCTGACCCGAGGGCTGCCAGCTTCCCCATCAAGATTCCTACACCACAGATGGAATAGGAACCCACTGCTGAACTTTGTGCTCGTTCAGCTTCCTGGCACAGTTACCATGCACAGCAGCTACATTTATACCAAGGACTGCAGTTATCATATGATTTATATTACTAATATCCTAACCATCCCTGTTCTCTTTTGCCAACATACACATTATGGATTTTTTCGTCATCCTTTTTCACGCCTGCACCTGTAAGAATACTCTGTCACGAAGTGCTAAAAGCACACAGAAATGCCAAGGATAGTGTAACGACAGCTCAATATCAGCCTCTTGTGTTCAACTAGTGGAAACAAAACTATGCTCTCTCAAAGTAAAGACACAGCTGTAATCAAAAATTACACATGACTATTTTAAAACAGAACAGAAACGAGTAAAGTTTAAAATCAAAAATTGATAGCATAAATGTTCTAATACATCCAATGGTATTAAACCAGACTGTTAACCAATGACTCCCAACTGACGTCGTACCCTCCAATTGAGTCGAGGGCCTTTCCCCCTTTTCTTAACTCGCTAACTATTAAACCAACCGCCACCCATCCAAGTGCTTTTTGAGGTTCACCCTAAGCTAATAAACTCTTTGTTACTAGCATTCTTAAAATAAAAATAAAAAAAAAAAAACAACTTTACAAGTTGAATCAGTTGCACAATAAATGTTAGAAGACAACCAATAAATTTCAATACTTTTCATTTGTAATTGCTTTAAACATTGTTGAGTTTTTGTCCTGATGCTGGATCTGTCACTTGCTGGAGTCCAAAGATTGTCTTTAAAGCAGTAGTAAACCACGCCAATTAAAAAAATAAATAAAAAAATAATACCCTGCAAGGCAATGGCATAATGTGCTAGTATGCATCGCATACTAGTACATTATAAAAAAACTTACCTTGGATCGAAGACCTCCAGTGGCGTGCTCTCACTGCTGACAGGGCTTCAATCTTTCCCCCATCTTCCTTCCGGTTTCGTGAGTTCCGGCTGCGTGAGTGGCCAGGACAGTGATGACTTCCCTTCCGCGCAGGAGTACGGGAGACCTTGGCTCGGGCACAAAGCTCTGATGCGCCGACACGGTATGCTGGACCTTCAGAGTGCATTCGATGGTGACATCACCGTCTGCAACCAGTGTGAATATCTCCTAAACACCGCAAGTTTAGGAGATATTCACTGCATCTACAGGTAAGCCTTTATTATAGGCTTACCTGTGGATATAATTTAGAACAAAGAGTTTACTACTGCTTAACCACTTAAGCCCCCCGGAGGATTTTCCTGCTAAACGACCAGGGGGTATTTTGCGATTCGGCACTGCGTGACTTTAACGGACAATTGCGCGGTCGTGCGACGCTGTACCTAAACTAATTTGACGTCCTTTTTTTCCCACAAACAGAGCTTTCTTTTGGTGGTATTTGATCACCCGTGCGATTTTTACTTTTTGCGCTATAAACAAAAAAAGAGCGTACATTTTGCAAAAATAACAATATTTTCACATTTTTTATATGAAATTCCCCCCAAAAAAAATGTAAAAATCAAAATTTTTTTAAATTTTCAGCCAATTTGTTTTATGCTACCTATGTTTGGTAAAAAAAATTGCAAAAAGCGTATTTTGATTGGTTTGCGCAAAAGTTATCGCGTTTACTAACAAAGGGAAAGATTTTTGTCCTTTTTGTTGTTTTTTTTTTTTTTTTAACGTGTAATGGCGGCGATCTGCGATTTTTTTTGCGGTACTGCGACATTGGGGCGGACAGATCGGACCCTTGACTGACATTTTTTGACACTTTTGGGGTTACCAGTGACATTTTTACAGTAATCAGTGCTATATATATGCACTGTTACTGTAAAAATACACTGGTAGTGAAGGGGTTAACTTTATTTGGGAGGGAGGGGCTGTGTGTGTCCCTAGGGGCGTGCTTTCTACTGTGATTGGCTGTGGCTTGAGCTGTAAGGACACTGATCAACGGATCTACATAGTAGATCCGTGTGATCAGTGTCTTTACACCGAGGAGAATGACAGGTGGCTTGTTTACACAAGCTGCCTGACATTCTCCCTCTCCCCCGCCGATCACCGAGTGACCGGCGGACATCGGGTCCGCTGGTCACACGCGGGGGGGGGTCCGTGACCGCGCGGGAGCGCGCCTCCGCGGACGCGTGCTCGCTCCCCAGAGCCTCACAGGCGAGCGACGTAGACCTACGTCACTCTGCCTGTGAGGGGCTGACTGCCGCAGTAAATATACTGTGAGCAGTCGGCAAGCGGTTAAACAACTTGCCGACTGTCCCACATACATTTACTGCAGGGCGGCGGCTGCTCTGTGCAAAATCACATATAGGTACGTGATTCTGCACTTCCAGGTCTGGGACATGCACACCATTCACAGCGGGAGCCATTCAGCAGGTCGTGTCCGCCGGTTCCCGGTGATGGTTCGGGAGAGAAGTAGAACGGCGGTATGCCTATGAAAACAAGGTAGATTGCTGTTTTGTCAGTAGGGAAGGTAGTGATCTTGTGTTTCTGCTAAGCACAATACAATTCTCACAGTACAAGCACATCCCCCAGAGTTAGAAAACACGCCCTAGGCACACATTTAACCCTTTGTTCGCCCCTGTTAACCCCTTCCCTGCCAGTGTCATTAGTACAGCGACACTGCATAATTATAGCACCGATCACTGTATTAGTGTCAATGGTCCCCAAAAAAGTCTCACTTTGTGTCCGATTTGTCTGCCGCAATCCCGCTATAAGTCGCTGATCGCCACCATTGACTAGTAAAAAAAATAAATACAAATTCCATAAATTAATCCTATCGTTTGTACACGCTATAACTTTTGCACAAACCAATCGATATACGCTTATTGGGATTATTCAAAAGTATGTAGCAGAATACATATTGGTCAAAATGTATGAAGAAATTTGTTTTACATTTTGCATTGGATATGTTTTTTGTAGCAGAATGTAGAAAAATTGGATTTTTGACTTACCATTAAATCCATTCCTCTGATGTTCATTGATGGACACAGCTCCTGATTCTTCTTAACCATTGGGTTATACTGCCCCCTACAGGAGTAGGACACTAGGCAGAAAAAAGCTTCACTATGCCTATAAGCAGTCCCAGGGGGTATACACCCACACTCAGCTATAGGCACTCAGTTTTTTACAAGCAGTTTTAGAAAAAAGCCAACTCCACAGAGGGGTGGGTACTGTGTCCGTCAATGAACATCAGAGAAATGGTTTTTGCCGCAAGTCAAAAATCTAATTTTTTCTTTCATTCATTGACGGACACAGCTCCTGATTCTTCTTAACCATTGGGACGACCAAAAGCAGTGTTAAACATGAAGGGTGGGAAAACATAGCCATAGCCAATCAGGTAACATAGAGCTCAATCATAAACAACTGTAGCTCATCTGAAAAACAATACACCCTCAAAGAGGACCAGATCCTCTAAACAGCAGCCAGCAAAACATTGCGGCCAAAAGAAGCGTCCATAGATGCCAACACAACCACTTTACAAAAAAACTTTGTAAAAGTGTGCACCGATGACCAGGCAGCCGCCTTGCAAACCTGTGTCACTGACGCTTGAAGACGGAAAGCCAAGGAGACACCAAGTGCCCTAGTAGAGTGCGCCTTAACAGGGAAAGGAGGAACCTAACCCCTGGCGCAATAGGCCTTAACCACCGTCTGATCCATCTGAAAATGGTTGCAGAAGAAGCAGACAACCCTTTGTGAGATCTGTCTGTGAGCACAAATAAAGAGTCTGACTTCCTAAAAGACTCCGTAGCTGCCAAGTACACTCTAATTGCCCAGACCACATCTAAGACATGCAAGGCAATTTCCTTCAGATGTTTAGGCCTGGGACACAGGGAAGGCAACACAGTATCTGCATTCAAATGACAGTCAGAGACCACCATAGGAAGAAATGACGGACAGAGGCAAAGCACCACCTTATCCTTGTGAAGCACTAAAGGTGTACGACAGGATAACGCCGTATGTCCGACACCCTGCCTGCAGAGGTGATAGCCACCAAAGAAAGCAACCTTCTGGGGCAGCGTAAGCAGGGAACCTCCCAAATATTTTCAAAAAGAAGCTTTAGTAGAGCTGAAAGCACCACATTAAGATTCCAGGGTGGAAACAGAGCCAGCACTGAAGGAACCAAATGTCGAACACCCTGAAGAAAAGGTACGCAACAGGGAGTGTGTGGCCAAAGGTTGTTGGAAAAAGACCGCCAAACCCGATACCTAGCCCTTGATGGTTCTTAAGGTCCAATTTCTCCCCCCCCCTGTTGAAGGAAGGTTAAGATCCGATTAGTCGAGAAGGAGCGAGGATAAACCCCAAGAGACTCCCACCACTCAATGTACGTCTTCCATGTACGATGGTAGATCTTCCTAGGGGCAGATTTCCAAGCTTTTAGAAGCGTAGGAATTCAAACCAACCTCCATCCTTCAGCACCTGGCGTTTAACAGCCAAGCCGTTAAAGCCAGCAACTGTAAAGCAGGATGGAAGATTGGGACAGCAGATCCTCCCTGAGAGAAAGTCCCCAAGGACCATCGGCAACCAGCCATACCAGATCGACATACCAAGACCGACGAGGCCAGTCTGGAGCCACTAGAATTACTAGAATCCCCTCTGCCTGAATCCTGCATTGGAGTCGTGGCAGAAGTTTAAGAGGGCTGGAATAAATCAGTCAGCCCACCTTAGAATATCCGCTACTTACCGAGCTGCCAGGACACTTCTTGTGCCTCCCTGGTGGTTGACGTAGACCACGGCCGTGGCATTGCCTGAAAGAATTCGTACCGGACACCCCTGAAGACGATTGTCCAATGAGCCAGACAAAGTCTGATCGCTCAGAGTTCCAGTACACTAATCGGCAGTCTGCGCTCAGGTAGTGTCCAGAACCCCTGAGCATGTCTGTGCTCAGGACGCCTCCCCACCCTGACAGGCTGGCATCCATAGTGACAACTGTCCAGCACAGGGGGAGAAGGATTTTCCCTGTTGAAGTGCCAGAGAGCAAAGCCACCGCTGGAGACCGTGGATCCTTGTCCCATTTCACCAGAATCTCTTTAGCAGAGATCTTGTGTGGAACTGTGAAAACAGACTGCCTTAAGGGTGGACACCATCGGGCCCAGCATACGCAAGCAAGCCCGAAGGGATGACCGTCTGCTGAACAACAGAAGATGAATTGCCTCCTGCAATGTCTGGAGTTTTTCCCGTGGAAGAAACGCTCCAGAGTCCGACCCAGATAGCCCAGCTTTTGTGGACAGAACCAAAGTAGACTGCTGAATGTTCAGGATTCAACTGAACTCCCTAAGAGTTTGCAGTAGTCCATCAAAGCAGTCGGAGACTCCTTTTGCAGAAGATCATCCAGGTACCCCAGTACTGTGCTCCCCCGCTGACTCAAACAATGCCAGCACCGGGGGCAACACTCCTGTGAAGACCCGGGTGCGGAGGTGAGGCCAAAGGTCAGCGCCACAAACTGATAATGCTCCTCGTCCATGGCAAAACGGAGGAAGCGCTGGTGACCAGCACATATTAGATAGTGTAGGTAGGGGTCCTTGATGTTAATTGAAGCAAGAAGAAATCCCCCTGAAGTAGGGACGCCACTACCATGTGAATGGACTCCAAAAAAAGCAAAAAGCAGCTTAGCGCCTTGCGGTCCAGAATTGGAAGTACCTTGCTTTCCTTCCTGGGGACTGTGATGAGGTTAAGTAAAAACCCTTGAAAATGTTCCGAAGTCTGAGCCGGAACAATCACCCCTTGAAGTAAAAAGTCTTGCACTGCCCCAAAGAGACCCCGGAAGCGATCTGACGACAGGTGCAGGTTGGAAGACCGAACTTGATCTCGTAGCTCCTTGCCCTTGCTAGCCTGTGGAAGAAGAGTACTCTTCCCCCCTTTAAGACACTTAACAATGTCATCTAAGGAAGCTCCAAACAGGCGATCCCCTACAAGAGGGAGATCAAATAAGGCCTTCTTAGAAGTCTAGTTCGCAGACCAGCATTTAAAACAGACAATACGCCGAAGGACCACTGCTGATACAGACAGCCTAGAAATAATCACAGACAAACTGTAGCCATTGGACCAACAGGTCCGCCAGCACCGCAAAGACAGGGGGAAGCTGTTCTCCCTCCTGATTCCGGCGTAAAAGCTTAGCCCACTCAGTCAGAGTTTGCGACACCAGGGCAACAGTAATTACCGGCCTAATTGCCGAACCAGCCACAGCGCACATATGGCGGACCAGAGCATCCGCCCTTCTTATTGGCTGGATCTGTAAAGGTCGGGGACTCCTCAACAGGGATGAAGGTAACCCAATTTGACCTGGAAACTGGAGAGTACACTACAGGTGGGACCGTCCACCTGTAAAGCAGGAAATCCTCACAAGGATCCGCAAACAAAAAACTCGCAACCACTGCGTTTTGGACAACCCCATTGTTTTGTGACAAGTTGTCAAGGTAGGAACACCCTCGCCGCTTTGGAGAGCCTGTGGGTGCCAAAAAGAATCAGTGCCTCCGACGCACAACACACATCAGCCACAACCTTCATTTTCCACCAGCGCCTATTTAAGGGCGGCTAGAGGAGCAGAGGAATCATCCTCACTATCTGAGCACTCAGGGTGCGTGCATGCAGACCCAGTAGGGTCGTTATATACTGAGCTCACCCTGAAAACATAATCAGGGGAGGCCGCTGACTGCGATCCCGCAAGGGGATGCCGACCAAGGGTCCACAAATGGACCACCTAATAGTCCCACAAAAAAATAAGGGGGTCACCCTCTGAGCCCTCCACAGAGGACATAATAGGACATACCCCCCCTTAAAAGGGGGCCACCAGCCATGAGGCGGAGGCACAGGCAGGTAACTCTCGCTAAAACAAGCTAGGTGCCCCACACAATGGCGCCAAGCCTGTCATAATAATTAAGCACCCCCACAGCGCCACCCGGTCAAAGGGAGGTGCCAAGCTGACCATATGGCCCAGCAGGCGGCAAGCCACGGCCTAAATGTTTGTGGGGGCCCAGCCCCAATTGCATGGATCCTCAGCCCGGCAGAAGCCCAAACGAAGAGTGGGGGCTTCAACTACGTGCACTGGGGCCACCCCCCCAAACCCCCCCCCCCCCACCGACGGCAGTGCCCAACTCAGCCGTATTGCCTAGGAGGTTGTAGCCTGCGGCCTAAATTTTTGAGGGCGCCCAGCTGCCAGGGCGCGAGCCCCAGCGGAGCCGACCACCCAGGGGCAGCGGAGGGAAAGGGAGATACCCAAATAGGAGGCAGTGGCTTCAGCTACGCTCATAGGGGCGCCTCACTACTTTCCAAGTAGTAGGCCGCAAAGCCACGGCCTAAAGACCCAAAGTGACCGAAAATTTAGAGGGGCTGGGGGAAAAGAGGGGAACCCAGGGGTCCAACCATCCCAGGGAGGGGCCCACATCCACCCCAAAACCCTCCAGGGGTAGTGGGGGGACAGCTACTTACCACACCAGGAAAGGGTGGGCACCGATTAGGACAGGACATCGTAAAATCGGCCAGGAGGAACCCCTGCGACTCAGGCCAAAGCCAGTTCGTATGCATCCTTGCGAGACGTTAAATCCACAGGCCAGCCCCCATCCAGTGAGGCAAAGTCACGGCAGACCTAGCACAGAGCTGCGATCTGCATGCGCTCGCTCACTGGCCAGACTGGGGGATCTATATTATCCAGTTAGTCACCCAGTCCGGTCTTGATTGTAGTTCTCACAGGAACAAAATAATAAAAAGTGGAAAAAAATTACATTTAAAATGAAAAAATTGCCAGGACCAGAGATCCCAGCAAGGAACTAGGTCCTTACTCCCGACTAGGCAGAAAAAAACTATGTGCCTATAGCGGAGTGTGGGTGTATACCCCCTGGGACCGCCCACAGGTGTAGTCAAGCTTTTTCCTGCCTAGTGTCCTACTCCTGTAGGGGGGCAGTAGAACCCAATGGTTAAGAAGAATAAGGAGCTGTGTCTGTCAATGAGCAAAAGAGAAATGGGATTTTTTGACTTACTGGAAAATCCATTTTCCCTGATGTTAATTGACGGATATAGCCTATGGGCAGTCCCAGGGGGTATACTCCCTCTCTCTGCTATAGCCACTCAGTTTTGTTACAAGCAGTGTTAGAAGAAAACAACTCTACCGAGGGGTGGGTGCTGTGTCCGTCAATTAACTTTAGAGAAACAGATTTTACGGTAAGTTAAAAATCCAATTTTCTCTTTTGTTCACTGACAGACACAGCTCCTGATCTTCTTAACCCTTAGGTCATCACAAAGCAGTGTTAATCATGAGGGGTGGGAACAGCGAAAAAGAAATTCCCAAGCCTAACTATAGCTAACCAGGTAAACAGGAGCTCAACCAAAACAACTGGAGCGCACCTGAAAAAAACAATACACCCTCAAAGAGGACCAGGTGCTCTAAACAGCAGCCTGCAAAACCCTGCGGCCAAAGCAAGCATCCGCAGATGCCAACACATCCACTTTATAGAACTTTGCGAAAGTGTGTACCGGTGATCAGGTAGACACCTTGCAAACCTGCATCACTGACGCCTGATGACAGAAGGCCCAGGAGGCACTGAGGGCCTGAATAAAGTGCGCTTTGACAAGGAAAGGGGAACTTGACCCTTGATGGAATAGGCCTGAATCATGGTCTGTCTGATCAATCAGGAAATGGTCACAGGGGAAGTAGGCAACCCTTTCCGAGGCACATCCATAAGCACAAATAGCAAGTCTAAATTCCCAAAAGATTCTATAGCTGCCAGGTACACCCTAATCACCCGGAGCACATCCAAGGCATGCAAAGCAATTTCCTTCGGATGTTTAGGCCTAGGACACAGGGAAGGCAACATAATATCTTCATTCAAACGAAAATCAGAGACAACCTGAGGAAGGAACGATGGACAGGGGCGAAGAACCACCTTATCTCTGTGAACCACCAAGGAAGGTGAATGACAGGATAACACCGCCAACATCTGGGCCCAGAGGGGATAGCCACCAAGAAGACCACCTTCTGGGACAGCGTAAGCAGGGGAATCTCCCGAAGATTCTCAAAAGGAGGCTTCTGGAGGACTGAGAGCACTAAATTAAGGTCCCAAGGGGGCAACGAAGACCGCACTGGAGGGGCCAAGTGCCTAACTCCCTGAAGAAAGGAAAGTACTAGGTAGTATGTGGTCAAAGCCCCTTGAAAGAAGACAGCTAAGGTTGACACCTCACCCTTGATAGTACTCAAGGCCAGTTTCTGCTCAATCGTCTGTCGAAGGAAGGTCAAGATCCGAGCCGAGAAAAAGCAAGGATGAACCCCAAGATACTCACACCACGCAATGTACGACTTCCACGTACAATGGTAGATCTTCCTAGCTTCTAACAGCCTTGGAATTAACGACTTAGTCAAACCTCTATCCATCAGCACCTGGTTTTCAACAGCCAAGCTGTCAAAGCAAGGGACTGCAAAGCAGGATGGAAGATGGGCCCTTGGGACAGCAGATCCTCCCTGAGAGGAAGCTTCCAGGGAAGGTCAGCATCCAGCCGCACCAGATCGGCGTACCAAGTCCAGCGAGGCCAGTGCGGAGCCACTAAGATGACCGGAATCCCTTCTGCCTCAGTCCTGCGTAGAAGTCTTGACAGAAGCTGGAGAGGAGGGAAGGCGTAAATGAGACGATACTGACCCCACTGGGCCACCAACGCGTCTTTGGGGTCCGCCAGAGGATCCTGTGATCGAGCCACAAACCTCTGCACCTTTCTGTTGAGCCGAGACGCCAACAGATCCACCTCGGGATGCCCTACCGGAGACGCAACTGATGAAACATCTCCAGATGAAGGGACCACTCCCCTTGGTCCAACGCCTGCCGACTAAGATAGTCCCCCTGCCAGTTTTCCACCAAAGGCAATGTGTACAGCGGAGAGGGCTGGAACAAACCATTCTGCCCACCTTAGAATGCCGGCTACCTACAGAGCCGCCAGGACACTTCTTGTGCCCCCCCTGGTGATTGACATAAGCCATGGCCATCGCATAGTCTGACTGAATGCGCACTGGACATCCCTGAAGTTATGTCCAGGCACAGTCTGATTGCTCGGAGTTCCAAAACATTGATGGGTAGTCTCGACCCTTCCAGTGTCCAGAGCCACTGAGCGGAATTTTTGCAGAGGAAGCCCCCAGCCGGACAGGCTGGCATCTGTAGTGACCACTGTCAAAACATGGGGAGAAAGGGTTTGCCCAGTCGAAGCACCGGAGAACGAAGCCACCATATCAGGAACTCCTTCGATCCCCGGCTCAGCCGGATCCGATTGTCCAGAGACTGCAAAGTCGTGTCCCATTTGACCAGAATTTCCCTTTGCAAAGACCTCGTATGGAACTGTGCAAATGGAACCGCCTTGAAGGAGATAGACACCATCAGGGCCAGCACCCGCATGCAAGTCCGGAGGGATGACCATCTGCTGGACAGCAGGAGACGAATTGCAGCCTGCAATTTCAGGAGCTTGTCCAGAGGAAGTAGCACTCTGACTAAGGCTGAGTCCAGGGTCAGACCCAGACAGTCCAGCTTTGTGAATGGAACCAGAGCAGACTTTTGAAAATTCAGAATCTAGCCAACTCCCTCAGAGTTCGTATGGTGATATCCAGGTTTTCCACCAGAGCAGAAGGAGACTCCACTCGCAAAAGGAGTTCATCAAAAATCATCCAAGTGGCCCAGTCCCGCGATCCCCCGTAGTGTAAAAAAAAAAAAGCTAGCACGGGGGCTAACACTTTTGTGAAGACCTGAGGAGCAGAGGCGAGACCAAAGGGTAACGCCACAAACTGATAGTGCTCCTCTCCCACGGCAAAGCGGAGGAAGCGCTGGTGACTGGCACATATTGGAATGTGAAGGTAAGCATCCTTAATGTAGATAGAGGCAAGAAAATCCCCCTGATGCAAGGATGCCACCACCATGCAAATGCACTACATCCTGAACTTCTGCAACCACACAAAGCAGTTCCGCGCCTTGAGGTCCAGGTTTGGACGCACCTTGCCTTTCTTCCTGGGAACTGTAAACAGGTTTGAGTAAAAACTCTGAAAACGTTTCAAAGTCGGAACCAGAACAATCACCCCTTGAAGTAACATCACCGCCCCAAACAGACTCTGTAAGCGGTTCAGGGACAGGCGCAAGTTGGAAGGAAAGAACCTTGTCGGGTGACAAGAGCGAAACTCAATCTTTTAGCTGGACCGAATAACTTTGTGGACTCACTTGTCTTGTACCAGGGAAGTTCACGGGTCAGGAAACCAGCGAAGATGTCCCCCCACCCCCTCATGCTGAAGGAGCCTTGTCCGCGGGTCTTGAGAAGCCCGATCTCGGCTTGCCAAACCAGGATCGTCTGGATCCTCCAGAGGAGGCCCTGAAAGGCTTCGAGCCCTTGTCAGTTGACCCTGAGGAAAGAAAAGACTTCTTATGAGCTGAGAAGGAGGGCCCACATCTACGACGAGGGTTCTTGCTCTTATTAGCCTGCGGAAGAAAGATAATCTTTCCCCTGTGAGACCTTTAATGAGGTCATCCAGGGTAGCTTCCTTGAAAGGGGAAATCAGTGAAGGCCTTTTTTGAAGTCTGGTCTGGAGACCAGCATTTGTGCCAAAAGACATGCCGAAGGACCACTGCCGAAACAGAGAGCCGAGCCACTAGGGGGGCGGCATCCAAAGACACATGACAGATAAACTATTGCCCCTGGACCAGATGGTCCACCAGCTCAGCAAAGGCAGGGGGAGCTGTTCTCCCTCCAAGTCAGGGCATAAAATCTTAGCCCACTCAGCGACACCAGGGCAATGGTGAATACCGGCCTCAGTGCCAAATCAGCGTACATATTTCAGGCCACAGGCTCAGTCTTCCTGTCAACTGGATCCTTAAAGGCTGGGGACTCTTCAACCGGAATCATGGTTGCCTTGCTCAATCTGGAAACCGCAGGATCCACCACCGGTGGCACTGTCCACTTCTTAAGAAGGGACTCCTCATAAGGGTATCACCTAGCAAATCGCTTAAGGACCCCAAGGGGATGCTTTGGTCGTCCCCACTCTTTAGCGACAATTCTGTCAAAACAGGCGGGAAAAGGGAA
Source organism: Pelophylax lessonae (assembly GCF_965119305.1). Taxonomy (NCBI): domain Eukaryota; kingdom Metazoa; phylum Chordata; class Amphibia; order Anura; family Ranidae; genus Pelophylax; species Pelophylax lessonae. The sequence continues at coordinate 180,651,792 of NC_138773.1, read as the reverse complement.
CACCTTTGCCGCTCTGGATGGCTTTTGAGTGCCAAAAGGGAACCTGTGCCTATGTCACAGCTGCTTCCTCTATCTTTACGGTCTCACGCACAGATACAATCAGTGCTTCCATCAGCGCCTTTTCGTGCGTAGTTGCAGATGTGGAGGAATCATCCTCACTATCTGAGGATTCCGGGCGCGCGGTTGCAGACCCAGCAGGGAGACCTACGTCCACAGCGGCCGAATCAGATTAGGGATCTGATGAGACATATGAGGCAAGGGAAGGCGGGGGGCACTTTTTGCCAGCCAGGATGGATCCCTAGGCCTCAAGGACAGGCCCAGGCAGGACGGGGGCCCTCGCAGGAGCCCCCACCAGGTACAACCCCCCGCACAGCCGATCGTCCGGTCACCGGTGGCGCATCCGCCCCCTGCCCCCTTCGCCAGCATAGGGCCCTGCCCCCACCCAAGGAGGTGGAGCAGCCCCAGCATAAATGGAAGGGGGGGTAGGATGGGGGGACATATGAAGGGGAGTGCCTGATGGGAAGGAGGGAAACCCGGGAGTCCGACCGTCCCACGGAGGGGCCCACATCCACCCCAAAACCCTCCAGGGGGAGAGGGGGGACAGTTACTCACCATACCGGGAACCAGGCGGGCACCACTCCAGACAGCACCCCTCACCATTGAAATGGGGGGGCTGTCGGTCAGGAGGAATGCTGCGACTCGGGCCGAGACCCAGTCGTATTCGACCTCGCAAGGCGTATAACTCGCAGGCCAGCCCCCGACCGGTGAAGGTATGTTGCCGCTGACCTAGCGTGGGACCTTAGGTCTGCGCGCGCACGCTTGCCTGACTGGGGTGACCACTGGATCTATATTATCCAGCCCGTCGCCCAGTCTGGCAGTTGATTGAAGATCTCACAGGAAAAAAACAGGAGAAAAATTTCTATCTAAAAAGAAACAATTGCCAGGACCAGAGATCCCAGCAAGAAACTAGGTCCTTACTCCTGACTAGGCAGAAAAAAAAAAAACGTAAAAGTACCTATAGTAGTAAGACTCTTCATTATGTCATCCAGGGTAGCTCCAAACAGGCGATCTCCTTGAAAAGAAAGATCAAGGCTTTTTTAGAGGTCTGGTCCGCAGACCAACATTTGAGCCACAAAACACGCTGCCGAAGGACCACTGGTTCTAGACTGCTGAAAAAGACAGTCTAGAAATCAGGGGAGCCGCATCCAAAGAGGAATCACAGATAAACTGCAGCCCCTGGACTGCCTGGTCCACCAGCTTAGCAAAGGGCAGGGAGGAGCTGCTCACCCTCCAGGTCACGACGTAACAACTTAGCCCACCCGGTCAGAGTTTGTGACACCAGGGCAATTATGAGGACTGGTCTGAGTGGCGAGAAAGCCACAGTGAACATACTGCGGGCCACAGCCTCTGCCTTTCTGTCAGCCGGATCCTTAAAAGCTAGGGATTCTTCTACCGGAATAATGGTTGCCTTATTCAACTTGGAAACCGGGGGATCCACCACAAGTGGAACAGTCCACTTCTTAAGGAGGGACTCTTCAAAGGGGTACCACTTTGCGAATCGCTTAGTTACCACAAAGGGATGTTTTGGACATTACCACTCTTTTGTGACAAATCTGTCAAAATAGGAAAGAAAAGGAAACACCTTCACTGCTCTAGATGGCTTCTAAATGCGAAAGGGAAGGGCCCCATCCGTGGCAGCCAGATCAGATTTAGGATCTGAGGAGACAGATGAAGCAGGGGAAGGCGGGGGTTGCTTTTTATCACACCGCCACACAAAAGCCACCTCCAACCAGGACAAAATCTACTCCAGGACCGCCGTCAGCACATCAATGGATGGCTGGGACCCGGAGGGCCCCGCAGGCATTGAGAGAGGGTCAGGTGGGGAAATGTGCAGCAAAGACTCCATGAGGAAGAAGGGAACCCCACAAAAGTGCCAAAAAAACACTGCTAAGGGACACCCCCACTGTGCTGTTAACACCACCTGGTCGCCAGCAACACGGTCGGTCAGGAGGAAACCCAGTCGTATGCGACCTCGCGAGAGGTTTAACTTGCAGGCTAGCCCCAATCTGGTGGGGATATGTCCCGGCCGACCTATCGCAAAGCTGTGGTCTGCGTGCGCTCGCTGGCCAGACTGGGGTGACCACTGGATCTAGATTATTCAGTCCGTCGCCCAGTCCAGCAGTTGATTGTAGATCTCAAAGGAAAAAAAAAACAGGAGAAAAAATCTAACTAAAAAGAGAAAAATTGCCCGGACCAGAGATCCCGGCAAGGAACGAAGTCCTTACTCCTGACTAGGCAGAAAAAAAACTGGAGTACCTATAGCAGAGAGGGGAAGTATACCTCCTGGGACTGTCAAGTTCTTTTTCTGCCTACTGTCCTACTCTTGTAGGGGGCAGTATAAACCAAAGAGCTGCCCAACCTGGGCTCTAGCGATCACAGGATGATCACATTTAGCGTAAATAACAATCTAGCAAGGCAAGTGGGGAACATAAGAACCCTTAACTTCAGAAGGGCAAACTTTCCAAAATTGTACTTGTTGATGGAAAGGGTAAATTGGGACCGAACCCTGGGATCCCTGACCACAGAGGAAAAATGGGAATGCTTTAGGAACATATTAAGCAAAGGCATCTTGCAGTGCATTCCTATGGGAAATAAATTTAGAAGGGACAAAGCCAAACCTGGCTGGCTAAACCGGAGCGTTAAAAAACTTATTAGGGGAAAAAAATTGGCCTTCAGGAAATATATATCAGAGGGCACAGTATTGGCTTTCGACCAATACAAGGAGGCAAATAGGAAGTGTAAACACAAAATCAAGATGGCTAAAATAGACTTTGAGAGACAAATAGCGGAGGATAGCAAAAAAAACCCAAAGAAATTCTTTAAGTATATCAACAGCAAAAAAACTAGGGCAGAGCATATTGCACACATAATTAACAATGATGGGAGGATGGTCACAGGGGACACTGAAAAAGCAACCGTGCTGAATGCTTTTTTCTCATCAGTCTTTACACAGGAATCGGAGGGGTGCACTGACCATGACTGTATGGTTAGTAGTAATACAAAGGACTTGCCACTATGGCTAACAGAGGGTGAAATCAGGGAAAGGCTGGATAAACTCAACACTAACAAATCACCAGGCCCGGATGGCGTACATCCGAGAGTACTCAAGGAACTCAGTAAGGTTATATCCAGACCACTGTTCCTGATCATTGCGGACAGTATTAGGACAGGAGATGTACCAGGGGAGTGGAGGAAAGCTAACGTGATTCCGATATTCAAAAAGGGTCAGAGGTATATACCGGGAAATTATAGGCCTGTCAGTCTGACATCAGTAGTATGTAAACTTCTGGAGGGGATGATAAGGGACTATATCGTAGAGTTTGCTAAGGACAACAGCATCATCAGTAGTAACCAGCACGGGTTTACAAATGGGCGTTCTTGTCAAACCAATCTCTTAACATTCTACGAGGAGGTGAGCTGTGAGCTAGATAGGGGCAGACCAGTGGATGTGGTGTACCTAGATTTTGCTAAGGCGTTTGATACAGTTCCCCATAAGCGCTTAATTTATAAATTAAGGTCTGCAGGTATCGACAGCAGGGTTTGCTCTTGGATACGGAACTGGCTAAAAGGGCGTGTCCAAAGGGTGGTAATAAACAGCGCGTACTCAGACTGGTCTGAGGTAGTAAGCGGGGTCCCCCAAGGCTCAGTCCTAGGACCAACCTTGTTCAATTTATTCATAAACAGCATTGAGGACGGGATCAGTAGTTCAATATCAGTTTTTGCAGATGACACAAAATTAGGCAGGGCAATAACAGCACAGCATGAAGCAGATATCCTACAGAATGACCTGGACAAAATAACGGAGTGGGCAAAGACATGGCAAATGAGGTTTAACGTGGAGAAATGTAAGGTTTTACACTTGGGGACTAGAAACATAAAAGCACAATACACGTTAGGAGGGGAACCCTTGGGAGAATCAAAAATGGAGAAGGATCTGGGAGTCTTGGTTGATGATAGACTAGGCAACAGCATGCAATGTCAAGCGGCAGCTGCCAAGGCTAGCAGAATATTAGCATGCATAAAGAAAGGGATGTATTCCAGAGATAAGACTATAATCCTTCCACTTTATAAAACTCTGGTCCGACCTCATCTGGAGTATTCGGTCCAGTTCTGGTCACCAGTCCTCAGAAGGGATGTGTTGGAGCTGGAGAGAGTCCAGAGAAGGGCAACTAAACTAATTAGGGGATTGGAGGACCTTGATTATGAGGAGCGTCTGCAATCGCTTGATTTATTCTCCCTGGAGAAGAGACGCCTGAGGGGGGACATGATAGCAATTTTTAAATATCTAAATGGGGATCTAGGCTTAGAAAAAAAGCTGTTCAGTCGAAGGGATTGCATGAGAACTCGGGGGCATACAATGCGATTAGAGGAGAAGCGTTTTAACCTCAGGCAACGTGGGGGGTTCTTTACTGTTAGGGCTACAAGATTGTGGAATTCTCTACCACATGAGGTGGTTTCTGCGGGTAGTATGGTGGCTTTCAAAAGACTCTTAGACGTACATCTCAAGGATCAGAACATTCAGGGGTATGCAAGATGATTACAGCCACACACATCTACACAGGTTGAACTGGATGGACTTTTGTCTTTATTCAACCTCACCAACTATGTAACTTTGAAAAGAAAGAAGATCAGGAGCTGTGTACATCAATGAACGAAAGAGAAATTAGGTTTTGGGCTTATTTTGGACATAAAAGATAAGGTGGTGGAGATTACAAAATTGAGGCAGCCAAAGGAGGTTCTCAAGCTTTCTTTCAGAACTGGTAAGGAATAGTTGTAGGAAGCTTCATACGTGAAAAAGGCCATACAGTTTAAAGAATAAAATGTAATGGATTTACCCTTAAGCAAAGCCAACAATAAAAGTCCTTTTCTACAAAAGCAACTGCTTCCTAACTGGTTAGAGCACACAGGCTGGGAAAAAAAAGTTAAGAGAACTTTGTCATGTAGTAACATAATTCGCCTCAATGAAAATCGCCAGCACCCTCTTGTGGCTGTAACACATATCATGTTTGAAATGGGCTTTGATTCAGGAAGGTGAAAGATAATGGAGCCTCAAACATGAAGCTTCAGCATGACTGTTGTTAAGAGTGCCCTCTAGTGCATATTTAATATTATATTAAAATTTACAGTGGGGTTCTGTCAGCTTTATGAGGTTTCTGAATGAATAGAGGTTTTTTCAGATGTATGATAAGGTTTTGGCATATGTAGGATTGTGTTTGGTTTTGATACAAAGCATAACAAGGTTAAAATGGACACAAGATGATATGTCGTCAGATGCTTAATGCGTTTTTTTCAAATGCACAGTGGTTTTACTTGAGTGCACTATGACTTTCGGTCTGATCCAGGATGAGGTTTTACCAACAGCAAGATACAGTTGGGCTGTATGGTGTAGTTCACTGTATATACATGATATCCTCAATGCTGAAAAGGTAGTGTAAACTCTGTTTACAGTGAAAGCAAATCAATGTAATAAGAACAGTTGGAGCAGATAAGCTTACTAACCTTATTGTGTACAAGCACAATCCTAAGGCCTGGTTTAATAATTCCATATGCCATTAGAAGGTCTTGAACTTTTTTGAGCTCTGCTTTACATTTCTTGGTGGTGGAAAAATATTGTTTTCTTACTGGCAAATTCTTGAATAAATGTAAGACTGTGACTGTAGTTCCTAAAGTAAATAAGAACAAGGGATGTGAATGTATTATTTAGAATGATACTAAATTTGCAACAAAAATTGGCAAGCAAATAAATAACTTTATGGCACCATTCAATATCTAGAAATCTAAACACATCCAAGATCAGAATGACTACTCTTTACACAATCCATATATTAGGGTTGCACCGATACCGATGCCAATACTAAGCACTTGTACTCGTGCAAATACTCTATGCCTAAAACCAATACCTTTGCAATGCGATTTGAGCCTCAAATCGCACTGCAAAGAATCGCATGTGATTTGAACAGGAATGCGATGCGATTCCTGCCGAATAACATGCGGTTTCACGCACCGCTCCTGTGTAGACCCAGGCTCATCATAGTGACTTCAGCCTGGGTTCACAAAGAAATGCTATGGGAAACCGCATGTGATTCGAACAGGAATTGCACAACATTCCTGTTTAAATCACATGAGATTCTTTGCAGTGTGATTTGAACCTATTCATATTCATTTTGTATGGCTCTTAAAAAAAAACAGGTATCCGTGCATTCCTAATAAAACACATATATACAGTATCTCCCAAAAGTGAGTACACTCCTCACATTTTTGTAAATATTTTAATATATGTTTTCATGTGACAACACTGAAGAAATGACACTTTACTTCAATGTAAAGTAGTGAGTGTACAGCTTATATAACAGCGCAAATTTGCTATCCCCTCAAAATAACTCAACACACAGCCATTAATGTTTAAACCACTGGCAACAAAAGTGATTACACCCCTAAGTGAAAATGCCCAAGTTGGGCCCAATTAGCCATTTTCCCTTCCCGGAGTCCCCTGGTCCCTAGAAGTTCAACATGGCACCTCATGGCAAAGAACTCTCTGAGGATCTCAAAAAAAGAATTGTTGCTCTACATAAAGATGGCCTAAGCTATATGAAGATTGCCAAGACCCTGAAACTGAGCTGCAGCACAGTAGCCAAGACCATACAGCGGTTTAACAGGACGAGTTCCACTCAGAACATGTATCATTGTGGTCGACCAAGGAAGTTGAGTACATGTGCTCAGCGTCATATCCAGAGGTTGTCTTTGGGAAATAGACGTTTGAGTGCTGCCAGCATTGCTGAAGAGTTGGGGAGTCAGCCTGTAAGTGCTCAGACCATACGCCGCACACTGCATTAAATTGGTCTGCATGGCTGTCGTCCCTAAAGATAATGCACAAGAAAGCCTGCAAACAGTTTGCTGAACACAAGCAGACTAAGGACATGGATTACAGGAACCATGTCCTGTGGTCTGATGAGACCAAGACAAACTTTTTTGGTTCAGATGGTGTCAAGTGCGTGTGGGGGCACCCAAGTGAGGAGTACAATGACAAGTGTGTCTTTCATACAGTCAAGCATGGTGGTGGGAGTGTCATGGTCTGGGGCTGCATGAGTGCTGTCGGCACTGGGGAGCTACAGTTCCTTGAGGGAACAATGAATGCGAACATCTACTGTGACATACTGAAGTAGAGCATGATCCCCTCCCTTTGGAGACAAGGCCGCAGGGCAGTATTCCACATGATAACGACCCCAAACACACCTCCAAGGCGACCACTGCCATGCTAAAGAGGCTGAGGGTAAAGGTGATGGACTGGCCAAGCATGTCTTTTGAGGGGGGATCCTCAAATGGAAGGTGGAGGAGAGCAAGGTCTCTAACATCCACCAGCTCCTCTTGTAATGGAGGAGTGGAAGAGGACTCCAGTGGCAACCTGTGAAGCTCTGGTGAACTCCATGTCCAAGAGGGTCAAGGCAATGCTAGAAAATAATGGTGGCCACACAAAATATTAACACTTTGAGCACAATTTTGACATGTTCACTTAGGGGTGTACACACTTTTGTTGCCAGCGGTTTGTTTAGACATTAATGGCTGTGTGTTGAGTTATTTTGAAGAGACAGCAAATTGACACTGTTATACAAGCTGTACACTCACTACTTTACATTGTAGCAAAGTGTAATTTCTTCAGTGTTGTCACGTGAAAAGATATCATAAAATATTTACAAAAATGCAAGGGGTGCACTCTTTTGTGAGATACTGTATATAGGAAGGCTGACTGCAGGTCAGCCTGCATTTGTAGAAGGAGTCTAGCTCCATAAATACCTGCACTCAATCCTCTCACCTCTACATTGGTCTATCATCCTTTTTGTTGATAGAATACTTCATCTTTTAGAAGATGAGGGAGAGAATATACATCAATTTTGAGTAATTTAACAAAGCAGGAGGAGGAAGTAGTTTATTTCTTGCAGATGGGGTCCCTTGCCTGACACTGGAAGTTAATTTACTCTCAGCTGTGTAAGGAGTGTCTGTGATGGTTGGGGTTGTACTCCATTCCCACCTGATGCCCGATTAGGGGAAACGGGTTGGAGGGAGATAGCCCAACCATCACTCCACACAGTCCGTTCTGCAGGCGGCCGTGTTTTTTTAATTCATTTTCATTTTTGTCTACATTCACTATGACCCATTTTGTCCAATAAAAGTTTTATCCCAAGGATAATGCACCATCCAGTTCCTTTTTTTTCCCTCCTACATGGATTACATTCATCCCTCTGGTATGTTAATATTTGAGAGCAAGTAAGAGACACAGCCGTTCATCATTAGGATTGCGGCAGTCGGGGAGTGTTGAATTTGTGTTCAGCAGTGCAGTCCTGAGTTCTGACAGCTGGTCCCAGGAGACACAAAGGAGCAATCAGCAGGTGTTGAGCTGTCTTTAGTCAGAAGACCATGTGAGACCAGCGTGGATTGTTAGGACTCTTTCACACATATAGTCCGTCAAACGGACTCCGCTTTTCTCAGCGGGGGATCGATCCGCCGATCCCCCGCTGAGCAGGAGAATGGCAGCTGTTCTCCGCACTGTGTGTGGAGACACAGCTGTCACAGCCCCATACATCTCTATGGGGGAATCGGATGAGAACGGACCGTCGGTCCGTTCTCATCCGATCCGATCCGCTGGACGGATGGAAAATATGGTTTCCATCCGTTCAGATTTGACGGATCGGATGTCAGCGGACATGTCTCCGCTGACATCCGATGCCCCATAGGGATGCATGGGGGGACCGTTCAGATCCGCCAAAAAAACAGACAGGCGGATCTGAGCGGTCCGCCTGTGTGAAAGGGGCCTTACAAGCTATCCCGCTGCTACTATCTAGTAAGCGGCTAATTTACATTCTTCTTGCTGGATGGGATTGTCATGACGCTCCTCAGTGAATTGCTATAGCGGGCGTCACTATTAAGTTGGATTTTGATGGAAAGGAGGAGGATTTTTTTTTTCCCTTGGATACACAAATCAAATCAGACTTTGGGTGATTTACCAGTCTGAGGGACAATTTTCATTATTTTTTATTCATTATTATTTTTCAGATTTGTTTTTTTATAAACATCTGTTGGGGGTTTTCTATCATCTCTCCAGCATTAGAGAACATAACTAGGTATATTGGTTTTTAATAGGTGTCATTTTGGTTTTTCAACTTTCACTCACTACCTAAAGAGTTTGTTTTTTTATATATATCTATCTGAAGAGAATATATTGGCACATTATTATCTTGTGTTACTTGTTTTTCAATGTTTTGGGTTATGTAGCCACTTTGTTTTTGTTTACACAGGTGAAGACTTTATCTTCCTTTTTTGACAGCGCACTCATTTCTTATACACAACCCTCTCACCTCGTCGACGTTAGCTTTCACGTTACTGGTTCTGCATGTCAGGATGCCGACAGTGCCACAAGGTTTTCTACACCGCAGTAGTCCGCATGACTCTTGTATGGAAAATTCTAATTTTCCCCAAACTGGGCACTGGTTTTGCCAGGTTACTGCTATCGGATTGCTGCATCCCTGGTACACTTACTTTCACTGGTTTCGTTACAGCATTGTTATGTTACGAAAATATTGTGCTTTTTGCAAAAGGATTTCTTCTCATCCGCCCTTTCATGCTATCCATTCATACGATTCAAATGTTCTACATAGTATCGTTTAGCCTAGCACAATTACTGTTAATTACTTTACCTTTTAGCTTCAAACTACCTTAACTCTTTACTAAACGTTTATCAAATTACAAATACGTCAATATTTTCGTACGATTCATTTTTCGTTACTTACAATATTCATGCATTTGCATCTCACTTATCTCTTACTTTGGTTATTTCCGTAGCCGCGGTGCCATCGGTTCCATTTGGATATGTTCCTCAGTACATACAATTTACACCTTGGGACATGTGTCATGTTGTAACATATTTTAAGGTACTGTTTGTTAAATATCCAGCAGCTGTTACAATACTGTCGATTAAACTGTATATTGGTCATACTTCACATATATTGTCTGGTTGATTAGACATTTGCACTGTGGGTAGATCTTGTTACTTAACCTAGGGCCCAGGTAACATATTGACCAGGCGGTGGTTTTATTTTGTTTTTTATCTCCCATAATTTCCCCCAGGACTTACAAGTCTGAGTTTTGGTGCAGTCAATACAGGTGGGTATTTCCTCAAAGTCACACATTATAATATATTCAAAACATTCGCTTCTTATCACATACACATCAATTTTGTTGTACATACAGTACATCATTTATCCTGTCGCTTACGGTGTTACACCACTACAGTTGTCACCCGTCAAGCTTACGAGTACCTACAGCTTGAGATGTTCGTTCTTTAATTGACTTCTTTGGTGGCAAGTTTCCTCATCCATTAACAGATGCGTCATACATTTACGACATATCGCAACACTCACACCTCTTACCTGACACGTTTACAGGTAACTAAGGCCTTCTTTTACATTGTTAATTTGCCTAGTGCGCCTCAGGTAACTTGGCCTCTATCACATTCAAGGACTGACACGCTTTCAGTCCTGTGCAACTCGAGTTTTCATTTGCTAACTGACCCACTATCACCATAGCAAGTTCGCTCCTTGCACCACCTAACACCTAACTAAATAATTTTTAAATATATATGCATATGTATATTTACAATAGATTTGTTCTTGGTTGCATAGGTCATGTCACAGGCTTCGGACATCAAAGAATCTGCCTCCATCCCACCATCTCCTGCCAGGGTATCAGAACATGGTAGCATGCCCTCTCTGAGATCCTGGACCCTCCCTAAGCTCATGACCGAGCTGCAGCGCAGGGGTATATCGTACCCAGCTTCGGCTCGTAAAGCTGAATTTTTCAGACTATTATTACCCAGTACACCAGGCACCAACACTGAGCAAGTTACCTTAAGCACGGTTGCCACATACCTCTCACAAATTCACACTACCCATAGCTCATTGGCGACCTCCTTTCTTGAGTTACAAGCCAGAGTAGATGCATTGGAAAGACCCCAGAGGCATCCTCCATTTTAAGGACACCAGCATTTTCCAAGAAACCCACTGTCTCACCTATTAGCCTCAGGCAAGGGCGCTAGTACCCTCTCTGTTACCACAGCTCATTTCATACCAGTGAATATAAAGAAGGATATTATTTCTAGACGGTAAAGATGTAAATTTGGCCTCCCTTTTAATAGTTGCCCACGATATAGCCGACAACAAGTCATACGTTTGAGGTGATGTCTTCGTCGTGGTGAAGACCAGGGACCATAGGCTAAACCATAAGCTCTCCATCCCAGACTTTGTCCTTGCTTTTAGTATTTTCAAGGGTGTATTTTGCTCTGTAAACCACATAGGAGGGAGGAGCTTGATAGGCAATAATGGAGTCGGGTCAGAAATACGTCAGGTCGGCCTTTTCTTAACTACCAATGTTCCTTTTCCGCAAAGGCTGCCACTATTCTGGCCCAGCACCAGGTAGTTAAAGGCTGGAGAGGCATAGACACAGAGTTATTTTTCCAGCATTTTGCTGGACTTAGGTCTCCAGTTGGTGCGATTTGCCAGTCATCCACACACTACCTACTGGTGCCCCAATGCGGAACCCCCATCCTACCAGACACATCCAGAGCATCCACAGGTTTACTCCTGGCCCCAGCTCATACAGCACAACTAGATAAGCTAGGGTGCCTAGTTCAATTTTTCAGGTAATGCACAGATTTGCAAAAATTGCAATCAAGCCACGTGCAATTATAGTCAGTGCCGCCTCCTGCATGACTGTGCTATTTGTTATAAGGCTCAACTCTAGACTTTCATTACCACAATCCACAACTGAGTGTAAAAATCTACTGTCGACAGCCACGGATATGGAGGCAGTGGATTGTTTACTCCAAGCCGAACTAGAAAAGGGTTTTACCATAGGGCCGTTCGTGACACTGCCATTCCACAACTGGAGAGTTAACCCGGTTGGTCTGGTTAGGGGTAAATTCTCCAATAAATTACGTTTAATTTACGACTTGTCGGTGCCTCATTCTTCTCAGGTGCCTAGTCTTAATTCCTTGATCCCATCTGTAGAAATTTCACTCAAGTATACGTCAGTTGATCAGGGTATCCAGTACATTATCAGTATGGGTAAGTACACATGGCTGTCTAAAGCCGACATTTCTGATGCCTTCAAGCTTCTCCCCATAGTGCCTTCCCTCTGGAAGTGGCATGGTATCAAGTGGAGAGGTCTGTATTAATTAGCTAACAAACTTACATTCGGGTCCAAAATTAGTTAATTTTTTTGCACAGGCACTAAATTGGATTCACGTGCATGAAGCACATTGTCAGAGAGTTATTCACTATCTAGATGATTACCTTCTTATTAAAAGTGCTCAACAAGCCCCCATTGATCTACAGACGCTCATGACACTTTTTTCTGCACCTAACGTCCCAGTGGCAGCTAAGAAAGTTGAGGGCCCGGCTACTGCACCCACCTTTCTGGTGATTATGTTAGACACCCAGGCTAGTCTGCCTGCGGACAAATTAGTCAGAATTACAGACCATATACATTCGTTTATGAGCTCCCAAGCCTGTACCAGGAAGGAACTGCAATCACTGCTGGGTATGCTAAATTTTGCTATGACAATAATTCCCCAAGGTAGGTCCTTAATTTCTAGGTTGCTGGCATTGTTACCCATTACCCCCGACTCGGATTCACGGATAAAACTAGATCCCGCGACCTTATCTGATTTACACATGCGGGACGAGTTCCTTCAGTGTTGGAACGGCATTGCCATGTTCATTCCTGCAGTGTCAGTGTCTTCTCCCCAAGCTATTACCGATGCTGCAGCTACCAAAGGCTATGCAGCAATTTTTTCACTCGCTGGTTAGCAGGACCATGGCCAGACAAGTGTCTGGCAATTCCCAGGCTTGCAACAACGTCATCGCTTTTTGAAATTTACCCTATAGTTTTCACAGCACAGGTGTGGGGTCACCAATGGACAGGTAATACTGTAGTTTTCTCCACAGGTAATCAGGCCACCGCCGAAATAATTAACAAAGGTAGGTCCAGTTAATTACTTATCATGTCCTTCGTATGCAGGTTTATTTGGCTGTCCCTCCAATACAAATTCCATTTTCATTGCAAATTCATCAACGGTGTAGATAATACAGCCGCGGGTGCTTTATCACAATCTAATTATCCACTGTTCTTCCAGCAGGTTCCAGATGCAGATGCCATCGCCACTCCGGCTCTGCACTACTCACTGTTAACAATGGATTAGATACTCACTGGGCCTGTGCGATTGCATTGATCAACAAGTCACATTAGCCAACACAAAAAAGGCGTACAATACGGCTTGGAATACTTTCCAGTCGTTCCAGTCCCAGTATCCCGGGCTAAATTACTATGACATGACATATAAATACCTGCTGGCTTTCATAGCCTACTGCCACTCCCAGCTTATACTCTCTCACAACACCATTAAGACACATTTGGCAGGAATTCAGCACTTTACGTTCTTACTGCACCCCGATAGGCCCTCAGTTTTTTCGGCAAATCCCATTAAAGCCGCATTAAAGGGGATTCAGAGTCATCCCCCTGCTTTGGCCAGCAGTCTACCTATTACTGGGCATATATTCCACAACATGTCCAATATGCTTTCCAGGTCCCCCTTCAGGCTACTATCTAGCCTGGTTCTCAAGGCAGCCATATTTCTGGCCTTCTATGGGTTCTTAAGACCAGGCAAACTTACATGTACTGGTACTTAGTCCCATATTCTCCTGATTAAACAGTTAATTAGATACCCCAACCATTTCCGGTTGCACCTAGACATATGCAAGACACAGCAGACTGGAGCCGGCACCGATAGTACGTTTTTGGAGACCCATACTGCTTGGTGCCCCATAGAAGTCCTAGACCAACTCATGGCACAGTTTGCAAACAAATCCAAGGATAGTCTGCTTTTACCATTTCAAAGTACACCGCTTACTACAACACAATTCATTAAGCATTGCTGCATCCTCCTAGTGAACTTAGGCTTAGACCCTTAGTTATACTCTGGCCATTCCTTCAGAATAGGAGCTGCTCCGGCAGCCTCTCACCAATGAGTTCCCATTCACATCAATAAGAAGTTAGGTAGGTGGAATGCATCCTGCTACTCCAGGTATATCCCGGATCCACACGTTGAGATGTCTCACACATTTTCACATTTGGCTGACTAGTCTGTTATGCAAATTGTTCAATAAACCCCTTTTCTCTTTCATCCAGGAAAGCTCTTTTCAGGCTGAGCTAATCAAAATGACCACCGTTGATCACAGTTAACTGATCACAGTCAAATGGCTTTGGGAGACCTACATTCTTGCATTAGATCTTTTACACTGAATGGTAAAACAAATAAATACACTGAAGCAGAAAGTCATAGAGTTTCGTGTGCCATTAGGAGCGTGATTAGCTACACCTGATTGAGTTAAGTCATTTTACGAGGGGGTGATCCTTTTTCCAACTCAGTGATTCGGTTTTTGATTTAAAGAGCTAATACAGCTGGATAAAACAAAAACTGTCTGTCTTCATTTCAAGCTGCAAAGCAACAAAATGTGATTACTTTGAAAGTAGGGGTTGATTCTTTTCTATACCCACTGCATATACACACAGAAAAATCATAATCATCTTTTCCAGATGTCTAAATAGATATACCCTTTATCCTATCAACTTTGCTCCTGAGGAGGCAGGATACATTTATTTTGTTTTCAGAATAAAATCACATCCCTTATTGGAGAAGTCTCTCTTCAAGGCCCATTTGAACACACGCCAGAAATAGGGTAGAAGCTTTAAACATAATTCCAAAAGCTTAGACTGCCAAGTGCTAATGCTTACAGTAACTTGATTGCTCTCCACCACTGGCCATTGCTGGGGAGAAACCTAGGCACTTTAAGCATTAACACTTGTCAATCTAATCTTTTGAAACTATGTTAAAAGCTTCTACTCTAATTTTGGATTGTGTTCAAATGGGCTTTAAAGGAAATCGTGAGGGCTCGTTTCTGTGCCACTCATCTGAACAGGAAGCGTCCTAAATGCTGTTCTCAATCATCTTTAAATTATCTACACCCAGTACTTCCTTATCTAGCCCCTCTGAAGTTCGCTCTGACTGTGTGTCAGTTTTAACATAAACCTGAAATTATTTGACTTTCACCTGAAAAGGCCACAGAGATCTGGCTTAAGTGAGGTACACACTATAAGAAAATTGGGCGAACGAGCGTCCGATTTTCCTCGTTTCACAGCAAATCGGAACCAAGGAACGAAAATTGGTACAAAAATTCTCGTGCGACAAAGGCTTTTTTTTGTTTTGTTTATGGTTTTTGATCATGCGCAGTGTTTCTTTTCTGATTTTTCTTGTACAAAAATGGTACACATTAAACAAAAGTCATTTGTTTTGTTCCTGTACAAAAAAAATTTTGGAGTCTGTTCCTTTCAGAATTTTTGTACAAAAATTTGGAATCGGTTGTCGAAAGTCGTGTACACACTATGCGAAAATCGTACGAAAATTCTTTGAACTAAAATGTTCGCCCGATTTTCTTATAGTGTGTACTAGCCTATGGGACTTAGGATGTTCAATGTGTATGTTAATTTCAATATTATTATTAATGTGTAACCATCACTAACAACTTTACACTACTGTGGCGCCTGGGTGCAGAATGTATATAGGAAACTTATGCTTTGAGAAGCCATTGGGTTCTCACTCCTAACTACGTCTGCTAGCCAGTATGCCAGTAACATGATTTTTTCAGCACATATTTTCTAATACAGTATTTAGTTGTATTAAAACCAAACCGCTCACAGGAGTACTGACTTTTTTGTACATATTTTTTGCAAAGTATGCAATTTGTATGCTTTTTTTGGCTCCATTTTAAACTGCATGTTTGCAGATTAAAGGCCATGGCAGATGAGCAATCCAAACTTGCCAAGAAAAGGACAACTAAAAGGCTGCTAAGCATCTTTTATGGAGTTGCACTCTAGCTAGTTAGACTAACAAGATATCACACCCTCACTAGCAAATGGAATTCTGCAGAGTTAAAGTGATACTAAACATATACTGGTCAATTTACATTGCCCCTTCTATTTATGGATGTGGATAATGGCACTGTAATTATTTTAATAAAAAAAATAAAAATAAAAAAAACACGTCTTAGTATCTTTTTCCTAATCAATATGTAGCTGTCACATGACCCAGCTCTTTCCCCAGACTCTCTGCAGGGCAAAATAAGCAGGAGGAGATTTTAGTCACATGTTCAACATTTAAAAAAAATACCCTTTGGAATACAAAGTAAAAATAAATAACTAACATTAAACTGTTTTATACTGTCAAATGTATATTTGAAGGGGGCATGGCGACCGCTCAGCAAGATGACCGCGTGACTCTAGAGCTTCGTCTGGCTCCCGGGCTTGTCCACATCTACCACAGCCTCTGATCCTCCCATTGCCACCTCTCAGCTCTCAACGTGCAGCCGAACTCCCGCAGCTGCGATAGGGATGCGTCGGCGCCACCGGGACACTATGCCTGTAAAGAAAGTATCCAGCTTCTTTCCACCCACTAGATCCGGGCTCCCCCAAAAGGGCGGCGGAGACCAAAACTCAGACGGTGGCCACAGACCTCCAGCGGCCGCTTTGACGACACTTCTGCAAGATGAGAGCCAGAATACAAAAAACCCTCCAGACAACACAAGCCCTGGCCAATCAACACAGTCTCTCCAGAGCCCTGTAAAGTCTAAACCAAGAAGAGCTCACTCCGATGAATGAGGAGAAGAACCTTCTATAGATGTGAGTACTGACTGAATAAATCCCAGCATGATACTCTAAGGGCTGATCCCTTTGCTGCCTTTCCTACCACAGGACAGCCTGTATCAGCCCCAACACTAAAAGAAATGCTTCTGTCACTCAGAGCTTCCCTACAATCTGACATACTGTCCTCTCTCTCCCACTGCAAACTTGAATTACAGGAATAAAGGGGGCAGAGTGGGTAACATGGAAGATAAAATGTGTAAGGTCACCACCTCTTTTAACAACCTAGTAGATTCACATACAGACCATCAAGAAGAAATAGCCTTCCTAAAAGCAAAAGTGGCTGACCTAGAAGACAGGTCACGCCGCAACAATTTAAAAATAAGGAGCATTCCAGAATCCTTAAAACCCCCCCAATTACCTCATTGTGTCCAGAATCTATTTAAAGAAGTGGTGCCTAACCTCACCTCCGCAGACCTAACAATCGATAGGATACATTGTATCCAAAAATCGTCCTCCCTTCCACCTGAACTACCCCATGATGTCTTACGCATACACTTCTTCCAGGCCAAAGGAAAAATACTGGAAGCATTTTGTCGCAATGACCAACTTAGAACGCAAGCAGCAAATATTCAAGTCCTTCCAGACTTTTCCCAGTGTACACTCCAGCTGACGCAATCTGAACTCTATTAACAAAACCCTGCGAAACAACAAAATTGTTTATAAATGCAAGTATTCAGCAAAACTGAGCGTGATCAACATTTGGAAATCATTTCCAATATCATCATTGGACGAAGGCCTCAAACTTCTTCAAAACTGGGGAATCATTCCTGATGTACAAGCATCTTCTACCGATTCCTCTCGCTATCCGCCTAAACATGTCCATCCTGACTGGCAAGTCGTATCCCTGAAATCATCAACCTCCTTATCACGCATCACCTAAGGCTATTTAATTATTGTCAAGCAAGTCTCTTCCGTGCAGAGGATGTGTATGATGTGTGGCGCTGCTACCATGCATCCGAGCGTGACTATATATACTTTTTCTCACGATATAATTCCTATACACGAATCGACATGGCTACTGCAGAAGGTGTCTTCATCTAGCATTGCTGATATCACATGGTCCGATCATGCCGCTATCTTTATGTCTCTGCTAGATAAGGGCACCAATCAACCAGTGTTCGTGTGGCATTGCAATAACTCTTTATACCAAAACACAGAGTTCCAAAAAAAATATTTCCAATCATCTACATTAATTTTTCCTCACTGAATAAACTCCCAGACACAGACCTGTATATCCTATGGAATACACACAAACCCTTTGTGAGAGGCGTGCTATTTAAATTGGGATCCAAGGCTACAAAAACAATATTACAAAAAATAGTGCAGCGCTTAAAATGATGACAATAATATTATATAAATAAAAAGTCCATAGAAATAGAAGATATTAAGTGGAGATGCCTCTAGTGTGAGAAAGGAGTGGATCAAACACCAATTCAGTGAGACCTTCCACCAGTGAGTAATACTGCCTCTCACCTCCAATCCTTGACCACTAAGGGTCATCAGGCAAATATAAGCAGGGATTGCTGATGCAAATCCTTTAAAGAAATCCAGAACTTCCACACTTGACAACTAGGGGTCATCAGCAAGGCAAGTAAGGAAATAACATGTAGCCTCCACACAAATCCTGGGCTTAATATGGATAGATCATCATACAAGGAAAGAAAGAAAAAGATCTAACTGCTCTCTGTCTTCCTTGTTAACTTTATTAGTTGAGATAAAAGGTACTTACAAACGAAGCACTGTCTCAGTGCTTAATGCAGGCATGATACAAACAATTGCACGTCTTCCACCATGGGCGGCCGCGGGTTACGCCAAGCTCCTTCCCCCCTGTACGCGTTACGTCACTGGGCGTGACTTCGTCAGCGGGGCTGGAGCAACGTCTAACCCCCACTCATTAAATATACTGTAGCCTAGCAACATGACGCTACAGTGAGTTCGCCAGGAAGTAAGGGAAGCCGCACCGCTGCATTCTCCTTATACTGGGACCCGCCCTATGTTATTAACCCTGGGGAACATTTTCAACAAAATGTCAACTAATAAAGTTAACAAGGAAGACAGAGAGCACTTAGATCTTTTTCTTTCTTTCCTTGTATGATGATCCGTCCATATTAAGCCCAGGATTTGTGTGAAGGCTACATGTTATTTCCTTACTTGCCTAACTGATGACCCCTAGTGGTCAAGTGTGGAAGTTCTGGATTTCGTTAAAGGATTTTTTATCAGTAATCCCTGCCTATATTTGCCTGATGACCCTTAGTGGTCAAGGATTGGAGGTGAGAGGCAGTATTACTCACTGGTGGAAGGTCTGACTGAATTGGTGTTTGATCCACTCCTTTCTCACACTAGAGACATCTCCACTTAATATCTTCTATTTCTATGGACTTTTTATTTATATAATATTATTGTCCTTATTTTAAGTGCTGCACTATTTTTTGTTTTATTTTTACTGAGGTTTGTTTGGTTTGACCTTGATTAAGTGTTCAAGTGCTCATACTTGAGACACTTAAAAATGAATTACTATGCACTCAATAACAGAGCAGGGAAATTCCTTGCACAGAAATTGAAAACTCAAAGAACCAAAATGTATATTTGAAATCAAATCTTTATTATTTTTTTAACAATAACATGGTGTGGGCAGATTTGGTGCCCCTCCAGCCAGTGTCTTAGAATAACAGGGAGGAGAAGCCTCTATTAATCTAGATGTAATATCCCACCTGCATTGTGTTTAGCTGGTTAGTGGGCATAGAGGAGGAGGCAGGGAGTGGGCTGTCATCTACCACTGTGTGTACACCCACATGTGTGACTCTATAGTCACAAGGGCTGCTTAGATGTGATAGGGAGGAAATTCTCAGCATAGAAACTCAATAAAAACTGAGCATGTGCAGAGTGGTCATCACAGCTGCAAAATCCCTAACTGAAATGGGGACATGAACAGAAGGTGCACATAGAGAGCAGCAGGATCAACCAGGATTTTTGCAGACTACAGAAAATGAATCTCATAGTGATTGAATATGAACAGCATGTAATACAGCATTTATTCATAGTTTTTATGATGTGGGTTTAGTGACACTTTAAGAACCAATGAGGGCACAATTCCTTTAGGTGAAGAGGTTTTCCCACCTGCATGGTTTCGCCAAGATGCATTGACAGCAGTAAAACTGCCTGCCTGACATGGCCCTAATGGCCAGCTTACACAAGAGCTTTCTGCCAAAAGGTTCTAAAGAACCTTGTGGGCGAATAGTTCCTAGAGTGGGCTAAACACTATTTGGGGAAAACATTCATAGGACAAAGGAGATGTCTATTACTTTTAGTTCTATGATAACCTTGAACTGTGTATAATAGGTTCCTTGCAAAGTTTGAGGCACCATAAAAAAAATCAGATCTTAGTGAAAAACAACATTCAAATCAGGTAAGCTTAAAGAATAAAAGCATTTCAACATTAGGAAGTAAATTAATCTTTCTGGTCTCTACATCAGTGGACATTACTGAACACTTTACCTCTGCTGTAAGTAAATACTCCTATACGCTGCTGAGTCTCAGCCTGGCCGGGGCAAGTCTAGTGTTTATAAGCTCCAGGTGACTTTCTTGCAGCACATTCAAAGGGTTGAAGATGGGGTTTGATGAATGTTGGGCTGAAGATGGAATGTATTTCCCATCTTCAGCTTGGCAAAATGAGCCAATAAAAAACAATAGGCCAGCTAAAGAAAATGAACAGGATACCTTTACAAAAGAAGTAGGTATTTATTTATGCACAGGTGGGTCAGTGGAAAAGTTTGATTTTTTTTAAATTATTTTTAGAATGAATTAATCATTCAAAAATCTATAATGAACTATATACCTAGTCACACACCTTATAATCTGATAGTAGTAGCTCTCTAAATCACCCTTAACCTTACATGTCAAAATTAGTATTTCTTGCTAGAAACCTATGTTGAAGCCCCAAACATTAAATCATTTCTTAAAGCAGAGGCACTGGAGAGTAAAATTGTGTTTTTTGTAACTCTTTTTGTTATGTCACATAATATTTGCTCAGACGTTTATCAAAAGCAAATTTTCAGGAACCAATACACCTCAATTCATTTTAGTGCACTCAAACACAATATAACACCCAATTTTTTTGTAAGATATAAAAGATGATGTTGCACCAAGTAAATAGATTGTCAAAAGTTAAAATTGCACACACCTGTGAAATGATGACAGACTATGGTACCCAAAATTATCCATAGATGACACTTTAAAAGTCTTTACAGGTTTAGAGTTAAACGTGAGCTCTGATGCTAGAAATATTGCTATTGTTATCACAAGGGATGAACAACATCCCTTGTGTTAGCTTTGGAAGTGACAGGTACTCTTTTTGGAGAGATCAGGGGGCTATTAGACCTCTGATCCCTCCTCTGCCCTCCAAGGCAGCTGATCAAACAGAGATATGTTTGATCAGTAACTTCAAAGGCCGTATTGGCCAAAGGAACACAGCACTAAAATCTAAAGTGAAGAAATCCTTGTCACTTCCATCTTCACTTGTCACAGAGGAGATGGGGAAATGGATGCTCATCCATCGCCTCTGCATGTAGCGGACCTGACTGCTTTCAGCAGTTCCGGGCTACCCAGTGGAATGAGAGAGACAGTGGAACAGCAGCAGGAAGGGGGCCTTCTTCCGGTTCCTGTAAAATTGGCGGCTCAGGTGGCTGTGAAGCTGCTGGGATCACTTTTACCAAATATCTGACCGCCGGCTGTAAAAATCTATACCAGGATCATGGCTGCAGCTGCCACCATGATCATGGTATAATGGCTTCCCACCCAGGATGTATAAATACAGCATTTTGTTTTAGGCAAAATATATATTTTAATTGTTTATTTTTTATCAATTTACAAAATGCAAAGTGAGCAAACAGAAGAGAAATCTAAATCAAATCAATATTTGATGTTATTACTATTTGGCTTCAAATCTGCATCAATTCTTATGCTGGCCATACACTATACAAAAAAATCATCCGAAATTCAGTCATTTTGATAGTTCTTTCGTTTTTCGGCCAGATAATGGGCATGAATCAGTAATCGGTTGTGATGTTTTTGAAATGAAAAAACAAAGGATACGTTTGGAAATTTTCTGCCGAACGAAAGATAAAATGAAAGGTTAATGTGTTTCTCGACCAAACTGTTTGCACTAGGTATATGTGAAAAAACGAACAAAAAACAGATTCATTTATGTCCATTAAACGATTCATCAGTCATTACATGATGGCATGATCCTTTGCTCTAACGGTCGAGTGCTAGTTTTTCGAAAATGAGTTTGAACAATTTTTGATATAGTGTATGGCCAGCATTACACTTGCACAAAGTCAGGGATTTTGTAGGATTAGAGTCAGGTGTTTGATTAAATATTTATTCCAAGCAGGGGCTAATGATCATCAATTTCATATGCAAATTGAAACACAGTCATTAACCTAAACAGAAACAGCTTTGTAGGATGCTTTAAAATGGGTGAAGAACAGCCAAACTCTGCTACTAAGGTGAGGTCATGGAAAGGTCATACACCATGACAAAACAGACCACAGCTTTAAAACACAAGGTCGTTATACTGCATCAATTAGTTTCAGTGGAATGCCTCCTCCATTAAATACCTGGGTATTCACATTCCCGCATGGCTCGTAAATCTCTACGACTTAAACTTCCTCCCCTTACTATGTGCCATCACTTCGGACCTGAATTCTTGGAGTAAACCTAACTTTTCCTGGTTTGGACGAGCTGCTATTATCAGCATGAATATCCTTCCCCGCCTTCTTTATGTTCTTCAGGCCATTCCTATACATATACCCCCCGCCTTCTTTAGCTCTTACCGGAAGATATACTGCATCAATTAGGTCTCTCCCAGGAAAAGATTTCAAAGAAGACTGGGGTTTAAAGAAGTGCTGTTTGAACTCTTTTGAAGAAGCACAAAGAAAAGGGCAACGTTGAGGACTGTAGACGCAGTGGTTGTCCAAGGAAGCCTAATGTAGCAGATGAAATATACATCATGCCTACTTTCCTTCAACATCCTAAGATGTCCAACAGGGCTATCTGCACAGAACTGGTGGAAACCAGTGGGACCCAGGTACACCCATCTACTGTCCGGAGAAAAGTCTGGCCAGAGGAAATCTTTATGGAAGAATTGCAGCCAAAAAGCCATACCTCTGACGTGGAAACAAGGCTAAGCAACTCATCTATGCACAAAAAAAAAAAAAATAACTGGGTTGCAGAAAAATGGCAACTGGTGCTTGGGACTGAAGAGTCAAAATTTTAAATATTTGGCTGTAGCAGGAAGCAGTTTGTTTGCAAAGGAATGGAGAGTGAAACAATAATGAGTGTCTGCAGGCAACATGAAGTATTGTGGGGGTTCCTTGCAAGTTTGGGGCTACATTTCTACAAATTAAATTGGAGATTTGGTCAGGATCAGTGGTGTCCTTAATGCTGAGAAATATTGGCAGATATTTATCCATCATGCCATACCACCATGGAGGCATGTTATTGGCCCCAAATGTATTCTGCAGCAGGACAGTGACCCCAAACATACAGCCAAAGTCAATAAGAACTATCTTCAGTGTAAAGAAGAATAAGGAGTCCTGGAAGTGATGGTTTGCCCCCCACAGAGCCCCGATATCAACATCATCGAGTCTGTCGGGGATTACATGAAGAGACAGAAGGGTTTGAGGCAGCCTACATCCACAGATCTGTGGTTAGTTCTCCAACATGTTTGGAATAACCTACCTTTGGAGTTCCTTCAAAAACGGTGTCCAGGTGTACCTAGAAGAATTGATGCCGTTTTGAACGCAAAGGGTGGTCACAACAAATATTGATTTGATTTCGATTTCTCTTCTGTTAATTTGCTTTTTTTTTAACTCGTTTTGTTAACTGATAAAAATAAACTATTAGTACTTCTATTTCTGAAAGCATTCTTAATACCTTTTTTTCACATCTGCCTAAAACCTTAGCACAGTACTGTACGTACTCTGATGGGAAGAGGTTAAATTTACTATCAGTTACAGTATAAAATGTGTGGACCTACCTAAACAATATAAAAACTTAAGTGCAGTCGGGTATGCAATCAGAGTGTAATGTATGTGGCCAGCTAAAGGCTGAGTTGCAAGCAAACTAATTTTTTTTGCCAGTCTGCCTAAGACTTCAAACTATGGCCCTCCAGTTGTTCAGGAACTACAATTCCCATCATGCCTAGTCATATCTGTGAATGTCAGAGTTTTACAATGCCTCATGGGATGTGTAGTTCTGCAACAGCTGGAGGGCCGTAGTTTGAGAATCCCTGGCTTAAGAACTGGCAACTGTGTTTAGTGAATCTTTTGAATTACATATATCTCCCACACTCTACAGCAAGGAAAGTGACATACATTTTTCAATCACATACCAACAAACTTGCACAGGTAGATACGTAATCTACCCTGACCATCGAACTTTTATAATGAAAAAAACAGAAACATGAGGAATGGTCTCTGAAGATGAGTACTTCCCTTACCCTGTCCAAGGTGTGATGGCTTTTGAGATACAACATGTCCACTGTTATCCAAAACATACTGGGTGCTAATCTCATCGGCAGTAGTCTTTGTTGTAATATGCACCTAAGGTAAAAGGGAGTAAACATTTCAGAATAACAAAGGAGTTCTATCAGAACCAAACCATAATGCTGTGAAAATGTTACACTGCAGCTGAACAAGGGTAGTGGAGGGGGAAGTAAATGACAGGATCTTCTCTTATCAATTCACAGAATGCCTTGTAATCTATGTACAGGACACAGTACGTTTTGTGAATAAACAAGGTAAAAGGAAAGGTGGGTCAATGGCAGGATCCGTTCACTGTATGAGAGATGCAGCTCTCATAGCACTAATGCCTGCAGCACAAGACATGAATCAGAATCACTGGTTTTACATCTTGTGTATGAATGAAACTATGGTTTTACCTTACATAGCGGTGATCTTGACCTAGGATTAGCAGCAATAGAGATAACTTTTTAATTTTGTTTATTTATATAATTTTTTATTATTTCACATTATACTTGTTACAAACTTAAACTCTGAAACTGAAAAAAATTCCAAAAGAAAACAAAACACATCCAAGATAAAAAAAAAGAGTGCAATCATTCTTATATTTCTGACAAATACAAGCATATTAAATACCCCCCACCCACTTCCTCCCACTCCCTTTGTCTAATCTTTAATTCTAGTCCCTCCTATATTCTTCACATTCCCCTTTCTACTCCCTTTTTCACATATTTCTCTATACCTTTAAACTCTTTTCAATCTTTCCACATTTTCTGAATTTTATCTAATTTATCTTCTCCTCTATAATACAACTCTTCCAAATTATAGATGTTATCTACCTGCCTTATCCAATCTCTTACCTTAGGACTTTCTAGTAGCTGCCAAAACTTTGGGATAAGATATTTTGCGGCATTTATTAAGTGAGGTATGACCGTATTTTTATATTGTTTTATTGTTAATTTGGTATTATGGAATAAAACGGTTTCCGGGATATTTGGCAGTTTATCTCCCATTATTTCCTGAATTACTTGTAATTTTGTATTTTTCCTCCCAGAATTTATATATGATTGGGCATTCCCACCAAATATGTGACATATTTCCCTCATCCCACATCCTCTTCAACAAAGTGTAAGATTCAAGTGTGTGTGTGTGTAAATATTTAGTATGTTAATTGCAAGTACTGTCCCATCAAGCTTTTTTAATTAGCACCTTTTACCCTAAAGCTGGCCACAAATGGATAGAATTTCAATGAAAATTATTAGGAAAAATTCTCCCAACGTTCTCAAAACATTTGAATGTTATTTGAAAGATTTTGCTTTTAACATTTGGTTTCGGGGAATTAATGGACTTTACCAAAGAAAAACCACATACATTGTTAGAAATTAGAGAATAAAATTTCCATCCTGCTCCTTCAAATTATTTGACCCACTGATGATTAGAAAACAAACAAAATTCCTAGAACATTCTTTTCCTTTCCTAAGAATTTTCGTTTTAAATTCTATATACTGTATCTATAACCAGCCTAACAATTAGATACAATCTCTAGGTTCATGAGCTAGGAGATATAATTGATATAGCAAAGTATCAGTACTAAAAGTTCATCATAGGAATTGCCTAATTTTAATCTAGTACCAAAAAATGTAATCTGAGAGGCAATACACTAAGCAATAGGAGCAGATTGGAATTTGGTTGCAGTAATTTCAAATATCTCAAAATGAGAACTGAGTGGACATTCTGACTTAAGCCCAGGTTTTCAGGACACAATTTACATTTTATTAGTAAATCACACTTGTTGTCTGAACTGAAAAACATCTGGGATGACAGATGTGGGTTGATTTACTAAATCTTTACACAATAAATTGTGTGGATATTCACTTTAATTCAGCCAGTCGTGTGCAGATGAAATAAGTAAACAGAAGTTGCTTTTCACATGATTGCCCTATTAAAGTTCATATTCAAACAATTTATTGTGAAGATTCCGAATCTCTTTTTTTTTTTTTTTTAAGTAAATCTGCCTCATTGTTTTAGATCAGCATGAATTCCCTCCAGTGAAAAGATTGTGGCTTACCTCAGCTACAGAACAGATTGAACCCAAAGCTTCACCACGAAACCCATACGTCTCCAAAGCTTCCAAGTCCTCGTGGCTAGTAATTTTGGAGGTGTAGTGTTTGATGCCCATAACAGGGGCATCTGCTGCTTTAACTCCATCCCCATTGTCCTGAACCTCGATCTTGTCAAATCCAAAATTCTCCTAAAAAACAGAAGCTGTACTGAATAATATGTTTTTATATAATATAAAGGTAGGTATTCAAATCCTCATCAGGCTTCCACCACACTGTCCACCTAACAAGCTGGCGGGGTGTTTTGACCCAAAGATGCCAATGGGGTATATAGCTGCTTATTCGGGTTTCAGTTTTAAAAAGATTTGTCTGCCTATCACTGCTGGTCATCTTTGAAAATACAAGTTGCCTGGCTTCAATATTTTTGAGCCTCACAACGATGCCAATGAGTGACAAAAAGTGTCATAAATTATTTTCTATAGATTTATTCTCACTCAGATACTTAAGAGACAGTGTTAATTTTGGCAGCAAATTTCAATTTAGTTTTAGTCTTAGTCTTAGGACTAAATAGGCATTTTAGTTTTAGTCGTATTTTAGTCTTCTGCAAGCGTTTTAGTCTTAGTCGTTTTTAGTCGACTAAAACTCCAATACATTTTAGACGACTAAAACGTCCTACATTTTAGTCGACTAAAACTAATTTTAGTCATCTATAATCGAATGGGTGTAGTTCAATTGTAATTTGTTATGCATTATTTAAGCATTTCTCTACAATTTCCAAACTCATTATATACTACTGCTGGCCCTGGAGTGAAAAATCTAATATGTTATTATTTATGGTATTAAGCTTTGAGCATGCACCAGTGTTAATTTTGGCAGCAAATTTCGATTTAGTTATAGTCTTAAGACTAAAATGCCATTTTAGTTTTAGTCATATTTTAGTCATCTGAATTGTTTTAGTTTTAGTCGTATTTTAGTCGACTAAAATTGTGTTAATTTAGTCGACGAAAACGTTTTAGTCGGTTTTAGTCTACTAAATTAACACTGCTTAGAGAGCATTAAAGTCAACACATTGGCACTCTGGACATAAGACTATTCTCGTTGGAGGGGTCAACAATGGCAGGCCCCACAGTTTTCTCATGAAAGAGACACTTTAAGCCAGGAGAGTCCAAGCGAATACCGTGCATCTCTATTTGCCAGAGAGGATGCCCACCGTACTGACAGACTAATAAAGAGGGGCAAAAGGAAGAAGAGAACAGGCTCAAGTTTCTCAAGTTTCTGGGGTCAGGTCAGAATCTGCATAAATCTGGAAAGCTCAAGAAATGGAGGTGCAGGCAGGCAACAGATTAAGGGCTGGTTCACATCTGGTCCTTGCATTTACATGCATTTTAGGTGCGTTACCTATTGAATACTATATAACATGCGTTTTCATGAAAGCGCATCAAAGATGCAGCAATTGGGAAGTTTTTTTCATGCACCATTTAAAATGCATTAATATGGGTGCAACATGTTACGTAAGGTGAACTTATCCTTTAGGGCAGATTGAAAACCGCAGCAATAATAAATTCATGTTAAACTAAAGGGTATTTAAAATCGCATCGCTAAATCGTATCAGAATCGCATTTGAACCGCTGAACTACCTAGGACAATAACACTGAAAGCTGTCATAAAAAGCGCACCGCATATATGTGAACCCAGGCTCAAACATTTGCATATATTCTGAAAAACGCTATAAAATATGTTGACACTACACCACTAAGTAATTAATGCAAAGTTTCCCCCATCAAATACAAAAAAACAAAGACTTAATGCCTACTGATAAAACACTTTAGCAGATAGAAATGCAAAATAATATGCACCAGTAAGATAAACATAAATTATGCAATTTTCTCAGGTCTATGTGTACAATCATTTTCAACACACCACACGTGTCACAATAATCACCAATTGTTGAACATTTTTTGATTAGTCGTGCTACGCTAGTGCACATGGTAACTGCAGCAGTCACAATAATATTATTACATTTTTTATTCAATTCCTTATGTAATTCAGCACGTATCAAATGCGCAGAACAATTTTTTTTTTTCATTTTGCCATGTGTACAATACTTACTAGTTTTATTTCAATGCTGTTAGCATTAGCATCCAAGGCATTCTCCACAAGCTCCTTAACCACACTGACCACAGAAGTAATCACTTGGGAGCTGGATAGTAACCGGATGGTTTCTGATGGCAAGTGGTGCATCTCAAGCAAAAAGACTGTTAAGAAAATATAAACACAGCAAAGTCAAATATATAACGAATGCCTGACTCAAACAGTTCTAAAACTTAAGAAAACATCTACCAGTATAAAAACCAATATGGCTACAAAATAGCCAAAAGACCCTTATATAGCAGCCCACAGCACCATATTTTTTCTGGAAGGCTTTATGATTTAGGCCCCTTTCACACTATCCGTCCGTCGGACGGACTCCGTTTATCTCAGCGGGGGGATCGATCTGCCGATCCCCCGCTGAGCAGGAGGATGACAGCTGTTCTACGCGCTGTGTGCGGAGACAGAGCTGTCAGTTCCCCATACGTCTCTATGGGGAAATCGGATGGGAACGGACCGTCGGTCCATTCTCATCCGATCCCATCAGCTGGACAGATGGAAAATAGGGTTTCCATCCGTCCAGATTTGACGGATCGGATGTCAGCGGAAATGTCTCCGCTGACATCCGATGCCCCATAGTGATGCATGGGGGGACTGTTCAGATCCGCCAAAAAAAACGGACAGGCGGATCTGAACGGTCCGCCTGTGTGAAAGAGCCCTAAGCCTAAGGCCCCTTTCACACAGTAAGTCCGTCAAACGGACTCCGCTTTTCTCAGTGGGGGATCGATCCGCCGATTCCCCCACTGAGCAGGAGAATGACAGCTGTTCTCCGCACTGTGTGCGGAGACACAGCTGTCACAGCCCCATAGATCTCTATGGGGGAATCGGATGGGAATGGACCGTCGGTCCGTTCTCATCCGATCCCATCCAATCCGATCCGCTGGACAGATGGAAAATAGGGTTTCCATCCGTCCAGATTTGACGGATCGGATCGGGTGTCAGCGGAAATGTCTCCGCTGACATCCGATGCCCCATAGAGATTCATGGGGGGACCGTTCAGATCCGCCAAAAAAACGGAAAGGCGGATCTGAATGGTCCGCCTGTGTGAAAGGGGCCTAAGAGGGCAAAACGCAATCAGAGGGTTGATTCAATATCAGTGTGCATATGATAGTTCCACGGCTGAGACTCCTGCAAACCTCTCCAACTGATAAATGCAAAAAGCTGGCACCTGTCTGTGGGCTGTACAATCTACTTTATTAACAACTTAAAGACCAGGCCTTTTCTGACATTTGTTGCTTACAAAGTTAAAATCTGTATTTTTTGCTAGAAAATGACTTGGAACCCCCAAACATTATATATTTTTTTTTTTTCTTGCAGAGACCCTAGAGAATAAAATGGCGATCATTGCAATATTTTATATCTCACTGTATTTGTGCAGTGGCCTTTCAAACGCAATTTGTTTGTAAAAAATACACTTTAATGAAATTGTGCATGCTCATGGAAAAGGCGATAAACTACGGTACCTAAAAATCTCCATAGGCGTAGATTTAAAAATGTTTACAGGTTACCTGTTTGGAGTTACAGAGGAGGTCCTGCACTAGAATCTTTGTTCTCGCTGTAACGATCGCTGCAATACCTCACATGTGTGGTTTGAACACTGTTTACATATGCGGGCGTGACTTACGTATACATTTGCTTCTGAGCGCAAGCACGGAGTGATGGGGTGCTGTTAATTCTTTTTTTTTTTCTTATTTACTTTTTATTTTTACACTGTCCCTTTAATTTTTTTTTTTTTTATCACTTTTATTGCTGTCACAAGGAATATAGACATCCCCGTGACAGCAATAGGCACATGACAGGTACCCTTTATGGAGTGATCTGGGGTCTATAAGACCCCAAACCCCTCCTCTGCACTTGAAAGCATTCAAAACGCAAAGATTTGCGTTTTTGTATACTTTACATTTTTATAACTGACGCCTTTGGTTCCCAAGTAGACTGGAAGTGATGTCAGGACGTCGCTTCCAGGTTACAATATCAGAGACCCGATCAAAGCCTATTCCGGCCTTGTTCAGATATCTGGCCAGCCGACAGATGTGCCAGCTGGTCGCTCGGGTCTCCCGGTGGGAGCAGAGAGTCCAGGCAAAAGGCGTGGGGGTGGGACGTCCCCTCCTGCTGCTTGTAACAACAGCCGAGCGGCTGCTTAGCCATATCGGTTGTTATTACAAGAGAGCCAACCGTCTGATCTAAAAACGGTACCAGTTACTCCAGTACAACCACTTGAAGTCAAATGACATACAAGTACATGATTTGGCGGCAAGTGGTTAAGTCACAGGATAATGCTAACATATTTCAGCCAAAGGAG
The DNA here is from genome assembly GCF_965119305.1 of Pelophylax lessonae. Taxonomy (NCBI): domain Eukaryota; kingdom Metazoa; phylum Chordata; class Amphibia; order Anura; family Ranidae; genus Pelophylax; species Pelophylax lessonae. Next base: position 180,620,893 of record NC_138773.1, on the reverse strand, counting down.
GCCTTAGTCACAGGCTATGACTAAGGCCTCATAACGCAGAATTCAAAGACCTGCATTTAAGAACATGCACTTTACGCGCTTGCGCATTTGTACGTGAGTAAACAAAGTCCAAAAGCAAAAGGATCTTTGTCTTCATACATTCTATGCATGAAAGTAAAAAACCTGTGTGCAACACCCCGCCCCCTAATACATACCTGATCTCCCTCTCGATCCCATTGATGTCCACAAGAGCCTTGCCTCTCTGGGGACTGGCACTCCTGATTGGATTTTGGCAGAAACGGAAGCCATTGGCTCCAGCTGCTGTCAATCACAGCCAGTGAGCCAATCAAGAAATGGAGGGGGTGGGGCCTAGCCACGGCTCCCTGTGTTAATAGACTCACAGAGCCGTGGGTTGGGAGTGTGCCTGATCGGGTGCCCCCACAGCAAGCAGCTTGCTGTGGGACACCCGGCAGGAGGAAGAGCCAGGAGCGCCAGTATGGGCATTGAGAAGAAAAGGATCCGGGCTGCTCTGTGCATAACCATTGTACAGAGCAGGTAATTATAACATGTTTGTTATTTTTTTTTTTTAAAAAAAGGCTTTAATACCGCTTTAAAAAATGGGAGTAAACTCCCATGTATGATTTTTACCTATAGACACTGTAAATATCTCCTAAATCTAAATATGCACCATTTAGGAGATATTTACTTTAGATGCTGACAGTGATGCCACATGCCTGGAGCAGGAGTGACGTCATCGCCGGCTTGGCCAATAAGACAGTCGAAGCCTGCAAATCCAGATAGAAGACCGGGTGAAGATGGAAGCACCTTCAGCAGTGACAGTGCGTCGCTGGAGGGCTTCGTTTTCAGGTAAAGCTCCGTACACACGAGTAGAAATTCGGCCGGGAAATTTCGTCTGACGACCGATCTGCCGATTTTCGGCTTGTTAGTATGATGCTGCCGACAACCGACTCCGACTTTTTGGCCGAAAAAATCCTGGTGTGCAGGCTATAAAATTTTTGTTGACCGTCAAAACATGTCCGATTTTCATCTCATTAGTACAGATTTCAATGGGGGAAAAAATCTAATGAGCAAGACTAGGCATGCTCAGAGATGAAAGAACACAAAGAAAGCAATCCAACACATGACATCACTTCTGAAGTAGAATTCTGTCGTGCGGGAAAATTTGTGTGCAGTCTAGGCACATTCCAACCAACAGACACCATTCTGGACAAAAGACGGACGACCGGTCGGCGGAAATTCGTTGCATGTGTACGAGGCTTTAGTCTGTCATATCGGGCTGGTATGCATCCTAAACTGCCCGGGACCCAATTTTTTTTTCTTTTTTTTTGTATGCAGTTTACTACTGCTTTAAAGGATAAGTTCAAATTTTATAAAAAATCTTTTTGCAGGTAAAAAAAAAAACGCATTTATTATTTTTTTTTTTATACCAGAATCTGTAAAGCATTGCACCCGTGATCACAAGTGCAATGTCTGGATCTTGCAGACCCTCAGTACACTATCTGCCTGTACCTTAGATAGGGGCAAGCAGTTACTGAATTGCAGGAAGATTCAACGAACTACGAGGATGCTCACCAGTCTGAGAGCCTGAGTCATCTGCTCCACCCCCTCCACAGCCCAGCACTCCAGTGAGTGAGGAGGGGCCAGAGCAGAGAGCTGCTGACTTAAAGTCAGCAGCTCTCTGCTCTAAAGAGCTGTTAGAACCAAGAGATTGTTTGATCGCTCGGTTCTCAGTGTAGAGGCGCTGGGGAACAGATGCAGCATCGGACCAAAGCTGCATGCACCTAGGTAAGTATGATTCTGGAAAAATAGAAACCCCATACATCTCTTTTAACCGCTTGTCGACCAGCAATGTACATGTATGAGATAAACTCCAGCAGACGTCCTCTGACGAAACGCTTAGGGTGGAGTCTATTACATCACTACGTCACTTCCGGCACTTGGAGCCAGGGCCGTGGAACGCGGAAGCTTCCTGGCTAAACTACTGATCGTGGACGGCCTAACCTGTGACTGTTACTACCTTCAAAATTCTCGATTGCATTGTATACAGCACCATGAGGTTTCCTTTCTTTTTTTGTTTGAGGAATTAGAAAGCCTGCAAAACATTTATCCCACCGGAGGAACCCCTGGGCATTACCTTCCCTATTCCACGGAAGCTACAAAAAGCAGGTTGTATATAGGGTGCGACACCTAGTGGCCACACTGGTGGATGCAACCCAAGTCTTTTCACTCATTTGGAATTTCTTTCATCTGGGTTGGCTTCCTATTGGAATTTTTTCTTTATTTTTGTTTGCACAAATACTCTTTTTTAAGAAGAGTTTTTCTTCATCTATTGATTTGATTTATTTCACTACAAAATGTATTAGTTACAAAGCACAAGTCACCACTGGTTTAATCACACTGTATAACATTTGTTCTTTTGGAATAAAATTCACTGTCTCTCTAATTTTCTTTGTTGATTTATTGCACTAGCACTTTGCACTTCATTATTGCACCTTATTCTGAGGTCAAGGAAAACTGGTCATTTCCCAGACCGCAAGTCACTTGTGCACTTTATTTTTGATTTAATTATTACAACATATTTAAGTATCACTGTTTATTTTGATACACTATTTATTTACCTGGTATATTATTCACTTGGCACTCAATCACTAGAAAGGTAGCGACGTTTCAACCCTTTTGCACTTATTTCAATGTACATGTACATCACTGGACTTACAGTGGTTATACCAGGATGATTCCGCAGGTATCATTCCGGTGTGGTTTTTTTTAGAGCCGATGGTCGGCTCTCTTGTAAAAGCAATCCTAGCAGTGATAACCAGCCCCTGGAGGGGACCCCTCCCCCCGCATGTTTACCAAGATCTCCCCTCCCACAGGAGTCCTGATCAACCAGCTGGTGCTTCTGCCGACTGATCACAGAGCCAAATAAAGACCAGATCAAATTAATTGGACTCTATAAAATAGTGACTCGGAAGAGATAATCTTGCATCACTTTCGGGTTACCCGGATGTAAATGGCACCATTTTTAAAAATGAAAAGCATTTGATCACACCGATCTTGGCTTCTAAGGACAGAGGCATCTGGGGTTTATAAGACCCCAGATCCCTCAATAAAGAGTACCTGGCACTGCCTATTGCTGTCACAAGGGATGTTTACATTACTTGTGACAGCAATAAAGGTGATAAAAAGGAAAAAAATGAAAACAACAGTGTAAAAAATGTTTGATGTCTATTTACGTGGCATAACATCATCTTATATCTTACCAAAAAAAAAAAACACTGCGCAAATACCGTGACAAAAAAATGACATAGAATACATAGAATAAAATAAAAACATCTAGCGCTTTCATGCAAACTTTTTATCTGCATAAAAACAGGCTATGGTTTTTCTGCATTATATGCACACAATACCCCTTACAGAACCCTGCAGAGTGCATGCCACCCATTCCATATCAATATTATACAACTGAACTGTGCACTACTGCCTTGTATAATAAAATAAAAAAACAAAGTCCTGACATTGCAGCAAGTTTGCACACTGCCTGGAGGGGGATAACTTCTTATATACCTGCACCAGTCCCTTTCACAACAAATAGAAGAACTATCTCTGCTTCACATGACCAATTCACGCTTCTGGGACTCTGGCTGATGACGTCTTCATAGTGCGACCGTCCCGCTTTGTTGGAGTCACATACGTCGTCTGGTGCTGTACACGTCGCGGGCTGTCACATCTCTGTTTACCTGGCAAGGGAGGTGTCATTTACAGCGCTCTGGAGGCCGACTGTCTGTTCTCAATAAAGATCACAGCGCCTCCACAAACATGGCGAGCGCAGCTGTCTGAAATGTGTAAAGTTTTGTTGAAGAGTGACAGCCCGGAGTAATGATGGCGGCGGTAGACGTGGAAGAAGATAGTCTCTTGGCCTCTGTGTTCCGTAGCAGCTTCCCGGAGAGCTGGCGGGACAGCCCGGACTTTGCTGCCTACCTGTTGGAGCTCAGCTCCTTCGGGGTAGAGAAGCTGAGGAGGGAACCGGAGAGGCTGAGCGAGGAGCGGGCGCAGATCCTGCAGCAGACCCGGGAGCTGGCCTTTACCCATTACAAGACCTTCATCCGCACCGCTGACTGCACCGAGCTCATCTACAGGGACTTCGGACAGGTGGAGGACAATGTGTCCCGGCTGCTGTATAAACTGCCTGGCTTCCAGGAGACCTGCAGGTACCCCGATAATGTCCCTTTCATTACCCCCTAAGATCAAAGTCCATATCCTTATACTGCCTGGCTTTCTGGAGACCTGATGGTACCCCCTATAGTATTTACACCCCCATAGTATCCCCCTCATCACTGCCCATATCCTTATACTGCCGGTACCTCCTCACCCCCATTGTATCTCCATCGTCACCCCCATGATCACTGTTCATATCCTTCCACTGCCCAGTTTCCAGGGGACCTGCAGGTACCCCCCTTCACCACCCCTGATAGTGTCCCCTTCACCACCCCAGTGATCACTGTCCATATCCTTATACTGCCCGACTTTCTGGAGACCTGCAGGTATCCCCCATTGTCACCCCCATGATCACTGTCCATATCCTTATACTGCCTGACTTTCTGGAGACCTACAGATACCCCCATGGTATGCCCCTTAGTCACCCCCATGATCACCTATGATCACTGTCTATATCCTTATGCTGCCCAGTTTCTGGAAGACCTGCAGGTACCCCCATAGTATTTCCATCCTTACCACCATAGTATCCCTGTTCATCACTGTCCATATCCTTATACTGCCAGGAGATCTGCAGGTACCCCATCGTCATCCCCATGATCACTGTCCATATCCTTATACTGCCCGACTTTCTGGAGACCTGCAGGTACCCCCATGGTATCCCCCATTGTCACCCCCATGATCACTGTCCATATCCTTATACTGCCCGACTTTCTGAAGACCTGCAGGTACCCCCATGGTATCCCCCATAGTCACCCCCATGATCACTGTCCATATCCTTATACTCCCTGACTTTCTGGAGACCTGCAGGTACCCCCATGGTATCCCCCATTGTCACCCCCATGATCACTGTCCATATCCTTATACTGCCCGACTTTCTGAAGACCTGCAGGTACCCCCATGGTATCCCCCATAGTCACCCCCATGATCACTGTCTATATCCTTATACTGCCCGACTTTCTGGAGACCTGCAGGTACCCCCATAGTCACCCCTATGATCACCTATGATCACTGTCCATATCCTTATACTCCCTGACTTTCTGGAGACCTGCAGGTACCCCCATGGTATCCCCCATAGTCACCCCCATGATCACCTATGATCACTGTCTATATCCGTATACTGCCCAGTTTCTGGAAGACCTGCAGGTACCCCCATAGTATTTCCATCCTTGCCACCATAGTATCCCCCTTCATCACTGTCCATATCCTTATACTCCCTGACTTTCTGGAGACCTGCAGGTACCCCCATGGTATCCCCCATAGTCACCCCCATGATCACTGTCTATATCCTTATACTGCCCAGCTTCTGGAAGACCTGCAGGTACCCCCATAGTATTTACATCCTTACCACCATAGTATCCCCCTTCATCACTGTCCATATCCTTATACTGCCAGGAGATCTGCAGGTACCCCATCGTCATCCCTATGATCACTGTCCATATCCTTCCACTGCTCAGTTTCCAGGGGACCTGCAAGTAAATCATTTTCCCCATAGTACCCTCATCATTACCATAGTACGATCATCCTCATCCTTTTACTGCCCCACTTCCAGATGACCTGCAGGTACAGGTACATCATCGGCCCCATAGTACTCTTCATCAGCCCTCATAGTACTATCATCGCTGTCCTAATCCTACTGCCTGGCTTCCAGGAGACCTGCAGGTACTCTCATCAGCCCCCATAGTACTATACTGCCCTCATCCTTCCACTGCCCAGTTTCATTGGCCTCATAGTACCCTCATCGCTACCATAGTACGGTCATCATTGTCATCCTTGTATTGCCCGAATTCCAAGGGACCTGCAGGTATCCCAATCACTACTCTAGTACCCTCATCACTACTATAGTACTATCACCACAGTCCTCATCCTTCTACTGCCTGACTTCCAGAAGACCTGCAGGTACCCTCATCAGCCCCCATAGTACTATACTGCCCTCATCCTTCCACTGCCCAGTTTCCAGGAGACCTGCAGGTACATCATTGGCCTCATAGTACCCTCATCGCTACCATAGTACAGTCATCATTGTCGTCATCCTTGTATTGCCAGAATTCCAAGGGACCTGCAGGTATCCCAACCACTACTGTAGTACCCTCATCACTACTATAGTACTATCACCACAGTCCTCATCCTTCTACTGCCTGACTTCCAGGAGACCTGTAGGTTCGTTATCAGCCCCATAGTATGATCATCAGTGTCCTCATCCTTCTGTTGCCCAACTTCCAGGTGACATGCGGGTACATCATCTGCCCAGTAGTATCCTTCAACAGCCCTCATAGTACTATCATCACTGTCCTCATCCTTCTGCTGCCTGGCTTCCAGGAGACCTGCAGGTACATCATTGGCCCCATAGTGCCCTCATCACTACCATAGTACGATCATCAATGTCCTCATCCGTCTATTGCATGACTTCCAGGAGACCTGCAGGTATCCCAATCACCACTGTAGTACCTTCACACTACCATAGTACTATCATCACAATCCTCATCCTTCTATTGGCCAATATCCAGGAGCCCTGCAGATTCATCATCAGCCCCATAGTACCCTTATCAGCCCCCATAGTATGATCATTATTCTCCTCATCATTCCACTGCTTGACTTCCAGGAGACCTGCAGGTACATTATCAGCCCTTCTAGTACTATCATCACTGTCCTTATCTTTTTACTGCCTAGCTTCCAGGAGACCTGCAGGTACCCTCATCGGCCTCATAGTACCCTTAACACCCCAATAATACCATCATCACTGTCCTAATCCTTCTAATGCCTGAATTCCAGGAGAGATGCAGGTGCCCAAATCACTCCCATAATACCCTCATCAGACCTATAGTACTATCATCTTCACTGTCCTTATCGTTCTACTCTCCCAACTTCCAGGAGACCTGCAGGTACCCCATCGCTACCATAGTACAATCATCACTGTCTTCTTTCTACTGCCTGACTTCTAGGAGACTTGCAATATGATAGATGCCCCATACTCCTGCTTCCTAATTTTCAGGAGATCTCCATCACCACCACCACAGTGCCCTGATCTCTGTCCTCATCCTTCCACTGCCTGCCTTGTATCTCCACTATACTATCCTCATCCTGCTGTGTCACCTCTATCTCTTTACTGTCTGACTCCTGAAAGTACCCCGTCCTTCCATTGCTCTTTGTCTCTGTTATACTGCCATCTTCATCAATATCCTTATATCTACCATATGTCCTCACTATCCCCCTACTGTCTGATTATTTTTTTTCAGGAGACCTGCAGGTACCACAACCACCATATCACAGTCCCCATAACCTGCACATTGTCTCCATCATTCTACTGTCAGACTAACAGGAGGCCTACTTTACCACCATACTACCCTCATTACTGTCCTCAACCCCCCTGTGTTCCCTTTATCCTTCTACTACCTGACTCAAGAAACGTGTGGGTACCCAGGTCACTCCATCACTACCATACCATTGTCCTCATACTCCCCTTGTCCTCTCTATACTCCTCCAGTCTGACTTGGGAGATCTTCAGGTACCCTGTTTCCTTGCTGCTATTTTGCCATTATTGTCGATATCCTCATATCCCTCTAATACCTGGTTTCCAGGGGAGCTGCAGCTACACTGTTAGGCTGGGTTCACAGTTCACACTGATGTGAATTAGATGTTGTTTTCCACGCATCCAATTCACATGATGGGAGACTGTGACTGGCTTTCAAAGGAACCGGTTCACACAGCTCCGGGGCGGCCGCAGAGCGGCTTGCACAAGGATCTTGTGCGTCTTTGGCTCCATTTCGGGTCCGAATTCAGGCAAAAATTTGGGCCTGGCTTGTCCCTGAAATGGAGAACAGGGATGCACCGGACCCCTGCTGTAAGTCGCGACCCAGCCTAAATCAGATAAATCTTTATTAGAAGATGTGTGAGTGTTTTTTGATTCTGCGATTATAAACATGTCCTAACCCTGCCCCTTGCCGCTTTGCTTTGAATCCTAAAACTTGTACCAATCTTTCCTATTTGCAGGAAAAAAAACGTTTGGTTTGCACCATTAATTTTACTTCTATCCACTCACTCGTCCTCTCTTCTGTTTTAGAGATTTTAATTTTATACCAATCCTTTTGTACTTTGTGCCTAACTGACAGAAATAACATTCCCTTCTGCTGTATCTTTTTATACGATCATCTTTTACACATTACGACGCTTGCCTACCTTTACATCAGTCTTTTCCTATTCCTTCTCCTTAATCTGTCTCCTCCCTTGACACCCTTTGTCATTCCTGTTATTTCCTTATCTTTGCCCCTCCCGTATTATCCTGTCTCCTCTACCATTGCTTCCATCACCCACCTTATCACTTCTGTTTTTGATGCCTTTCATTACCTTGTTACTGTCATCAGCTATTACCCCTCTATTTTCACCCATCTGATGATGCGGATTACTTTATATCCCTCCTTGCCACAGGGGTTGCATGCCCCTTTTCTGTCACTCTGTGTCATTTAACAAAAGTAAGTGGACTTTTTCGGTTTCAGGGGTTTCGTTAAGCAAGCAGAAGATATCAGTGTCAGTCGACGTATGAACACACTGACCTTGAACCGACATACAGAAATCTTAGAGATCTTGGAGATCCCACAGTTAATGGATACCTGTGTGCGCAATGGATATTATGAAGAAGCTCTGGAGCTCGCTGCTTATGTTAAACGCCTAGAGAAGAAACATTCTTCTATACTTGTCATCCAGGTCAGTTTCATTGATAGTCTGAAAAATTCCAGAACTATTTCTCTTATTTTTAGTAAGAATTGTTGACGAAAACTAATGGTCATGTGTGTCCTTTAAAGACTGCATTCACCTCTCTCAACATGTTACACCTGTATAAGGTGTAAAATGTAACACACCCCCCCCCCCCCCCACTAGCATCCCCCACTAGCATCCCCCACTGACAGCGGGCACAGGGGATGTTCTCACCGCACCTGCAGTCACAATTATAAAAAAACAGCAGGGCTCTGCCCACATGGCCATGTCATTCATTCATAGTTTCCTGTGAATGAATAGACTACAAGTAACGTCAGCGTTTGCATTGCCGTTGTAGTTCTCAATGAACTGTGAGGGCGCTGGCGAGCACTCTTGAAGTTCATTGATCTTCCCGATCTCTAGTAACTGCCTGCCCATATCGGAGGAATGGGCAGACAGCTATCCTGAGAGTCTGAAGAAGCCTGACATTGCATCCTGTCTTGCTCTGCAGACTTCTTTTTTTTTTTTTTTTTTAAGCTGTAAAAAAAAGTGCATTTTTTTTTTTTCAAAAGGTGAACTTATAAAGCTGAGCACCAGTCGGCTATAAAAGACACAAATGAATGCAGCTCTATGTATTATTACATCAATAAAGTGAAACTCCACCCAAAAGGTGAAGTTCCACTTTAAGGACTCATCCCCCGCTCCTCTTGCACAATTAGCACTTTTGAGGAGCGCGGGGGGGAGCAGGTACCCCATTTTGACAGTTACCTGCTTCCACTTCTGTTCCGAGCAGCGCGTGCTAACGGAAGTTCTCCTCCCTCCCCCCCTGCAGTCTTCCGGGGACACTGACAGGTCCCAGAAGACTGCATCCACCAGCCAGGTGGACTTGAGGCACAGTGGGCACCCGGCTGTTAAGCCGCATGCTGTCACAGCCGGGTGCCCATAGTGAAGATGCCGGCACCGCCGAGAAAGGAAGAGGACGACTGGGGTGAGCTCACCACTGGACCGTGGGACAGGTGCGCGTGTGTTTTTTTTAAAAGTCAGCAGCTACATTTTTTTTTTTTTTTTTTTTGTAACTGCTGACTTATTTTTTTTGACAGGTGCCTAGAGATCATCTTTAAATGTAATTATTTTAAATGCAAGCAAGGAAGGTATCTGACTGACTTATCAGCCTATTGCAGTCCCATGTACAGCAGAGCTCAGATTGGGAGAGGGGGGACCGGCACAAGAATCTAGTCAGTTGTGCTGTAGTGCTCATATTCAAACAAGAAGCATACTAATAGGGAGCAGGATGAGTATATTCTAGTATGCTGCTGCTTCTTTGACTGTCCAACCACAAGGCAGGGGAGGGACATAACCTGTAAGTGGTAGTGAACTGCAGCAGAAAAAGAAATTGGGTCGTCTGAAGTTCTGCCCTGCCAAACACGGCTGAGCTTTGTGGCAGAGTTGGGCAAATCTCAGGATTGGATGGACGAAAATACAAAACCCTTGGCAAGTTAAACAACTTTTTTTATATGTAGTTAATTTGCGTGTTTGGCTGTTTTGTTTAACTTTTTTAGTTATTTCTAGTACATATACACAAAAACGACAAATGTCAGAGAATTTGTTTTCCTACACAGTGGGGTTTATTTACTAAAGCTGGAGTGCACAAATCAGCCAATCAGCTTCCAGCTTTTTTTGCCAAAGCTTAATTGAACAAGCTGAGGTTAGAAGCTGATTGGTTTCTATGCAGAAGTGAGCTTGATTTTGTTCTCTCCAGCTGTAGTAAATGAACCTCAATGTCTGTGCGAGTGAACCTGTATCTTATATTTTTATGTATCTCTGCTGGAAAGAAACTTTGCAATGGGTGATATAACGAATTCCCATTTAAAAATGTGTGTATGTGTTCAGGGGTAAAATCCTATTTTCTTGCCGCTAAAAGACAAGTCCTCCCTGCCAATTTGCCATGGTTCTAGAATAGGACCAGAGTTCTGGTAAAATTTGCGTGGCTTTAGTTTTTTTTCTTCTCTTTTAGAAGAGATCTGAAATGGTACTGTACTCTTCTGACACTGTTTGATTTTCTGTTTTCTTGGCAGGGAATAGTGAATGAGGTCAGGCAATCTTCACAGCTCATGTTAAATCAGCTTCTGCAGCAGCTCCGCAGTAATATTCAGCTTCCGGCCTGCTTGCGTGTGATTGGCTACCTTCGCAGGATGGATGTCTTCACAGAGGCTGAGTTGCGTATCAAGTTCCTCCAGGCCCGGGATGCTTGGCTGCGATCTCTGCAGAGCTCCATCCCTCAGGATGACCCATATTTCCACCTGACTAAAACTATTGAGAGCTGCCGTGTCCACTTGTTTGATGTCATCACACAGTATCGGGCTATATTCTCTGATGAAGACCCCCTTCTGCTTCCACCTCCACCAAGCGGCCTACTTCCTGTGAATGAGTCGGCTATATTTCATAGTTGGGTGCTACAGAAGATCAGCGAGTTTCTGCAAGTGCTGGAAAGTGACCTTCAGAAGGGTGTAGGTAGCCGATTAGACTCTCTCTTGGGTCAGTGCATGTACTTTGGACTGTCCTTCAGCCGCGTGGGTGCAGATTTCCGTGGCCAGCTAGCACCTATTTTTCAGCGTGTCGCTGCTGAGAACTTTACAGGAGCAGCCAAGGAAGCCGTGGAGAAATTCCAGGAGGAGATGAACATGTATACATTGATCTCTTCCCCCATGGTAATGGGCACCAGTATCCCACCAGTTCCAACACCACATTCCCAGCCCGGAACCTTGCAGCCTCCTATGGTGCTTCTGGATTTCCCTCCACTAGCATGCTTTCTTAACAACATACTGGTGGCCTTCAATGACTTGCGTCTTTGCTGTCCGGTAGCTCTAACTCAGGAGGTGACAGACACGCTTCAAAATTCTTTGGAAAAGGTAATTTGTATGCTCTCCCTAGTCTTTGAACCAAAGATGCCATTCTTATGCATGCCTCTGTTCTCAGATCACAGGCACAATGTACAGAGCCAATCAAATTGGCTCTCTACCATGTGATTGCTGTGAACCAATTATAACAATCACAAGTTGTCAACAAAACTTCCCCCTTTCTCTTTCATTAATGATTTCTCTTCCAATGTACAATGTATAACTATAAGTAACACTGCTGCCACTGTCCACTAACAAAAGAGGACACAATGAGCAGTGAAGAGGCATATTGACCATTTGTCCCAGTTCACATATGTGCGATGACAGACATTGCTTGTGATTCAGAGCACACTGCTCTGCAAATCACATGCGATGTCTGTGCAATGCGAATTCAGCCATACAGATTGTATGGCTGAATTTGCATCGCATTCGGACACAACTTTTTTTTTTTTTGGGTCCGCACCAGAATCGGATTGCATGGGTGTTCATATGCGAACTGATCTGGGGGTGTCGTTAACTTTGTATTGACACCCCAGCGAGTCGCATATGGCAGTGTGCACTGCCTGTGAGTTGAATGCGATGCGGGAACCCGCAGTGGATTTGCAGAGTTCCCGCATCGCATATATGTGAACAGGGACTAGAAGGAGCACACTGACCTCCAGTGTTATGGGGAAGAAACACTACTGACCACCACTAGCTATACCTTCAAAAGAAAGCTCTGTCTCAAAAAGTGATATAAAATAGATTTAGGTACAGTTTCACATGTCAAACTATCACAACACTAAAAATGGCCTGGTAATGAAGGGCTGTATACAAGCTGGTACTCAAGTGGTTAAGTATGTATCTCTAATGTAGGTTGACATTATAATAAGGTATCTTTAACCCTTTCCTGTTTTGTGAAGAGGATATGTTAGTAAGTAGTGGTTCATACTATTGCAGTGCGGGAAACCGCATGTGATTTGGACAAGAACTGCATACCTGTTCAAATCACATGCGATTCTTTGCAGTGCGGTTTTAGCCATTAATTTTGTATGCACTGCAAGAAAAGTGCAGACACTTTTTTTACATGAGTATGTGTGTGCAAATGTTGTATATATGAGCTGTTAAATGTGAATGACATTTTTTGGACATTTTTTAGTTTGCCAGCTTATAATTAAAGGAGTTGTAAAGTCAGAAAGTTTTTTTTATCTGAACGCATTCTATGCATTAAGAGAAAAAGCCTTCTGTGTGTAGCAGCCCCCCCACCACCCCCTAATACTTACCTGTGCCCCCTCTCTGTCCACGAGTCCCTCAGCCGTCCTGGGACTCTCCCTCCTGATTGGCTGAGACAGCCATGGCACCATTGGCTCCCGCGGCTGTCAATCAAAGTCAGTGAGCCAATCAGGAGAGAGGGGCGGTGGGCCCGAATGGCAGCTCCATGTCTGAATGGACACATGGAGCTGCAGCTCGGTTCGGGTGCCCCCATGGCAAGCTGCTTGCTGTGGAGACACTCTGTAGGAGGGGCCAGGAGCAGGAATGAGGGACCCGAGAAGAGGAGGAGCCGGGCTGCTCTGTGCAAAACCAACTGTACAGAGGAGGTAAGTTTGGCAAGTTGTTTCGTTTGTAAAAACGTATTTTTTTTTTTTTTTTTAAATCAATTTAATGGTGTACCAAAGGAAAAAACCTTCTACTTTTTAAAGTGACCGCTAGTCACCAAGGATACTTATATTTTTTTTTTTTTTTTTTTTTTTAAGTAAGGTGCTTTATTTTACCTATTCTTCTATTGAGGTGATGGCCAACAATGTTTGACTTCTGTCTTCTCTACAGGTTGTGAAAACTATCCTGTCATTCCATCGAGCTGAGGAAGCTGCTTTCAGCGTTCAGGAAAGGGAACTGTTTGTTCAATTCTGCACCGTTTTCCTGGAGGACCTGACACCATATCTGAACCGCTGTTTACAGGTTCTCTTCCCTCCAGCTCAGAGGGCTCAAATTCTAGGTAAAAATCTCGATTTAGGGAAGACATGTAATCTCAGTAAGACAACTTGTTAAATTATGGGTTATACTGAAATAGAAAAAACTGTAAAAAAAAAAAAAGGTGCTCTCGTACACTGACTAACCATAGTGGAATTCAAATGTACATTAACATTGTAATTCCACATTTGAAGAGGGACAGGGATTAGGATCATTCTGGGAAAGTATCAGGTCTCATGCACACAGGACATTTGCCCCTCTCTCATAAGACGCCTTTCCTACTGGCTGCAGTGTTTTTAGCAGAAAAAATGCTCGATGCATGTAAATGCGATTTAGGCACGTCAAGCACTTGGGCATTAAAAGATAAGTTCAGGTTTTTATTTTTTTTAAGGATAATCCTTACCTATGTGGATGCAGCATCGGTCCCCGGCCAGCTCTAAGAGTGAGAACTGAGCGATCAAACACTGCTGATTGCTTGGTTCTCAGAGCTCCATGAGCAGAGAGCTGGTGACTTTCAGTTACCGCTGCCTGCTCTGCACCCAACCCCTCCCCCTCACTGGAGCACTGGACTGTGAAGGGGGGGGGGCAGGAGTGGCTGGCTTAGGCTCTCAGTGGCTCGCTGAAAGGCTGAGCCAGGTGCTGGTCCAGGGTTGTGGGTGGATCCCGACCCAGATTATTGCGATCTTTTCCCCAGCCTGGACCGGCTCTGTGACGTCAGCTGACAGTGGGCTTCAGCCCGCTGTCTGCTGCAAATGGGGCACAGAATTGTAGAATGAAGTGATCCAAAGGAGAAGTACAGCCAAGTGGTTCCTTCCACCAGCTTTATATGTCACTACAGGACATACAAGCCAGCATGAAGAACCACTGTGCCCAATGAAGGAAACATGTATTTGACCCACCTGCCTGGTCAAATATATACTGTGGCATTTAGAAACACAAGCCACTGGAAAGGTAAGTATATTGCCTCTTCATTTTATAGGTATGTTTTTTTTTTTTTTTTTCTTTTGCTGTTTTAACCATCTATGGACAGGGCAAATTTAAGACATGTAGGCATGGGGAAAGGGCAGGCCTCTCTGGTATTCAACTACTGTCATGCCCAGAGGCTGGTATCTGATGGATATATCCATATTGCTATTAGAAATAAAAATGTGGTCTGGTGTCCACAACTACCCTGTCCAATGCTGCCTACTTCCTTCACCAGGTCTTGGTGCATTTTAAGGATAGCTTCCCCTTTCTCTGCTTTCCTTTATAGGGCTACCTTCTGATCTTTATGGGATGCTCTATTCACAGAAGTCCCTCTTATTAAGAAATGCCCATGTACACTGCATCCAGAAAGTATTCACAGCGCTTCACTTTTTCCACGTTTTGTTATGTTACAGCCTTATACCAAAATTGATTAAATTAATTTTCCTCAAAATTCAATACCCCATAATGACAACGTGAAAGAAGTTTGTTTGAAATCTTTGCAAATTTATTAAAAATAAGAAACAAAAAAAATCACACGTATGTAAGTATTCACAGCCTTTGCTCAATACTTTGTTGAAGCACCTTTGGCACCAATTACAATTAAGTATGATGCTACAAGCTTGGCATACCTCTTTTTGGGCAGTTTCTAACATTCTTCTTTGCAGGACCTCTCAAGCTCCGACAGGTTGGATGGGGAGCGTCAGTGCACAGCCATTTTCAGATCTCTCCAGAGATGTTCAATTGGGTTCAAGTCTGGGCTTTCGCTGTGCCACTCATGGACATTCACAGAGTTGTCCCGTAGCCACTCCTTTGTTATCTTGGTTGTGTGCTTGGGGTCGATATCCTGTTGGACGACGAACCATTGCCCCGGTCTGAGGTCCAGGGCGCTCTGGAGCAGGTTTTCTGTATACTGCTGCATTCATCTTTCCCACGATCCTGACTAGTCTCCCAGTTCCTGCCACTGAAAAACATCCCCACAGCATGATGCTGCCACTGCCATGCTTCACTGTAGGGATGGTATTGGCCAGGTGATGAGTGGAGCCTGGTTTCCTCCAGACACAAAGCTTGCCATTCAGGCCAAAGCGTTCAATCTTAGTTTCATCAGACCAGAGAATTTAGTTTCTCATGGTCAAAGTCCTTCAGGTGCCTTTTGGCAAGCCCCAGGTGGGCTGTCATGTGCCTTTTTACTGTGGAGTGGCTTCCGTTTGGCCACTCTACCATACAGGCCTGATTGGTGGAGTGCTGCAGAGATTGTTGTTCTTCTGGAAGGTTCTCCTCTCTCCAGAGAAACACTAGAGCTCTGTCAGAGTGATCATTGGGATCTTGGTCACCTCTCTGACTAAGGCCCTTCTCCCCCAATGGCTCAGTTTGGCCCAGGAGCCCACTCTAGGAAGAGTCCTGGTGGTTCCAAACTTCACCCATTTACGGATTATTGAGGCCACTGTGCTCTTTGGCACCTTCAATGTTGCAAAAATTATTCTGTACTCTTCCCTAGGTCTGTGCCTCAAAAAATTCCTGTCTCGGAGGCCTACAGACAATTCCTTGGACTTGATGGCTTGGTTTGTGCTCTGACATGCACTGTTAACTGTTTGATCTTATATATTATATAAGATATTTCCAAATCATGTCCAGTCGACTGAGTTTACCACAGGTGGACCCCAATCGATTTTTAGAAACCTCTCAAGGATGATCAGTGGAAACAGGTTGCACCTGGGCACAATTTGGAGTCTCTTGGCAAAGGCTGTGAATACTTATGTACATGTGATTTTTATTTTTTTTTATCCCTCCCTCCCTTTTTTTTTTTTTTTTTTTTTTTTTTTTTTTATAAATTTGCATATATTTTAAACAAACTTTTCTCTCATGTTGTCATTATGGGGTGTCTATATACTTCTGAATGGCCAGCAAAAGAATGAAAACTGACCACGCTAACACAGATCAGCCTTTGTGCTTTGTGTGCTCAGTTTAGAACATGGAAGAAAGGTGACAGGATCCACCAGGTACTTATGATTTTTTTTTTTTAAACGCACATATGTGAACACGCACATAGAAAAAAAAATATATTAATTCGAGTAGCATACACTTTAAAGCTCCTTACACAAGGGGTGGACACCGCCAGAGTCTGCCTGCTTAGATGCGAATCTGTCTGCATAAGTGAAGCAGACACGGATCAGCCATCTGCCTGCTCATATCAGGGTTTAGCAGAGTGGACACAGACACAGCCCACTCTCCTTTGTGGGCAGTCGGATGTTTTTAGTCTGTTTTTAGCAGACAGGTCCGATTGGGTCCGCCTGAAAAACTGACATGCGGACCTGATTGGTCCACCTGTGTGAAGGGGCCCTAAGTCTTTTCAGAGTGCTTTGTATTGTACTGTATGGCATTGTCTTCAATCTAACCTGAAAGAGACCCATTGGCAAAAAAAGGCCATAAGTTATGTCTACTTCCCAGCTTGGTTGCATTGTTTGATGGGACAATATTGCCTCATTTCCACTGAGCGGATCGGTTCGGTACGGTACGCTAATTTGAGTGTTTCCATTATGAAAGTGGCCCATACAACCGAACCAAACCGCACCATTCCTGGTCCTGCTTCAGATGTAGGGCCATAGGA
Organism: Pelophylax lessonae; assembly: GCF_965119305.1. Taxonomy (NCBI): domain Eukaryota; kingdom Metazoa; phylum Chordata; class Amphibia; order Anura; family Ranidae; genus Pelophylax; species Pelophylax lessonae. The sequence continues at coordinate 180,603,571 of NC_138773.1, read as the reverse complement.
AATGGTATGGTACGGTACGGTTAGGGTGGAGCTACTGGCGTCACGCGATAGATTCCACTGATTGGCGGACAGGAAGACTTCAATGCTCACGTCAAATGAAAGAGCAAAACAAACGCCTCATTTGGTGTAAACCCCGCATTGTCACTTGTGGCCCGACTTGCAGTGGAAACGCTCACCTGAATAGACCGGACCATTCTAACCCTTCCAAACTGTACCGACCCAAACCGTTCCGCTCAGTGGAAACGAGGCATATGTAATGCTTGGATTTCAGCTTCTTATAGCTCCAAAGGCGAGCTTCTAGTACAAGATTTGCCATGAGATCAGGCTCAAGCTTGCAAGCACCAGGTTGTGAGAATCGAAAAACCTTTTTTAAACCATTTTGGAAAAGTTGCCATGTATCTGTCTGGCAAATGTATGTGTTATTAACGAGCATTCAATATGTCTTTCCAGGTGTGCCCCCTACACAGCTTTCTCGCTATGGCAACTTGGGTTCGATCAATGTCCGTGTCCTGCATGAAGCCTTGGAGGGACTATTGCCACAGAAGGAGCCTGTGCCTGTGCTTGTGACTGAGAGAGAAGCAGTGACCAGATCACCAACTGACTCTGTGCCAGAAAAACTCTTCGCACCACCCAAAAGTGTAGACGTGCCAGTGAAAGACAGTGAACAGACATCTACTGCTCTTACAGAGATGGCTATGCCTACAGAAGATAGCCAGTGACTGTTATTTTGGGAACATGGTGATGAGATGTGGGATTGGCCTGGTACTCAGAGAATAACGGGACACTCCAGCTATATTGGGTTCATATTTGTTTGGTGAATTATCCTACGTGATTACATGCATTGGAGCAATGAAGTTCCATTAATTCTGAATTGACCGCAACGCACTTTGCTGACATAATTGACCGCAACGCACTTTGCTGACATATGTCCACTGCACCAATGTGTGCCAGAAATGGTATAATCCACCTATTTTAGTATCAAATGAATGGGCTGCCTTAACATAATATCTGCACTCCAATAGTGCCCATAAAATTAAGTTAATAAAGGCTTTAGAAAAGAAAAAGAAAAACCTGTGCTACAAGTTTTAAACCCTCAGTCAGGGTTCACACTTACTAGCTGTGCTAGAAGTATTCTGTGCAATAAACCAGTGGATGTTCTCATATGGCTTTAGCAAAGTGCATTGTAGAGAATTTGCACTTAGAATTTTATTTTTCACTGAATGAGGCTCAGCAGGCTTGATTCATGAAAATGCGTTTTTTTTTTCATGCTTTTTGCAGAAATGCATTTCATCCTTTTTTTTTTCTCAAAAACGTCTTCCAGGACAGCCCATGAGACCTTAGGGCTCCTCCCCCAGGGACAGGAAACACATTCCAAAATTTAAATAAAAGGCGGTCCCTTCAGTCCTCACCTTCAGTATTTAGTGTTTCCTCCGGACAGGGGGTAACATGTTCCTGGAACTGAAGCTCCCGGTCTCCTGGACTGTCCACGGAAAGACTTGGAAAGATGCATCTCCTCTTGCCCATAGCGGTACCCCTTAAGTGCCGCAATAGGGGCTGACCGCTGTCTCCTGTTCTCTTGGCCACTCGGCAGGACCACGGATGTTGTCTTGTGGAGCGCTGGGGAGTCCGCTCCGTTTTTCGGCAGGTTCCTTGGAGCAGCAGTTCTGTGTACCCGTGAACCGCCGACTTCGAAGAAATTTGAAGTTGGCGCCAAAAGCGGAGGGGGCGGAACTCAGACGCGTCCACTCTGGCCTCACAGGAAGTGACAGTGTTACTTCCGGCGCAGTGACGACATCCGCGGGCGCCGGAAACCCTCGTTCCAGTTTCCGAAGGCGCGAACAGAGAGTTCAAATGGGCGACCGATGTTAGGGGAAACAGCAGTTGCTGGGACCACCATACAGAGCGATGGACACCACGGCAGCAACCGCACAGGCGGCGGAAGTCGGCTCTGGCATCGGCACCTCACAGGTAAGCAAAGGGGATATGTACACCCTATTTGCAGGTACCTGTTAGGAACTCCGTCTTTTCCTTCCCTTTCTCTAAATGTTTGTAAGGGCTGGGTTAAAAGAGCACCATTTCCCTCTTTTCTGTCCACGAGGTGGAAGGGAAAAGCGGGAGGAGGGGGGGGGGGGGGGTCACAAATCCCTAAATTAAAAACTGTAAATTTTTGTATCCTATCTTTTAGGCCAAGGATCAGGCCCCCAAAAAGAAATGTGCTGTATGCGGAGCAAAATTAAGTTCCTCTTGGAACAAAACAGTGGGCCGGGCATGTATAGAAAATCTGGTCAGAGATGACCCTACAGTCTCTACCCAGAGGATGCTGTCCTCAGTGAGAGATGAACTAACTAACACGTTCAGTTCATTCAGAACTCTCATGGAAAAAATGCAGGCACCAACCCAGATCCCCACCTCGGTTCAGATCCCGGTATCCCTGACCAAGCCATCACAAGGCTTTGAGGAGGAAGAATCAGAATCTTCCCACTCCTCTGTGGAGGGGTCAGGGGAGGGACCTAAAGATAATTCCTATGGTAATCCAATTTCAAACTGAGCTTGGAGGATGTGGATGACCTACTCAAAGCGGTATATGTCACTCTAGAAATTGAGGAGGAGAAAGTGCAGCTCTCTAAGCATGACCTTATGTACGCCAGTCATAAGAAACAGGCTAGAGTGTTCCCTGTGCATAGCTCCCTGTTGGATACAATTAAACAGGAATTGAATTCACCTGATAAGAAACCTTTCTTTCCTAGAAACTTGAAAAGGAGGTATCCATTTGACGACAGTAAGGAGCAGCCCTGGAACAAAATCCCCAAATTGGATGCTTCTCTTGCCAGAATATCCAAGGGAACTGACTTAGCATTTGAGGATTCAGGGTCACTAAAGGACCCTATGGATAAGAAAACTGACACCACATTACGTAGGGTTTGGGAAGCCTCCATTATGAGTTTAAAACCTGCCCTGGCATCCACCTGCATAGCCAGACACCTAGAGTTATGGCTATCTCAGATCCAAGCGCACATATCTGCCGGAAAATCAAGAGAACAGATTATAAAGTCATTTCCACTCTTGTTTCAGGCAGTAGGATTCTTAGCGGATTCTTCAGCTGAAGCTGTAAGAATGGCAGCAAGAACCTCAGCATTGGCTAACACAGCCAGACGAAGCCTATGGCTCAAGACATGGTCAGGGGATCTCACTTCTAAGTCACGCCTCTGTGGTCTTCCCTTCACAGGCGACCACCTCTTTGGCCCAGGCCTAACAGAGGCCCTGGAGCGCACAGCAGATAAAAAGAAGGGATTCCCAGAAAAGAAAAAGTACCCCTATGCCCCAAAGAATTTTCGTGGCAGGGGCAAACAGCAGAGATCTAATGAAACTCAGCAAACTTTCAAGAAACACTGGACTGGGCATAAAGGTAGGGGGAGGGGTAACATCTTGTTTAACCCTCCTCAATGCCCCAACAAACCCCAATGACTCCTGTCTCAAAGTGGAAGGGAGATTAAGGGCCTTCCTCCCACAGTGGAAGGGAATTACTTCCAGCCCTTTTATTCTGGATCTGGTAGGCAGAGGGCACAAACTGGAGTTTTGTCACCAACCTCCAGAAAGTACCATGATTACAAGTCTGCTCAGGGATCCAGCCAAGGCCACCGCCCTGAGTCTCCAATTAGGGGACCTTTTAGATCAAGAGGTGATAATCCCAGTCCCCAAGGAAGAACAGGGAACAGGGTTTTATTCCCACATCTTCGTGATACGAAAACCTTCAGGAAGTCATCGGTTGATCCTGAACTTACGCAATCTAAACCTATCAATAGCGTACAAACATTTTCGCATGGAATCAATATACTCCATAGGGAACCTATTGTATCCAGGGTGTTACATGGCAACCCTGGATCTAAAAGATGCGTATTTTCACATCCCGATACACAAATCCTACCAGAAGTTCCTGAGACTGGCAGTAAGGATAGGACTAGAAGTCAAACACTTCCAATTCCAGGCACTACCCTTCGGGTTATCCTCAGCCCCACGGATCTTTACCAAGGTCCTGGGGGAGGCACTAGCCCCACTAAGACTAAAGTCCATCATGATCACCCCCTACTTGGACGACATCCTGGTAGTGGCAGAATCATACCAGAAACTGAAGGCAGACCTCCGAATAGTTCAGGAATTTCTAACTTCCCTAGGCTGGATCATCAACAGGCAAAAATCCTGCCTAATACCCTCGCAGAGAGTAACTTACCTCGGATACGAGATTTCCTCTCGGGATCAGATGATCTTTCTCCCTCAGTCCAAGATAGAGAAAATGGACCAGATGGTAGCCTCCTTGCAGACCAATTCATGGGTCTCTCTGAGGGACATTACAAGGGTAATAGGCTTGATGACCTCCTGTTTCCCAGCAGTCCCCTGGGCACGATTCCAGCAACGTCCACTCCAACAATTCTTACTAAAGAGTTGGGACGGACGGCCAAGTTCCTTGGAACAAAAAGTAAGGATTCCCACCAAAATAAAAAGAACTCTTTGGTGGTGGAGATCCTCTCTTCACCTATCAAAAGGGCTAGGCTGGACCATCCAGGTGTCACAGAGGATCACCACGGATGCAAGCGCTTCCGGATGGGGGGCATATCTGCAGAGCAAATGGGTGCAGGGAACATGGTCCCCATCACAGATAAAAACTTCATCAAACCAAAAGGAACTTATGGCGGTCCAAAAGGCCTTAGAGTTTTTTCAGGTAGATGTAAAGGGAAGCCATCTACAAATCCGGTCAGACAATATAGCAACTGTGGCGTACCTGAACAAGCAGGGAGGTACTCGAAGTCAGGGTCTACAAGCCATAGCACAGAAGATTTTTGTCTGGGCCGAACGGAATCTAACATCCATCTCGGCTATCCACCTGAAAGGGACGCAGAATTGTCTAGCAGACCATCTCAGCCGCCACCAGGTGAATCAGGACAATTGGTCCCTCAACCCAGAGGTATTTGCAAATATCACAACCTCATGGGGTCTTCCAGTAGTGGACCTATTTGCTGCCCAGGCAAACAAGAAAATAGAAAGATTTTTCTCCATAACTCAGGGGGATCAGGCATTAGGCATCGACGCCTTCGCCTACCCCTGGAAAGTCAAACTCTGTTACGCATTTCCTCCGGTCAGATTGATCCCACAGGTCCTTCAGAAATTCATCCAGGAAGACACAGAGATGATCCTGATAGCCCCATACTGGCCCAAAAGGCCATGGTTTGCACGCCTTCAGGCTCTAGCGACAAAACCTCCAATGGTCTTACCCTGGAGACCGGACCTATTGACACAAGGTCCGGTGGTCCATCCATACATCAGGACCCTAAACCTGACGGCCTGGTATCTGAGGAACAGATACTAGGCTCTCAGGGGTTCTCAGACAGAGTAATCCAAACATTAACCAGCTGTCGAAAGCCAGTCACAAGGAAGATGTATGCTAAAATCTGGAAGAAATTCAATTTTTGGATGATGGAGAATCAGAGACAATCTCCAGATATACCAACCATCTTAGAATTCTTTCAAGAGGGCATCGACAAAGGTCTCTCCCTGGGAACTTTAAAGGTACAGGCTGCCGCCCTTAGTGTCTTTCTTCAGTTTTCCCTTAGAGAAGACCCAAATGTGAATAATTTTTTCAGAGCAATTGCCCGGACAAGGCCGACCGTGATAAAAACGTGTCCAGCTTGGAATCTATCCTTGGTACTTCAGGTTTTGGTAACCAGTCCATTTGAACCCTTGGAAGATTTGTCAGAAAAATTGCTCACCCTAAAAACTTTATTTTTAGTAGCTATAATTTCAGCTAGAAGGGTAAGCGAACTACAGGCTCTCTCAATCAGAGAACCTTTTCTCATGATTTTTGATGACAGGATTGTGCTAAAAACAGATCCAGGGTTTTTGCCCAAAATAGTTTCTTCCTTTCATAGGACTCAGGACATAGTTCTTCCTACATTTTGTAATTTCCCAAATAACGATAAGGAAAAAGAATTCAGTTGTTTAGATGTCAGAAGAGCCCTTCTGAGATACCTGGAGGTGACTAAAACCTTCAGGAAAAGTGATACTTTATTTATACAGTTTTCCGGCTCCCATAAAGGGGAAAAAGCTTCTAAAGCCACCTTAGCAAGATGGATAAAACAGGCTATCACATAAGCCTATCTAGTGAAGAAGGTGACTCCACCTTTCATTAATGCACACTCAACTAGAGCTTTGTCCACGTCTTGGGCTGAAAGGGCCGGTGCCTCACCAGATCAGATCTGTAAGGCAGCTACCTGGTCTAACTTTTCGACCTTTGTTAGACATTATCGCCTGGACCTCCTCTCTTTTCAGGAACAGGCATTTGGTCGAAAGGTGCTCCAGGCAGTAGTCCCTCCCTAGACTGGTAAGTTTCTTGCTCATCGTCTTATGGGCTGTCCTGGAAGACGTTTTTGAGAAAAGCGGAGTTATACTTACTGGTAACTCCTTTTCTAGTAGTCTTCCAGGACAGCCGGATTCCCACCCGGTTTATCTGGTATTATGTATAATGTATGATATGTGTGTATATATATCTATATATGTATGTTTTACAGAATGTCCTACGGTTCTCATGAAATACTGAAGGTGAGGACTGAAGGGACCGCCTTTTATTTAAATTTTGGAACGTGTTTCCTGTCCCTGGGGGAGGAGCCCTAAGGTCTCATGGGCTGTCCTGGAAGACTACTAGAAAAGGAGTTACCAGTAAGTATAACTCAACTTTTTTTTTTTTTTTTTTTCAGAATGCATTTTTGTGCCTCTGCATTTTTGGAAAAGGTTGGGGACTTTTTTTCCTGCAAAATGCAGCGTTTTGCATGTAATAGACTTCAATGGACCTGCATCCAAAACGCAATACTGCGTTTTTTTAAATCTGCCCAACAACAAATCCCCCCCCCCCCCCCAAAATGCAAATCGCGGTTAAAAAAGAAAGCACAGCAAAAAGCACTACAGCATTGCTCAAAGGCAACATGCATAGGTATTGATCTGCAGGGGATTTTCCCCAGAGCTTGTTTGTAAAGAATACCCAATCACATGCAAGGGGAAAGAAAAAAACCTTTTTGCTTACATGTGGTTTGATAATCGAAGTTAGCAGAGCTTCACCCCATTTTATGAAGATTTGGGGATAATTCACTTGCAGAGGAGTGAAATGCACTGCAGAGTAAGCAGCCTATTTACCTTTAGTAAACATAAAAGTTCATTTAACTTTTAAATACTGAAAAAAGGCTCTTTTATCTACAGAAGAAACCAAGGATCAAAAAGCTGTGTGTACACGTGAATTGTCCTCTTGTCATTGGCACACTGACACCCTCTTAAATACAGAAGTATGTTAGGCCTGATTTAGACCTATGCATTTTTATTGCTTTTTGCATTTTACAGATTTGCACTACAGAGCGTGTTCCGTAGGAAACCGTATTAAATGGACTGATCCATAGATGTGAATCGGGCCTTAGACTGGATTCACACTAATGTGTTTTTTCATGCTTTGTACAGAAATGCATTTAATTTTTTTTTTTAACATGGGTTCCTAAGGAAAACGTTTTTTTCCTGCAAAATGCAGCATTTTGACTTCAATTGGCCTGCATCCAAAATGCAAATATTGCGTTTTTTTTTTTTTTTTTTTTTTTTCCAAACAGTGAGTTTATTGAAAACTTTAGTGCAGTACAATTAAAATAGCTCAGTAAAAGAGAAACTGAACAAGTACAACAATACACACAGTGTACAGTAAATAAAGATTGGGAAGGGCAACAGCCAAAATGCAGGTATACAGAGTACAACCGGTTAGTGCTAGCCAATATAGTTCGGTAGTGGAGCATGAAGATAAACAAAGACAGAAACCATGTAAGGCGGGCAGTGTTCAGAACAAACTTATACATTAGTGTCTGGACAACTCATCCACCTGTCCCAAATTTAATCTAACTTGGCGGGACATCCTCTGTGTTTATAGAGCAATTTGTGAAAGGGAATATTGGTATTCACCTCACGTATCCACCTAGCCAAGGTTGGGGGATCGCTGCGCATCCAAGTCCTAGCTATCAGTTTCCTAGCCACAAACAGCGTCTCAAAAATATTGCGTTTTTAACCGCGATTTTAGTTTTGAAATCCACCCAACAACAAGTTTTCCATAACGCAAATCGCAGTAAAAAAAATGTGGAAAGCACTACAGAAATGCTCAAAAGCAACATGCATAGGTATGAATCGAGCCTTCGCTGCCTTTGCTGAGCAGGAGACTTCCAAGCAACTGGCATTTTTAGAGGGTTCAACAATAGCAGCCTCAATATCTCTCCTGGTTTCTTTTAGGGCTCCTTCAGACCTATGCACGGTAAAATGTGAGTCATCATTATGTACAGTAACATAAATATCACAGGTGGATTTATGAAAGGCAAATAGACTGTGCAGTTGCACTCATTTTCCCCAGAGCTTAGTAAATGTGGTAAGGCTTTTTTTTTCTTGGACCTTTTGGATATTCTTTACAAAGAGAAGCTTTCCCATATTGCATTTATTAAGGAAAATAAGTGCAGCTGCACTTGCGATGTGCACAGTCTATTTGCCTTTAGTAAATCAACCCCACAGGATTATTAACCACTTTAGAACCGCTCACAGTAATACTACTGCGGCAGAGTGGTTCGTTATCGTCCAGCGACGTAGTATTAACGTCGTTAGACACTCCCCCTTCTGGGCGGCGCTTGCGCGCCGCCAGAGGCTCGCTCCCGCTGTTTTCATTCACAGCGGGAGTCGGGCCAGGGGAGGAGCAGCGGCGATCGCCGCTGCTCTTACCCGATCGTCGGGGATCGAGTCTGGAGATCCGCCCGCTGTGTGTAAACACAGCGGGCGGATCTCCATAGTGACAGGGAGTGACAGATCGGACTGTTCAGCATAGCTGGACATCCGATCTGTCCATGACTCACACAGTCACCTCCCCCCCTACACGTCAGTAAGCACCAGGCATACATTAACCCCTCCCTCTCCAATAAAATTAACCCCTTCCCTGCCAGTGTCATTTTTACAGTAACAGTGCATATTTATAGCACTGATTACTGCAGTAATGTCACTGGTACCCCCAAAAGTGTCAAAAATGTCAGTCAAGGGTCCGATCTGTCCGCCGCAATGTCGCAGTCCCGCAAAAAAAATCGCAGATCGCCGCCATTACGCGTTAAAAAAAAAACACCAAAAATGACAGAAATCTTTCCCTTTGTTAGTAAACGCAATAACTTTTGCGCAAACCAATCAAAATACGCTTATTGCGATTTTTTTTTACCAAACATATGTAGCATAAAACAAATTGGCCAAAAATTTTTAAAAAAATTGGTTTTTACATCTTTTTTGGGGGGAATTTCATATAAAAAAATGTTAAAAATATTGTTATTTTTTCAAAATAAACGCTCTTTTTTTGTTTATAGCGCAAAAAGTAAAAATCGCACAGGTGATCAAATACCACCAAAAGAAATCTCTGTTTGTGGGAAAAAAAGGACGTAAATTTCGTTTGGGTACGGCGTCGCACGACCGCGCAATTGTCAGTTGAAGTCGCACAGCGCCGAATCGCAAAAAGTGGCCTGGACGGAAGACAGCAAAATCCTCCGGTGGTAAAGTGGTTAATCTTGAAAGTCACCTAAAACTCATTAAACGGATGTACCCTTGTTGCAGTGCACACCACATTGAACAGTAATTACACATATACCATTCCTTGAGCCAATTCATCAGAAAAAAAAATGGTGCAGGTCTGATTTTGCTTAATTGTGGTGAAAATGTGGTGTGGTGAGAGATAGAGATATATACAGGAAAATAAAATGTTAATTATTAAAATAAAATAAATATTTTAATATTAAATATCGAAACACTGTACAAGAAAAACACAGAACACTCATAAAAGTGTTCAGGTATTTTTTTGGGCTTGAAAACTACCCTTCAGAACATGACTTTGGAGTGTTTTTTTTTTTTTTTTTTTTTTTTTTTCTTCCCTGCCACTAAACTCCTAAAAAGCCTATAGTGTGCATAGACACATAAGCTAACATAGAGGGGAGTTTAGAGGCAGAGAAAAAAAATACCAATCAAATGCCTGTAGAAGCAGCTTATTTGAACTGCAGTGTGCATAAGACTTTAAGGTGGTACTTAAAGCAAAATAAAAAATGAAATACTGTATATGATTCAGTCTGTCACCAGCACTAACAAAGCAGCCTTTAGTTTTCTGAGTCCCCCTGTAACTTTAGCTTTTTACTTGTTGATTCTGCAGTTATTTTTAAGCTTCCTTTAAAGCACATAAGTCACACACAAGTGTAAAATATAAAACTACCTGCGCTGCTCCCCGAACCAAATAAGTATATATATATATATATATATATATATATATATATATATATATATATATATATATATATATATATATATGTATAAATAAATATTGTGCTTAAGGTGCTAGTGCTTAACTCAATATGCGTAATACCTATATCAAAATTACCAGTCCATATGTATAACAAACGTGAATAAATAAATAAATATGACACAATAAATGTGAAAAATTACCAGTCCATATGTATAACAAACGTGAATAAATAAATAAATATGACACAATAAATGTGAACGGTTGTTTTCTTCTTGTGCTCAGAAGATTAAAAACAGTGACAGTCTTTGTGCATAAACATAAGTCCAAAGTGCTGCGTGCTCATATATAAAAAGTGCTGGTGCTCTTTGTACACGAGTAGGTGCTCCCCTCTTGGTCCCCTACTCACCAGAAGCCAAATAATAAAGCGCTTTCAAAATATCCTTTGAAGATAAATGCCTTATTGGACCACCAATTCAACAGCTTTGAAGGTATACTGTAGATCACAACATCCAGGTGATGCTCAAAAAAGAAAGAGATGCTGGCATCGTGAAGTATGTAAAAACTTTATTCGATGCACACAATACAGGTTACACTTACAATTTAGCAGAGGTTCACACGCCTGAAAACCATCCCACGGGTCGCCACTCAGAAGGCTGTCCTCACTCCCCGTGTCTCCGTAATCCGGAAGCTGGATGCAGTCAGGCGTAGTATATATTCGGACGAATAGCTTGACGCGTTTCGCTCCTCGCACAGAGCGTTATCAAAAGCCTTTTGCCTGAACCACATCCAAAGTATTTAGTGCAAATTCCTTAGGATGTTTAGGTTTAGGACACAAGGAGGGTAGCACAATATCCTCATTTAAGTGGAAACTGGAAACAACCTTCGGAAGGAAGGACCTGATCCCGGACGAAGCACAACTTTATCCCTGTGAACCTCCAGCTAGGGAAAACGACAGGACAACGCCGCCAGTTCCAGCACCCTGCGTGCAGAAGTAATAGCCACCAAAAAGGCCACCTTCTGGGATAAGGTAAGCAGGGGAATCTTACATAGTTGCATAGTAGGTGAGGCCGAATAAAGACAATAGTCCATCCAGTTCAACCTGTGTAGGTGTGTGTGGCTGTAATCATCTCACATACCCCTGAATGTTCTGATCCTTGAGATGTACGTCTAATAGTCTTTTGAAAGCCACCATACTACCCGCAGAAACCACCTCTTGTGGTAGAGAATTCCACAATCTTGTAGCCCTAACAGTTAAGAACCCCCCACGTTGCCTGAGGTTAAAACGCTTCTCCTCTAATCGCATTGTATGCCCCTGAGTCCTCATGCAATCCCTTCGACTGAACAGCTTTTTTTCTAAGCTGAGATCCCCATTGAGATATTTAAAAATTGCTATCATGTCCCCCCTCAGGCGTCTCTTCTCCAGGGAGAATAAATCAAGCGATTGCAGACGCTCTTCATAATCAAGGTCCTCCAATCCCCTAATTAGTTTAGTTGCCCTTCTCTGGACTCTCTCCAGCTCCAACACATTCCTTCTGAGGACTGGCGACCAGAACTGGACAGAATACTCCAGATGCGGTCGGACCAGAGTTTTATAAAGTGGAAGGATTATAGTCTTATCTCTGGAATACATCCCTTTCTTTATGCATGCTAATATTCTGCTAGCCTTGGCAGCTGCCGCTTGACATTGCATGCTGTTGCCTAGTCTATCATCAACCAAGACTCCCAGATCCTTCTCCATTTTTGATTCCCCAAGGGTTCCCCTCCTAACGTGTATTGTGCTTTTATGTTTCTAGTCCCCAAGTGCAAAACCTTACACTTCTCTACGTTAAACCTCATTTGCCAAGTCGTTGCCCACTCCGTTATTTTGTCCAGGTCATCCTGTTGGATATCTGCTTCATGCTGTGCAGTTATTGCCCTGCCCAATTTTGTGTCATCTGCAAAAACTGATAACGAACTACTGACCCCGACCTCAATGCTGTTTATGAATAAATTGAACAAGGTTGGTCCCAGGACTGAGCCTTGGGGGACCCCGCTTACTACCTCAGACCAGTCTGAGTATGCGCTGTTTATTACCACCCTTTGGACACGCCCTTTTAGCCAGTTCCGTATCCAAAAGCAAACCCTGCTGTCGATACCTGCAGACCTTATTTTATAAATTAGGCGCTTATGGGGAACTGTATCAAACGCCTTAGCGAAATCTAGGTACACCACATCCACTGGTCTGCCCCTATCTAGCTCACAGCTCACCTCCTCGTAGAATGTTAAGAGATTGGTTTGACAAGAACGCCCATTTGTAAACCCGTGCTGGTTACTACTGATGATGCTGTTGTCTTTAGCAAACTCTACGATATAGTCCCTTATCATCCCCTCCAGAAGTTTATATACTACTGATGTCAGACTGACAGGCATATCATTTCCCGGTATATGCCTCTGACCCTTTTTGAATATTGGAATCACGTTTGCTTTCCTCCACTCCCCTGGTACATCTCCTGTCCTAATACTGTCCGCAAAGATCAGGAACAGTGGTCTGGATATAACCTTACTGATAATCTCCCGAATATTTTCAAAAGGAGGTTTCTGGAGAATCGACAGAACCAAATTAAGGTCCCAAGGTGGCAACGGCGGTCGCACCAGAGGTGCCAAGTGTTGCACCCCCTGGATAAAGTGAGTGCCAAACATAACCTGTGCCGCAGTCGCAGCTGCGTCCTCCATTTTTAGGGTCTCACGCACAGATACAACCAGTGCGTCCACCAGCGCCTTTCTTGCTCCGTGGCGGAGGGAGAGGTGTCATCCTCACTATCAGAGGAGACAGGGCATGAGGCAGTAGCCCCCTCAGGGAGACCCACGTCTGCGGTGGCTGAATCAGATTCAGAAACTGACCCATCAGTTGAGGCAGGGGTAGGCGGGGGATGTTTTTTGGTACTTCGCCCCTTAAAGGCTGCCTCCACCCGGGACACAAAAGATTCCAGGACCCTCAACAGTGCATCTATGGATGGCTGGGATCCGGAGGGCCCTGCGGTCAGGTGGCTTAACATGTTCCACAGGGTCCATGTCGCACCAGGGGAACCCACAGAAAAAGCTTGAAAAAAAAAACGTTTTTTTTTGTTAGAAACGTCCCACCGCGATTAAGCTCCCCCAAGAGGTCAGCCACAAAGCACTGAAGACCCTCAGCAGAGAGAGAGAGAAACCCCCCAGACTCACCACCCGCACCAGAGATGAACCAGGAAGGCCCAGGATGTATGTACAACACGTGTCTGCAGCGATCTTGATCAGAAGAAAAAAACCTGAGTGTCAGCACTAGGGAATAGGGAGGGGCTCCACCGCCAAAAAAACGCCTCTAGGGACTCCAAAAACATGACCGCCATTGATTTTCAATGGAAAGCTGCTGCAAAATGACTGCCAGGTTACAGAAACATGGCCGCTGATCCTATGCAGCACATGGGCCACAAGAAAATGACGGCCCCGCGTGGCCTGCGGAATTCTGGGGACCCCCCAGCCTCCTGGACAAGATCAACAGGATGAGGGGCCCTGGTAGTGACAGGTGAGTCCCCCCTGCACAATCTATCATCCAGTTGCCTGCGGCGCACCCGCCCCCATTTTTGGCATGACACCTGGTCCCAGCCCCTCAGGGTTAGCTGCAAGCGCCCCATATCCCCAGTAGGTGAGGGGGGGAAGGGGGACAGGTAAGGAGGGGTGCATGACAGGACAGAGGGGAATCCCGGGGGTCCGACCGTCCCAGGAAAGGGCCCACGTCCACCCTAAAACCCACCAGGGGGAGAGGGGGGAACAATTACTCACCATACCTGGAACAGGCGGGCACCATCTCCTGACAGAACCCCTTTCCACCGAAGTGGGGGGGGGGGGGGCTGTTGGTCAATAGGAACACTGTGACTGGGGCCTAGACCTGGCGAGATGTTTACCTCGCAGGGCCAGTCCCCATCTGGTGGGACTATGTCACGGCCAACCTAGTGTGGAGCTGGGGTCTGCGTGCGCTTGCTGGGCATGCTGGGTTGACCACTGGGTCTATATATCCAGCCTGTCACCCAGATCCGGCTTAGTTGCTTGAAGATCTCACAGGAAAAGAATCCAGAGAAAAAACGAACTAGAAAAAAACTTTTTGCCAGGACCACAGACCCCAGCAAGGAACTAGGTCCTTACTCCAGACTAGGCAGATTAAAACTGACATCCTATAGCAGAGAGGGGGAGTATACCTCCTGGGACTTTCCATAGGCGTAGCCAGAACTTTTCTCTGCCTAGTGTCTTACTCCTGTAGGGGGCAGTATAACCCTACTGTTATGAAGAACAGAGACTGTGTCCCTCAATTTACGATAGAGAAAAAAACTGTTTCTGTAACTATTAATAGGTTAGCTGGAGTTTGGCTTTATCTTGTTAGTCACTTTTATAAAGTCCATCGAAATGTTATAATTCATCTAACACTCCCATGCTAGGACAGGAAGTAAGTTACTGGCCAGATCACCAGGTGGAAACAAGAGAAAAAAGCCTAAAAAAATAAAACTAATGCCGCCACCACATTGAAACTATTGTAAAACTCTCATCATTTTTCTAGCTTAACACATTGAGCTCAATAAAGTAAACATTCCCCAGTAAACTACTCCAACTCACTCCAGCACTGGCACTGTACAACATTTAATGCTGCTGGCTCCTGCTCTCCCAGTGCTGCTTTCCTGAACTTCCAGACTCAGACAGTAACAATGTATACTACAGCCAGTCTGCTAGCTTGGAGGAACAGGGAAGTGCCTTGCCATCCTAGGCTCTGAGGTTCTGTGTTTTTATTGATGTACACAATGTAGGGAGACAACTCTAGTCCCTCAATGCAAGGGAGACTCCATAGGATACTGCAAAAGAAAGGAGCCCCCTGAAACTGAAAACCTGGAGCAACTGCCATGGCACCAGTTTAAACTGGAACATAGGCCAGTAAAAAAAAAAAAAAAAAATCAAGAAGCTGCATACTGTTTAAGTGAATAAATAAGCTTCTGAAAGTACTTAAACACTGAGGCCTTAATATCAGTTTAACCATTTCCCGCCCGTCATATAATAAAATGACGGCTGCATAGTAATTGCACTATGCTGACTGGGCGTCATATGACGTCCAGCAGGATAGGGGCGCACAGAGCGGCGATCGGTGGTGCGGTGTGTCACTCTGGCACACCGCATCTCTGATCCCGGTAAAGAACCTATGACGCAGGCTCTTTACCGTATGACCAGCTTTGTCCAATCACAGCTGGTCACATAGTAAATAGGAAGTGCTGTTGATCGGCTTTCCTCAGCTCGCGCCTGACAGGGGGGGTCTGTGCTGGTAATCAGAGCATTGATTACCAGTGCAGACCCTTAGGGGATGCCACTAGAGCCACTAGGAATAGCCCAACCATGGCCAACAGGGATGCCCACCCATGCCACCAGGTATGCCAATCAGTGCTCAGGGGGCCTGTCAGTGCCCTCCTCATCAGTGCTGCCCATCATTGCCATCTATTAGTGTCGCCCACCAGTGCCCATGATTGCCATCTATCAGTGCTGCCATTGCCGCCCATCAGTGCTGCCTATCAGTGCCGCCTATCAGCGTCCATCAGTGCTGCCTATCAGTGCCCACCAGTGCTGCATATTAGTGCCACATAGTGCCCATCAGTGCTGCCTATCAGTGCTGCATATTAGTGCCTCCTCATCGGTGCTTGTCAGTGTGGCCTCATCAGTGCAGGAAAAATGTATTAATTTACAATATTTATAACGTAAACAGAAAACTTTTTTTTTTCAAACTTTTCGGTCTTTTTTTATTTATTTAGCAAAAAAGAAAAAACCCTGCGGTGATCAAATACCACCAAAAGAAAGCTCTATTTGTGGGAAAAAATGACAGAAATTTGGTTTAGGTACAGTGTTGCATGACCGCGCAATTGTCATTCAAAATGCAACGGTGCTAAAAGCTGAAAATTGGCCTGGGCAGGAAGGGGGTGAAGTGCCCTGTATTGAAGTGGTTAAGGATTGGTAAACTGCAATATATTTTTCTGTTTTCAGGTTCAATACAGCTTTAATGCAACCACCATTAACGCAGTCAGTAAATCTCAACTCCAACCTTACCTTCACTCTTGCCCAGCTGTGCAATCCCCTCTCCTGTACTGAAATAGTTTTTTATGATTTCAGCGCACACTGGCAGTGTTTCATTTCCTGATTGGAAATTGTCCAGTATCAGCTAGCCTGACTGTCCCTAATGGTGCCTCCGCAGCCTATGTGGCATTACCTAGACTAGTCTGCATACAATTGAAGTCAGCCTAGGACTACCTACTCCTCCAAAGATAGAGTACACAGGATACACACCGTTCTGAAGCGAGCCTGCATGTGATCCTAGGCTACTAGATGCCCCTGAGTACCAGCTCTCTCCAAAGCTGCTTCCAGTAGAAATAGAAGACAAGAATAGTGGCACTCCAAAATGCAAAAAACAGGTGTCTGTTTATTTAATCCATACAGATAAAAAGATGAAAACACACAGCTTCAGTACAGCCAGTAAACGCGTTTCCCACGTCAGTGCTTATTCATGATTCATTTTTTTTACCAGTGGAAGACTTTCCCAGGGTGGAAGACATTATTTTTATGATGTAGTAAGTAGGGATGATCGAACTTTTCAAAAGTTCGGTTCGACCAGAACACCCGAACTTCCCGAACGTTTGGCCCGGATTTCAGAACCCCAATGGGACCCGAACTTCAGTAATCAAAAAACACCATTTTGAAGCCCTAAAACCCAATAAATGCCCCTAAAAAGTGCCTAGGGTTCTGGGTCATGCCCCAGGGACTATTAATCACACAAAAAAAGTTCTTAAAAATTGTAATTTTTGATAGAGAGCCAATTATTGAAAAAATTATTGAAAAAAATAAAAATGAGATTTCTTTTGATTTAGTGTCTGGGGGGGTCTAAAAAGTGTACCTGTGAAGTTTCAGCTCTGTAGCATGTCCAGAACCAGAAAAAAAAAGTTTGTTTGTATTAGAATTGCAATAGAACAGGATAGTGGCTCCGCTATTTTCACACCTTGCCGGTTTTGTAGCAGGCATTTTTTTGGGCATTTTTTGGGGGTCTTTGGAGGCAGGCATAACATCAGAACTTCTGTGTAGGGGTATATATATATACACACACATGTATGTATATATACACATACACATATATAGGTGTGAAAGTAGCAGAAACCTATGCTTGCGCTAATGAAATAATTAACACCCATATGGCTTCTCTGCTATAACACCTATATGTGTGTATGTGTATAAATACATATAAGTGTGTGTGTGTGTGTGTATATACCCCTAGCAAGCATAGGTTTCTGCTACTTTCACACCTATATATGTGTATGTGTATATATACATACATGTGTGTGTGTATATATACCCCTACACAGAAGTACAGATGTTATGCCTGCCTCCAAAGACGCCCAAAAAATGCCCAAAAAAACGCCAGCTACAAAATCGCCCAGGTGTGTTTTTGCAGCAGGCGTTTTTTTGGGGCTTTTTTGGGGGTCTTTGGAGGCAGGCAAAACATCTGAAATTCTGTATAGGGGTATATATACACACACACTTATATGTATTTATACACATACACACATATAGGTGTTATAGCAGAGAAGCCATAAGGGTGTTAATTATTTCATTAGTGCAAGCATAGGTTTCTGCTACTTTCACACCTATATATGTGTATACATACATACGTGTGTGTATATATATATACCCCTACACAGAAGTACAGATGTTATGCCTGCCTCAAAAGACGCCCAAAAAAACGCCAGCTACAAAAACGCCCAGGTGTGTTTTTGCAGCAGGCATTTTTTTTGGGCATTTTTTGGGGGTCTTTGGAGGCAGGCAAAACATCTGAAATTCTGTATAGGGGTATATATACACACACACTTATATGTGTTTATACACATACACACATATAGGTGTTATAGCAGAGAAGCCATATGGGTGTTAATTATTTCATTAGCGCAAGCATAGGTTTTTGCTACTTTCACACCTATATATGTGTATGTGTATATAAACATAAATGTGTTTGTGGATATATACAGTGGGTACGGAAAGTATTCAGACCCCCTTAAATTTTTCACTCTTTGTTATATTGCATCCATTTGCTAAAATAATTTAGGTTCATTCTTCTTCCTCATGAATGTACACAGCACCCCATACTGACAGAAAAACACAGAATTGTTGACATTGTTGCAGATTTATTAAAAAAGAAAAACTGAAATATCACATGGTCCTAAGTATTCAGACCCTTTGCTGTGACACTCATATATTTAACTCAGGTGCTTTCCATTTCTTCTGATCATCCTTGACATGGTTCTACACCTTCATTTGAGTCCAGCTGTGTTTGATTATACTGATTGGACTTGATTAGGAAAGCCACACACCTGTCTATATAAGACCTTCCAGATCACAATGCATGTCAGAGCAAATGAGAATCATGAGGTCAAAGGAACTGCCTGAAGAGCTCAGAGACAGAATTGTGGCAAGGCACAGATCTGGCCAAGGTTACAAAAAGATTTCTGCTGCACTTAAGGTTCCTAAGAGCACAGTGGCCTCCATAATCCTCAAATGGAAGACGTTTGGGACGACCAGAACCCTTCCTAGAGCTGGCCGTCCGGCCAAACTGAGCTATCGGGGGAGAAGAGCCTTGGTGAGAGAGTGTAATGTTCTGGTACCTCTGGTACCCTTATTCCACTTTCCAATTCAGTGTATGCGTCCCACCATTCTCTTCTGGTAGGTGCGCATACACCTTTAAGACCGATGCTGTCATCACTGAGCGCCGCAGAGCGGCTATTTCAACCGCCGGCGTTCTCACTCACATGTTCGTTCAACCGTCATGGTTGGATCGTCCCTGCCTGAAGTCAGCATACCAGATGTTACTCGCTCCTGTATCTTGCTACCTGAACTTGTTCCATATCTGATCCTGTGTCTCGCCACCCGATCACTCCCGGCATGCTGCTTTCACCCTTCTGTAATGTTCTGGTACCTTTGGGTACCCTAATTACTCTTTCATAAGTGTATGCGCCCCACCATTCTCTTTTGGTAAGGTGCGCATACACCTTTAAGACTGATGCTGTCATCACTGAGCGCCGGACTGGATGGCTATTTAGATCGCCGGCTCTCACTCACATGTGTTCGTTCAAACTGCTTTGTGCCTTGATGCTAACCTGTCTTGAAGCTCTCATGCTTGCAAGCATACCTCGCTGTCGGAACCACGCTGCGCTGATCCCTGTATCCCGCTACCGGATCATCCGCTCTTGCCGAACCTCTCCTCTGCTACATTGCTATTAGTGATAAGTACCCCACAGGAGAACCCTCTATAACCTTCATACTAAAGCTTACACTATCTAGCTCTGCATACTAAGGACTATTACTACATCTGCATTATCTAAGATTGCTAGCTCTTGAGCCTACTACCACCTGTTCTTGCACTGGGTTGATCTCTCTTGTATGTCCACCTGCTACTCTGTCATCTGCTACCATACATGATTGCTAAACCTATCTGCATCCCATCTGCTACTATCTTACTTTCAAGAACATTTCCTTTCAAGTGTCTGTCATCTACCATCTCTACCCAACCTGTCTCTTCAGCCTATCATCACTGTGTTACTATATACATAAGTCACTCTAGGAAACATCTTATTGAGTGTGTGTATTTACTTGCTGAATTGAGATCATCCACACATGATGAGTCATTGGGAGTTGGGATTGGTGTCTCAGCGTTTCTCTACATGACTACTGAAGTGGAATATTTCTGCAGCTGAAAATCCACA
This sequence comes from Pelophylax lessonae, assembly GCF_965119305.1. NCBI lineage: Eukaryota > Metazoa > Chordata > Amphibia > Anura > Ranidae > Pelophylax > Pelophylax lessonae. The sequence continues at coordinate 180,583,465 of NC_138773.1, read as the reverse complement.
TCATACATAAAACGCAGGAGCGTTACAGATTGAACGAACCACAAATGGATTCAGCAGAAATAACCACTCAGATGACACAATTAAAACAGCAAGTAACTGCGTTAATACACGCACTTGCTGAATTAAAAGAAGACAATCAGGCTCTGTCGCAGCAGGTAATTAGACTGACACAACTTACCACTGCTCAGTCCCCTGAACCCAAAATAAATCCTCCTTTGGTATTTACAGGCGATCGCAAAAAATTTTGCGAATTTAAAAACGCATGTGAGTTACTTTTCTTGCTAAAACCCCGTACCTACCTTACTGATCACATTAAGGTTTGTACTATTATTTCTTACCTAACAGGCGATCCTCGGGCCTGGGCAGACTCTCTTTTTGAGAAAAGCGACCAGCTTCTCAACTCCTATGCCTTGTTCCTAGCAGAACTCACTAGCCTATATGATGATCCCAATAGGCAGAGTACTGCCGATCTTCAATTAAGATCCTTGAAACAAGGTAGGAGACCTGTAGAAGACTTTGTTGCAGAATTCAAGAGATGGACCCTTGATTCAGAATGGAATGATGCATCTCTGAAAACCCAATTTAGGCTTGGCCTATCAGAGGCCGTTAAAGACGAGCTCGCCCGAGCGGATCTGCCAAAAACCCTGGATGCATTGATACAACTCAGTATCACCATAGATAGAAGACTACGAGAAAGAAAGGCTGAGAAAATGAGAATGCCATTATCCAGTTCTTCTCGGATTTTCGGCCGTTGACCCCGTTCCTATGGAGGTAGGAACCATACGCCCACCTCTATCAACTATGGAAAGAGCCAAAAGACGATCTGGTAATCTCTGTTTGTACTGTGCATCCCCGGATCACAAGATAAACGTCTGTCCCCTAGTCTACAAAAAGAAGGGTGAGTGTTCACATGTCCTCCTAGGGGGATTGACAACTTCAATCACTAACCCTTACCTTTCTGTTTGCTTAACATTACAGTGGGACCAGAACAGGATTACTACTAAGGCCATGATTGACACAGGATCTTGTGGAAATTATATTGACATACGTTTTGCTGCTTTAAATAAAGTTCCTATTATTTCTAAACTTAAACCTGTCTCAGTGAGTCTTATTAACCGTGTTCCTTTATCCTCTGGTCCGATCACTGATCAGACACAGGCACTCCTAGTCACTACTAACGGGTCTCATATGGAGACCACTACCTTCGATCTAATACCTTCACCCCACTTTCCCATTGTGTTGGGACTTCCCTGGTTGCACACACATCAACCAACCATAGATTGGAAGGAACGGACCCTGGCCTTCCTCTCTTGCTATTGCGAGGGTACGTGTAACCTCCCGTCTTTCGGGAAGATCCTGTCTGTGGTGACAGATGAGATTGCACCACTATGTTATCAGGATCTCTCTGAGGTTTTTCTTGAGAAAAATGCTCAAGCACTACCTCCCCATCGAGACTATGATTGTAGCATTGATCTACTCCCAAATAGCAAATTGCCGTTCGGTCATGTTTATCCTCTTTCACAAGATGAACTTTCCCATCTCAAAGACTATTTGGATGAGAATTTGAAGAAAGGTTTTATTAGACCTTCCACTTCTTCCACAGCAGCAGGACTCTTTTTTGTCCGCAATAAGGACTCAAGTCTCAGGCCTATCATCGACTATAGGCAATTGAATGTTATTACAATAAAAGATCGCTATCCTCTACCGCTTATCCCTGAGCTCATTGAGCAGGTGCGTGGAGCTACCTATTTTTCAAAATTGGACCTGAAAGGAGCATACAATCTCATTCGAATCCGTGCTGGACACGAGTGGAAGACTGCATTCAGAACCAGATACGGATTGTTCGAATATCTTGTAATGCCATTCGGGCTATGCAACGCCCCTGCAGTTTTTCAACGATTTATAAACGATATTTTCAGAGACTTACTAGATGTCTGTGTTGTGGTATATCTGGACGATATACTTATATATTCACGATCCCTGTCTGAACACATAAGACATGTAAGACTAGTATTATCGAGATTGCTTGCACACAACCTTTATGTGAAACTGAAAAAATGCTTGTTTCATAAAGAAGAGGTACTGTTTCTAGGCTACATCATATCCAAAACAGGAATCGAGATGGACATGAGTAAGATATCCTGCATTCAGGATTGGCCTACACCAACCACACGCAAGGCGCTACAGCGATTTCTTGGATTTTCGAATTTCTACAGGAAGTTCATCAGAAACTTCTCTGCCATTGTGCTCACTAGCATTAAAAAAACATTCAAATGGTCAGATGAAGCAAATAAAGCTTTTCACCTGTTAAAAACATGGTTTACTTCTGCTCCCATATTACGCCATCCAGACCCATCCCTCCAATACATTCTGGAAGTAGATGCGTCAAACATGGCAGTAGGAGCAATACTCTCCCAACGACCAACTCACACTTCACCACTTCATCCAGTTGCCTTTTTTTCTAAATCCCTAAGCAGTCCAGAGATAAATTACCCCGTGGGTGAAAAGGAACTGCTTGCTATAAAATTGGCTCTGGAGAATTGGCGACATCTACTCGAAGGCACCCAATTACCAATACTTATATACACGGACCATAAAAATCTCCAATATCTTCAGACTAACAAAACTCTCTCTCACCGACAGGTACGATGGTCACTATTCTTTCTAAGGTTTAACTTCCTAGTGACCTACACACCTGCAGATAAGAACAAAAAGGCCGATGCACTATCACGACTAACTGAAGAAAACTACTTCGAAATCCCTTCCGTTCCTATAATACCTCACAAACGCATTATTGGAGTTGTCCGTTCCTTGAAGGAAGAGGTTTTGCATGGTATAAGTTTGGATTCACCCCCACCACAACTAAATACTGATGCAGAAGGCTTCCACTACTACAACGACAAACTTTACATACCACCTACCATACGCACCAAGATCTTGGAATTATCGCATGATGTGCCTATGACAGGACATATGGGTATGACAAAGACTCTTAATCTGATTACCAGGCAATTCTGGTGGCCTGACATGAAAACATCTATACAAAAATTTGTCTCTTCATGCAATGTCTGTGCCAGGTCCAAAATTGACACTACGAGACCATCCGGTCTACTATGCAGTCTACCAATACCCCAAACTCCATGGGAAGTTGTGTCCTTGGACTTTATAGTGGAATTGCCTCCTTCCAAAGGATTTAATACCATCTTAGTGTCAGTGGACCATCTGACAAAAATGGCACATTTCATTGCTATTCGCAGACTACCTTCGTCCAAACAAACGGCAGAACTCCTGATGAAACATGTCTTTAAGTTACATGGTATCCCAAAAACTCTTCTGTCTGACCGTGGATCACAATTTATTTCCAAGTTCTGGCAAGAACTATGTCACATACTACGGATCGAGCGGAAGCTCACTTCTCCTTACCATCCACAGACCAACGGACAGACTGAAAGAGTCAACCAATGCATCGAGCAATATTTACATTGTTACACTTCTTACCAACAGGATGATTGGGTGGATCTTCTCCCTCTGGCAGAATTTGCCTACAACAACGCAACCCACAGTACGACCAAGCAGAGTCCGTTCTACTTGAACTATGGGTTTCATCCCTCTATTCTTCCACCACGCATCCTTCCTTCAAATAACCCAGTAGCCTCAGACTATCTTACCCAAATAAAGGACTCTCTGGGTTTGCTTAATACTACCATTGCACACGCTCATAGTCAACAAAAGAAGTACTATGATCTTCGCAGAAGACCTTCTCCTCAGTACGCTATCGGGGACCTCGTTTGGCTCTCAACAAAAAATTTAAGACTGAAAATCCCTAGCAAAAAGCTTGGACCTCTGTTCTTGGGACCTTTCCCAATCAAGAAACTTATTGGAAAAGCTGCAGTACAGCTTACATTGCCAATAGACCTCAAAATACATCCCATTTTCCATGTGTCGCTACTGAAGCCCCATGTTCCTGACCAAGGAATAAGGCCTACTATCCCACCTCCTCCTCCTGTACAAGTTGAAGGTGGAGAAGAATATGAGATAAAAGAGATTCTGGATTCTCGTATCCACAGAGGAAGACTTCAGTACTTGGTTCGATGGAAGAACTATGGGCCCCAAGACGACACCTGGCTAAACACCTCTGACATACATGCCTCTAGATTAATCCGCAATTTTCATGCGAAGTACCCAGATAAACCAGCTCCAGAGGCCTTCAGGAGCCGGCCTTAAGGGGGGGGGGGGGTACTGTAATGTTCTGGTACCTTTGGGTACCCTAATTACTCTTTCATAAGTGTATGCGCCCCACCATTCTCTTTTGGTAAGGTGCGCATACACCTTTAAGACTGATGCTGTCATCACTGAGCGCCGGACTGGATGGCTATTTAGATCGCCGGCTCTCACTCACATGTGTTCGTTCAAACTGCTTTGTGCCTTGATGCTAACCTGTCTTGAAGCTCTCATGCTTGCAAGCATACCTCGCTGTCGGAACCACGCTGCGCTGATCCATGTATCCCGCTACCGGATCATCCGCTCTTGCCGAACCTCTCCTCTGCTACATTGCTATTAGTGATAAGTACCCCACAGGGGAACCCTCTATAACCTTCATACTAAAGCTTACACTATCTAGCTCTGCATACTAAGGACTATTACTACATCTGCATTATCTAAGATTGCTAGCTCTTGAGCCTACTACCACCTGTTCTTGCACTGGGTTGATCTCTCTTGTATGTCCACCTGCTACTCTGTCATCTGCTACCATACATGATTGCTAAACCTATCTGCATCCCATCTGCTACTATCTTACTTTCAAGAACATTTCCTTTCAAGAGTCTGTCATCTACCATCTCTACCCAACCTGTCTCTTCAGCCTATCATCACTGTGTTACTATATACATAAGTCACTCTAGGAAACATCTTATTGAGTGTGTGTATTTACTTGCTGAATTGAGATCATCCACACATGATGAGTCATTGGGAGTTGGGATTGGTGTCTCAGCGTTTCTCTACATGACTACTGAAGTGGAATATTTCTGCAGCTGAAAATCCACATCATACGTAAAACGCAGGAGCGTTACACCTTCACTCTTCAACCTGCCTTGAAGCTCATATGCTTACAAGCGTACCTCGCTGTCGGAACCTCGCTACTGATCCCTGTATCCCGCTACCGGATCACTCGCTCATACCGAACCTCTCTACTACTGCTTGCTATTAGTGATAAGTACCCCGCAGGGGAATCCTCCATAACCTTCCTACTAAGCTTACACTATCTAGCTCTGCATATTAAGGACTGTTACTATCATCTGCACTATTATTTAGATTGCTAGCTCTTGAGCCTACTAACATCTATCCTTGCACTGGGTTAGTCTCTCCTGTATGTCATCTGCTATCCTACCACCTACTACCATACATGATTGCTAACCTATCTGCATCCTACCTGTTACCATCTATACTCTCATGAACATTTCTCTCAAGTGCTGTTCACCTATTGTCACTGTTCATACCTGTCTCTTCAGCTCATCACCACTATACTGCTATATACATCTATCACTCCAGGAACATCTTATTGAGTGTGTATATTTGTATGCTGAATCAGACAGACCACAGTGATGAGTCTTGGGAGTTGGAATTGGTATTTCAACGTATCTCTACATGACTGCTGAGTGGAGTTTTTCTGCAGCTGCAAATCCATCTTGTTTCAGAAAACGCAGGAGCGTTCCAGAGAGGTAAAGAAGAACCCAAAGATCACTGTGGCTGAGCTCCAGAGATGCAGTCAGGAGATGGGAGAAAGTTGTAAAAAGTCAACCATCACTGCAGCCCTCCACCAGTCGGGGCTTTATGGCAGAGTGGCCCGACGGAAGCCTCTCCTCAGTGTAAGACACATGAAAGCCCGCATGGAGTTTGCTAAAAAACACCTGAAGGACTCCAAGATGGTGAGAAATAAGATTCTCTGGTCTGATGAGACCAAAATAGAACTTTTTGGCCTTAATTCTAAGCGGTATGTGTGGAGAAAACCAGGCACTGCTCATCACCTGTCCAATACAGTCCCAACAGTGAAGCATGGTGGTGGCAGCATCATGCTGTGGGGGTGTTTTTCAGCTGCAGGGACAGGACGACTGGTTGCAATCAAGGGAAAGATGAATGCGGCCAAGTACAGGGATATCCTGGACAAAAACCTCCAGAGTGCTCTGGACCTCAGACTGGGCCGAAGGTTTACCTTCCAACAAGACAATGACCCTAAGCACACAGCTAAAATAACGAAGGAGTGGCTTCACAACAACTCCGTGACTGTTCTTGAATGGCCCAGCCAGAGCCCTGACTTAAACCCAATTGAGCATCTCTGGAGAGACCTAAAAATGGCTGTCCACCAACGTTTACCATCCAACCTGACAGAACTGGAGAGGATCTGCAAGGAGGAATGGCAGAGGATCCCCAAATCCAGGTGTGAAAGACTTGTTGCATCTTTCCCAAAAAAGACTCCTGGCTGTATTAGATCAAAAAGCCGGGTGACAGGGGCGAAGCCACTATCCGGTTCTATAATTGTTCTAAGAGAAACGATCTTTTTTCTATAGCGGTCACCCTGACATGTAAGGGTTTTGTCACCCTGCCATAGCAGTCAGAGTCAGTTAACCCTACACTACACTATGGTCCCCTTACACTTAACACTTTCCCTACAGAAACTAGATTATTAAATCTAACTATAGTGGAAAATAGTACCCTAACTACACTAGATATCCCTTTCCTCACACTAATAATTGCTAAATGACACTTTGAAGCAGAAGTAACAGAACTGCTTCCACTCTCTTCCACAGCCCTGTATTAAAATGGTAGAGATTTGGCGGGGCTATCTTATATACTGGGGGGCGTATTCACTAATGATTGGCCTCTGGACCCCCTAGTCACTCCAATCACATTCCTAGCATTCTCCTGCCCCCTTAATTGGCTTTTACTGATGGTTCTGGTCCAATCACAGGCTTTTAAAGCCCAGTTCCTGTCCCATTGCATTTTGGTCGGTTCTGGTTGCCGAATTCCGAACTTTTTCAGCAAAAAGTTCGGAATTCGGCCGAACCTCGAACAGTCAATGTTCGGGTCGAACCGATGGTCAACCCGAACCGTTCGATCATCCCTAGTAGTAAGGTACATGACAGTCTTCTCTGTAATCGTAACGATAACATCATGCACCTCATCTTGCACTGGACTTTTTTTTGTAAATTGCAGTGCTGGTTAGTGACCAGTAGGGGGCAAGAATTGCTGAGTGCTGAAAATTGGGAAGCCGTGACTGTTAGTTTTAGTAGTATAATGTTTTTAGGTAGTCAGGTTTACTGAGTTAAGCCGCGTCGAAATTCGGCTGGGAATTTTCATCCGACGACCGATCTGCCAATTTTCGGCTTGTTAGTATGATGCTTCCGACAACTGACTCCGACTTTTCGGCCGAAAAAAAATCTGGTGTGCAGGCTATAAAATTTTTGTCCTCCGTTAAAACACGTCCGGTTTTCGTGCAGTCAGTACAGATTTCGACAGGGAAAAATCTTATGAGCAAGACTTGGCATGCTCAGAGAAGAAACAACACAAAGAAAGCAAACCAACACATGACATCACTTCTGAAGTAGAATTTTGTCGTGTGGGAAAATTTGTGTGCAGTCTAGGCACATTCCAACCAACAGACACCACTCTGGACTTTGGGTTTTACAGGTGCATCTCATAAAATTAGAATATCATCAAAAAGTTAATTTCTTTCAGTAATTCAATTCAAAGAGTGAAACTCATATACTGTATTTTATATAGCTACGTTATATTTCAAGCATTTCTTTCTTTTAAATGTTGATGATTATGGCTTACAGCAAGTGAAAACCCAAAATTCAGTATCTCATAAAATTAGAATATTACATAAGACCAATAAAAAAAATATGAGTTTAAATTTTTGAATTAAATTATTGAAATAAGTTAACTTTTTGATGATATTGATATTCCAATTTTATGAGATGCACCTGTACTGCCATCATCTTTAGGGAGATTACATTGGCAAACAAACTGTAAGCTAGCCCAGGCTAATTACTCTTGCTGGCAACATGCCTTGGTTTTTGCTGATATCGTAGGAGGATTGATGTCTTTTCTGTGTTAAAGTCATTATAAACCCTCAACTTGTAAAACAAATCATCCAATTTTAAATAGAAATAAAAGGAAAAACATTTGTATTTAGATTTTTTAAAAAAATCACATTCCTTCTGTTCTCAGCTGCAGAAGAGCTGGGGAAGGATAAACAGCAGCACACTCATCCTTCCAGTGAAAAGTTGTGCAGGAGGAGGGGGGAGGGGGGGTTGTCAGGACAAGTCTGATCATTGGAGGAAAGCAGGCCCAGTTTCCAGCATAGCTAGAGAACTGACCACCTGTTTTCTTCTGCCTAGTGAGGTCAGTTTTTATTAGGAATGTAGCGGGGCTGGCAGGGTCACCAGTGATTTCAAACAAAGGAAGCAATACAAAGAGAACAGGATACTCTTTTATACAAGTAAATGGTACAGCAGGCACATCTTAGGGATATGAAATGTTGGATTTACATATTCTTTAAGGACTTTTATTTCTCTATTAGCTGTTTTTTTAATTCAGTCAAGCTTCCTCTTAACATGGCTGTTAGAATGTTGTTTGTTCGATTGCAGCTATCCAGTACAGCCATTCTCAACATGGATTTTGGAGTACTGTGTCCAGAACCCATGAAACTGGACTTTATGGGGATAGCCTGGATGTGATCATGGGCACTGAGTTCAACAAAGGGCTTTTTAGACTCAGTGCTGGTGAAAGTTAGCTACGAAGTGCTTTCCAAGTCCAGAGCTGTTGGTGATGCCTGAGCGCTCGCCCAGGCTCTCTGAAGACACACCAGGTGATTAGGCTGGACAAATACCTGGAGTTACCCCATTTATTTAGGTTACTGGGTGCCTGTTCTGCCTGTTCCCAACAGTCTGTCTGCGGAAGAGTTAGGCAAGGTTCACACTAGCTGCGGACGCAGGTCACAGCAGGGGGTCTGGTGCATCCCTGTTACTGACCAAATCACCAGATGGAAAGAAAGCCCAAAAAAGAAAACTAGTGCAGCCATTACATCTAAGAATTGGTACGCTGCTATATAAAAAAAATGTTTGCTTTTGAGTTTAATACTGCTTTAAAGAGATTTATTTAACAAGTGACCTGTGATGCATTAACCCCTTATATCCCATGCAGTGTGCAGAGAAAAATGTGTCACCTTCTTCTCTGTGACTTCTTGGCAGATTTCCTGTTCCACTTCATTCAGATACTGCATGATCCTGATTCTGGTTATTTATTTTGCCTTGTCATTGTGTACTTCATATATTGGCATGAACACAGAAAAATAATAAGAAATGGACACTGTTCCTTAAAAGAGATGTATGAGTTTCATACCTAGGCGGATGCTGCATCTGTCTCTAACACTGAGAACCAAGCGATCGAACACCACCAAATCGCTCAGATCTCACAGCTCTGTGAGCAGACTGTCAATAAGTAGTTCTATGCTCTGACCACAACCCCCCCCCTCACTTACCCCCCTGGGCCTGTGGAGGGGACAGGAGCGGCCAGCTCCAGCTCTCAGCGGCTTGCTGAGAGGCTAAGCCGGGTTACGGTCCAAGCATGTGGGCAGATCCTGACTCCATTGTTGCAAACTTGTGCAAACAATTCCCCAACTGAGACAGTGCTCACTGACATTAGATGAGATCTATATGTGATCAGTGGCAGCTGGTACATAGGGCCCCCCCCCCCCGGCAGATAAAAAAAGTGTTCCTTTAATTGCAGCGGGGCGCCGGCCAATGCTGCTGTTATGGAGGGGGTGGGGTTTTTGTCCTCATCTGCTTTTTTTTCTCATGCTCATTGGCGGCCTTTAGAATGTGCTCGGGGCGCAGAGCGATGTGCCCCGAACACTCCCACCTCTTGCTTGCCATCCTGTGATTTGTGCGGTGGCAGTGGGCAGTGCTTGGGCGTCACCGTCTCCTTCTCCTTCCCGCCTGAGCCGGCCCAGATGACGAGAGAGGATCCAGAGCCAAAGCCTTCCCGTCCCGACTCCCGAAACCCTGCTGCCTGCTGTGAGCCTCAGCCTGACTGTCTTCAGTACTGTAAGTGACTACTTTGTTCGTGTGTCAGCCAGATGCCAGGGGCACGCTGCATTAACTCTGCATTGAATGGGGGCACACTGTAGTAACTCTGCATTGAATGGGGGCACGCTGTATTAACTCTGCATTAAATGGAGGCACGCTGTATTAACTCTGCATTGAATGGGGGCACGCTGTATTAACTCTGCATTGAATGGGGGCACGCTGTATTAACTCTACATTGAATGGGGGCACGCTGTATTAACTCTACATTGAATGGGGGCATGCTGTAGTAACTCTGCATTGAATGGGGGCACGCTGTAGTAACTCTGCATTGAATGGGGGCATGCTGTAGTAACTCTGCATTGAATGGGGGCACGCTGTGGTAACTCTGCATTGAATGGGGGCACGCTGTGGTAACTCTGCATTGAATGGGGGCATGCTGTAGTAACTCTGCATTGAATGGGGGCATGCTGCAGTAACTCTGCATTGAATGCGGGCATGCTGTAGTAACTCTGCATTGAATGGGGGCATGCTGTAGTAACTCTGCATTGAATGGGGGCATGCTGTAGTAACTCTGCATTGAATGGGGCACACTATACTGAAGGCTCCTTTCACACTTTTGTGACCTCAAAGTCATGCAATTTTTTGCCCCGTTTCTTGCCGCAAAGCAATGCCTATTATATTTTTTCTGTTTGCGCCCCCCCCCCCCCAAAAAAAAATTTTTGAGCACCAGCGGCCACTGTATGTGCTTAAATGGAAATAAAATTAAATAAATAAAATAAAAAGTAAAAATGCAGACTGATAGGAACAGAGAAAAATGAAAATTAAATAATATGGTGTTTTTAGTCCATGTAGTCCATAAATAGCTGAGAACCACAGGATAACATGGCCAATGGGAAAAAAGCCAGGTGGTGACTTGATAGAACACTCACAAGATGGCAGCTCCTTGTTGAGGTATGGGATTCCCTCGAGAACAAAAATAAAGGTGCTGTGGTATCATGTGTGGTAATCCAAGACGTTAGACAGGGTGGGCTGGAGGGCTGCTGAAGATGATAACTGGGGCTATTCGCATAAGCAAACTCCAAGGCTCCCACCGCCGAGTGACCAAAGATTAAAAGGCCCCATAGAGAGACCACCGATCACACAAGTACAGACCCGCCACAGAAGAATGCACCAATACTGGCAGCAACAAGCCAGGGCACAGATTCTCGGGCAGATGGCGCATGTGTGGTGACATATTTAAATGTCCTAAGGAGATGCAGTGCTGCAGGCATGGTACAGGAGATTCTCCAGGAGAATCTCCTGTACCATGCCCACAGCACTGTATCTCCTGTACTTTGCCCGCAGCACTGCCTCTCCTGTACCATGCCCACAGCCCTGCATCATGCCCGCAGCCTTGCATCTCCTACACCATGCCCGCAGCCCCTGCATCTCCTGCACCATGCTCACAGCCCCTGCATCTCCTGCACCATGCCCACAACCCCTGTACCATGTCCGCAGCCCCTGCATCTCTCCTGTACTATGCCCGCAGCCCCTGCATCTCCTGTACCATGTCCGCAGCCCCTGCATCTCCTGCACCATGCCCACAGCCCTGCATCATGCCCGCAGCCTTGCATCTCCTACACCATGCCCGCAGCCCCTGCATCTCCTGCACCATGCCCCCAGCCCCTGCATCTCCTGCACCATGCCCACAACCCCTGTACCATGTCCCCAGCCCCTGCATCTCCTGTACCATGTCCGCAGCCCCTGCATCTCCTGCACCATGCCCGCAGACCCTGCATCTCCTGCACCATGCCCGCGGCCCCTGCATCTCCTGCACCATGCCCGTGGCCCCTGCATATTCTGCACCCTGACCGCAGCCCCTGCATCTTCTGCACCATGCCCACAGCCCCTTTGGCTGTAATTCTCCTTTAATTTTATCTGCTCACCCTGCCTAGTGCCTTGTACAGTCCTGTACCTCTTCTCGCCCTGTCTGGTTCCCTATACAGTCCTGTACTACTCTACCTTTCATACCCTGTATGGCGTCCTATACACTCATATACCTCCTTTGCTCTGTTTGGCACCCAATACATTTCTGTACTTCTTTCACCCAGACTGGTTTCCTATGCAGCCCTGTACCTCACTCACCCTTTCTGGTACCCTAAAGAATCCTGTACCCCTCTCACTCTGTCTAGTGCCCTCTAAAATTCTGTACCCCTCTCACCCTGCCTGGTGCCCTATACAGTCCTGTTCCCCCCTCACCCTGCCTGGTGCCCTATATAATCTGGTACCTCTCCTCACTCGGTCTGGTGTCCTCTGCAGTCCTATACCTCACACACCCTATCTAGTGCCCTATACAATCCTGTACCCCTCTCACTCTGTCTAGTGCCCTATAAAATTCTGTACCCCTCCCGCCCAATCTGGTGCCCTATACCATTCTGTACCGCTCTCACCCTGCCAGGTGCCATATACAATCCGGTACCATTGTTACCATGTTTGGTGCTCTATACAACCTGTAGCCCTCTCACCCTTTCTGGTGCCCTATACAATTCTGTACTCCTCTCACCCTGTCTGTTGCCCTATACAATCCTGTACCCCTCTCAACCTGTCTGTTGTCCTATGCAGTCCTGTACTTCTCTCACCCTGTTTAATGCGCATACAATCCTGTTACCCCGTTTGGTGCCCTATACTGTTCTGTATTCAACCAGTCGACTGTTTATAGTGGCAAGGTAGTAAGGGGAGACGTTTCAAGTTATGGGCCACTGAAAAAGTAAGTATATTGTGTTTTCCCATAGCAAATATGTTTTTGCAGAGAAGTGACCATGTGATGATAGGGTCCCTTTAAAGGACCCTCTCACTAACTTAAAAAAATCTGCATCTCACATTCAAGATAATGGCACCCAGCAGCAGTCTCAGGGCTTTTGAATGTCTACACAAGGGAGGCTTTTACATGTAAATAACGTGCATAAAATGCGCTAAATGCACATAAATCTTATGGCAAGTCTGTTGTTGAAAAGAATGGTCTGACAACAGGAAGAGACAGATTTAGACCTGGGGGGCCTGGGGCACTTCTGGGGAGGTGGGCCCCTCATTCACTAAATTTCCACATCAAAGTCAGTATATTGTCCATCAGTGGAAATGACAAGTTATATATTAAAAGGTTAAATAAGTTCTTTATATTTTAAGTAAAGTCATTTATACATATGAATACATTTTAATTAAGACAAATTAGAAAGAATATAGCTCTGCTACTATGTACTGTTTAGTTTCCACAGATAACAATGGCTGACTCGACAATTTACACAACCTGAAACCACCAGGATGGCCAATAATTAGTGGCATAAACTCTATCCACTATAAACAGGGAGAATACCTAGATGTATTTTTACAGCCCATAGCCACAAAGAAAAAAAGCTTTTATAAAAGATAGCGAGGATGTTATTATTATAATAAGGGAGGTGCAAGTGAATGAACACAGTCTATTGGTGACGATAGACATTGAATCATTGTACACAAATATTAGGCAAGCCAATGCACTTGCAGCAGTAGCATGGGCATTGAAAAATCAGTCCGAGTTGAAATTAAAACAGAGAAAATTTATATTGGAGGGTCTAAAAATGGCCATGGGTAATAATTTCTTTTGGCATAAACATCAGTACTTTAAACAAACCAAGGGGGTAGGAATGGGAAACAAGTACACTCCAAGTTTAGCCAATATAATTCCTAACAAATGGCAAGAGGAAGAGATTTTTGGAAAAACATGGCCGCAGATATCGCTATACAAGAGGTTTATAGACGATATTATTATTATATGGAATGGTGGACAGAAGGAATTAGATGAATTTGTCAATTTCATAACCAACAATAAACATGGGATCAAATTTACAGTAAATGTGCATAGCAATAGTATTAACTACCTTGACATAGAAATCTTTAAAAATGGAAGTAAATTGAACCCTCGTACACATTTCAAGGGCACAAATAGGAATGGTTACATTCCCTATAATAGTTGCCACCATCCACAGTGCAAAAGAGCTATACCTAGAGGGTAGTTTATTAGAATAAGGCAAAATTGTGAGATGGAAGATTATTATTCCCAGAATGATATATTAATTGACAGGTTTGTGGATAAGGGGTACAAAAGAAATAAACTGGAAGACACAAAGAGTAAAGTAGGAAGTATGGATAGAGAGATCAGGCTTGGGGATAAGACAGAGAGGCTAAGGGATCAGAATGAAATACCTTTCGTAACAGGATTCAATGCTAAAAAATCATTGACCAATCATATATATGGACCCCCATTTAAGTAAAATATTGCCACAGAAACCTAGGTTAATTTACAAAAGCGCAAGAAGAATTAGGGACAGTATAGTAAAAAACGTACTGGATCCATCTAAGAAGATGACCACTTTCTTTGATGAAAAAGGTTTTTTCAGATGTGGGAAGTGTAAACCTTGTAGAATGACAGAAAAGGAAAGGAGAAGAATGATAGGATGACATGCCAGAGCACCCATGTTACCTATGTACTGGAATGCAGTTGTGGTCTCCAGTACGTAGGGAGAACAATGAGAAAAATTTCCACAAGAATAGGAGAACATAGTAATGTAAAGAAAGGGTTTATACATCACAGTGTGTCCAACCATTTTAGACATAAACACAATAGGGACCCTCAATTTTTAATATTGTATGCAACAGACAAAGTAGAAAAATCACTGGAGGAATTTAAATTTTAGAAGGGAATTGTTGAGGAATGAAACTTATTGGATATTTAATTTAAATACTATGAAACCACATGGGTTCAGTGTAGAATTCGATTTTAATTGCTTCATTGAGGATTATTGAATAATTTGTAATATTGTTTGGATACATTTTTGTATTTTTTTTGTTTTTTCATATTTTACATTTTTTATATTTAATTTCTTTGTTTATTTCTATTTTTATATCTATATTTTATATGTTTTATACATTCTTTTGATTTTTATTTATTTCTATTTTAATTTTTACATTTGTATTTTTATTTTTTGTATTAACTGGATTTATTGATTAGTATTGTTAATGAAGGGCGCTGTACTGCATTTCATATATATTAGAGATCGACCGATTATCGGCAACACTGATATATCGAGGGCTGATATGCACTTTCCCCGATATATCGGAATCGGCCATTTGATTTACCGATATTGCCGATATTTTCGTGACGTCATTCCGTATGTTGCGTGCAAACGTTCTGCCTTCTAACACCGCCTCCCACGCATGCGCGGCCCGTACGTGATGCCATTTCACCGCGCGCACTGCACTTAAGACCGCCTCCCACCCACAGACCCTGGCCTCAGCCACCCACCACAACAGGGTGCCAGCTAAATCGAGCAAGCAACCAGCCACCCAGATGACACCAAGCCAGCCACCCGCAGCCACCCGCCACCGTGACCAGTGTTCGAGCAAGCCAGCAGCTACCCGCCACAACAGGCCAGGGTGAGTGAGAGACACCAAGCCAGCCACCCACACAACAGGGTGACACCAAGCCAGCCCCCCCCCCCCCCCACTACAGTGTTCCAGCAAGCCAGCCACCCACCACAGTGTTCCTGCAAGCCAGCCACCCACCACAGTGTTCCTGCAAGCCAGCCACCCACCACAGTGTTCCAGCAAGCCAGCCACCCACCACAGTGTTCCTGCAAGCCAGCCACCCATAACAGGGTGACACCAAGCAAGCCAACCAGGCACCACAGAGACTGTTCCTGAAAGCCAGCCACCCACCACAGTGTTCCTGCAAGTCAGCCACCCATAAGAGGGTGACAACAATCCAGCCACCCACCACAGTGTTTCTGCAAGCCAGTCACCCATAACAGGGTGACACCAAGCCATTCAACCAGCCACCACAGACTGTTCCTGAAAGCCAGCCACCAATAACAAGGTGACACCAGTCACCAAGCCAGCCAGCCACCCATAACAGGGTGACACCAAGCCAGCCAGCCACCACAGTGTTCCTGCAAGCCAGCCACCCATAACAGGGTGACACCAAGCCAGCCAGCCACCACAATGTTCCTGCAAGCCAGCCACTCATAACAGGGTGACACCAAGCCAGCCAGCCAGTGCCACCACAGTGTTCCTGCAAGCCAGTCACCCAGAACAGAGTGACGCCAGCCAGCCACCACAGTGTTCTGGCAAGCAAGCCACCCACAACAGGGTGACACCAAGCCAGCCACAATGCCAGGCGTCAGCCACCAACCCTCAACAGGGTGCCAGTGCCAGCATCAGCACCAACTTCAGCTTCAGCAAGCCATTTCTTTAATCTATTTTGTGTCTTTCGAGTTTAAATGGAGATGGATGAGGAGAGAAAGAGTAAAAGTGTGGTCTGGGACTATTTCTCGTCTCAACCTTCTCCAGGAAAAGCAGCAGTGTGCAACACATGTACAAACAACATAGGCATGGGATCAGTGTCTGCAAAAAAACAAAAATACCTCAAATCTTTGGGCCCATCTAAGAGTTCATCATATTGAATTGTATCATGCAGCACAGAAAAAACAAAATGAATATCAATGTGATTTTGAAATACCTCCTCCACTATCCCAGGCAACAATAACAGATATGTTTGTGAAAAAAAAAAAAACATATGTCACTGTCTAGATTCAGATGGAAGATCCCAACTACTGGACATAGTAATCACAGAGATGATTGTCACTGATAACCAGCCATTTACAATGGTGTCTGACTCAGGATTTAAGCGGTTGATGTCCATACTTGAGCCAAGCTACACACTGAAGAGTGAGAAGTATTATCGAACCAAAATGCTGGCAAAGCTTCACCAAAAGCTAGTTGACAAAGTAAAGGCTATGCTGCAACCAGAGAATGCTGGTAACTCGCTCTCATTTATGACGGACTGCTGGTCACAAACAGAGTCTGAGTCACTACTCATTCTTACATGCCACTTCATTGACAGCGGATGGACAAAAAGGCAATTGGTGTTGAATACAAAAGTGATGCAAGGATCCCACACAGCTGAGTACAGTAGAGAAATGTTTCTGGGCATGCTTGAAGAATGGGGAATCAACAAAGACCGAGTGACTCTTGCGCAACTTAGAGACAGTGGAGCAAACATGCCTAAAGGAGTGAGGCTTGCTGATACGTCAGACCTCTGTGTCATCATGGCACACAACACCCTCCAACTTTCAAATGATTGTCTGTCAAGCCAAAGAGCTTTGCTTGATATATGTTTTGAGAAGCATGAAGAGATTAAACATGTTGTGCTTGCAAGTCTTTTGAATCCTCGATACCAGAACCATGCTTTCTCTTCTGAGGATGTATTGTCTAAGGGGAAACAATGGCTGACAAAAGATATGGAGGTGCAGGAGGTTCCTGCCGAAAAGAATAGTCCAGAACATTACTTTTTGAAGAGCAGCATGCTGAAAAAACAGACAAATGTCCAAAAATACATCAACGAACAGAAGAGAATCTTCTTCATCGTGGTCAAATTGATCATGACATTTTCTGTGTTTTATTGGGGCCTCATGCGGAGGATTCAATTTCTTCTGAATCTGCAACGATGAGCCTGGATGATGAACTTCATCTCTATTTGAAAGAAGCCATAATTGACAGAAGAAGTCATCCTCTTCAGTGGTGGAGAGAAAATGAGGCACGCTACAAAAGACTTGCTTCCCATGCGAGAAGATACCTCTCTCTCTGCTCCTCTATCCTCCACTCCTGAGCATGTTTACGAAGTTGCAGCATTGTTTGAACAAAACAGAAGACCTTTAACCGGTGACCATGGACATGCTGAAATGTTCCGCTTTCTGCATTATAATATTGTTTTACTTAACTGGGAGTATTGAAAAGAGTAGAGTCCACTCCACTCCACTCCAATCCACTGTCTAGCTGTTGCCTAGCTTTTTCTATCAGTTTTGCACTGACTGCTGTAGTTGCAGTGAGTGCCCTACTGTAGAGGTAGTCCGCTTAGTGACTCCAATCCACTGTCTAGCTGTTGCCTAGCTTTTTTCTAGCAGTTTTGCACTGACTGTTGTAGTTGCAGGGAGTGCCCTACTGCTAAGAGTCAAATCCACTGTCTAGCTGTTGCCTAGCTTTTTTTCTAGCAGTTTTGCACTGACTGCTGTAGTTGCAGTGAGTGTCCTACTGCAGAGGTAGTCCACTGAGTGACTCCAATCCACTGTCTAGCTGTTGCCTAGCTTTTTTTCTAGCAGTTTTGCACTGACTGCTGTAGTTGCAGTGAGTGCCCTACTGCAGAGGTAGTCCGCTGAGTGACTCCAATCCACTGTCTAGCTGCTGCCTAGCTTTTTTTCTAGTAGTTTTGCACTGACTGCACTGCATTAGTTGCAGTCAGTGCCTTAATGCAGAGGGTAGTCCTCCACTGACTCCAGTCCAGTCCAATCCACTGTGACATTGTGTAGCTGTTGCCTTTCTCTTTTTCTAGCAGTTTTGCACTGCATTCGTTGCAGTCAGTGCCTTACTGCAGAGGGTAGTCCTCCACTGACTCCAGTCCAGTCCAATCCACTGTGACATTGTGTAGCTGTTGCCTTGCTCTTTTTCTAGCAGTTTTGCACTGACTGAACTGCATTAGTTGCAGTCAGTGCCTTGCTACAGAGGGTAGTCCTCCACTGACTCCAGTCCAGTCCAATCCACTGTGACATGTGTAGCTGTTGCCTTGCTCTTTTTCTAGCAGTTTTGCACTGACTGCACTGCACTAGTTTCAGTCAGTGCCTTACTGCAGAGAGTAGTCCTCCACTGACTCCAGTCCAGTCCAATCCACTGTGACATTGTGTAGCTGTTGCCTTGCTCTTTTTCTAGCAGTTTTGCACTGACTGCACTGCATTAGTTGCAGTGCAGTCAGTGCCTTACTGCAGAGGGTAGTCCTCCACTGACTCCAGTCCAGTCCAATCCACTGTGACATGTGTAGCTGTTGCCTTGCTCTTTTTCTAGCAGTTTTGCACTGACTGTACTGCATTAGTTTCAGTCAGTGCCTTACTGCAGAGAGTAGTCCTCCACTGACTCCAGTCCAGTCCAATCCACTGTGACATTGTGTAGCTGTTGCCTTGCTCTTTTTCTAGCAGTTTTGCACTGACTGCACTGCATTAGTTTCAGTCAGTGCCTTACTGCAGAGAGTAGTCCTCCACTGACTCCAGTCCAGTCCAATCCACTGTGACATTGTGTAGCTGTTGCCTTGCTCTTTTTCTAGCAGTTTTGCACTGACTGCACTGCATTAGTTGTAGTGCAGTCAGTGCCTTACTGCAGAGGGTAGTCCTCCACTGACTCCAGTCCAGTCCAATCCACTGTGACATGTGTAGCTGTTGCCTTGCTCTTTTTCTAGCAGTTTTGCACTGACTGCATTGCATTAGTTGCAGTCAGTGCCTTACTGCAGAGGTAGTCCTCTTCCACTGACTCCAGTTCATCCAATCCACTGTATGTGTATTTTGTGTAGCTGTTGCCTAGTTTTTTTTCTAGCTGTTTTGCACTGACTGCAATGCAGTAACATATTGAAGTGTGTGAGTCCACTATTGAAGCACTTTTATCATAAAAGTGCTGCAGTAGTGGAGTCACACACTGCAATATGTTACTGCAGTGCAGTCAGTTTTATGCATTAATGCACAATCAGGATGTGAAATGCAAAGCAAATGTCCCTGGAATTGAAGTTTTCATATCTGTTTTTATGCAGTTAAGGTGTGAAGAACGAGCACTTAATGTTAAAAATGTTAATAAATAAAGATTAACATGTTTATTAATAGATTTCTGTCAATTTTTGTGTTTTTTTGGGTAATTTTTACATGTGTGAAAATATCGGCCAATATCAGCCAATACCGATATGCGATCGGCAAAATATCGGTATCGGCAACGAAAAAACTATATCGGTCAATCACTAATATATATACCTTTTAAATCTTTTCAAAAAAGTTTTTTAATATTAATCTACAATTTAGACACTATTGAAAGGTCTAGAAATCTAGAATTATACATGCAGGGTTTGATATTAGAGTTCTTTTGAATTTTACTTAGCATATGCGTATGATATTTATGTATACCAGGGATTCTCAAACTCCGGCCCTCCAGCTGTCGCGGAACTACACATCCCATGAGGCATTGTGAATCTCTGCCATTCACAGACATGAATAAGCGTGATGGAAATTGTAGTTCCTGAACAACTGGAGGGCCATAGTTTGAAGACCCCTGATGTATACACTTACATGTGAAGGTTTTATGGAATTGTAAAAGTCTACCCAGTCATCCCATAGCTGAATAAAAATAAATTCACATAACTAATTGTTAACCTAATATAAGAAAGGAAATAGAGAGATACAGGGGATTAGTTAAGATGGTGGCAGGAAAACTTCTGGTGGGGACAGTCATTAGACCTGGAGGGAATGTGACAATAAGGGCTAAAGAAACAAGGGTAGTAATAACAGCGAGTAAAAATGGTGGATGTGTAACTTCCGGTAATCAGTAAGCTAATTGAATAAACAATACGGAGTAAGGGCATAAATACCATAACCAATATGGCGACACTAGCTGCCTGAAGACGCGTGTCTATTGTGAAACGCGTTGAAGCTAGTGGAGTGAGGTTTGCGCTACTACCGGTTTCCGACCCACATCAAAATCGAGGCTTGACACGCATGCCAGCTCCACTGCACGGTCACACTGGCTTTGTGGATGACTGGACAGACCTAGTGCTGGTCTGAGGGCACTTCCACACGTGAGTGTAAATATTTTAATAAAATTGGATGGGATATTGTGCACTAATGGCTATTATTTCATTGCATGAGAGGGGAACCAATTGGACCAAATAAGGAATCCCATTGATTTGAGTAATAATTACCCATATACTGGTTAGCGTAGCTACTAAACATTTTTTCACTTGTATACACTCCTGTATGGAGTCACTTTAGCTGCAGCAAACCATATATTGGCTACCAGTTTAAGATTTAGTTTGTGCTGGTGACATCCACACACACAAATAATTTACACGACCTGTCAATGCAAACATTTTAAATGTGTCTTAGATAACTTCCAGCTATTATCTGCAAAAAGCCATCCTTTCTACACTTGGCATCTGAAAAATCTTTAATGAACTCCTCTAACTGCATCATCTTTAGAACACAGAATGCTCTGTACATTCAGGAAACACAGGATGTAGTGACACAACATTACCATTAGGTCACACGTGTGCAACAATAGACAATCTTGGGTGTAAGTCCTGTATGCATGGTCTGCTTTAGCCACCAAAGATCATTTAAAGTGTTACTAAACCCAGGACCCTGCATTCACTATAACATGGAAATGCAATTATTTTATTAAATATAAACTGCTAAATACCTTTTCTCATCAGCAGTATATAGCAGTCTTGTGACCTCTATCAGTGTCCAGCCAAGCACTGGTTAAAGCTTGCAGGAGGAGTTTTCCTGACTGTCCTATGAGATTGTAAGACCTCTGACCCTCTGTCTGGAAAGTGCTGATTGGCCTGTGTTGATCACATGCACTCTTCCAAGAAAAAAAAAAAAAAAAAAAAAACTCTCTAGCAATACACACCAAACTAAGCATGTGCAGCCTGACTCCATAGACCCTGTGTTATCAGGAAATTATTAGGGGACAGTGGAAGAAGGGGAGGATCAGAAAAGACTGGATCAAACAACCTTTTTACACAATGCAGATTATTAACTCCTTAAGTGCCACAGTGAGTATAGCAAGCATGCTTTACCGCATATACACACTGATTTTACTGTTGTGGCTTTAGTAACACTTTAAAACTGATACACGATACCAGAGTCAGGCTAGGTTTCCACTAGTGCGGCTACAAAGTCGTGCTACTTCTAGCACGACTTCGTAGCGAAAGTAAACTGCGGCTTCAGTGAGACTTGTCCCTCATATATAGAGGGAAGTCGCACTGAAGACGGCTCAAAAGTAGTGCACGAACTACTTTTGAAGTCGCCGCAACTGAAGCCGCGGCAGTGGAAACGGGCCCCATTGAAAACAATGGCTTTTGACTTGCTGTGCGACTTGACATGTGTCAAGTCGCACCGCAAGTCGCACTAGTGGAAACCGAGCCTAAAGACTGTTACAGATTGCAGGCAAATATTGCTTCCCGAGATAAATTTTAATTAAAAGAAACTAGTTTTATTTTATAACTTTTTTTTGTAACCTACCATCATGTCTTTGGAGTGTGGGAGAAACAAGCAAGCGAGAATATACTCCATGGCACATTTTTTATTAACAAAATAGCTGGAGCTTCTGCCTTGCTTGCCTAGGCAAGAATGATGTAGCCCCAACTTTTCACAGCCTCCTGCAAATTGCAATACTGATGTCACGCATCCCAGAAGGCTTTGGGGCAGTCTATGCTACACTGTGCATGCGCTGCGAAACCAAAACTACACTGTGCTATATCATCAAGGGGCTGGCTGCAAGAACGAAGGAAGAGACAACCGGCCCCTGATGGAAGTAGAGAAGATGGCAGCACTGGACTCGCCATGTGGTTACAGATTACACCATACAATGTTGAATTTGCTGGGCATGTATGTTTTTGAACCACTTGACCATCCTGCTATAGCTGTTATACGACTACAGCATGGCTCTCCAGTTCTGGGGGGGGGGGGATGCCCGTGGACTTCCTCCCTTGAACGCGCTTTCTGCTCACCCCCTAGGGTCCGCATCGAGAAGTGCCTGTGATTGCTGTATTCCTTGGACACAGCAGAAAGTGCTAAACACAGTGGCCCTTTGCCATGTGATCAGCTGTGTCCAATCACAGCTTGTAGTGTCGATATTCCCATCACACACTTTCCTGGATAAAGGCCCGTACACACGTACCGATCGTCGGCATACAAACGTCGGTGGACGAAGGATCTGCCGATTGTACGCGTGTTAGTATGGTGCCTCCGACAGATGTCTGCGCACAATCCGCGGACAAAAGTCTTTCTTGCAAACATGAAAATTTTTGTATGCCGACACCAGAACGGACGATTGTTCGCCTGTCAGTACACAATTCGGCCGACAGACCGCAGATTTGCAAGACTGGGCATGCTCAGAAAATAGAAAACACAGGGAAAGTTAACCATTACATGACATCACTTCTGCAGTCGGCGGACAAAATTCTTGTGCTGTCCTTGTGCTGTCTTTGCACTTTTCAGCAGACACCGACATCCCGGGGAGAAAAGAGGAACATTTGTATGCCGACCATCGGTACGTGTGTACGGGGCTTAAGGCTGTAGGAGTAGTGGGTGCTGCAGCAACAACCAGCTGGAACTGGAGACATCACAGATTAACCACTTCTGGACCGGAAGATTTTCCCCCTTAATGACCAGGCCATTATTTGCAATTCAGCACTGCATTACTTTAACAGACAATTGCGCAGTCATGCGAAGCTGTACCCAAATAAAATTGATGTCCTTTTTTACCACATATAGAGCTTTCTTTTGGTGGTTTTTGATCACCTCTGCGATTTTTTAATTTTTTGCACTCTAAACAAAAATAGCGACAGTTCTGAAAAAAAATATATATATATATATTTTTCAATTTCTGCTATATAACATTCCCAATAAAAAAAAAATTAAAAATCTATTTTTTCATCATTTTAGGCCAATTTGTATTCTGCTACATATTTTTGGTGAAAAAAAGTCCCAAATAGGCGTATTTGATTGGTTTGCCCAAAAGTTATCGCATCTACAAACTAGGGGAAGATTTATGTAATTTTTTTTTTACTAGTAATGGCGGCAATCAGCGTTTTTAGTGGGACTGCAACATTGTGGCAGACAGATTGGACCCCTAACTGACATTTTTTACACTTTTGGGGGTACCAGTGACATTGCTACAGTAATCAGTGCTAAAAATATACACTGTTACTGTAATAATGGCATTGGCAGGGAAGGGGTAACCCAGGAGCGATTGAAGGGTTAAGTGTTAGCCTAGGGAAGTGTTTTCTAACTGTATGGGGGAGGGACTTGTGGAATCATCACAGAGACCTGTGATTCTAAATAGGAGGATCACAGGTGCTCTAGGTTCATTCCAGGGAGAACAATGGTAAGGTGTGTTTACAACAGCGGACCATCGTTCTCACTCAGCGGGGAGCGATCGCGGGTACTGGGCGGCAATTGCGGCCGCTGTTCTGCCGAAAACTCCAACTTGCCAAGATTTCCAACAACGTTATTTCCGGTGACTGTACACCAGGAATAGAAAGAAAAGGGGGTCTCTATGGCCCCCCTTTTCTATATGGGACAGTGACAGGTAATTTAGACATGACAGGAATTAGCTTTGGCGGGCTTAGAGAGGAAGATTATAGTTACTAGGGGGTAACAGGTTTTCTAGTTGATGGTTGGCTGAATAAGCCCCTATCAAATTAGAGATAACAAGTAGCTGGGGAGATTGTGTGAGGTACCGGTTTTTTCTAGTCAGCTTCCCGCCTTTTGAGCCTGTTCCCAGCCCTATTTAAGGGGGCTCTCAGGTAGCTGGACCCTCAGATCACCTCAGCATCCCGGATCGTGCGGTTCCCCTCCCCCCCCCCCCCCAATTTTTTGTTTTGTCGCGGCCAGTTTGTTATTTTGGGTCACCTTTGTCAGTTTGCAAAGGGGGACGATATGTTTATATTTATTGATGAGTTTGATGGATATGTTTATTGATTATTTATTATTATTGTAAACCTGGATCGTAGTGGTCGGGTTTATTATTTATAAGTTGAAAGCTTTGAGTTTTAAATGTTATTTTATAAATAATAAACGGCCGCGGCCTTTTTTATCCAACAGTTTTTTGTACAGTGTCATCCTTTCATAGATAAGTTTAGCTTTAAAGGTAAAGAATCCTGTCTACTGTCCCATAATTGGAGATTTCCACCACTTGGTGTTTTCACACAACACCGGCAGCCTTTATACTCAAGTAGATGCTATAATTAGTGGAGATTGTTAGTCCGCCCGCTAGTAACCAAAAACATGGCCGCCTCTAAGGCGGCGACAACTAGCGGGCTGATTAAAAATCTGCACTAATTATAGCATCTACTGGAGTGTAAAGGATGCCGGTGTTGTGTGAAAACACCAAGTGGTCGAAATCTCCAATTATTCCTGGTGTACACACACCGGAAGCAACGTCGTTGTAGAATACGGCAAGTTGGAGTTTTCGGCAGGACACCGCTGGTCCCATGGATCGGCTCCCCCGCTTCCTAATGGTGGCAGGCACGCGCCCCTAGAAGTGCTCCCGTCAGGGCCGCTGATAGGGGGGGACCACCAGCTGTCCTGTAGGGGGCCCGGGCACACAGGGGGGCCCCAACAACACGCAGAATCGGTGCAGTCGGGAGGAGGGGCAGTTACAGAAGGAAGCCCTGTGCAGCTCTCTGCAGCAGCTGAAAGACATTTTCTTCCCCTCCTGCCAGCTTTCAGCTGCTGCAGAGGGAGGCACAGACACAGGACATTGTTTCTGTAATTGCTTCTACGACACCAATCCCCCTCCCTATTCTGCCTGCTTTTGACCCCCCCCCCCTTCTGTGCCCCCCTTTTTAAAAAATTGCAAAATAAAATAATTGTAAAAAATTGTAACATTTAAAGAAAAAGTCATACATTTTTTTTTTAACCACTTGCCGACCGCCACTGGAGCTCTACTGCGGCAAAGTGGTTAGTTCTACGTCGCTGGACACCTCCCCTTGTGGGCGGCGCACACGCGCCGCCGGAGGCTCGCTCCCGCTGTATTCAGTCACAGCGGGAGTCGGGCCAGGGGAAGAGCGGCGGTGATCACCGCCGCTCTTCCCCGATCGTCGGGGAATCGAGTGTGGAGATCCGCCTGCTTGTGTAAACAAAGCGGGCGGATCTCCTAAGTGACAGGCAGGGTCAGATTGCAGGGTTCAGCATAGCTGAACCTGCGATCTGTCCCAGTGTCACTCAGTCACCTCCCCCCACACACATCAGTAAGCACCAGGCATACATTAACCCCTCCCTCTCCAATATAAATGAACCCCTTCCCTGCCAGTGTCATTTTTACAGTAACAGTGCATATATATAGCACTGATTACTGCAGTAATGTCACTGGTACCCCCAAAAGTGTCAAAAATGTCAGTCAAGAGTCCGATCTGTCCGCCGCAATGTCGCAGTCCCGCAAAAAAAAAAAATCGCAGATCGCCGCCATTACTCGTTAAAAAAAAAAAACCCCAAAAATGACAGAAATCTTTCCCTTAGTTAGTAAACACAATAACTTTTGCGCAAACCAATCAAAATACGATTATTGTGATTTTTTTTTACCAAACATAGGTAGCAGAAAACAAATTGGCCAAAAATTTTAAAAAATTTGGATTTTTACATTTTCTTTGGGGGGAATTTCATATAAAAAATGTGAAAAATATTGTTATTTTTTCAAAATTTACGCTCTTTTTTTGTTTATAGCGCAAAAAGTAAAAATCGCACAGGTGATCAATTACCACCAAAAGAAAGCTCTGTTTGTGGGAAAAAAAGGTACGTAAATTTCGTTTGGGTACAGAGTTGCACGACCGCGCAATTGTCAGTTAAAGTCGTACAGTGCCGAATCGCAAAAAGTGGCCTGGACAGCAAAATCCTCCGGTGGTAAAGTGGTTAAAAAGGGCTAATTCACACAGGTTCTCTGTTATGTTTGTGTCTGCTAATAATTATTCAGTGTATTTTTAGTGAAAATATTGTCTTGATAAATTTGGGGGGGCTGCCAGGTAGGCTGTACGGGGCCCCGTGACTTCTAACAGCAGCCCTGGCTCCCGTAAACCAACGCTACGCTGTATAACTGCGGTAGGCAGTCGGCAACTGGTTACATTTATTTGGGTACAGCGTCGCACGACCACGCAATTGTCAGTTAAAGTAACGCAGTGCCGTATCGCAGAAAATGTCCTGGTCATGAAGGGGGGGGGGGGGTGGTTAGGTCAGTCAGGTGTGGTTGGACCGGTCCCTATTCTGACACCTGAGCTCTAGGATTATAGTGAGGAGGGAGAGAGCCTTGTCATTGAATTCCTAAAGCTGAGCACACAGGTAGCTCACACACAGCCCCCCTCATGCTGCCCTCTGCCGGGACACTCCTCCTGCTACAGGCTGAACCCCTCTCTATTTATTCCCCTCACAACCTCCATCCAGCCAAGCATGAGCGGAAGACCCGCCCCCGTTACGTCACCAGGACGTCCCCGCGAGCCCAATGGCTGGCTCTTGCGTCAATCAGCCGCGTCGCTCCTTCCATACTGTGCGCTCCAGTGGGATCTGCTCCAACCTTCTAGAACCTTTGTGATATCGCCTTCCATTCCAGCTGCGTGAGAGCCAGCGGAACAAGTAACGGGGCTGCTCCCCATCTGGTAAGCAGGAGAATACTGACAGTCAGCAGAGCTGGGCGGAGGACGGCTCACCGAGACACAGCGACATGACAAACGCTGCGTTGTTGTTGTTTTCTGTGGCAGCCGAGGGGTTAATGATGACGATCGATAGGCGAGAAGCGATGCGATCTGAATGCGCTTTGCAGCTTATGCTTTTGGGGGATCAACTGGTGTCCTCCGATTGGGGGCTCCTGGCCGATCACTTTGATAACAAACGCCAACAGTTGTGCGATCGTTTCATGCGATCAACTGGTGTAATGTGTGTGTGTGTGTATCGGCCGATCTAGGGAGCTGTCACCGAGGAGGAGGGTCAGATCCAGGGCTCTGCTTTGTAAGCTCAGTGATGGATCATGGAGGAGGACTGCTTTACTTGCTATGAGTGTCTCTGGCTCATTCCCCCCTGGAATTGTTTTCTTTTGATTGTTTTATTGATGTTCTGTTGTTTATAAATCAGATCTCCTCCCAGCCAATCAGGAGGTGAGATCTAGATGTCTGCCTTACTGTGAGCAGTGAGCAGATCTCATGTTAAACTTCTTAAAACTTCTCCATTCTCATGTATGTATGTGCATATGTGTATATATATATATATATATATATATATATATATATATATATATATATATATATATATATATATATATATATATATATATGTGTGTGTGTGTGATATTATTATTATTATTATTATTATTTATATATTTTTTTTTTTTACAGTGTTTTTTATTTTTGGTTTTTCACTTAAAGGGGCAGCAGGTACGGGAACTCACTATATGAATGAGGCGCCCCTCATGGATTATTTAATTTCATTTTATTTATTTATTTTCAGTTGTATTTTCTGTTTTATTTACCAGCCACTGACAGCTGATCGCTCCATTGTCCCTCCCCTGCTTGCATCAGCACCTGTCAGTGCTTGTGACAAATGGTCGCTTTAAACATAAACTCTGGGCAAATCGCTAAATCCACCCAATGAAATCCATGGATCAGATCGGTTTACCTGCCAAAGCTTTTGTATTTGTCTATACAGTCCTGAGATTTACCCAGCTCTGACACAGTCAACCCTGGTGACCTGTTTTTTCTCGCTAGAAATCAAAGCATTATTAAAACTAAAAAAAATGTAATATCTTGCAGCTTACTAATCCTAAGTCTCCATTCACACTTTTATATGACTTGTCAGGCAACTTGGTCAGCCTGACAAGTCGTGCACTGTCGCGGTCCATTGACTGCTACAGGACCCGTTCTAATAGGAGCGACACAAGTCGCTCCGACTTAGAAAAAGGGTCCTGTACTACTTCGGGGCGACTTGCATAGACATTCATTTTATGAAGTCCGTGCAAGTCGTGTCGAAGTCGCGCTGCACGCGACTTCACAGGTCGCCCCCTAAGTCGGAGCGACGTAGTGTGAACCGAGCCTTAAAGCGTAACTCCACTTTTGGGCCTCTTGCACACGCTACTCCTGTTTGAGCATCTCGCAGCATGAAAAAGCTCAGTACAGCTTTTTTTTTTTTTCTCTGAGCTAAAATACAGCCCATTAATTGTAATGTGCCTGTGCACACAGGCGCGTAAACAAGCGTTGTGCATTCTTCAGTAAAAACAAAATAGAAAAATCTGCATTTTTGGTCAGTAATTTAAGCCTCAATGCACGCAAATACATACAAGGAAAAAAAAGTCTGGGAAAAGTAGATGCTCAAACAGAAGTATTGTGTGCAAGAGGCCCAATGGGCTGTATTTTAGCAAAAGTTGTACTGAGCTTTTTCAAGCTGCAGTGTGCAGGAGGCCTTGTTGAGGAAAAAAAAACATTCCAATCTGGGTGATCTCTGTACATTACAAGGATTATAACTAACTTTGTTGCAGATTCCTATCTTTTTGTTATTCTGGAGAATTCATTGTTTGTTTCTCTGTGCTGAGTGGGTCTAATGGGAGTGGTTTCATAATTATCTGTCAGCTGTGCAGCTGCAGAGCACTAATGAGGAAAGCTGCTGGGTCGGCATCCCTTTAGACATGTTCCTATTGGAAGTATCTCACCAAAAATGAAATTTTTGTTGCAGGGGATGCCAGAAATCTGACTTGTATCTTAGTGCAGACTTCTGGGAAATATGGTGAGCCAATCACACAAGCAGGAAATGATGTTTCTGGGGTGTGGTCAGTACACATTCTGTATACAGAACACCTCCAGGTAGTCATATTGCATTTTCAGAACATCACAGCTGTAGATTAAAAAGGAAAGTTCATTTTTTTAATAACATTCAATTACAATGATTTGTGTCACAATTGTATAAGCAATATTGTTTTTTCTTTACTTGCAATTTTTTTTTCCCACAAAAGTGGAGTTACCCTTTAAACTGGAACTTTACCTAACAGTGGAAGTTCTGCTCATCCTAATCCTCCTCCCCCCCCCCCCCCCAATATTGTTAGAAACCTTTATGTTCTTGGAGTGGGTACCTATTCACTTCCAAGTTCCACCAACCTCCTGGGACATGTGACATGTCATATATGTCCCAGGAGATTGGTGGAAGTGAATAGGTACCTGGTGCAGAACCAGTCTGTTTTACACTAAATTTTATTGAGTTTTTGTTGTATAAAAAATGTGGAAATTGTTAGAATGACACACAGAGCATAATATCAGACAATCCGTTATGCATTATTAAATATATTGTACATTTTTGCAAATAATAAAAAGCTCATAATAAAAGTAAAAAGGATCAGAGAAGATCCTAGTCCAATAAAAGAGAAGTATTAGATTCACTGTTTTCCGATTTTATACTTACCTAGGTGGATGCAGCATCAGTCCCCTGGTGCCTCTGCACTGAGAACCGAGCGATGGGACACTGCTGATCACTCGGTTCTTGACGGCTCCCCAAGAAGAGAGCTGCTGACTGTAAGGGCTCTTTCACACGGGCGATCCGATCAGATCCGCCTGTCAGTTTTTTAGGCGGATCTGATCGGATCCTCCATGCACCTCTATGGGGCAGCAGATGTCAGCGGAGACACCTCCGCTGACACCCGCTGCCATCCGTATCTGATCCTGTCCGTAAAATCCGGACGGATGCAAACCCTATTTTTCCATCCGCTCAGTGATCGGATGAGAGCGGACAGGCGGTCCGCTCTCATCCGATCCCCATAGAGAGCAGCGGGAGCTGTGACACCTCCCTCTCCGCACTGCAAGCGGAGACGGAGCTGTCATCCGCCTGCTCAGCAGAGATCGGTGGATCTATCCCCGCTGAGCAGCACGGATCCGACTACGGAGGTGGATCGTGTGAAAGAGCCCTTAGTCAGCATCTTTCCACTCTGCCCTCTTATCACTCACTGGAGCATTGGGTGGGAGCAGCCAGCACAGGCTCGAAGCAGCTCGCTGAGTCGGGTGTCAGTCCAGGGATCTGGCGCATCTCGACTCTGTGGTCCTGATGATGCGGTGCCTGGACTGACTTCTGTGACCTTAGCAGAAAGCGGACTTCAGACCGCTGTCTGCTGAAAACGGATCACAGGAGTGCAGAACCAACTGCACTCCAGTGATCCATAGGAGATATATAGCCAAACTAGCTTTGGCTGTACATTTCCTTATGTCAAGTGAATTAGAGATGTAAAAGTATATAAATGAAGGAAAGTAGTGAAGGGGGGGGGGGGGGGGGTCAGTAAGTTTGGGATAAGGAGGTAATGGCATGTGGATCCAACATTGGTGATGATGGTAGTTTTTAAAGCATTTGATCAGAGGGAAAGAAGGGAATAATGCCTGTGCGGTGGGGAGCCGACTGTAAAACCGCAGGAAGACACCGCCAAGATGGCGGCGCTGAGGACTCTGGAGACTGGTGAAGAACCGGCCCAGGTGAAGACAGCACTGGACTGGTGAGTGTCTATCTAAGCGGTTCTTCAGTCAGTTCTGCAAAAATTAAGTCAGCAGCTATGAAAACTGTAACTGCTGGCTTTTAACCACTTCAGGACCGCCTGCTGCATATATACGGCGGCCTGGCTGCGTGAACTCGCGTACCTGCATGTGATTTTGTGCATGGAATCTGGGGCACGCACCTGTGATTGGACACAGCGGGAGCCAATTGGTGAGTCTGGTGGCCACGATCATTCTCTGGATAGGCAGAATGGCGGTCTGCCTGTGTACAAGGCACACCGCCATTCTGTGAGGGAGGAAAATGGGTTTTCGTTAAGCAGAAACCTGGATCTGCTTTCCTCCAGTCAAAGCACCCCCCCTCCCGCCCCCGCTGTTAGATGCACTCCCCAGGAGCACACTTTGCTCGTCCCTGATGTTAACCCTTTCCCTGCCAGTGTCATTTATACAGTGACAGTGCTTTTTTTTTTTTTTTTTTTTTTTTTTTTTTTTAGCACTGATTGGTGTCACTGGTCCCAAAAAGTGACACTTGGTGTCAGATTTATCCACCGTATTGTCTGTCGCACTGAAGATCGCTGCCCTACTAATAAAAACAATGAAAAGTCCATAAATCTATCCCATAGTTTTGTAGATATAACTTTTGCTCGAACCACTCAATATACGCTTATTGAGATTTCTTTTTTTTTTTTTTTTTTTTTTTTTAACCAAAAAATGTGTAGCAGAAAACATATTGGTCTAAATTGATGAATATATTTGATTTGGTCAGTCCTCCTTTTTTTTTTTTTTTTTTTTTTTTTTTTTATATAGCGCAAAAAAACACAGATGTGATCAAATAACACCAAAATAAGCTCTATTTATGGGGGGGGGGCATTCATTTTATTTGGGTACAGCTTTGCACGTTCACGCAATTGTCAGTTAAAGGAACGCAGTGCTGTATCACAAAAAAGGCCTGGTCGTTAGGGGTTAAAACTTTCCGGGGCTGAAGTGGTTAATAAACACACTCCCCTGTCCAGCGATCCAGCGCCGTCTTCACTCGGTCTTGTTCTTCAGGTCACCAGCATGTTAACTGTGGGCAGCCGGCTGTCGCTCCTTGTGGCTTCAAAGCTGGCTGCGCATGCCCTTTGTGAATGGTCCCGCAGTCTTCTGGGACCTGTGACGTGTCAAGAGAGCTGCAGGCAAAAAAAGGGGTGAGGGTGGTTTGGGGGGGGGGGGGGGGGGTTGCTTTAGCTCAATTGCTTAGGAGATCGAAACCAGGTGGTGGAAAAGCGTAACTTCTCCTTTTTGGGGTGAAGTTCCGTTTTAAGTCCGCAGCAACAGTAATTGTAGCTGCTGACATTTACTTTTTTTTTGACTGAAGTTCCTCTTTAAAAGTAGTGACTGTATCAGACATGATACAAACCCGACCTAGATTAAAAGGAGCTGATATCAATTCAGGCACTTATACTGTTTATTAGGAAATGCATTTCATGCTAAAATACTGAATACAGAGCTGCATTAGGCTGTCTTTTTTTTTTAATTTTTTTTATTTATTTTTTTATGTCTGGAGTATAGATTTAAAGTGTTACTAAACACAGGACCCTGCATTCACTATATCTGGTCTCCCACACTACACATAACATGGGAATGCAATTTTATTTTAGCAAATATAAACTGCTAAATACCTTTTTTCTCATCAGCAGTATATAGCAGTCTTGTGACTATCAGTGTCTGGTAGGAGGAGTTTTCACTGTCCTATGAGGCTGCATGACCCCTAACCCTCTGTCTGTCTGGAAAGGCTGATTGACCTTGTGTTGATCCCTTGTGTGCACCCTCCCAAGAAAAAAAAAAACTCTTTAGCAATACACACCAAACTGAGCATGTGCAGAGTGCCTCCAAGGCTCAGTACTATCAGGAGATGGCTTGGGGACAGTGGAAGATGGGAAGAATCAGAGGACTGGATCAAACAGTCTTTTTACACAATTCACAGGACTATCCCCTAGGTTTCCTTAAGCCCCGTACACACGTACCAAATGTCGGCCGAACGATCGGCCGTCTTTAGTCCGGTGCTGTCCTGTCGGCTGAAAAGTGCTAAAGACTGCACACGAATTTTGTCGGCCAACAGCCGACTGCAGAAGTGATGTCATGTGATGGTTAACTTTCCGTGTGTTTTTTCTTTTCTGAGCATGCCCAGTCTTGCAAATCTGCTGTTTGGCGGCCGAATTCTGTACTGACTGGCGAACAATCAGCCGTTCTGGTGTTGGCCAACAAAAATTTTAATGCCTGCACAACAGATTCTGTTCGGCCGAAAAGTCGTTGTCAGAAGCATCATACGAACAAGCCGACAATCGGCCGATCGTTCAGCGGCCGAATATTTACGGCCGACAATCGCTACGTGTGTACGGGGCTTAAGTGAGTATAACAAGCCTGCTTTATTGCATATATACACAGATTTTTACGGTTTTTGGTTTAGTAACACTTTAAGACAGATGGGAGATGCTTTGATAAACTTTACTGCAGTTTACTATACAAAACTGTCAGCAATTGGCCTATTCGGGAATCTTGGCAAAAACTTGCTTTCAAGCGATCTCCCACCCACCCCTCTCTAAAGCCTCGTACACACGCGTCGAAAATTGGCAGGGAATTTTCGGCCACCGTCCGATCTGCCGATTTTCGGCTTGTTAGTATGATGCTTCCAACAACCGACTCCGACTTTTCGGCCGAAAAAAATCTGGTGTGCAGACTATAAAATTTTTGTTGGCCGTCAAAACGCGGCCGATTTTCGTGCAGTCAGTACAGATTTCGACAGGGAAAAATCTGATGAGCAAGTCTGGGCATGCTCAGTGAAGAAAAAACACAAAGAAGGCAAACCAACAAATGACATCACTTCTGAAGTGGAGTTTTGTTGGGTGAGAAAATTCGTGTGCAGTCTAGGCACATTCCAACCAACAAAAGACGGACGATCGGTCGGCCGATAATCGTTGCGTGTGTACGGGGCTTAGAGGTACTCGCTATACCCAGTTTTGGTGTGGGGGGGACCAGTGATTTGGTGCTGAGATGGCATCCTGAGAACACCAGTCCCCTGCCGTTCCCCTGTGATGGGGCCCTTCTGTTTCCTGAGATGACCCCTGCAGGTGGTGATCCAATAGGAAGTGTCCATGTCTTACAGGCAGTGACGTGAACACCCGATGAAGAGAAGACTCAAGCTGGCGGTGTCATGTGATTGCGGTTTCAGGTAGTAAGTTAGGGCTCTTTCACACGGGCGTTCCTTTTTTTTTTGCCCGATCAGGTCCTTTTTTTTTTTTGTAACGGACATGGATGACACTTGTGTCATCCGGTCCGTATGTCCGTTTTTCATCCCATCCGTTTGCGGATGAAAAACTGACATAATGCATGTCTATGTAAATACGGATGTCTGCGGATGACACCACTGACATCCGTTTTTGCTTCAGTTCCGTTTTTTGAAAGGAAGAAAAAATAGGGTTCTCCTCCGTTCAAAAGAACTGAACTGAACTGACAAAAAACGGATGTCAGAGGATGATCATCCGATGACATCCGTATTTACATAGAGATACATTATGTCCGTTTTTCATCCGCAAACGGATGGGATGAAAAACGGACATACGGAACGCCCGTGTGAAAGAGCCCTTAGAAGGGAATTTAGCATTCCTTTTTTCCCTTCAAGAAATCAGAGGAGAGAAATGTATGTTACTGAGAGGGGCTTTTGTGCAATTCTATTTATGTAGGGTTTATGTTTGCTCCATTCACTCTTTACATTTTTGATGCAGTCAATGCATCTCATATTACCTGGAAAGTCCTAAAAGATCTGAGTTATCTTCCTGCATCATGTCATACATAGACTCTCAGATCTCGGCATGAATTTCAAAAGTGTAAAGGGGGTTTTAGTTTTACTTGGAGTAAGACACGTCAGCATTTAGTGGCAGGGGTCAAAGGACGAGTGAAGTCTGACAGCTGTTGCACTGCCAATTTGCTGACCGTATACAATGTCTGAACTCTTGTGTGCATAAAAGTATTAAATATCAGTTGTCGGTATTAAATACCTAGTTTGTCTACATTCCTCGTAAAAGTGTAGGCTCCCTCATGGTAAAGTGTCTGTCAGAGGATGAAATAAAGCTGCAAGTACACCTTTTCATATGTGATCTTGCACATTTACAATCTTTTTGGGCAGATTATTCAGATTCTTGCATAAGCCCAAGTGTGATTATTTCTATATATATATATATATATATATATATATTTTCTTTTAACATACATGAAATCCAGTTAATATTCCCCCAAAAAGATCCGTATTTTCTACTTCCTTTTCATAAAAACTCCCTGCCATAGGCTCGCTTGTCATATCTGTGCAACTCTGTATTTTTGTCAGATACATCAATAGAGCAACGCTTTTTTAGGTAGAATTGGAATACAAAAGATTCCGTTTAGGTTTTTGCCATTTTTTTTTTTTTTTTTTCCCCCATCTTCATTGGAGAGATTCCCTTTTAGTCCCAGTTGGCATAGGACAGAAAGACAGAGGATATATGACCAATAGGAATGTAGCAGTAAAAACTTTTCACAACTTTAAAAAGGAGTACTGGTCCCCGGAAAAACATATAACATGCACAAAATGGTATATATTGTTGTATACAACCTGAAATATTTATTTTACTTCTTATTAAAGTGGTTCCAAAGGCTCAAAGGTCTTTTTCCACTTATGCATTCTATGCATGAAGGGGGGAAAAAAACCTCTGTGCAGCAGCCCCTCTAATACTTACCTGAGCCCCATCGTGATCCAGTGATGTGCACAAGAGCCTTGGCTGTCTGGGGACTCTTCCTCCTCATTGGCTGAGACAGCAGAGGGCGCCAATCACAGCAAGTAAGGACAGAGAGTGCAGGCCGAGCCACAGCTCTGTGTGTGAATGGACACACAGAGCAGTGGACTGGGAGTAAGCCTGCCTGGATGCCTCCATAGCAAGCTGCTTGCTGTGGGAGGGACCAGGAGGACCCGAGAGGAGGAGGAGGAGGATCAGGCCTTCTCTATACAAAACGATTGCACAGAGCAGGTAAGTATAACAGGCTTGTTATTTAAAAAAAAAAACAAATTGCATTTAACCACTTTTTTCGCCTGTGCTATAGCCGAAAGACGGCGTGCTTCCAGTGCAGGGAGGGCGTCTATAGACATCCTCCTGTGATTGCTTGGGCTCTGTAAACAAAGTCTTTTGGACTCAGCTGATCACAGAGCAGGGTAAAGGGCCAATCACAGTGGCCCTTTACCATGTGATCAGCTGTCAGCGAATGACAGCCTTTTTTTTTTCTTCACGATCCGCGCAAGGAGAGAAGAAGAAAGCCGGTAACCGACTTCTGTTACAGGGACATCGGTCCCAATCTGTGCCCACCAGTGCCATTCATCAGTGGCTATCATTAGTACCGCCTATCGGTGCCCACCAGTACTGCCTCATCAATGCAGCCTATCAGTGCCCATTAGTGTAGCCGCCTCAGAGCACATCAGAGAAGGAGAAACATTACCTGTTTGCAAACTATGAACATTTTTTATTTTTCATCTGTGAAAAGCACAGGGCACCAGTGGCAGATCTGCCAATTCTGGTGTTCAATGGCAAATTCCAATCGAGCTCCATTGCGCCAACAGTAAGCACAGGGCAAATTGGAGGATGTCAGGCCCTCAAGCCACCTTCATGAAGTCTTTCTGATTGTTTGGTCAGAGACCTTTACACCAGTGGCCTGCTGATTGAAAAGTGTTCTGCTAATTGTTTTGAGCAGTGTACAATGTTTGGTGTTTGAGTGGCCAGCCACAAGGCCTAATAGCAGTCATGTTGGAGCAGAAGGGAATGTCCTTGGCTCTCTGTAAGCTCTGACCCAGTATATGTTTGGAACTTTTAAAGCCATCTTGGAGGAGTGCTATCAAACAAGCCTTGTACTTTGCTCTGCATGGGTAAAGTACAGCTTTGCTATTGGGGCTTGTCGATGGCCTGTAGGCTTGTGTGGATAACATCAGTTTGAGATACTTTTGAAATCATTCAGACTTCATTGACAGATAAATTTGACTTTCTAAGGTTGACTTTACGCTCCCATGCAAAATCCACCTGAAGTAAACAAAAGCCTGTCAGCACAGGCCCTAAGTCAATATATAGGCTTATTTCACAAAGCAAAAACGCCAGGGTAAGGAGTCCATGGAGATTAAAAAATTGCAGTCTCGTGGCTGAAAATAAAGATCCTTCTCCAAGTGTAAACCTTTGTGAAATTGAGCCCTATAGCATCTGTATTCTCAAAACTGTTGTTTAACAAATTGTTAAATACGCTTGGAGATAATCACTCAATCCCAGGTGTACAATAGGTGTAGTAGCCACTTTACAGCTTATCATTATATTTAGTGAAAAATACACTTAAAATGGAACTAAGTCTCTATTTTAGTACTTCAGGCAGGCTGCCTCATTTATTGAAGAAGAGTTTCTTCTGCAATAAAATAAACTAACCTGCCTGCTCAGTCCTCTTCCACCCAAGGGGAAGCTCCACTAGTTCGCAGGTACCCGCTCACACTTCCAGGTGAGATCGGCAATCTACATTTCCTGCCCCCCCAACGCACAGGTCCTAGAAGACCGCAGTACCATTTAGAAAATGCAGCGTGACTTGCCTGAAGGCTTCACCGCCAGTTTCCCTTATGTACAATGCAGGTGCCTAAACCCGAAGCCAATTGATGAATCAGTTATACAAAATAGGACAGAAAAAAGTGGGGCTTTGCGGGCCAGTGGGAGGAGAAGGATCACACCAAAACCAATATAAAACAATTTACATTTTATTCGATTTACAAATAAAAAAACATGGGCGCTCACGCACATGTAAGCAAAGACAAAACACATAGGGTTATGTATAAAAACAATTAATAAGAGTCATTATGGTAGAAATACATCCCAAAGAGGGAAACCAAAAGCCTGTGTAGGATGGAGAGTAGGTCTCAGATGAAGTGCGGTCAATGTAGGTCCCCAGCAAGCTGACACGTTTCGCTCCAGGCCAGAGAGACCATGACAGACTGGTATTTCTACAGATAATGTGAAGTACAATAAAACAACAGTTAATAACTAGTAAGTTAGTATGTCAATATATAGAACATTATCAATATATATACATCACATGTGACAATGGTTTTGTACTGACCCTTTTTAATGACTCAGGAGATGGCAGACTACGGCAAGACGCAGGACAGAAACATCGATGGCTTAATACTCATATATATATATATAAAACAGCCAAAATTCATATCTGTTCTCATTGTATACGTAAGTAGGTATCCAGCACCTTAATCCATGTCGGGAAGCCACTGCAACTGATGAATCAGTTTAGGTTGCCGACATTGGGGGAATCCTGGACAGGTTAGTGTCCTTTTTTATATTAAAGTCAGCAGCTAAAGTGTGTGATATGTGGCTTTTTATTCTTTCTCCAAGACTGGAGCTCTTCTTTTTAATAAGTGCTCACCCACTGGACCTTCTAAACTGTGCATACAGATACCATGTTCTGCAATCTCAATCACTGCTCAGGCTGTTATGTGGGAATTGTTGCATACTCCATCCTGTTATCTTGGGTAGAGCTGCCTTTTCCACCAAAGCTTGTGGTCGCATGGCTTCTGCCTCTCCTTGGGAGCCCGCTATGCCAGAGACTTACCTGGAGAGTGACTGAGATTCGGGGATGTGGAATCTAAAAACATAGGTTAAGGGGTCCAGTGGAGAGAACTGACTATATTATATTATGAATAGAAGCGTTATAAGCAGTGAACTGAATCCTCTTGTATTCTCTTGGGATTAAAGCTTGAGGGATTTTATGCACGTTTATAAGCAATTTATTAAACCAAGGCTCCTGATAATTAAGAATATGTTTTTAAGAAATACTTATATATATATATACACACTTAAATTGCAATTCGTCCTAAAATGTCATGTGTTTGGTTTTTGTTTTTTTCGGGTTTGATGGAGAACCTCTGCTCTGTGTGTGAGGGTTTTTTTTTTTTTTTTTTTTTTGCCATCTATAGTCTTGTTTGGGAAATTTTCTTTAAAGCAGATTGGAGCTGCCAGAAGGCCCCAGGAGCACCTGCCATACTGCGCAAGAATGCATGTTATTGTAAATTGACCTCTTCTACATCTATGGCAGGTCTGCACTCCAAGAAGGATCAGAGAAGATGGTAGCATTGACTCCATGACTAGTGTGGTTTCTTTGGCCTTTGGGCAGCCAGTGATAGTGGAACTCCCATGTATGTGTGCTGGAGTTGCTTTACGCAAACACTTGGCTAATTTAGTCTGCACCACATGTTGGAGTTGTACTATCTGAACACACAGCTGAACTAGTCTGCCCTGCAGGCAGTGTACAATTTAAAGACAAAAATGCTAACAAACAGGTAACTGACATTTTTGGCGAAAGAGTTCTACAACTGTAGTATTAGCTATATACAATAAACATTGCTGTGTTCTAACAGTGGTATGAGATACTTGCTGCCTAGTATGGATCAAGTCCATCTTGGCACATTCTACCATTTATAAGAATCCATGTGTTTTTTATCAATGAATC
This sequence comes from Pelophylax lessonae, assembly GCF_965119305.1. Lineage (NCBI taxonomy): Eukaryota > Metazoa > Chordata > Amphibia > Anura > Ranidae > Pelophylax > Pelophylax lessonae. The sequence continues at coordinate 180,543,736 of NC_138773.1, read as the reverse complement.
CAAGGCTTCCTCTGATTGGCCATGGTGAGGTTTGTGACACCATCCACCTGCCTCCCCACCTCCACATATCGGAGGAAATTTTGTATGTATTGATAAAAATACGGAAAATTTAAATAAAAAAATTAGAACACCGCACCACCTAGGGTCTGATAATGCTACTTTGGTCTGTTGCAGCAACTAGACCGTCCTGGCCTGGAAATCATTTTATATAGGCCAGTTTGGCCCTAGCAAACGATTTAAAGTGATGGCTTTCACACTTGTGCGACTTGTCATGCGATTTGGGACTATAAAATCGCATGAGAAGTCGTTCCCCATGATTTCCAATGAGCCCCATTCATATCTGTGCGACTTGTAGTCGCACCGACTTCAACGTAGTCCCTGCACTACTTTTGGCATGATTTTGATGCATTTTGAGTAAAAGACATTATAAGCCCAGTCAAACTCGCATCAAAAAGTTGTGGTAAAATTGCGCTTCTTTGAAGTCACACAAGTGTGAAAGGGCCCTAACCTGGAATTCTTATTAGATGATTTTCAATTAACGGTCCCCATGAGAGAGGTGGTGGCAAGAGCTCTTTCGCGATCAGAGAGTAATACTTCCAAACTGGAAGTCTACTGACTCTCCTTCGCACAAAGAATGGATACAATGCATGGGGGAAACCTTGAAGTGTATCAACATCGGGAGCTTCCCCATGAATTTGATACCCTTTGGAATCTATGGCTAGATGCACCAGGTTTGAGCCCACTGGAACTGGTGAAGGACTACTCATTGGTTAGTCCGTTTCCTATTACTCACGAATGTAACTATGCAATTTACCAAAAGATACCAAAGGAAGGGTGGCATCCATGAATGTCTATCTGTGTGGATACTGTACTAACTCACGTATAGCTAAGTTTGACTGTTTTCTCTTATCTATTTATGTGCTTATCCATTGGCATCTGTTATGTCTACAGATGCTCAGTTTGTATTTGTGAGGCTTGACATTGCCTTGTCTGTATTGCTTTTTGTTCTGTGTTTATTTCCTTTAACAAATTTTCGATTTAAAAAAAAAAAATATGTAATTCTATTTGGGTGGGCTCTGGTTCTTTTATAATTGGACGAGCCACAATGACGTCACTCCCATGCATGTGCGCAGGAGCCACTCTTCTCGGCACGCTCTGAAGGAACGGCACGGATAGTCCTTCAGAGCGCATGCGCCGGAGGCTTCAAAAGTAAATATCTACTAAACGATGCACGTTTTAGGAGAGATCTACTGTACATATAGGTAAGCCTTGTTATAGGCTTGCCTATAGGTAAAAATTGACCAAGGGAGTTTACTCCTACTTTAAAGTTTACCACATTTCAATAAAAAGCAAAAATGCATTTTTTGACTTCCACTTTGGGATTTTACACATTTTTGGGAATTGCCCAAACGCAGATACTAATCCCAGTATCAGTATTTTGCTAGATGCGTGGTATATTTGTTTGGCAGTTAGCCAGTTCTTTGTGTACTGTTCAGTAACGGTGATAAACTAAAGGCAAACACAGGGATTCCATAGTTCTGTAGCTTTGTACTGAAGATATTGTGACCTGTTGGGCTATATTGTGAAGTTTTTAGCCTGTTATTGACCAATAAAAGGCTAAATGAGATTCTGTAAATAAATAAAATGAGTACCTAACGCACCACATAATCACAAGTGAATGCTTGTGAGGTCACATTTCCTATTCAGTGTCTGTGTACCAAATTATCGTATGCAATTCTAGACCAACTTTCCTTCCTCCTGCGTATCCCCATTGGTCAGCTTGTAACGAGGCATCTCCGAGGAGTCAGAAGTGACTCAAGCAGACAGAAATCACACTTGGTAGTTGGATTGAGGCAAGTACACACCATAGAAAAATATGGTTTAGAAATGTTTTAATTTAAATCCACTTTAAAGTAGAACTTCAAGTGGTTGTTCTGTCTAAAGTGCAACAATTAAAAGTTAACTGCTACAAAAACTATAGCTGCTGACTTTCAATAGGACATTCACCTGCCCTAAGATCCAGCGATGTCTTACAGGTTTTTGTTTTTTTCTTCCAGAAACCAGCTGGGTGAGGACAACGGCATAATGAGCTAGTATGCATTGTATACTAGCTCATTTTGTAATCCTTACCTTTAGAACTGCTGACATCTTCCCCGCTGTGAGTGGCCGGCGCTGCAATGACGTCACTCCGGCGCATGCACTAACAGCACGGGCTCTTAGTGTCCAGCACGGTAAGCCAGATCTTCAGAGCGCATGCGCTGAGGACTTCATCGCCTGCATGCACTCTGAATATCTCCTAAACTGTGCAAGTTTAGGAGAGATTTAAAGTACCTGCAGGTAACCCTTATTATAGGTTTACCTGTAGGTACAAGTGGTGTAACAGTCCCTGATGCCGGCATAATATATGTGGGAAGTCAGCTGTGACTGTGGCACTACAGCCGGCATCTCACGGCACATCCTTGAGTCACGCATTGCTATTTGATTGGGACCTGTGACATGTCCCAGAAGACTGTGGAGGTGGTTGAGCCACAGTTTTACTGCCCCCGCCCTGCTGAGCCACACATAAACATTGCCAGTGACCATGCTGGCACAGTTCATGACGATTGTAGCGTTGGAAAAATGATACCACCTGTTGTGTTCTGTCACCGATGCCACCCATTCAAGTACATGGGACTGCGGTACAACTATTCTGCAACAGCCTGTAATGCAAATGATTTTGTCACGGTGCTGCAGGATTTCAGTGGTCAAAGGTGGTGAGAAGGCGACATATTTGCTCTAAGATGCCTTTCAATTGACTCTTGAGAAGCGTTTTACCACAGAGCACTTTTCAAAGGGGGAGTAAACATTGATGCACGTGTAAACGACCAGTTCTTTTATGGAATTCGGACACTAGTGGTGGTTTTTGTGGTGTTTGTGTTTTTATTATTGGCCCTGAATTGAGGCAGGCGATGGACAGCTTGACATGGAGCTGCCGTTTCTGCTCTAGAGAGAGCAAATCGTACTAAATAAAGACATACAGCTACACCTAAATGGTAAGGATATGCTATTAAGATTGCAAGATTAGAGGATTTTGTCGGTTATGACCAACCTTACCCCAGCTCTACTGCTGTATTCAAGATTCAAACGCTGGATCCGTACTCAGGCTGAGGCATCAATAATGAATTCTAATTTGTGACTGGTTTCCTTTAAATCAACCCAGTTGAGCTCTACTAAAAGCATGTTTGAGACTGTAAGATTTTTGGCCAGCTTTTGCCTTGTTACCTACTTACAGCTTGCACTGATATAAGCAGCTTCAACCCCCTGGGATGAGATCATTGTGCACAGACCGCTGGCTCCTAATGCAAAACAAATGTCTGTTACATCAGCAGCTGTTTCTTTTTTTTTTCTCTGATGAGAGAAATATTTAAGCCACGGTAAAAGTGGGTTTTGTGCAAATATTCAGCTTTTGATCGCTCAGCAAACTGCAATTTTATACCTCACTGTTAACAATGGGCATCTAGTTTGAAATGTGTATACTGAAATGGAAAACGGAAAGATCAGCTGTTTGGTATAGTTGGTTTCATTAAAGTGGTTCTAAAGGCTGAAGTTTTTTTTACGTTCATGCATTCTATCCATGAAGGTCAAAAAAACTCCTGTATCCAGCTCCTTACCCAAAGCCCCTCCTTATACTTACCTGAGCCCCTTTGCGATCCAACGGTGGGCATGAGAGCAGAGGCTCTCTGCTCTGTCCTTCCTCACAGGGCAGCAAATCTACAACAGTGGGAGCCTTTGGCTGCTGCGAACCAAACTCCGTGATTTGGGGGGGGGGGGGGCAGGGCTGTGTCCCACGTCCTGCTGTCTGTGTCATCTTAGCTCCGGAGTGAGCCCGCACAAGTGTTCCCATGGGAAGCAGCTTCCTATGAGGGCACAATGTAGAGGAGCCAGGAGCACCGGTGGAGGACCACTGCACAGAACAGGTAATTATGACCTGTTTTTTTCTAAAATTTACTTTTAAAAACTTTCTCTCCCCCCCCCCCCCCCCCCACAATCGCATTGGGCCGATTTGATATGTCAAATCAGGGCCTATTGCCGGCAATGGCACCGTCCCAATCACACCGATTTCCAAAAATAGTTTTTGCACTACTTTTGGCAACTTCGGGGGGACGATTTTAATAGACCTCCTGTGCAGGAACCCGCACAGATGTCTGTAAAATCGTCCCAGAGGTCAGACTGAAATGCCAGTTTGAAATTGTGCGAGTTAAGCCTCAGTGTGAACCTAGGCTAAATGCTGCTTGAAAAATACTTAGGTTTTAGAAGTGGAACTTCACTCTCCCATCAACATTTGATTATTTTTAATCCTTATGCAGCTAGAATTAGGAAATAGATAGGAAAGTATATCCTATTGACTTGTGTTAAAAAAAAAGTTTTGTTTTTTTTTTTTTTAATTTTACATTTTTTTTCTTTAGTTACTTCCTGGTTTCCTGCCTAGGCAAATTATGTCCTACATTCCAGGAGTCAGGAGTCTTTAGGGGGGGGGGGCAGAGGATGAGGGGTTTTCTCAGCTAAGCACACTCCTCTGCATGCATACTTGAGCTAAGGACAGAAAGTAAATGCTACATGAAGCATCCACCCTTATTCAAGATAGCCACAGCCAGAAATGCTATTGGGTGTTTTTCAAAGATCTCTCGCCAAAAATAAAGCATGTAGACATGGCTGGATGAGTGAGTTTGCTTTAAAATATTAAAAATTTATTTAAATGGCTTTTTTTTTTTTTTTTTTGGCGCTCAGGTACAGTGAAGATCTGCTTTAACCCTGAATATGGTACAGTAAAGCAGGGTTCAGCAAGAACCGGATGAGTTTTGGTCCATGTGTACCGCTGACTGTTCAACAGAAGGAGGTCTAACACTGGGCTTCTGTCAAATGGCCATGGTGGAAAACTAGCATTCGATCAGTGCTTTAAGCCATTGGCTGTTGGAGTACTATGTCAGCATGAGAGATCCCTGTATAACACATTTGTGTTGGTATGGGGATCTGTCAGTTTGTGGTGTGGTTTTCTTCTTTTTTTTGACAACTTGCTGGTTGAACGAAATGAAATGGGAATTAATCTGTTTATCTGTGTTCAAGATACAGGCAAACTAACGTAGGGCTACGTTGCTTGCTTGTGAGGGTCTAGGGAGCGAGCGCGCGCCCCCGGAGGCGCGCTCCCGCGTGGTCACGGACCCCCCCCCCCCCCCCCCCCCGCGCGTGTGACCAGCGGACCCGATGTCCGCCGGCCACTCGGCGATCGGCGGGGGAGAGGGAGAATGTCAGGCAGCTTGTGTAAACAAACTGCCTGTCATTCTCCTCGCTGCAAAGACACTGATAAAATGGATCTAGTATGTAGATCCGTTGATCAGTGTCCTTACAGCTAGAGCCACAGCCAATCACAGTAGAAACCACGCCCCTAGGGACACACACAGCCCCTCCCTTCCAAATAAAGTTAACCCCTTCACTACCAGTGTATTTTTACAGTAACAGTGCATATGTATAGCACTGATTACTGTAGAAATGTCACTGGTAACCCCAAAAGTGTCAAAAATGTCAGTCAAGGGTCCGATCTGTCCGCCGCAATGTCGCAGTACCGCAAAAAAATCGCAGATCGCCGCCATTACGCGTTAAAAAAAAAACAACAAAAATGACAAAAATCTTTCCCTTTGTTAGTAAACGCGATAACTTTTGCGCAAACCAATCAAAATACGTTTTTTGCGATTTTTACCAAACATAGGTAGCATAAAACAAATTGGCCGAAAATTTTTAAAAATTTTGATTTTTACATTTTTTTTTTGGGGGGGAATTTCATATAAAAAAAATTTGAAAAATATTGCTATTTTTGCAAAATTGACGCTCTTTTTTTGTTTATAGCGCGTGATCAAAAAATCGCACAGGTGATCAAATACCACCAAAAGAAAGCTCTGTTTGTGGGAAAAAAAGGACGTCAAATTCGTTTAGGTACAGCGTCGCACGACCGCGCAATTGTCCGTCAAATTCACGCAGTGCCGAATCGCAAAATACCCCCTGGTCGGAATGGGGGTAAAATCTTCCGGGGCTTAAGTGGTTAAAGAACCATATGCAACTAAAATGACATCAATTGGTTTTGTAATACAGTAGTAAATGTTTCTTTTGTGAATTCTTCATTGACACAATTATTCAACCCCTTAAAGACTACCACTCTGAAGAACAGAGGTTCATTGAAGTGTTTTCAATCAGGTATTGAAAACACCTGTGGATGTCAGGGAGCAGCAATAAAGCCTAATAAGCACCAATTAGGCAGCTTTAAAATGACTGTGATACTCAGCTCCTTCTAGACATTTACTGATGTGGTTACAAACATGGTGAAGTCAAGAGAATGGTCCAGGAAGACAAGAGAAGAGGTGATTACTCTTCACAGGAAGGGCAATGGCTATAAGAAGATTGCAAAGATGTTAAACATACCAAGAGACACCATAGGAAGCATCACTGCAAATTCAAGGCAAAGGGCACTGTTGAAACGCTACCTGGTCGTGGCAGAAAGAAGATGCTGACTTCGACTGCTGTGCGCTACCTGAAGCGTAGAGTGGAGAAAAGTCCCCGTGTGACTGCTGAGGAACTGAGAAAAGATTTATCAGATGTGGGTAATGAAGTTTCTGCTCAGACAATACGGCGCACACTGCGTAATGAAGGCCTCCATGCCAGAACTCCCAGGCGCAACCCCTTGCTGTCTCCAAAGAATAAGAAGAGTCGACTGCAGTATGCCAAAAGTCATGTGGACAAACCACAGAAGTTTTGGGATAGTGTTCTGTGGACTGATGAAACAAAATAAGAACTGTTTGGGCCCATGGATCAACACTATGTTTGGAGAAGTAAGTACAAGGCCTATGAAGAAAAGAACACCTTGCCTACAGTGAAGCATGGCGGGGGGTCAATCATGCTTTGGGGCTGTTTTGCTTCTGCAGGTACAGGGAAGCTTCAGCGTGTGCAAGGTACCATGAATTCTCTTCAGTACCAGGAGATATTGGATGACAATGTGATGCAGTCCGTCACAAACCTGAGGCTTGGGAGACGTTGGACCTTTCAACAGGACAATGATCCCAAGCATACCTCCAAGTCCACTAGAGCATGCTTGCAGATTAAAGGCTGGAACATTTTGGAGTGGTCATCAGTCAGCAGACTTAAATCCGATTAAGAACCTCTGGTGGGAAAAAAAAAGAAAGCAGTTGCAGTGCACAAGCCTAAGAATGTGACTGAACTGGAGGCTTTTGCCCATGATGAATGGGGGAAGATACCCGTAGATCGCTGCAAGACACTTGTGTCAAGCTATGCTTCACGTTTAAAAGCTGTTATAACTGTAAAAGGATGTTGTACTAAGTACTAAGATTGAATGTCACTTGGGGGTTGAATAAAACTGATAATGATGTGAGCACAGAAAAGACATTTGTGGTTATTTCATTATAAATGTTATATATTTGTCTGACCTACACGTGCCTCTTTGATTCAATTGTAAGCAGGATGACTGATCAAAATCAATGTCAAACTGGCCAAAACAATCAATTTCAGTGGGGGGTTGAATAATTGTGAACACAACTGTATATCTGCTGGATATATTCAGACCTGGAACCACAGTGGGGCTAAACATTTCAAAAACGAAGGCCCGTACACCTGATCCGAGAATCGCCTGAAATTACTGCACTTGAAGTGATCGTACAATAATCGGATCGTTGGTACAGAGCTTTCGAGAGCCGATCACGACCGGTCACCGGATTATCTGATCAGACATGCACAAAAAATGTCCTCGTATGATTTTCCTTTAATCAGTACAGCTGTCGTTTGAAAATAGAAATACGCTAAAACACATGACATCCCTTCCATGTGGTGTGTGTGTTTTTTCATACATTACTAGTGACATGTAATCTCCATAGCAATCCCCCTTTTCCTGCCCCTGTTCTTTCAATGTAGGAGCAGTTACAGGGCACCATAATCTCTCCTGTCCTTTAGGCTCGGTTCACATATATGCGATGCGGGAAGGCTGCGAATTCGCAGCCTGTTCCCGCATCGCACACGCACCCCCGGCAGTTCACACTGCCATATGCGATATGCTGGGGGTGTCAATGTAATCTTAACGACACCCCCAGTTTGATCGCATATCGCAGTGCGATCGTGCAGTTCGCACAGGATCGGATCGCACAAGTGTGAACTGCTGTGCGATCCGATCCTGATGCGGCAGCAAAAATGCCTCCTGTGCGTGTTTGCTGCGGGTGCGATGCGAATTTAGCCATACAAACTGTATGGCTATACTCGCACCGCACAGCTGATCGCATGTAATGTCGGAGCAGTGCGCTCCGACATTACATGCGAACCCCGCACACGCAAAAGTGTGAACCGGGGCTTAGTCGAGGAAGGTACCATCTTGGCTTGTTTAGGTCTGTAGTTGCCATGGCGCTGCACATTTTATCAACTGACCTATGACACCAGCCATTTGGATTTTGAATTGGAACACCATGCTGCAACAGCGAGTGGGATTTTTGTGTTGGATCTTATCTGGGCTGCAATAGCACAGGGACAGTTGAGTCCTCAAAAGGATAGTTCACCTGCCTATGCAGATAAGGGATGTTTGTACATTAAAACAAACTGTGCAGCTCTGACTAAGGATGAAAATTACCCTTGCTATAGCTGTAGGCCATTTTTACATACCTTTTTATGAAGCCTGACTGGAATACTCCAAGGACATTGCTAAGTGAGGCCTAGTCATTACTGCTTACCTCCACCATCACAGTAGTGAGCTCTTTCTCTGATTCACCCCCCCCCCCATGCAGCAGCTCTGAGCTCAGCATTTGAGTGCATTCCTGTGATGGTGGAGGTGAGCAGTAGTGACTAGGCCTCACTTAGCAATGTCCTGGAAGTATTCCTGTCAGGCTTCATCAGGTATGTAAATGGCCTACACCTATAGCAAGGGCATTATTCAACTTTAGTCAGCGCTGCACAGGTAGTTTCTATCGACAGATGCCCCTTGTCTGCATATGCAGTTTTGTGCCAAAGGTGAACGATCCCTTTAAAGCAGGGCTTGACAAATTTGCTTGAAATCTAGGAAACAGCTAGTTATGAGCCATTTTTTTTTTTCTAACAAAGCTTTTTCAATAACCAATATAACCGAGGGCGCCTGATGAAGCCTGCAACAACTTCAGTCTCTTCTCCTCTTGGGAAGGAGATGGGCGGGCAGTGAGAACAGGCAGGGGAAACCCTCAGTGCCGTTAGTAACTACTTGTCACACCCCCGGCCACCACAAGAGGGCGCCAGTTCCCTGATGAAGTGTCTAACTCCAGAAGGCCGCATAGCTGTGGCCTCAATTACCGGTCGGTGCGGCATCCTAGGCTGGCCATACATTGTACAATTACCTTCAACTATGTAGTACAAAGGCCTGCCTAATTGGATACAAGTGAAAGTGTTGTTTAGCTTTGACCTCATATTACATGGTTTTTTGTAAAACTAATCTGAATGGACACAGGGAGCTTCAGCTTGGCTCCGGTGTCCCCATAGACTTTACAATCACTTAAGTCAGGGCTTGACAAATTTTCCTGAAATCTAGGAGCCAGCTAAAAAAGTTAGGAGCCAGTTTTTTTTTTTTTTTAAACTAACAACCAAGCTTTATTTAATAAAACGGATACTAAATTTACACATAAATACGACTAGAACCTAGACTAGACACTCTCCTCTATAGCACAATTGGATGAAAACAGACTGTCTGTCTCTTTCCATCCGATGCCATCTGATCCGATCCACGGGATGGATAGAAAATAGAACCACCATCCGTCTGCTTTTGGTGGACAGGATCAGATGGCGGCAGATTACTGCTCCATAGAGGAGAATCAAGGGTCCGCTCAGGTCTGCCTGAAAAACTGACAGGCGGACCTGATCAGACAGCCCATGTGAAAGGGGCCTTCGGCTGTGGCATGGCGATGAGGAAAAAAAAAAGGAGATAGATAGATAGAGATATATATATATATATATATATATATATATATATATATATATATATATATATATATATATATATATATATATATATATATATATATATATATTTATATAATATATATTTTTTTTTTTTAATAATTGGAAAAAAAATAATTTTTTTAATAATTAAAAAAAAAAGAAAAAAATATTATTTTTTTTTTTTTTTTTTACATTTAAAAAATAAATTAAATAACCACACTCCCTGTCAAAGGTAACTAACTGGACAGGGAGATGGTAATGAATGAATTGAGAACAAAAAGGCAGTGGAAACAGTCATTACAACAGTCATTACTCCCGGCCTCCACAAGAGGGCGCCAGTTCCCCATTGGAAGCCTGTCATCTCAAGTAGGCCGAAAAGCCGGGGCCTCAATTTTCGGACGGCCCGGAAGTCCGTGCGCGGAAGTCCGGGCAAAAATGACAGGACACCTTCTGCAGGGCACCCCCAGGCGCCAGGTCGCTAATTCTAGTCGCAAATGCGACCTGGCGCCCGGGGATTGTCGAGCCCTGACTTAAGTGCCGGTTCACACGCATGTGATGGGGGAACCCTGCTAATCCACTGCGGGTTCCCGCATCTTACTCGACTCGCAGGCAGTTCACCCTACCATATGCAAATTGCTGGGGGTGTCAATACAGAGTTAACGATACCCCTAGATCATATCGCAGTGCAAACTGTCCGTTCGGACATGAATTGGAATGCATAGGTGTGAACACCCATGAGATCCGATTCTGGTGCGGACCGAAAAAAGGGTCCTGTGCGACTTTGGTCTGAATGCAATGCAAATTTAGCCATACAATCTGTATGGCTAAATTTGCATCGCACAGACATCTCATGAGCAGTGCGGTGCGAATCATTGCTATTTCTGACTTTGGCCCCTTTCACATGGGCTTTCCGATCAGGTCTGCCTGTCAAGTTTTTCAGGCGGACCTGATCGGATGCTTCATGCAGCCCTGTGGAGCAGTGGATGTCAATGGAGACATCTCCTCCACTGACACCCGCTGCTATTTGATCCGATGTGGTCCGTGAAATCCATCCAAATATTTTCCATCTGTCTGGAGGATTGAATAGGATCAGATGAAAATGGATAAGCAGTCCCTTTTCATCCCATCTCCCATGAAGGCGAGTGGGGATCTGATAGCTCTCTGCAAAGTAAGCAGAGACGGAGCTGTGATCCGCCTGCTCAGCAGGGATTGGCGGATCGATCACCGCTGAGCAAATCTAAGTCCATTGGGCGCACCGCTCTTGTGAAAGGGGCCTTAGGGTTTCTTCACAAGTGTCTTGGCCAGATGCCTAAAAATTTTAGCAAAAGTTTTTTTTATACAAGCCAGCAGGTGGATCAAGCCTGCCTTTAGTTACACAAAGCCACAGGTTTTCATTATGTACCATTATGACTTTTTAGACACTCGCATCCTAACAACCAATGATGTCCTCAGTTAATAGGGATGTCTGTTGTCTCCACAGCATCCTTGTTTGGCCCTCCTGTGCTCCTCTCCCTTAGCACTGGGGTGACACTAGCTGATTGAGGGAGAAGAGAAACCTGGGAATACTAGTCAGTACCAGTCTGAAAAGTGTATTTGCTTTGGAAGAATAAATTCCCTCTAACGTTGGGTGTCCTACTTGTAGATGTTGCTGCATTGCATAAAGCTATTTAGAAGAGTTTGTTGCATTTTAGAATGGGGTGCCTTGACTGAACAAAGGTTGAGAAACACTGCTCTAGAGCACAGAGGGATCCTGATTTTACAATCTTTCCCCACTGAACCAAAGACAAACTTTACTTGGTGTCTGAAATAGTTTTTATGTTGATGGTGTCTGTGAAGGTTCTCATTCATCCAGGTCATGGTTCAGGGATATGCAAACTGTGGCCCTCCAGCTGTTGCAAACTACAAGTCCCATCATGCCTTTGCCTCTGGGTGTCATGCTTGTGGCTGTCAGTCTTGCTATGCCTCATGGGACTTGTAGTTCTGCAACAGCTGGAGGGCCACAGTTTGCATATCCTGGTATAGATAGTAGTAAGTCAACTGCACTGTTCTGTAACGTTGAAGATGTTTTTCTGCTCATCCAAAATTAGCTTTTAATGAGTATCGGGAACAAACGGTACCTATTTGGTTACATTTTTGCGTGACGACACAAAAAATTGTATATGTTGCAGCTTACTAATTCTTAGATGTGGTGGTTGCACTATTTCGGTCTTTCTTCCCATTATTTTTACCTGTTGATCCTACCAGGATCACACTTCTTGTCCTGGGGTGACAGCGGTGACTCCCCTCCACTGTGTCTGTGAAGTAGCAATTTTGTAACCCTAGGCTGCTCTACCCATTTGGACATCAAACACCTCCCCTTCTCCTCATCTGCATTACAATGTGGGCAAAAGTGATTTGTAGTTTACCAAAGATGGCTTGGAAGGCAGATAGCATTGTTTTGAGAGTTCATTTCAGTTCACAGGAGGTCACAAGGTTACTGGACTTCAGGCAAGTTCAGCATTTTCAGAACATGCATTTCACTTAAAGTGGTTAAGCCACTACTATAAAATCGAATCCACTCTGTAATATAACACTAAATGCTCCTGTGCCTGTCTTATAGAAAAAAATATGCCGATCTGTACCTATGTCAGAGCGGCTCCCAGCGATCCACTGATCCCTCGGCTCTCTTCTCTGCCCGGCTCACAGCTCCAGTGGGTAGGGCCGAGCACTGCAGCTGACATCAGCCAAGGAAGAGCAGAGAGAGAGAGAGAGACGATCGGTCACGTGATCGCTGGGAGCCGCTTTGATATAGGTACAGATCGGAATATTTTTTCTAAAAGACACAGCACTTTGTGTGATATTACAGAGTGGATGGGATTGTTTCTTAATAAATATAAGAGCAGCAGGAATAGCGGGGGCGCTGACACAGCAGACAGATGGGGAGGGGAGAGAAGGACACAGGAGACAGAGCAGATCTTCAGATGATGGTGGCAGGTACACTGACCATGGTGTCAGGGCTCAGCAGCCATGATACACCGTGGTCAGTTTACAGAGGGGAGGGTAGAAACTGGCAGGATCAGCCAGGTTTTTTTAGGTGATACAGGGTGCCAAATTACACAGCACAAGCACTGTGCTCTATAATATGCTTTAAGGAAACAATATCTGAGTTTGTTAAAAAAAAAAAAAAAAAAACGCTTTAATGAAAAAAAAATGCAGTCACTATATTTTTAGAACTGGTAAGCTGCAATATAAAACATTTTTGGATATCCTTTTAACTAGTTTTCATCCGGTATATGGTTTTAGCAAGCTGATCTAATTAAACATTGGCTATAAATGAATATATCTCTAATAAAAAGACAGGCACTGAGATGTCAGGCTGGGCTTGCTCCCAATGCTGAGCTTCCACAATTTTTTAACAGCTGACAGTACAATGCAGCACATGAATGGATGAAGGGACTGTTCTCTCTTATTTGGAGATCGGCATGTCAGAAAATATCTGTATACATATATAAAACCTTGCTCAAATGTGCAAGTTATAATTCTTGTGTTATTCTGTACAAGGCCGCGCTGTCACATTCAATGCAATAATCTGTTACATTTTTCTATGTGTTAGGGCAATGTATTGGTTCATTGGTTTCTCCTGTAAGTGCAGTTTTTACATCCAACTCTGACCGCTTCTTTGACACTTTGCTGACAAGTGCCTTTTTTTTTTTTTTTTTTTTTTTTTTTTTTTTTTTTTTTTTGACACTTGGCCAACAACTTGCTCTTTTGTGCCACTTTACTCTATGGGATTTTAGGCAAATTATGACCAAACACTGGCTAAAGCCTTGATTAAAAAAAGCACAGCTTATACATGTTTTTAAAGATCTCTACACTTGGGGAAAAGAAAAAAGCCCTCCCTCGTCACTTGGCCCATTGAACTGAATGGGCCTGTGCCACTATGCCCCTCCAAACAAGTGCAGGTATTTAGGAATTTAAAGAGGTGGTGAGGATGTGACTTTTCAAACATCCTCTGAAGAGCAATCCACCACAGATTGATCTTCGGAGGGCACCACAAGTGTAAATGAGCCCGAAGAGTAGAATTTACAGAATGCCTGCTGTTACTTATTAGTGAAAATTCTGTATTCCTCCTCCTGATTATTTTATTTATTTCTTTCCCTTTTGCTACTGGGGCCTGCTTTTTTTTTATTTGACTTAATGACTATGCGCTGCTAACTTCCATTCCAATGGTCAATGGCTCAGTTGGCAGTAAGGCACGCATTAGAGTGGAGGTTATCCATGAAGTCCAGATAAATCTGTCTCACCGTAGCAAGATGAAATGGCATTCGAGGAGAAAATTAATAAGGTAAAAATATCAGAACTAGTGCCAAGAGGCCTACTTGCAGGAGTGGTAAAAGCACCATTCTAAGCTGTAAATAGTATACAAAAACAAATGGGTGGCTTACCACCCTGGTTAAGTCACTCTACCATTTCCCAGCACTTATACAGCAGCACTGGCTTCTGTTCCACCAAGAGTTAATAATCCATATGCCAACTTGTTAGAAAAACGGCCTCCTTCTCACTCTGAAAACCTAGGCTGTGTACTATGTGGAAAATGGTACAGGCCAGATACCCAAATAGTGTGCTAGGTTACTTTTTAAATTGATATTAAAGTCAAGGCCTAATTGTTTGTTTCAATGGGGGAAAAAAAGAGGGTATACAGCATCTCACAAAAGTGAGTACACCCCTCACATTTTTTGTAAAAATGTTATCTGTTCATGTGACCACACTGAAGAAATGAGACTTTGCTACAATATAAAGCAGTGAGTGTACAGCTTGTATAACAGTGTAAATTTGCTGTCCTCTCAAAATAACTCAACACACAGCCATTAATGTCTAAACCGCTGGCAATAAAAGAGTACACCCCCTCAGTGAAAATGTTCAAATTGGGCCCAATTAGCCATTTTCTTTCCCCTGTGTCATGTGACTCGTTAGTGTTACAAGGTCTCAGGTGTGAATGGGGAGCAGGTATGTTAAATTTGGTGTTATCGCTCTCACTCTCTTACTGGAAGTTCAACGTGGCACTTCATGGCAAAGAACTCTGAGGATCTGAAAAAAAGAATTGTTGCTCTTCATAAAGATGGCCTAGGGCTATAAGAAGATTGTGGTGGTGGGAGTGTCATGGTCTTGGGCTGCGTGAGTGCTGCTGGCACTTGAAAGCTACAGTTAATTGAGGGAACCATGAATGCCAACATGTACTGTGACATACTGAAGCAGAGCATGATTCCCTCTCTTTGGAGAATGGGCCTCAGGGCAGTATTCCAACATAATCACCCCCCAAACACACCTTCAGGATGACCACTGCCCTTCTAAAGAAGCTGAGGGTAAAGGAGGTGATGGACTGGCCAAGCATGTCTCCAGACCTAAACCCTATTGAGCATCTGTGGGGCATGAAACCTCAAACAGAAGGAGGAGCGCAAGGTCTCTAACATCCACCAGCTCTATGATGTCGTCATGGAGGAGTGGAAGAGGACTCCAGAGGCAACCTGTGAAGCTCTGGTGAATTCCATGCCCAAGAGGGTTAAGGCAGTGCTGGTAAAACATGGTGGCCACACAAAATATTGACACTTTGGCCCAGTTTAGACATTTTCACTTAGAAGTGTATTCCTGTTGCCAGCTGTTTAGACATTAATGGCTGTTTGTTGAGTTATTTTGAGGGGACAGCAAATTTACACTGTTATACAAGCTGTACACTCACTACTTTACATTGTATCAAAGTGCCATTTCTTTAATGTTGTCACATGAAAAGATATAATAAAATATTTACAAAAAAGTGAGGGGTGTACTCACTTTTGTGAGATACTGTTCTTGCCTGCTCTGTGCAATGTTATTGCACAGAGCAGTCCCATACCTCTTCTTTGGTGCTCCACCGCTGGCGCCCTTCCCTCCATCCATAGACAATTACACGCAGTGCGGCTTGATCCCACTGCTCGTCTCACAGGATGCAGGGAATGCTTAAAGGTTAAAAAGCGTATAACCATTTAAAAAGGATGTGTATCGTTATGTATATATCCTATTATGCTGTGAGCTTTAAAATATTTTCCCCTTCCTTCCTTCCCTTTTTTTTTTTTTTTTTTTTTTTGACATGTCCAAATCGCATGACAAGTCGCACCCTATTGTCGGCAATGGAACTGTTCAAATTGACGCAACACTGACTTTTTGGTACCGCACTTATTAGGAAAAAAGTTCCTGCATTATTTTTGGCAATTTCAGGTGCAACTTGCATAGACCTCTGTGCATGAAGTCATGCAAATGTTGGCCAAGTCACACCTGAAGTCGAACTGACATGCGGCTTTGTGCGATATTTTTAATTTTGTTTTGTGAAGTCGCATGTTTTCAAACCCGCATTCAGTGTGAACAGGGGATTAGGAAGATCTTGAATCTTACAAATAAAAGGTAATAGTTACATTAAAGTAGTTATAACCCTCTCTGCTACATTTTTATATAGTCCTCTGTTTCTTGTTATGCTAGGGTCTCCTGTCTCTGATTTTATAAAAAAAAAAATGCAGTTTATACCTGTTTTCAGAGTGCCGATCGGAGCTCACGTGACCCACTCTCCCCCTCTCCTCTCCTCCCCATCTGACAGCTGCAGTGGGCGGGGCCAAGATTTCCCCCACTGATGTCAGTCAGGACAAGAGGAGAGAGCCAGCCTGTCACGTGAGTGCCGTTATGCGCTCTGATAACCGGTATAAACTGTATTTATTTTATAAATCCCAAAGACAGGAGAACCTAGCATAACGAGATGGAGGATTATATATGATTTTTCAAAGTTCTTCCAGCAGCGTGGAGTGAGGACAGAGCTGTGGATGACGGCGGCATGTAAACTGACCAGTGTCAGAGCTCAGCAGCCATGTTAAACCATGGTCATATTTACTCTGCCTGCTCACATAGGACCATCTGGATTTTCAATCAAAGATAGTCTCTGTAAGCAAACACTTCTGTAGTACTTTCTCTATCCATAATTCAATGGTTTGTAACATTGGTGTCATGAGAGCATCCTGGAATAGATCATTATTTTCATAGAGTTTTTATATACATCTTAAAGCGGAGTTCCACCCAAAAGAGGAACTTCTTCTTCTGCTCTTTTGTCTCACCCCCCCCCTCCCCCCTCCTTCCGGTGCCACATTTGGCATCTTTCAGGGAGGAGGGCGGACCGGGTACCTGTTTTTGACAGTTACCCTACCCCACTTCCGGGATGTGGCGCTGTCCCTCGGAAATTCAGCCCCCCTCCTCCGCTGCCGCGCCAATAGGAATGCGCAGCGCGCTTCTTGCATGCGCAGTAGGGACCCGGTAGTGAAGCCGCAAGGGTTCCCTTACTGGCAATGGCGGCGGCAGCACCCGACAGCGGATGTAAACATTGGCTGCAGTGCTGACATCGCTGGACTCCAGGACAGGTTGGTGTCCTAATATTAAAAGTCAGTAGCTACAGTATGGTTCGCTGCTGACTTTTCATTTTGGAGGGGGTGGTGGGGGGGAGGTGGAACTCTGCTTTAAATGCATTTTCACCCAAAACTATAGTTTCCCTGAACGTGCAGCAACCTATAGCAATCAGTTGTCCATCTTCTTACTGTAGCAGACTGAATTCTGATTGGCTGCTTTGGGTTCCTACATTTAAATGGTAATTCCACTTTCGTGGGGAAAATAGCAAAGAAAAAAATGAGATACTCCCATTAGGAACATGTCTATAGGGATGCAGGCCCAACAGATTTCCTCACTAATGCTCTGCAGCTGTACAGCTGATTGATAATTCTGAAACCACTCCCATTAGACCAACTCAGCACAGGGACACAGGAACAAACTGATTTCTTTAGAATAACAAAAGGTAGGAATCTACAACAAAGATTGTTATCCTTGTAATGTACTTAGATCACCCAGAAGGAATGGTGTGTTTTTTTTTTTTTTTTTCTCAACAAAAGTGGAGTTGCACTTTAGGAATTGGCACTTCTGATCAGCTGTTCAGGAGGTTTCATATGAATGCAGAATCTCTGTATTTAAGGATAATGCATTTTTTATCAAGGACAAAGCAAGTCCAAATGTAGTTGGATGTTGTAATGTTGGTAAACAAGGTATGGCGCGATCTTCTGAAGTTGTACGAGCATCTTTTACTCTGCCGTCACATGAACTATAAAGCGCTTTCATGCTCAGGCTATTTTGGTATCTCTCTGAAGGTCTGTTACTAAAACAGGATTCCTCCTCTTGTTTACCGAGATAAAAGCAGAGCTTGTGAATGTCAGCCTTTTGCGTAGGACTTAACCGTGTTATCTAGTATGTGTCCTGTACTACATTAGATAAGTGTGTGAATATCTGGTGTACATTCAGAGTTCTAATATTTTTCTACTCATTTTTACATATTTAATTTTAATACCTTTTTACTATTCTATTTTACACAGTTCTTTACTTGTATCCGTATCCTTTTTTTGTAGTGTGTGGTGCCCCTTGACACACAACATGGTTGCAAGATTCATCCCAGTCATGCAACACTAGTGCAAGCTCCAAAGAAACAGGAAAAATTCAACATTGGGTGTGTAGCTTTGACATAGACATACATTATGTCCGCATATCATCCGCAAACGGATGGGATGATATGCGGGCATACGGAGCGGATGACAGAAATGTCATCCGCTCCGTGGGAAAAAAAAAAAAGAAAGGACCGCAGCGGAGCTCTCACACGGAGCGGCCGTGTAAAAGAGCCCTTAATGTCCCTTTTCTAGTGAAATGATAACATTCGTTATGTGAATGGATGGTTTAGCAAACCAATAATTCTTCTTCTTTTTTCTTTCTCCTTTCTTTTTTTTTTTTCAGGCGGACCTGATCGGACAATCTATGTGCCCCTATGGAGCAACAGATGTCAGCAGTGACCTGTTCGCTGACACCCGCTGCTTTCTAATCCTGGCCGTGAAATCCAGACAGTTGGTAACCCTATTTTCCATCTGTCTGGAGGATAGGCTCAGATGAAAACGGGCAGGCGGTCAGTTTTCATCCGATCTCCTTGAGGAGAGCGGAGCGGGAATCTGACAGGCCTGTCTCAGCACAGTGAGCGGAGACAGACCTGTCATCCGCCTGCTCAGCGAGGATCAACGGTTTGATTCCCCTGCTGAGCAAAGCAAAACTGAGTCCGCTGGGCAGAAAGCCCGTGTGAAAGGACCCTAAGGCTACATTCACATCTTGGCGTTGCTATTACAGGCGTTTTTGCAGGCATTTTTATGGGCGTTTTTACAGGCGTTTTTTTGTGCAGGCGTTTTTCGATTCAATAGAGACCAATGGAAAACGCCTGTAATCTGCCCAAAAATAAGCTCATGTACTTTTTTGAGCATTGGGCGTTTTGCTCAGTGTCAAAACGCTCAGATGTGAACAGGGGCCATTGAAATGATTCTTGTTGGGCATTTTGAGAGCTGATCCTAGAGCAGAAAACCTCCCCAAAAACGGCCCAAAACACCTACATGTGAACGGAGGTAAAGGTACTTCATCTCCAACATTCATTACCTGTTACATTCCTTTCAAAACAAATTTTTAGTCTTTTGTCCTTTAGTCCCGGTTCACACTTCTGCGATGTGGGAATGCTGCGAATATGCAGCGTGTTCCCGCATCGCATCCGCACCTCTGGCAGTTCACACTGCCATATGCGATACGCCGGGGGTGTCAATTAAAAGTTAACGACACCCCACAGTTGAGATTGCATATCGCAGTGCGATCTGCAAGTTTGCACAGAATCGTATCGAACTAGTGTGAACCACCATCCGATCCTGCTGCGGATAAAAAAAAGGGTCAAAACAAACTGTATGGCTGAAATTTGCACGCGCAGACATCGCATGTAATTTAGGAGCAGTGCACTCAGAATTACATGCGATCTCTGTGATCACACAAATGTGAACCAGACCTTAAGGTGGATTGACAGTCATTGGAAGGGTTTAGACAGAGCAAATGGACATTTTGACGTATGTACAGATTTTACCCAGATGTAACTGTGCTTCTACTGTCCACCATCATGTGCAGTCATTCACACTGACACCATCTCTACAAGTGATCTTTCTATCATTTGTGCACATCATCGATTCCATCAGGTTATATTGGTCATTTAGGATCTTCAAGAGTAGATATATATAGCTGCAAAATAATGCAATACTTAAAAATTTAAGAAAGGCACAGACCCTGCCAATGTTTTTATAGGTCTTTGCTTAAAATAGTACCAACCCTTTTTATAGGGGAGGAAAATTTTAAAGGTATTAAACCCAAAAGCAAAAACATTATTTATAGTGCAGCTTACCAACTCTTACATGTGATGGCTGCAATGCTCCCTTTTTATTTTTTGTTTGTTTTGTTTTTTCTTTTTTTTTTTTTTTTTCTAGGCTTTCTTTCCTTTTTTCACCTGGTGATCTGGCCAGTTAGTCTGTTTTCAACAGAACAAGCTGTCCTGCAGATGTAGCAGAGGGATGAGGCAAACCATTCACCACTGACAGGGGTGCTTACAACGATCCGGTTTAATTTTATTCATGGAAAACCTTTATTCCAAAAAGGGGGGAAAAAACGTTTCTGTAACTGCAGTGTGAGCTGGCGTTTTGGCTTTAATTTGTTTAGTAAACCAAAATCTGCTAATGCATCTAACAGTACTCTCCCCCCTAGACTGACAATGCTGCTGTCCAAAGGTGCCCCTGTGCCCTTCATCCAGAGTGGGGGCACTCTAATACAGGAGGTGTGTGGGCGACCAGATCACCAGGGGAAAATTTGAGGGAAAATCCTAACAAAGAAAACTCCTGTAACACCCCATCTAGGGATTGGTAATCTGCAATATAATAACCTTTTTGGTTTTGGGTTTAATACCGCTTTAACCTTTTCAGCACATGCTTACAATACTAAGCCATCTGCAGAGTCGAGGATAAAATTGTGTTAGGCGCTGCGCTAGTGATATGCAGTATCTAAAAGAAAAGAGAGCAGCGCCAAGCCGACCATAGTGTAGTAAGCGTTTTTTTGTAGAGAGAAAATAAAATAAACGTGGCACCTTAACCTTCCCTGTGACCTGAAAATATCACACCATGCAATCCAGACCTCATTGTTTGGGTCCCCAGCTAAGACTAGACACATCTTCATGTCCACACCTAGACACACAGAAGGTCCTCAGAAACCAATATTAAAGGTATGTTGTCAAGTGTCAGCAAATTTACCTTAAAGTATAACTAAAGGCAAAACTTTTTGTAGTTTTTGATAGTGCAAAGGGATTGGAATGTCTGTCAAATTTATATTACGGTCTGCCCCTGTTAGAGAAATTTACCCTCTCCATATGATGAATGATTATAATTGACGACAATTTTTGGGTCATCCCCAGAAAAGTAATCGAGGGGAAATCTTCCAAATGGGGATACTAGTTCTGCTGACCTAGGGAACCCATAAAGGAATTCACTTCCTGTTTGGATATGGGACAGGAAGTGAATAGGCCTGAAACAACTAATCGGTTATGAAAATAGTTGTCCACTATTTTCATAATCGATTTGTTGGCCTGCATACAGAATGCATTATTTGTTTTACATATCAGAAAATACAGTTTAGTACACCGTCCATACATGTCAATATACACAGTGCAGCGCGCCTACAAGCTTACTGACAAGTATGGAGGGTAGGAATGGGCTCGGGCGTGTTCGGGATCCCATCTGCTTGATCTGACAGGAAGCTGACACTGCACACAGCTAATCGCAGGCAGTGAGAAATTTCCCGATCTGCAGCTTCAAAGATCAGGAAATGTCTCCCTGCCTGTGATTAGACGTGTCTGTGTCCTGGCGGGATCCTGAACATGCTAAGCCCATTCCTACCCTCCATACTTGTCAGTAAGCTTGTGAATGCAAGCAATGCATGATGGGACAAGTAGTCCTGGCAAGAAGGAAGTGATTTGAAGTGATTCTAAAGGCAATTTTATTTATTTATTTTTTACTTTGCCTTAGGGGAACTTTATATTATACTTTGCAGCTTGCTATAGGGGCACTCTTAAGACAGGAGGAGCAAGAAACGCTGTCGGGGCATCCCAGAAGAGGAAGTACCAAGTACTGATACTTTTTCTCAAGTACTCCCCAATATCAATTACCGATGCCCATTTTTATTGTCGTGACTGTTTTTTTTTTTTTTTTATTATAACCGTTCTTTATAATTATGAAGAACAGTTCTTCTGTGGCTTTGAAATTGCGCTACTTCTGAAAGTCAAATTGAGAGCAGCGGCTGTGTCAGTGCGGATGCTGCTTCCCAGTTGGAATGCCTGCACAGGAATGCATAGAACCCTTGTGCATCCCCATGTGGGTAAACCTGACCCTCCATTGGTGTAGGGTTATGCACATCTCGTGAATGAGGCCTGAGGCTGCATTCACACTTTGTGAATCTTTGGTCATTTTACAGGCTCCTATTAGTCGGTTCACACTGGGGCGACACGACTCTGCACGACTTCGGGAGGCGACTTGTCAGTCCTGTGCACCACGAATTTGGAGAGACTTGCAGGGACTTCACATAATGGAAGTCTATGCAAGTCGCTCCGAGGTCGCCCCGAAATAGTACAGGACCCTTTTTCTAAGTCGGAGCGACTTGTGTCGCTCCTATTAGAACGGGTCCTGTAGCGGTCAACAGACCGGGACGGTGCGCGACTTGTCAGGCTGACAAGTCGCCTGACAAGTTGCGCTAATGTGAACCGGTTCTTAGTGTTTTTTGTATAGACTTTTTTGCAACTTTTCTTTCAAGAGCATGGAGGAGATTCCAGGAGACAGGCAGTTACTCTAGGATAGCTAGACCTGGCCGTAGAAAATCCTTAACCCATCAGCAGGACCGGTATCTGCTCCTTTGTGCAAGGAGGAGCAGGTTGAGCACTGCCAGAGCCCTACAAAATGACCTCCAGCAGGCCACTGGTGTGAATGTCTCTGACCAAATCAGGAACAGACTTCTTGAGTGTGACCCGAGGGCCCGACATCCTCTACTGGACCCTGTGCTCACTGCCCGACACCATGGTGCTCGATTTGGCTTTTGTCATTGAACACCAGAGTTGGCAGGTCTGCCTCTGGCGCTCTGTGCTTTTTCACAGATGAGAGCAGGTTCGCCCCGAGCACATGTGAGACGTGAAAGGGTCTGGAGAAGCCAGGGAGAATAATATGCTGCCTGTCACATTGTTCAGCATGACCAGTTTGGTGGGTCAGTGGTAACCTAGGGAGGCATATCCATGGAGGGACGCACAGACATCTACAGGCTAGACAATGGCACCCTGACTGCCATTAGGTAGGGATGAAATCCTTGGACCCATTGTCCGGTCCTACCCTAGTGCAGTGGGTCCTGGGTTCCTCCTGGTCCATGACAATGCCCGACCTCATGTGACAAGAGTGTGCAAGCCAGTTCCTGGCGGATGAAAGAATTGATACCATTGACTGGCCCCCATGCTCGCCTGACCCAAACCCAATAGAACACCTCTGGGACGGGGGGCGTGGCCTGACCGTGATGGTGTGAGGACGCATCTCGTGCGAGCTCCTGCTTCCCTGAGCCTGCTGCTTGACCTGTAGCGACCACCGATCATCTACTTACCTACTAGCGATGCCACCAAAGAAGCGACCGTCCTCCCAGCCCCCCGGAGGGCTCTCTGCACGCTCCACGGACCTCCGCGATCTCTTCTCAGCAACCCCTCGGAGCCGCCGCGGGGCGGCCAAGATGGCGGCGCCCCGATCCTCTCCGGCCTCCACGCTGCTCCCGGGACCACCTTCCTCCTCTGGAATACAGCTATCCCAGGTACAGGGGCGCAGCCCCAACCCCTTCTTGCCATATACTGCGGTGTCACCTCACTCCACAGACTCTGGAGACACGGAGGAGGACTGGGACTGGAAGGCCCACATTAAGGCCTTGCCGACCAGGACGGAGATTGTGCACCTGATCACCACTACGGTGGAGCAGTCGGTCACTCAGGCATTGGAGGGGCTGAGGGCGGACACTGAGGCTCTGGGACACAGGATGGCTTCCCTGGAATCCGGCCAGGATGATATACTGCATTCCCTGTCCTCCTTTCAGGAGGCTGCTAGCACGCACGACACTGTCCTTAATACACTTATGGATCAGCTTGATGATTATGAGAACAGGGACAGACGCCGGAACATCCGCATTCGGGGGCTTCCTGAAGCCACCAGAGCTCCTGACCTGGTCCCCTCTGTTCAGGGTATTTTCCGCCAGATTTGGGAAACAGAGCCCCTGATACCATTGACATTGACAGAGCGCACAGGGCCTTGCTTCCCCCACCAAAAGAGGGGGAGCCACCCCGGGATGTCATATGCAAACTTCATAAGTATGCTGTGAAAGAGGACATTATGAAGGCTGCACGGTCTATGGCTGTGATCGACTTTGATGGCGCACAACTTTCTCTGTTCCCCGACCTGTCTAGGCGGACACTTATGCAACGGCGTTCCCTGCGCCCCCTACTGGATACCTTACGCTCTCACCAGGTGGTGTATCGCTGGGGATTCCCCTTCCGTCTTACTGCCTCCAGGAATGGCAAGTCGGCCGTTCTCCGCACCAAGGATGACTTGCAACGCTTCTGTACTGCCCTGGATGTCCCCTTGACAGACTTTCCTGACTGGAGACTGCAGAGTGCTCTCCCCTTGCCGCAACGCCCTGAGCGGTGGCAGCAGGTCGCCTCGCAAGGTGGGAAGCGTCGCAGAGGTTCGCGACGGGGCTCCGCCCGGGCCTCCCAGCACGACTGAACGTTGCTCACTCTCGCTAGAGACTTGCCGGACGGTGGGCTCAACTCAACTTCTGCTGCTATGGGGGGCTTGTCTGGGTCCCTCTATTGTTATGGTGGTATTTGCACTATGTTGTTAAATATGCTTGACTTGTATATTGATGGGTTCAGGGTGGGATTTTCCCCCCTGCGGACTGGGGCTGACCCGGGGCCCTCAGGGGCCGCGGGTCCCCCCCAGCCTGGCTACAGGTCATGTTTACTTCATTGTTGATGTTCAATGGCTCGGAGATGCATTGCTCCTCTCACTGGTGGTTCAGTCACTACCCCACAGTAGGTGGCCCCGTGGGTCTGGGTAATCCCGAGTCCTTGAGGGTTTTTTTCTCCCTTCTTTTTTGGTTATGGTTAGTTGGAGCTGCCCCCTCTTTTTTGAGGTTGAGGGGGCGTGTCCCTTCGGGATGGCTCTCCATGCTGGGGATGGTTTTTGTCTCCTGCTCTCTCTTTTCTACTCAATGTTTCCACTGTCCTATTTTTTCTGTCTCCCCCCTGCCCTCTCCCCTCTTTTTCCCATCCCCTTCTCTTTTCCTTTTCTTGGGTGGTCTGGGGGGGGGCCTGAGGCCCACGGTGGAGGTGTGGAGCAATGCGTCTTGGAGTTTTTTTTGCTTCCCTTGCTGATCGGGGCGAGGCCTTTGATCGCATGTTGTTTACCGGTTCTAGCCGACTGCCCATCGCTGTCTTATGGCTGATGTATTGCGAGTGACCTCGTACAATGTACGGGGGCTTTGCTCTCCCAATAAGAGGGGAAGGATGTGGCAGGAACTGCGTCACTTGCGCCCTGATATGCTTTATTTACAAGAGACGCACTTCACTGCCTCCTCCACTCCCCGCTTACCTACCCAGATGTTTTCCCAGTGGTATCATAGTGTATCCCCAATTGCCAAAGCCAGGGGGGTTGCCATAGCCATCCACAAACAGTCCCTTTGTACTCATGGACTCCCTAACGGATCCTGAGGGGCGCTTCCTATTTCTGAAGGGTACGATCCATGGCCACACGTACACTCTTGCTAATGTGTATGCGCCTAACTCTAGAACAGTCTCCTTTTTGTCCTCAACCCTTACCAAGCTCAAGGGGTTTCGGGAGGGCATTGTTCTCTTAGGGGGGGATTTTAATGTGGTACTTGATCCCTCCCTGGACTCCTCCTCGGGATGCTCTCCTCTTTCTTTTCGAGCTCAGAAGCACCTTCGGAGGCAGTTCAGGGCCCTGCATTTGGTAGACTGCTGGCGGATCCTCAATCCCGGGGTTAGGGACTACAGTTACTACTCCAAAGTTCATGACATGTACTCCAGGCTGGATTTGTTCATGGTGGATCAGTACCACCTGGACTCTGTCCTTGCCGCTTCGATTGGGTCCATTACCCTCTCTGATCACTCCCCGGTCTCCCTGACGATCACGCCCCCCGGTGCTCACCGTGTGACCCGGACGTGGTGCCTCAATGAAAACCTCCTGGATGACCCCTCCATTTTGGATCAGGTTACTGGAGAGGTGCGCTCCTATTTTGAGCTTAACTCTTCGCCTGATGTCTCCCCGTCCGCTGTCTGGGAGGGCCATAAGGCTGTGATCAGGGGGGTCCTCATTTCGCACGGTGCACGATTGAAGCGGCAACGACAGCAGGAGATTTCTGACTTGCTGGATCGTATCCACGATTTGGAAATCAAACATAAGCGTGCCAGGGCTCCTGAGGATGCTCGTTCCCTAGAGGAGCTCAGGAACACCTTGTCTTCCTGCCTGGACAGACGGGCCCGGGATAGGCTGCGCTTCTGGGCACACCGTTTTTATGAGCATGGGAACAAGTGCGGTCGCTTGCTGGCCCGAATGCTACATAAAAGGTCGGAAGCCCGGCATGTCCACGCCTTGGAGACTCCTGAGGGCAAAGTTGTCAGTTCCCCTCGCATAGCCACTTGCTTCCAACGCTTTTACGAGTCCCTGTACCATCTCCCTCGGGCTGGGGGGGGTCAGCCGTCCGACATTCAAGACTACTTGGCAGACTCCGGACTCCCCAGGCTCCCGGATGGGGTCCTGGAGGTGTTGGAGGCTCCCATTACCGAGACGGAGGTGAGCAGGGTGGTATCTGGCTTGCCTGCAGGCAAGAGCCCGGGCCCGGATGGCTTCACAAACCACTATTATAAGTCCCTGCTCCCCGCTCTTGGCACCCATATGTGTACCTACTTTAACGCGGTGTCGGATGAACGGCCCCTCTCACCTGAGGCGCTGTTGGCCCATATTGTAGTACTTCCGAAACCGGGTAAGGACCCCCACCACTGTGCCAGCTATAGGCCCATCTCTCTCCTCAACGCTGATACCAAGATTTTGGCCAAAATTAT
This sequence comes from Pelophylax lessonae, assembly GCF_965119305.1. Taxonomy (NCBI): domain Eukaryota; kingdom Metazoa; phylum Chordata; class Amphibia; order Anura; family Ranidae; genus Pelophylax; species Pelophylax lessonae. The sequence goes on along the minus strand of NC_138773.1, from coordinate 180,516,675 downwards.
GGCACTTCGCCTCCAAGACCATATCGCGTCCTTGATCCACCCTGACCAGGCGGGATTCATGCCCCTCCGAGAAGCCCGGGACAATACTGTCCGGGCTCTCCATGTGCTCCACTGGGCTCAGCATGGACCGGACAGACTTCCCTGTCTGGCTCTATCCCTGGATGCGGAGAAGGCCTTCGACAGGGTGGCCTGGCCATACCTGTCGGGGGTTCTTCGATCTCTGGGGCTCGGGTCCCGTATGTTGGGGTGGATCTTGGCCCTATATCACGGCCCAAGTGCCAGGGTCAGGGTGAACGGGTTGCTGTCGGATCCCTTTCCCATTTATAATGGCACCCGACAGGGTTGTCCCCTGTCACCCCTTCTTTTCGCCCTGGCCCTGGAACCCTTTTTGAGGAGAGTGAGGGCACTGTCTGACATTGCTGGTGTTACGGTGGGTGGTACGGAACATAAGGTGTCGGCATATGCCGATGACCTGCTGTTCTATCTTACCCGACCACAGCTCTCCCTCCCTGTACTGGTACGAGAGCTGGATCTGTTCGGGCGACTTTCCAATTTCAAGGTCAATTATGATAAATCTGAATTGCTACCTATTCATGTACCCCCCGACCTGGCTTCGACTCTACGGCGATCCTTTGGCTTTAGATGGCGGGAGGACTACCTCCCTTACCTCGGCGTGAACATCTCCCCTGACTTGAAAACTCTATATGACAAGAACTTCGGCGACCTGCTGGCGCGTATCCATCTTGACCTGGAATCGTGGGCATCCCACTCGGTAACTTGGTTTGGCCGCATTAACGTGCTTAAAATGACCATCCTTCCCCGGCTGATTTATTTGTTCAACACGGTCCCCATGCATTTACCGGTATCCTTTTTTAAACGTCTGCGGCGGGCTTTTCTAAAATTCGTCTGGAGGGAGGGGAGCCCCCGCCTGGCCTATGCTGTCCTCAGGCGGACGAAAGCCGACGGTGGCGTCGGGCTTCCGGATGTTACATTTTACTATAAAGCTATGGCATTAGTTCGTATGCTGAATTGGGCGCACGACGGTCAGTCTAAACCTTGGGTCCCCTTGGAGAAAACGCTGGCGGGCCGGAATCTTGCGGGTGCCCCGTGGATTCCTTCGGGCGATCGTGGACTGTCGGCCTGGACGTCACCCCTGACTGTGGCCACACTCCGCATCTGGGATGGCCTTAATGCGTCTGGCGCCATGTCTTCCGGCGTGTCCCCGTTGGCTCCCCTGGGGGGATTTCCCTGGTTCCCCCCGGGGGAGGATGTACGCTTTTTTCGCTCTTGGAACGCTGATGGCAAACTGTACTGCGGGAAATTTGCCCCGGCAGGCACTTTGCTGCCCCTTGCGACTTTGCGCGATCGCTTCGGCGATTTTCCGATGTCTGACTGGCGCTATAGGCAACTGACTGACTTTTTCGTCACACTCCCAACTGCTCCACGCCCGATAACTGGCCTCTCGGACTTCGAGAAGTGGTTTGTCGACCCTCCGGAGTCCCGCCACTTACTGTCGCACATGTACAAATTGTTATTGAGCGGGGTCTCCTCCTCGCCTCCCTATTTCATGAAGGAATGGGAGAGAGAGCTGGGGGTGGAATTTTCCCCTCCGCAACTCTCTCGCATTCTGCATTTGACCCATGTCTCCTCTATTAGCACCAGGATACAGGAGTCGGCCTATAAATTTGTGGCCCGCTGGTACAGGACCCCTGCCAAGTTGGCTCGGATATTTCCGGGCTCGGACCCCCATTGTTGGAGGGGCTGCGGTCAGGTGGGCACTTTCCTCCACATTTGGTGGGAGTGTCCCCTACTCCAGCCCTTCTGGGACGCTGTACATCTTTGGGTATCCAAGCTGTCGCTCACCCCTCCTTCCCGTGCTCCCCTTCAATATCTGTTCCATGATACACACTCCTCGATCAAACGCTACAAACGTAGTATAGTTCCTTTCCTGCTGAACGCCGCCAAGTGCCTCATACCGAGGCATTGGCGGAGTTCCGCCTGCCCCACGCTCTCTGAGTGGAAAAAGGAGGTCAACCTAGTGATGGAAGCCGAAAGACGTGTTCTCACGTCACAGGGTAGGGAGGAACGCTTTAAGGACACTTGGACGGGGTGGATGTATTACTCTGCTGAGATCTCAGATGACCACACTCCTAATATTAGCGGCTGAACTCTAGGACTCCTACCTGGTCTTCTCCAGCCTGGGGCCCGCGCCCCCTGCCCGGACCTCCCTTTCCCTACCTGTTTTATCCTTCATGTTTGTCTTTTCCCCTATACTATCTCTCTCTCCCCCCCCCCCCTTTTTCTTTTTTTTTTTCTCTTGTCTCTCTGAGGCCAGTAGTCGATTCTGCGGCTGTATAAACTGTAACACGGACGTTACCGTGTACAGATGCTGGAACTGTGTGTGGTGTCTGTCGGGCCCTCCGGCCTCCTCTGCGGGGATCCCTTTTTTTTTTTTTTTGGGCGGCACTGACAGACACAGCGCATCCTGGGGGTCCATAATTGTATTTGCTGTTTGGCCGATATTGGCACACGCTTTCACAATGACTGATTAATTGACCTCTATGGACTTTTTTTGTTTCACTAATGATGTCCGGACTGAACATAATGCCGATTGTGCCTTTTCTGTGTTCTTTTTCTCCTACATGCACTTCTTTGCTATTTTATATTTCTGTATGTTGTTTTGAATTTGTTAAATAAAGATTTAAAAAAAAAAAAAAAAAAGAACACCTCTGGGACATTCTGTTTCTGTCTATTTGATGCTGTCAGGTTGCACCTTAGTCTGTTCAGGAGCTCAGTGATTCCCTGGTCCAGATCTGTTAGGAAATACCCCAGACAGATGACACCATCCGTCTTCTCATTAGAAGCATGCCCTGATGTTAGACATGCATACAAGCACGTGGGGGGGTCATACAAACCGAGTACCATTTTGAAGTTTTAGCAAAATGGACTAGCCTGCTGCATCGTTTTCACTTAGATTTTCGGGGGTGTCTTTAAATTTAGTCCTCTGTAGATTGATTTTCATTTCCATCAAACGATGTGGCATCCTTTAGTTCCTAACACATTACCCAGTCCATATCAGTATATATATCCAACATGAGATTTTTTTTTTTTCCCCATTGAGTGCCGGTTCACATTTATGCGATCACAGAGATCGCATGTAATTCGGAGCGCACTGCTCCTAAAATTATGGCTGAATTTGCACCGCAATCGCACTTAACACGCACAAGACCTTTTTTTGGTCCGCAGCAGAATCGGCTCGCATGGTGGTTCACACTAGTGCGATCTGATTTTGTGCAAACTCTCAGATCGCACTGCGATATGCGATCTGATCTGGGGGTGTCGTTAACTTTGAATTGAACTGCTTGTGCTGCGGTTGCGATGCGGGTAAAACGATGTATATTCGCAGCTTTCCCGCATCGCATAAATGTGACCGGCACTAAGATCTGATGTGTTTTCAAAGTGTTCCTTTTTAATTTTTTGAGCAGTGTATCATTTTTTATTTATTTTCAAAGTAGAAGACCATATACTTCCAGCCGACTGGAAAAGAGACTGGAGCAGTGCCAGCTTCTTGTGGTCCCAGAGTACATTTATGTTACCTAGGAAAACGATTGAACCGCCTGAAGTAGTGCAGTAGAGTGGGGTGGTGTTATTTTTCATGTTTTAAATGCAATTTCTGTACCTCTAAAAACCTGAGAGGTTCAATCACTTCTCTCCTGACATTACTCCGCAATTATTTACTGCTTTCTCCTAGACCTTTCCTCACTTTCTGTTCTGACATCAGTCAATTAGACTGAAAGTGGGTGGAATCTTTCCAAATGTCAAAGATGTGCGGTTCAAGTAACATTTATAAATGCTAATTGTGTCCTAGCAGTACCCTGAAAAATGTATCCCCTTTTTGTTTAGTTTTTTTCCCCAGTTTGCATGCAAAAACAATGCGGCTCTGTACATCAAAGCCGCATGACAAGTCTTTCCCCATAACCATTCATACAGGTTAAAGGTGCACTGAATGGAAATTTTGATACCGAAAATGCTGGATGCACTTGGCTGTAAACCAAAAAAAAAATATATATATATAATAATATATAATTTGTATTGTTTTTGACTTAATATCCTGAATTTGTCGGCCAATCTTTGGCACCTTTTAGCGCAAGAAAAGTTTTGGAAAAATGTATTCCTTTTTAAATTCATATTAATCACATGCCCTATAAAAAAACACACCATAAGCACAGTAAAATCGCTGTGAAATAGTGGCAAAATCGTGTGTGTTTTGGATGCCGTTATCGCCATCTTCAGCTTCAAAATGCCAATAACGCTATTTTCAGCCGATATGTTTCAGCCACTGAAATTTCAGTGTATCTCTAATAGATGAACAACTTAAAGCAGTAGTAAACTCATGCAATTACATTTCAGGTAAATTACTCATTGAAATCAACTGAAATGTTTGCTCTGTTTGCATAGCTTCCTACCTGCTTGCTTTCATAGTAACCCTTCATTTCGTGTGCAATGACATCATCAGCATGCTAGTCCCATTTTTTTTTTTTTTTTCCTGGGAAGATCGCGCCAGGAAAATGGTGAGGGCGCAAATAAACGAATCTGTAGATGGGGAAACACAGGAGTTAAAATGGCTGCGGCTGCTAACAAGTAGGGGCTTTACAACAACATTTATTTAAGTAAGAAGCGTTCTATTTGCCTTCTCTGTGGCACATCAGTTCTAAACCACGAAATGGCTGGTTCAGCAATCAGAGATTAATACCACTTTTAAGTTGCAGCGATTTTCAAAGTAGTTCATGCACTGCCTTGGTCCTACTTTCATGCAACTTGAGGGCCATAGACTTCAATGTTAACCCTCAAAAGTTGCATGAATGTTACACAATGTCCATTATCATTGGTCAAAGCCAAAGTCGTATGCAAGTTGCTCTCCAAAGTCTTTTAATTAATTAATTTATTTATTTATTTATATAAAGGTGCTCACATTCCAACTTTTGCACGCAGGGCAGCCCATTAAAATGGATGTTTGCCCAAAATGCGTGAAATTTAAAAAAAGAAGTGCAAGCACCATCACACCTGCATGAGTATGAAGGAAGCCCTTCCCGTAAAAAAATAGCAGTGCACTTCCTGTGTGAAGGTGCCCGTAGCTGTATGTCTGCTGTAGGAGATCCAAGGCACTGCTGCTTCTAACTGCCAGTCTTAAGGCTCGTACACACTTGACGAAAATCGGATGAAATATCCTCCGATTTTTTTTTTTTTTTTTTTTTTATTTTTTTTTTTTTCTCTCTTGCTCAGACTTCATTACCGTTTTTAGTTGATAGTGCATAATGTTCACGAAATTTCTCGTTTTTTTTTTTTTTTTTGGGACATTTGTTCCTAGACTTCTGGGTCTTCAGCAACTTCAAATCATGCGCGGTCTTTCATGTCGGATTTTTCGCGGACGTACTGCATACACATTAAACTAAAATTGGTCGTGCTGGGGAAGGACGATAAACATTTTGGCGTTTGTCCCTCCGTTTTTGTTTTTTTTTTTCTTTGCAAATGTTGGCATCGGCTGCTGAAAGTTGTGTACACACTAGCCGAAAATCGTACGATTTTACCTCGGATGGGAATTTTCGGCAGATTTTCTACTAGTGTGTATCCCACTTTAAGAACTTTACCAATGTCACTGCTCACTATTCTTACGGGAAACTCTGAGGAAGTGCCTTGCCTCCTACCAAGATGTCCTCCTCCAGCCAGTTCAGAACAAGGCATCATTTTGGGCAAAGGTCCTCTTCAGGAAGACCACATGCAATGATGTCTTAGTGTACAACCCTCAGAGTTGTTTTTAGCGTAACACATTGAGCACAATAACATGAACATTCCTCGGTAAACTATTTGTTTGTGGTGTTTTTTTTTTTTTTTTTGTTTTTTTTTTTTTATCCCCAGCGCTTGCAGTTTACAACTTTCAATGCTGTTGGCTCCTGCTCTCTCAGTGCTGCTTCCCTGAACTTCTGATCTTCTCCAGGAACGAGTTATCAGTAAACAGTGCAGTCTCCAGCCAGTCTATTAGCTTGGGAAAAGGAAGGAGGAGCAGGGGAGTGGCTTGCCATCCTAGGCTACAGGGTTGTCTTTCCACTGTGTGTGGGGAGAAACCTCTCTAGTCTCTGCATGCAAGAGAAACGGGAAACCTGGGGCAGCGGTCATGGCATCAGCTTAAACCAGAACATAGGCAAGGATTAGAAGATCAGGAAGCTGCAGATTCAGTAAGTGATTAAATCCGCTGCTGAAAGTGCTTTAAAACTGAAGGTTTAATATCACTAACTGTAGAGAATGTAATGCATGTAAATCCAGGGGATCAGCAGTTCTAAAAATCCTTTTAGCTCATGCATCTGTCCTAATAAAATGTAGGTTTTGATAAATACATACAGTACATATCTGCCTATCGTGTATATCATTTCATGAGCTCTCATAAGAAACTATATTTTTCTGTTCTCAAATCATGTCCTTTGACCTGGACTCCTGTTCCTTGTGTGGATTTGTCTAAGACCTTTGGATTGAATTCTTTGTCTGCGGATTTGTTTACTGCTTGTAATTTAACTAATGAGTTGCCTTTTTGGGGTTTGTTTACTTGTTGGTGTTAGATAGGAAAAAGCTAACACGTGAACTAAAAGGTAATAAGATTTTCTGATGCAGGTGCCTCCTGCCTTGAGCGCAGCATGTTCAATCTACCAAGCCTTGGCATTAGAACTAGTTTTTAAAGATCACTAGTTCATCTATATAATATGACAATCGATTTAACCAGGGCTTGACAATTTGCTTTGACTCTAGGAGCCAGCTAAAAACCTTTTAGAGGAAAAAACAAAACCTTAACTCCTAAGGGTCCATTCACACGGTCTGCCTCCGTAGGCAGATCCGTGCTGCTCAGCAGGGGATCGTAAACACCGATCCCTGCTGAGCAGGAAGGTGACAGCTCCCCATGCATCTCTATGGGGGAATCGGATGAGAGCGGACCGCCTGTCCGCTCTCATCCGATCCACTGGACGGATGGAAAATAGGGTTTCCATCCGTCCGTAATTCACGGACAGGATCGGATGCGAATGGCAGCGGGTGTCAGCGGACATGTCACCGCTGACATCCGCTGCCCCATAGGGTTGCATAGAGCATCCGATCCGATCTGCCTAAAAAAACTGACGGGCGGATCTGATCGGAGCGGTCGTGTGAAAGGACCCTTATGCTTACAGGTGGAACATGTAGACTGTTTCCAAAAGTGAACTTATCCTTTAACCTTTTTTCCTACTAGAACTGTTTTGTTTTCTGAAAGCAGACAAACTAGAGAATAAAATGGTGGTAGTTCCAATTTTTTATGTCGCACACTATCGCAAATCTCTAGGAAGAACAATATTTCAGTAAACGCATTAGCATTTAGAATACATTTTAGGGCACACAAATGCAACAAATTACCTTTTTGTCAAAAATTAAATATATATATATTTAAAAAAAAAAAGCCGGGGTTGCATTGAGTAAATGGATACTTGACATGTCAAACCTTAAATTTGTGCCCGTGAAATGGCGATAAACTTCTTCTTCATCCTAGATTTTCCATCGGCAATGCTTTAAAAGCCCCCTATAGGCTATCAGTTTAGCGCTACAAAGGAGCTCTGGTGCTAGAAATATCGCAGTCAATGTTTTCAGGCATAGGCGCGCTGATGCGTGGGTACGTTTTTGTATGTGCGTGTTGGGTCGGGGGGGTTCAGTTTTTTTTTTTTTTTTTTTTTTTTTTGAGGGGGGGGGGGGATTTTATGCACTTGGGTGTAATTTTAAATTTTTTTACAATTCTCTTTAATGAGATACCCAGGGTCTTAAACATCCTGCATGTCTCCCCTGTGCTCCACTCAATGTAATGCAATGCACATCGCACTGCATTACAATTTTTTCCTGTCCTTGGTGACCAGGGAAATTGTCAACAGGAACCCGGAAGTGACGTCATGCATGTCACTCCTGGATCAGCAACAAGAATGGGAGGAGAGCGTGTGTCCGCTCTGCTCGCTCCCCTCTACCTGGCAGCACATGGGGGGGCGGAAGGGGATAGCATTCGGGCGGCAGCCCAGGCACAATTTGTTGCCGGCATGGCAACATGGTGGCTGGGATTTGTTGAGCCGTGGCTTTTACGGTCCTACACATGTGGAAGAATTTGAAAAAAGTTTGGGATGTCTGGACATCCTCTTCAGCTAGCCAAATCTAAATGGGAGCAAAAAAAGTTAGAGATCTAGAAGTCGCAGCATGCACTTTTATTTTATAACCACAGCCTTGTAATTGTTAATGGAATAAATACAATAAGGTCTCTGCAATAGAGCATAAACAGAATTTCGTAGTATTGCATAGACCTTTGACAAGTTATTAGATTGCTGAAGACAAACAAATGAGACCTAATGTTCCCAGGAAATGGCACAAAATAATAAAGCTAAGTCCGTATAATTTGAATATATTTGGTACAGTTTGAACAATGTTTACATGTATACAGTCCTACAGCATGAATTTTGCCTTTTGGCCACCACCACTGCTGCTCAGATAGTTGCTAGGCCGCAGCTTCTGCTGTCTGTATCCTAGCAAGGAAAGACTCCAATTCTGCTACCAATGCCAATACACAGGCAGCACAGAGAGGGCACATCTAGTAGTGAAGGTAATAGTTAATTTGGAACCACTTGGTCCAAACAAACGATTTAAACTTCTCAAAAAGCTGGAGATCAGCTTTAATATCCCTTCTGTAAAAAAACACAATTTTACATTCAAGCCAAGCTAAGGGCATATTTAAAGGACAGCTGTACCTTGGTGGCGACCCAACTTTATTTACTTTTTACAGCACCTCCAAGGGGACACCTAGGGCTGCTGCATGCATGTGCCAAGTTAAAGTGGTTCCAAAGTCAGGTTTTTTAATTTTAATGCATTAAGATCTAAAGACTTCTGTGTGCAACAGCCCCCCAATACTTACCTGAGCCCCATATCGATTCAGCAATATTGCACGAGAGCCTTGGCTGTCCCTCCTGATTGGCTGAGACACAACAGCGGGAGCCGGAGCCAATGGCACTGTCGATCAGTCAGTGAGCCAATGAGGAGAAAGTGGGCAGGGCGGAGCCACGGCTCTTTGTCTGAATGGACACAGAGGCTCGGGTGCCCCCATAGCAAGCTTTAAACGAAAAATTGTTTAAACTCCTTTTTGAAAAACAAGCACTCGGCCGTGGGAGCAAATGAGCGTGCCATCATGTAATGACCGATAAATCGTTCAATGGACATAAATGAATCTGTTAATTTTTTCACATATACCTAGTACAAACAGTTTGGACCAGAAACACATTAACCTTCAACAATTTTATCTTTCATTCGACAGAAAATTTCCTGACTTGTTTTTTCTTTTTTTTTTTTTTTTTTTTTTTTTTGGCTCAAAAACGTCTCGCCTACCAATTACCGGTTTTGTGCCCATTAACTGGCCGAAAGATGAACAAACTGTCCAAATGACCAAATTTCGGCCGTGGTGTGTTTTTTTTTTTTTTTTTTTTTTTTTTCCATATAGCGTATGGCCAGCATTAGTGCGACGGTAAAATGTGTTCCCTGAAAGTACACAACAGTTTTACTTTAATCCAAATACATTGTCAATATGTTGGCTAACAAAAGTTCTGCATTCATGTAATGCCATTGTCTAAAACTTTAACGGCATACTTGTCTTATCACTTATCCCTGCTAAACAGTCAAGCCATTCTGACCCTAATGTAGCCAGACACATTTGCACAGGGAAATGTTTTCTGTATAAAAGTTACTTAAGGCTGGTACACACTATTCGTTTTTTTTTTTTTTTTTTTTTTTTTTTTTCCAACCCAGCGAGTTTCCAAATGGTGGTAATCTCTCTTTTATGTATTTTTTCAGAGCCAAGATGAATGTGGGTGTTGCACACAGCGAGGTGAACCCAAATACTAGGGTTATGAATAGTCGTGGAATGTGGTTAACGTATGCCCTCGGAGTCGGAATGCTACACATAGTGCTGCTAAGCATTCCTTTCTTCAGTGTCCCTGTTGCATGGACTTTGACCAATGTCATTCACAATCTGGTAAGTCTCTGGTGTCAAGATGTTCAGTACTAAATAAAAAGAACCCTGATTTGACCTACAGATGTAGTACTTTGCTAAACATGGATCCAGGTAATGGAAAAACCTATACATTTTATAGCCTTTAAAGAGTACCTTTTTAGCCAATACATTTTTTTTTTTTTTTTCCCTGGGGATGGGAGGTAGTTGCCGCCGGTGTCCCATTATAGAGATTACTCTTCCGTTCATGTCCTAAAGACACAACAGTAAGGAAGTGGTAGTTGTGCTCCCATGACAACTAGAATTTTGAGTTCAAATTGCTTTCTTTGCCAGTGATGGATGATCTCCTTAACCATTTGAGGAATAATGAGGGCAAAGCAAAAAGTTGACTTCCTTTTAAAATGCTTTCAGAAGATGGCTAAAATTGTTTGTGGGTACCTGGAGGAGAATGCAAGTTTTTTTATTTATTTTTTATATTAAAAAAAAAATATATATATATATATAATATTATGTATGTATAATATTATGTATGTATGTATGTATGTATATATATATATATATATATATATATATATATATATATATATAATATATATTATGTGTGTGTGTGTGTGTGTGTGTATGTATATTACAGTGCCTTGCAAAAGTATTCGGCCCCCTTGAACTTTTCAACCTTTTGCCACATTTTAGGATTCAAACATAAAGATATAAAACTGTAATTTTTTGTGAAGAATCAACAACAAGTGGGACACAATCATGAAGTGGAACGAAATTTATTGGATATTTCAAACTTTAACAAAAAAAAAAAATGAAAAATTGGGCGTGCAAAATTATTCAGCCTCTTTACTTTCAGTGCAGCAAACTCTCTCCAGAAGTTCAGTGAGGATCTCTGAATGATCCAATGTTGACCTAAATGACTAATGATGATAAATAGAATCCACCTGTGTGTAATCAAGTCTCCGTATAAATGCACCTGCACTGTGATAGTCTCAGAGGTCCGTTTAAAGCGCAGAGAGCATCATGAAGAACAAGGAACACACCAGGCAGGTCCGAGATACTGTTGTGGAAAAGTTTAAAGCCGGATTTGGATACAAAAAGATTTCCCAAGCTTTAAACATCCAAAGGAGCACTGTGCAAGCTATAATATTGAAATGGAAGGAGTATCAGACCACTGCAAATCTACGAAGACCTGGCCGTCCCTCTAAACTTTCAGCTCATACAAGGAGAAGACTGATCAGAGATGCAGCCAAGAGGCCCATGATCACTCTGGATGAACTGCAGAGATCTACAGCTGAGGTGGGAGACTCTGTCCATAGGACAACAATCAGTCGTATACTGCACAAATCTGGCCTTTATGGAAGAGTGACAAGAAGAAAGCCATTTCTTAAAGATATCCATAAAAAGTGTCGTTTAAAGTTTGCCACAAGCCACCTGGGAGACACACCAAACATGTGGAAGAAGGTGCTCTGGTCAGATGAAACCAAAATCGAACTTTTTGGCAACAATGCAAAACGTTATGTTTGGCGTAAAAGCAACACAGCTCATCCCCCTGAACACACCATCCCCACTGTCAAACATGGTGGTGGCAGCATCATGGTTTGGGCCTGCTTTTCTTCAGCAGGGACAGGGAAGATGGTTAAAATTGATGGGAAGATGGATGGAGCCATATACAGGACCATTCTGGAAGAAAACCTGACGGAGTCTGCAAAAGACCTGAGACTGGGACGGAGATTTGTCTTCCAACAAGACAATGATCCAAAACATAAAGCAAAATCTACAATGGAATGGTTCACACATAAACATATCCAGATGTTAGAATGGTCAAGTCAAAGTCCAGAGCTGAATCCAATCGAGAATCTGTGGAAAGAACTGAAAACTGCTGTTAACAAACTCTCTCCATCCAACCTCACTGAGCTTGAGCTGTTTTGCAAGGAGGAATGGGCAAAAATTTCAGTCTCTCGATGTGCAAAACTGATAGAGACATACCCCAAGTGACTTACAGCTGTAATCGCAGCAAAAGGTGGTGCTACAAAGTATTAACTTAAAGGGGCTGAATAATTTTGCACGCCCAATTTTTCAGTTTTTTATTTGTTAAAAAAAGTTTGAAATATCCAATTTCGTTCCACTTCATGATTGTGTCCCAAAATTACAGTTTTATATCTTTATGTTTGAAGCATGAAATGTGGCAAAAGGTCAAAGTTCAAGGGGGCCGAATACTTTCGCAAGGCATTGTGTATATATTATGATATCATTTTTTTTTTAAGTTGCTACAGGTTTGCTATACCATGTATTTTTCTGCCATGTATGTAGATGTGTTCAGTTTAAATTTAATCCCGGTACATACCTGGATAACCCTAACTGAGCATGTAGTTAAAGTAGAACTAAAAAAAAAAAAAATCTCTGTCCTATTGATGAGATTTCTCCTCATTTCCCGTCCCATAACTGAGAGTGAGAGACATTTCCTCTTAAGTGAGGGAATTCCTGCATGTCACCGGGGTCACCAGAACTAGTGTCCCCGGTGAAAGATGTTCCCAGGAGTCCTGTTCTGAAGACAACCCAAAATTTGGGTTTTCTTTTACTTCCACTTTCAGTGATAATGGTAAAGAGGACAAAGCGGGTGAATCTCTCCCTAACAGTGGTGCAGACAGTAATAAAAACCTGACCGGTGTTCTAATCCCTCTCTACTCTATCCAAAACAAAACATTGTGCCTTTAGCTATACTTTAACCACTTGCCAATCGGGCACTATCATTTTATTGCTACAATGCAGGCCGGCTATGCAGAATCGCACGTCTATGTGTAATGTATATTTTTGCATTTCCAGGTAGGGGGTGTGCGCCCACCTACCCAGGTGTGCTGTTACTGGCTCCAGCACATGTTGATAATGGGGTCCCGGACAATGATTTATGACCAGGACCTGCAGATTGGTAGAGCGAGTGTCAGAAGAAAGCTCTGGTTTATGTAAACCACACAGAGCTCTGACAGTGGCAATGTGCCGTTTTTTTTTGTTTCCCTGTAAAGCAGGGAATAAAAACTGGCACATCACTTGGTTGAAGCACCACGTAAAACTTAAACCCTTTACACATTACTAGACACAGTCTTATTAACGTGTAAAAAGTATTGGTGCGCAGGATCTGTAAAGTGAATGAAGCTGCAACCTTAGAACCAAAAGGTGATAAAGAATAATAAAGAAAAAATCAGGTGCGCTAAATTCACGTGTGTCACAAGTCAGGAGGTGTATGGCACTATAATAAGTATCTACCACACTCCTGTGATGTATACCTTGGTTGATGTGCAATCAGAATGGGTATACAATAACACTATACTCATATACATAAACATAAATGTAAATATGACTGGGATGAATAAATCGTGGTGTATCATGAATAAATCGTGGTGTATCAATGTCACTCCAGTGAAAGTAAAAAAAGGACAACACAAACGTGCACGCTGAAAATGTTCAACATAAAGTGTCCAATAATTCAACCGTTGCCACCTCTGTGTGATAGGTGCAAAACATTAGAAAAGGTGCATGTAGTTCCAACTATTCCCACACAGGCTTATGGTAAATCCACCTAGTAGATTCCCCTTGGGCTTGTCTGGTGCAGATAGGTCCCACCACCTTATTGGGGATTGGCCCCTTACCGGAAGGGAGAAGGTCAAGGGCGGAGTGTCTACTCAGTAGTGTAGTAGGGATTCCGGGAGAGCAGGTGAAAGGGATTCCGGGAGAGCAGGTGAAACACTCAAGTGATAAATATAGCCTCTTACCAGATTGCTCGATAGTAGGGCAAGTATCAAACTGGTGTCATGGTGCCTCTTCCCAATCCTGATCCTCCACACTCTGGGTATGTCTCTCTGCTATCACGGGTAAGGACTTCCACATGTGTCTCATAGAAACAAAAACCGAACCATAGTGCAGTACCTTTTGTGTTTAATATAACATAGGATCAAATGCACTTACATTGGTGTTCTTCAGTAGTCACAAGAAATCAAACCGATGGTAGAGAGTTGATACTTGCCCTACTATCGAGCGATCTGGTAAGAGGCTATATTTATCACTTGAGTGTTTCACCTGCTCTCCCGGAATCCCTACTACACTACTGAGTAGACACTCCGCTCTTGACCTTCTCCCTTCCGGTAAGGGGCCAATCCCCAATAAGGTGGTGGGACCTATCTGCACCAGACAAGCCCAAGGGGAATCTACTAGGTGGATTTTCCATAAGCCTGTGTGGGAATAGTTGGAACTACATGCACCTTTTCTAATGTTTTGCACCGATCACATACAGGTGGCAACTGTTGAATTATTGGACACTTTATGTTGAACAATTTCAGCGTGCACGTTTGTGTTGTCCTTTTTTGACTTTCACTGGAGTGACATTGATACACCACGATTTATTCATCACAGTCATATTTACATTTATGTTTATGTATATAGTGTTATTGTATACCCATTCTGATTGCACATCAACCAAGGTATACATCACAGGAGTGTGGTAGATACTTATTATAGTGTCATACACCTCCTGACTTGTGACACACGTGAACAGTCTTATTAACCCCTTCCCAGCCAGTCTTACTAGTACAGTGTTTGTGTATATTAGCACTGATCACTATATTAGTGTCAGTCCAGTCCTTTCAGTGTCAGATTGCCCACCGCTTTATCACAGTCCCGCTAAAAGTCGCTGATCACTGCCATTACTAGTATAAAATTTTTTATAAAAATTCCAGTATATGTCCCATAGTTTGTAGTAGGGATAGACTGATTATCGGCAAGGCCGATATGCACTTTCCCTGATATATCGGTATCGGCCCCGCAACTAACCGATATTGCCGATATTTTTGTGACGTCATTCTGCCTACTTAGGCCGCCTCCCTCGCCTTGGACAGCCTCGTCTGGAGTCGGGACTAGTCTCGCGGGAGTGTATCACAGCCATACACCCACCCACAGCAGCCCGGTGCCAGCCAGTCACCCACATCCACAGGCACTGTACCAGCGAGCCACCCACAGGCACTATACCAGCCACCCACAGGCACTGTACCAGCCACCCACCACAGGGTGCCAGACAGCCAGCCACAGGCCCTGTACCAGCCAGCCGCCCACAGGGTGCCAGCCAGCCACCCACCATAGGGTGCCAGCAAGCCAGCCATTAAACAAAAATTAACATGTTCAGTACCAGATTTGTGTCAAAAATTGTCTTTATTTTTAAAAATTTTAAATGTACAAAATATTGTCCGTTATAGATACATTGTGACCAAAATATCGGTATCGGCCCTGAAAAAAGCATATCGCATACTAGCTCATTATTAAGTACTTACCTAAAAACGAAGCCCCCTCAGTGCCGACAGGACAGCCGACATGTCCAGCCATCCTGCTTCCTGGATCTCATCCTCCGGCCATCTGATTGGCTGGGGGCGCGATTACATCACGGGAGCCACCATTCACGGCACTGGGATCTGAAGGAATGGCACGGGTGGCCGTTCCTTCAGAGCGCATGCGCCGATGACGTAATCGGCTGCAAGTTTAGCAGATATTTATAGCACCTATAGGCATGCCTTCATGTAGGCTTACCTATAGGTAAATGTAAACAAAAGGGGTTTACAACCTCTTTAATGTGATGGTTTATGGAGTAACACTAAGCACCTTTTTAACAACTTATTGAAACGCACACCCATCACATGAAAAGAGAAGCAGAGTCATACCCACTATCTCTTTAATCTTTTTTCCTAAGGCCCTGTTCACACCTGAGCGCTTTTCAGCTCATAAAACGCTCATCTCTGAAGTCTCAAAACTCCCAACAAGCAAAATCCCATTAATTTCAATGGCCCCTGTTCACATCTGAGCGTTTTGTTGCCTGAAGCTCAAAGTACATGAGCTTCTTCTTCTTTTTTTTTTTTTGCAGATTACAAGCATTTTTGTTAGATGTTAATTTCTTGCCTCCAAACACCTGCAAAAAATGTCTAAAAAAAAAAAAAAAAAAAAAATGCCTGAAAATGATATGCTCATGTGTGAATGGAGTCATAGACTCTACCTAGGCAGTTGTCTTAGTGGAGTCAGCAGTTCTCACTACAGCACACAACCATCTGTGCTGATGAACACCCCTGAATTTTTCTTTAGAAAAGTACAGTTATCTGCTGATCAGGTCTATATCGGCCTATTTTGCAGTGTGTGATTTTGGCTTCAAATTTTATAAGTGTTTTTTCTCCAAAACCCCCCGTACTTGGGTCGACTCGGTTTATTGGACTATATTCTGCCAGCTGACTGAACTGACCTTGTACAGTTTGCAACTGCTGTCATAATTTCTTTACACACAGAAATGGCTGATAAGATTGTCATGTGAAGCAACACATGCCCAAAAAAAAAAATTGAATCCCTAGCTAACTTGGTTTAGCAATCTGTTTGCTATTTTGCCGGCTCTAAATTGTGAAATATATTGCACAAAGGGCAATGTGTTCATTGGATATAATATACTGTAGCATGGTAATTCTGTGCAAATCATGTAAAACAGTTTGAGAAACGTTTTGTTGGCAAAATATTTTCCCATTTTTAATTAAAAAGATCAGTATAGGTTGGTTACAAGGACTCTGTTATGAAGCAACTCTAAGGGCCCTAAAGAATCTTAGTAGATTTAAACGATAAGTCCACCCTAAACCCAAAATCCCTGCATCTATAGATCTCCACAATTTAACACCTATCCTATCTAGCCCTGTAAAAAAGAAATTGGTATACATTTTTCTGAAGCCGATCCGACCCAATCTCCATCGGCAGAAGCTCTATAGAGGACACAGCCGACAGCGGCTCAGCTCTGAAATGAATGAAAAGTGACATCACCCATAGATTTACAGTGGGGCTTCCGTTGGCTGTGTGGTCTGCGGCTGAGAGTTCAGCGTGGAATCCGTTTGGGTCAGCTTCAAAAAGGAAAGGTT
Source organism: Pelophylax lessonae (assembly GCF_965119305.1). Classification (NCBI taxonomy): domain Eukaryota; kingdom Metazoa; phylum Chordata; class Amphibia; order Anura; family Ranidae; genus Pelophylax; species Pelophylax lessonae. Next base: position 180,499,707 of record NC_138773.1, on the reverse strand, counting down.
AGTGTTTAGATTGTGGAGATCTATAGATGCAGGGATTTTAGTGTTGGGGTGAACCTATCCTTAAATCTGTGACTAGTCCACATTCCCTACCACTGTGCTTTGATAGATACCCCTCTACTAGACTGCATCCATTTCTTCTGAGTCACTGACCTGTCCTCAACCGTTATCTTCCCGGAGAATACACAAGGGCTCCTGATCCTCTTTGGAATTGTTGGTGCATTTTGTGGATTATGCTCATCGTATCCCTCTTGATTGCTACCTAAACCTTTGCCCGATTCTTGTTGCTCACTTGGCTGCCACCTGCCCTGACTTTTAATACTTATGCCTGTATCCTTTTTTTTTTTTTTTTTTTAACTCGTTGCTTGTGCTAAAACTATATCTGACTGCTGCCTAGTCCCTCCTCTCCACCTTGTCTAATCATAGAATGCCTTGTTCTGGGAATGATGTCTTTGTAAAACGGGGAAGACGCTCCACACAGGATGTGGAAGATGGATATCACTGTAGTAACGCCAATTGCTAAAGTGATTGTCTGCTTCTCCAGCAGACCTCCATGTACAGTACATCCGGAAAATATTTACAGCGCTTCACTTTTTCCACATTTTGTTATGTTACAGACTTATTCCAAAACAAGGTTAAATTCATAATTTTCCTCAAAATTCTACAAACAATAACCCATAATGGCAACATGATAGAATTTGTTTGAAATATTTGCAAATTTTAATAAAAATAAAAAACGGAAAAAATCACATGTACATAAGTAGTCACAGCCTTTACTCAATACTTTGTTGAAGCATGTTTTGGCACCAATTACAGCCTCCAGTCTTTTTAAATATGATGCTAAAATCTTGGCACACCTATTGTTGGGTAGTTTCTACCATTCTTTGCAGGCCCTTTCAAGCTTTATCAGGTTGGATGGGGAATCTGTGCACAGCCATTTTCAGCTCTCTCCAGAGATGTTCAATCGAGTTCAGGTCTGGGCTCTGGCTAGGCCACTCAAGGACATTCAGAGTTGTCCCGTAGCCCCTCCTTTGTTATCTTGACTGTGTGCTTAGGGTCATTGTCCTGTTGGAAGATGAGCCAGATGGAAGATGAGGTCCAGAACTCTCTGGAGCAGGTTTTCATCAAGGATGTCTCTGTACATTGCTGCATTCATCTTTTCCTCAATCCTGACTAGTCTCCCAGTTCTCGCTGCTGAAAAACATCCCCACAGCATGATGCTGCCACCACCATGCTTCACTGTAGAAATGGTATTGGCCAGATGATTAGTGGTGCCTGGTTTCCTCCAGACATGACGCTTGCCATTCAGGCCAAAGAGTTCAGTATTTGTTTCACATGGTCTAAGAGTGCTTCAGCTCCAGGCAGGCTGTCATGTGCATTTTTACTGAAGAATGACTTCCGTCTTGCTGCTCTACCATACAGGCCTGATTGGTGGGAGTGCTGCAGAGATGGTTGTTCTTCTGGAAGGTTCTCCTATGACAGAGCTCCAGCATTTCTCTGTGGAGAGAGTGCCCATCAGGTTATTGGTCACCTCCACTGACTAAGGCTCTTCTCCTCCCGATCACTCAGTTTTGCCGGGCAGCCCACTCTAGGAAGAGTCCTGGTGGTTCCAAACTTCTTCCATTTATAGATGAAGGCCATTGTACTCATTGGGACCTTCAATGCTGCCTAAACTTTTTGTACCCTTCCCCAGATCTGTGCATCGATACAATCCTGTCTTGGAGGTATAAAGACAATTCCTTGGACTTCATGGCTTGGTTTGTGCTCTGACATGCACTGTTAACTGTGGGGCCTTTTTATAGACAGGTGTGTGCCTTTCCAAATCATGTCCAATCCAACTGTATTTACCACAGATGGACTCCAATTTGTAGAAACATCTCAAGGATGATCATTGAAAACCAGGATGTACCCGAGCTCAATTTTGAGTGTCATGGCAAAGGATGTGAATACTTATGTACATGTGATATTTTTATTTATTTTTATATGCAAAGGTTTCAAACAACTTCTTTCATGTTGCCAGTATAATTTTGAGGAAAATGAATTTTTAATACATTTTTTTTTAACCACTTAAGCCCCGGAAGATTTTACCCCCATTCCGACCAGGGGGTATTTTGCGATTCGGCACTGCGTGACTTTAACGGAGAATTGCGCGGTCGTGCGACGCTGTACCTAAACTAATTTGGCGTCCTTTTTTTCCCACAAACAGAGCTTTCTTTTGGCGGTATTTGATCACCTGTGTGATTTTTTGATCACGCGCTATAAACAAAAAAAGAGCGTCCATTTTGCAAAAATAGCAATATTTTTCCCTTTTTTTTTATATGAAATTCCCCCAAAAAAAAATGTAAAAATCAAAATTTTTTAAAATTTTCGGCCAATTTGTTTTATGCTACCTATGTTTGGTAAAAAAAATCGCAAAAAGCGTATTTTGATTGGTTTGCGCAAAAGTTATTGCGTTTACTAACTAAGGGAAAGATTTTTGTCATTTTTGTTGTTTTTTTTTTTTTAACGCGTAATGGCGGCGATCTGCGATTTTTTTTTTTTTTTTTTTTTTTTTTTTTTTTTTTTTTTTTTTTGCGGTACTGCGACATTGCGGCGGACAGATCGGACCCTTGACTGACATTTTTGACACTTTTGGGGTTACCAGTGACATTTCTACAGTAATCAGTGCTATACATATGCACTGTTACTGTAAAAATACACTGGTAGTGAAGGGGTTAACTTTATTTGAGAGGGAGGGGCTGTGTGTGTCCCTAGGGGCGTGATTCTAACTGTGATTGGCTGGGGCTTCAGCTGTATGCAGAGTGATCAACGGATCTACATAGTAGATCCAGATGATCAGCTCTCATACAGCGAGGAGAATGACAGGCAGCTTGTTTACACAAGCTGCCTGACTTTCTCCCTCTCCCCCGCCGATCGCAGAGTGGCCGGCGGACATCGGGTCCGCCGGTCACACGCGCGGGGGGGTCCGTGACCACTCGGGAGCGGGAGCGCGCCTCCGGGGGCGCGCGCTCGCTCCCTAGACCCTCACAAGCTAGTGACGTAGCCCTACGTCACTTTGCCTGTGAGGGGCTGACCGCCGACGTAGATAGTCGTGCGGCGGTCGGCAAGTGGTTAATAAGGCTGTAACATCACAAAATGTGGAAAAAGTGAAGCGCTGTGAATACTTTCTGGATGCACTGTAAATGGATCTACTCTTTATCATATTAAAGAATTGCCTCTGTGTTCGAATTTTACTGGTTTTAGTAATAGTCTTCAACTGGCATAGAATTGTAGTATTCTCATAATTTATAAGCTTGGCCCTTTAGGTCAAGTGAAGGGACCTCTTAAGGCGTCAGCATACTAAAGACATGGACAATTTCATGCTCCCAACAACTTTTTGGGAACAGTCTGGGGATAGCCCGTGGAAACAGGATGTATCTGAGCTCAATTTTGTTAGTATGCAATGAAGATCGTGCCTGGAGTTTGGCTTTGAATCTACAGGACAGCCAAAAGCAGTCAAACTGAGGAGTGGGAAACACCGTAAAAAATGCTAACCAGTCCAAGGAAACTGAGAACTGCGGACAGCCTGAAGTTCAAAGAGCCACTTGAAGGATCTTTCTCTCATAGCTGAAGATGAGGCCACCACAACTAGCTATTAGAACACAGAAAAAAAAAAACCCGGTGATCACTTTGCAAAAAAAAAAAGAGAGAGAGATGCTAAAACATTAAAGTGGAACTAAAGGCAAAACCTTTTTAGTTTTCATTTGAGTGAAGAGGGAGTAGAATGCTTTTCAGGTTTTTATTGCTGTCTGTGCCCCATTGGGGAAATTCACCCTCTCTTTGTCCTGTTTACCATTATCATTGGAAGTGAAAATAAAATAATTTTGGGTTGTCCCCAGAAAAGTAATAGAGGAGAAATCTTTCAATGGGGACATTAGTTCTGGTGACCAGGGGACCTGGATTTCCTCTCGCTTCCTGTTTGGCTATGGGACAGAAAGTAAGAGAAATCTCTGCAATGGGACACAGATGGTAAAAAAATTAATGAATAAATAAAATATCAAGATTGGTTATAACCTTCCCTTGCTCTATCCTAAAGGAAAAAAGTTGTGCCTATAGTTCTACTTTAAGGGGGCCGATGTCCATCTGCCAATATATGTCCTGCACCTCCCATAGTGATTTTGAAGTTTTCTATAGCCATACGCTATAAAGCTTTTTGTTATTTGTCCCCCATTAAAAGTTACTGCTAAACTTGTAGGTGTAATATGAACCTAGGGCGTCAATCTAGACAATATTTGAATAGCATGCCAGAGCTGCAAGTTTGGAAAGAATCACTTGGTGGACAGACGAAACTCACTCCTCTTGCAGGTTCGAAAGTCTTTCAAGAGTTGACTATATGATATTCACTGTGTTCATTTATTTTACAAGTAATTTTAAAATTACGAATGATCCAAGTTACTGCAAGTGTTTACATAATATTTTAGCAAGGCTTTCATCATGTCCTTTTTTAAAACCCCAATTCCAATAAATTAGGGGTGCTATGTAAAATTTACATAAAAACAAAATGCAATGATCTGCAAATCCCGTAAGCCCATATTTTATTCGTAATAGAAAAAAAAAAAATCCATCAAATGTTTAACTCTTTACTGCCAGGCCCTGCGCTCCATTTTTAATTCAGGTGGCCAGACCATTTTTGCAATTTTTTTTCTTTATATTTCACATACTCCTCTTCTCACTTCATGCTATCAGCGTGAGGAGAGAAAAGCCGATAACAAGCTTGTTTTATATCCGGTGATCAGCTGTTGTTGGCTGACAGCTGATCACAAGGTAAAGGGCCGCTGTGATTGGCCCTTTACCCTGATCTTGGATCAGATGAGTCCAAAGGACTCGGCAATCACTGAGGGAGCCCTGCCCCATTATTAGAGGACATTTGTTTTTCTTCCTGGCATTGGAAGCCGTGCTGTAGCTTCTTTTGGTTATACCACAGGCGGCACGTGGTTAAACTCTGAAAGCAGTTCAGTTGTAATGAAGGCTACCAGCCAGGGCATTTGCAAGCAAGGCGTTGAGAATTGATTTGATTAGGGAGTAAACCCGGGTCCAAAAATGCAGGGTTTTCGGGCAAGACACAAGCACAAGGGGAAGACTGAATTTGGCCACCTGCACCAGGGTCCTATACCAGCATGAAAGCAATTTGTAGGTGTTTTCTTGGGTAAATCTGTTCCAGGAGCATTGAACGAGGCTAGCCAGGTTTGACTCCATGCCCATTGGTCTAAGGTTCTGCCTAAGTCAGCTTCCCACTTTGATACATAGGAGTGTGTACAAGGTCCCATAGCATCCATAAGCGAGGCATTGAGATCACACACTAGGCATAAATATTTTTTTATGGATGTAAAATACAGTGTTCTGTATGTTGTATACCGTATGCACTGGCAACCTTAAAGCGGACCTTAAATCAAATGTCTGTGTACACCACATTACATTAACTTAATTTTTAAAAAATTGTTTTATTTTTTTCTTTTCTGAAATTTGTATTGTACACCTAAAATGTGTGTTTTTTTTTTTTTCTTCAACAGGGAATGTATGTGTTTTTACATGCAGTGAAGGGTACACCATTTGAAACCCCAGACCAGGGTAAAGCCAGACTTCTTACACATTGGGAGCAGCTGGACTATGGAGTACAGTTCACCTCATCAAGAAAATTCTTTACAATCTCTCCAATTATTCTGTAAGTTTTACTTGGCTTTATGAATTATTATTTCTTTTTTTGGTCCGAATAAAGCCCCCTCCCTAGCAGCATGTACGCTCTTTTCCCCACACCTGCATGGTGCCATTCGGCTGCCGGAACAGTAAACAAGAGCCCAGTGTACATTCCATACGGACTTGTCAGAGCTTGCACAAGACTTTGAAATCCTTACATAGCCCTATGTGACAAGATTGGATCAATCGTGAGGCACCTTGTTCTGTCACATGAAAGGTAGCAGTGAGTCGCATGCTTACATCACTTTGCTAATGGCAACTAAACAATGCCATTCAGGAGCAATGAAAGATGACTACATACTGCAAAATTCCTGAGTGCGATGAGCAAGAATATCCAAGTAATCTTGAAGCTCAAATATAGTTTTCCTTTTAACCACTTCAGTACCGGGCACTTCAACCCCTTCCTGCCCAGACCAATTTTCAGCTTTCAGCGCTGTCGCACTTTGACAATTGCATGGTCATGCAACACTGTACCCAAACTAAATTTTTAGTATTGTATTTGCACAAATAGCTTTCTTTTAGTGGCATTTAATCACCACTGCGTTTTTTTTCTTCTTCTTTTTTTTTTTTTTTTTTTTGCGAATAATCTAAAATTACTGAAATCTTTTGAAAAAAAAAATAAAAAATTTATTTCTGTTAAAACATTTTGTAAATGATCTTTCTTCAGGAATTTAGGCCATAATGTATTCTGCTACATTTCATTGGTGAAAATAACTCAAATCCGTGTAAATTATTTAGTCTGTAGGAAAGTTGTTATACAGTCCACAAACTATGGTATATATCTGAAGATTGATCTAATTTACCCCTTTTCTGGAATGTAGACAGTCCAAGGTATTTAGTAACAGGCCTGGCTGGTATTTTGAAGTTTTTTTTTCTTTTTTTTTTTTTTGTCATTTTTTGAAAAATGAAGAAAAGAAAGAAGAAAAATCTTTTTATATATAGATTACAGTGTGTGTGTGTGTGTGTGTGTATATATATATATATATATATATATATATATATATATATATATAATTATTATACAGTATCTCACAAAAGTGAGTACACCCCTCACTTTTTTGTAAATATTTTATATCTTTTCATGTGACAACACTGAAGAAATTACACTTTGCTACAATGTAAAGTAGTGATTGTACAGCTTGTAAATTTGCTGTCCCCTCACAATAACTCAACACACAGCCATTATTGTCTAAACCACTGTCAACAAAAGTGATTACACCCCAAAGTGAAAATGTCCAAATTGGGCCAAATTAACCATTTTCCCTCCCTGGTGTCATGTGACTCGTTGGTCTTACAAGGTCTCAGGTGTGAATGGGGAGGAGGTGTTAAATTTATTGCTCTCACTCTTACTGGTCACTGGAAGTTAAACATGGCACCTCATGGCAAAGATCTCTCTGAGGATCTTAAAAAAAAAAAAAAAAAAAAAAAAAAAGAATTGTTGCTCTACATAAATATAGAATTGTTGCTCTACATAAATATAGCCAACATCTGGGATGCCAAGGCTCAACATCACTGGCCTAGGCAATAAGATTGCCAAGACCCTGAAACTGAGCTGCAGCACAGTGGCCAAGACCATACAGCAGTTTAACAGGACAGGTTCCACTCAGAACAGGCCTCGCCATGGTCGACCAAAGAAGTTGAGTGCACGTGCTCAGCGTCATATCCAGAGGTTGTCTTTGGGAAATAGATGTATGAGTGCTGCCAGCATTGCTTCAGAGGTTAAAGGGGTGGGGATGCAGCCTGTTAGTTCTCAGACCATACGCCGCACACTGCATCAAATTGGTCTGCATGGCTTTCGTCCCAGAAGAAAGCCTCTTTGAAGATTTGGCACAAGAGAGCCTGCAAACAGAAGACAAGCAGAATAAGAACATGGATTACTGGAACCATAGGCTGTGGTCTGAGACCAAGAAAAAGTTATTTGGTTCAGATGGTGTCAAGCGTGTGTGGTGGCAACCAGGTGAGGAGTACAAAGACAAGTGTGTCTTGCCTATAGTCAAGCATGGTGGTGGAAGTGTCATGGTCTGGGGCTGCATGAGTGCTGCCTGCACTGGGGAGCTACAGTTCATTGAGGGAACCATAAATGCCAACATTTACTGTGAAAATAATGAAGCAGAACATGATCCCCTTCCTTCAGAGACTGGGCTGCAGAGCAGTATTCCAACATAATGACCCCAAAAACACCTCCAAGATAACCACTGACTTGCTAAAGAAGCTGAGGGTAAAGGTTATGGACTGGCCAAGCATGTCTCCAGACCAAAACCCTTTTGAGCATCTGTGTGGCATCCTCAAACGGAAGGTGGAGGAGCGCAAGGTCTCTCCCATCCACCAGCTCCATGATGTGACTCCAGTGGCAACCTGTTTAGCGCTGGTGAACTCCATGTCCAAGAGGGTTAAGGCAGTGCTGGAAAATAATGGTGGCCACACAAAATATTGACACTTTGGGCCCAATTTGGACATTTCCACTTAGGGGTATACTCACTTTTTTGCCAGCGGTTTAAACATTAATGGCTATGTGTTGAGTTATTTTGAGAAGACCGCAAATTTACACTGTTATACAAGCTGTACACTCACTACTTTACATTGTAGCAAAGTGTCTTTTCTTCAATGTTGTCACATAAAGATATAATAAGATACTTACAAAAATGTGAGGGGTGTACTCACTTTTTGTGAGATACTGTGTGTATATATACTGTCACCAGTGCAGTACAGCATCATCATATAACATGTTTGTTGGTGTTCAGGGACACTGACTGTATGGGGGGGAATTTATTATTTTTTTTTTTTAACACCCTTTGACCAGAGCAATATAATTTTACTATAATGTTTCCATAGTAATATTCCACTACTCTGGGGAAGTGATCAGTATTTTTTTTTTTTTTTTTTTTTTTTTTTTTTTTTTTTTTTAATGAACTTTTACCAGCTCCTATGTCTGGTTGCAACAAGGGTTCGGCTGGAGTAACCACAGAGTACAGAAGGAGACCAGGTGTCAACACACCTGGAAGTGTGGTGGTTGCTTAGATTATTCAGCCAGTAGTAATTCTAGCACATTGTTGGAGGCAGCAAGAAAGATACAGTTGTGCTCAAAGGTTTGCATACCGTTGGAGAATTGGTAACATGCAGTATGTATCACTATTAAAGAAAACAGTGAGCAGGTAAATCACATTTCTTTTATTTTTTATTTTTTTTAATGGGATTCATATTCGACTGTAGGTCATAACAGAATGGCGCAATCATAAAACAAAACGAGTAAACAAATGCAATGAGAAGTCTGCATCCACTTAGTTCTTAATACTGTGTATTACCCCCTTAGCATCAATGACAGTGTGCAGTCTTTTGTAATAGTTGCCTGAGACCCCTGAATTCTTGCAGGTGGTATAGCTGATCATTTGTCTTGGCAAAATGCCTCCAGGTCATGCAAAGTCTTTGGTCGTCTTGCATGAACTACACATTTTGCAATCTCCCTAGAGTGCCTCGGTGACCTTAGGGTCAGGAGACTGTAATGGCCACTCCAGAAACGTCACCTTTTTCACTGTAACCACTGGAGGATCAACTTGACTTTGAGTTTAGGGTCATTGTGCTGAAAAGTCCCAAGAGCGTTCCATGCACAGCTTTCGTACAGAAGAATGCAAATTGTCTGCCATTATTTTATAATATGCTGCATTCATCTTGCCATAAATTTTTACAAGGTTCCCCATACCTTTTAGCGCTCACCCCTCCTCAGTGAGCCACCACCATGCTTTACAGAGGGGATGGTGTTTTTGTCGGTATAGGCTTTGTTGACCCCTCTCACAACAAAGCACTTATGGTTGTGACTATAAAGCTCTATTTTGGTCTCGTCACTCTAGAAGCGGTGATGCACTTCAAGGTCTTGTTGGGCATATTGTAACTGGGCTTTTTTGTGGCATTGGCATAGTAAAGGCTTCTTTCTGGCAACTTGACAGTGCAGCTCATTTTTGCTCAAGTATCATTGTATTATGCTCCTTGAAACAACCACACCATATTTTTCCAGAGCAACCTGTATTTCTTCCTAGGTTACCTGTGGGTTTTTCTTTGTAACTAGAAAAATTCTTCTGGCAGTTGTGGCTGTAATCTTCTTGGTCTACCTGACCTTGTAGGGATGGGCTAAACACCCCCCCCCCCCCGGTTCGGTTCACGCCAGAACTCTCGGATGCGAACCCCATTGAAGTCTATGGGACCCGAACTTGAAAAATCAATTTTGAAGGGCTATATGAAAGTTATTGGCCATATAAAATGGTATAGGGGCCCGGGTACTGCCCTGAATGCAAAAAAAAAAAAAAAAAAAAACGTTTTAAAAAAGATAGTTTTTAAAGGAGTAGTGATTTTAAAAATACTTAACCACTTAAGGATCGCCCGCCGCAGTTATACTGCGGCAGGCAGCCCCTCCTGCGCAAACTGATGTAGGTATACGTCGGTCACGTGCCTACAGCTAGGGGGCAAGCGCGCACCGCCGGCGGCACGCTCCTGCCCCCACTCGGCAGCGGAGATTTTTTTTTGGGGGGGGGGGGGGGGGGAATGTTATACAGCAGAATTTGAAAAATATTGTTTTTGTTTTTTTTTTTTCCCCAGAATTGTCTGTTTATTTGTTTATAGCGCAAAAAATAAAAATCACAGAGGTGATCAAATACCACCAAAAGAAAGCTCTTCTTGTGGGGAAAAAATAACCTAAATTATTATTTAGATACAGTGTCGCACGACCGCGCAATTGTTCGTTAAAGTAAAGCAGTGCCGAATCTCAAAAAATGGCCTGGTCATTAAAGGGGCAAATCCTTCCGGTCCAGAAGTAGGTAAAGTGAAACAATTAAAAAAAAAAAAAAAAAAAAATTCCCTATATAGTTACGTTGTTAGTCATGTTGAAAAAAGGCACAAGTTCATCTAGTTCCCGTATAAACAATTCTATACCCACAGTTGATCCAGAAGGCAAAAAAACCCAGCAAAGCGTGGTCTAGTTTGAACAGGGGAACAAAAATTCCTTCCTGATCCCCTGAGAGGCAATCAGATATTCCCTGGATCAACTTTACCTTCACCAGTGCCTGGTGGGTCCTCTAAGGCTCTGTTCACACTGATGCGATGCGGGAAGGCTGCGAACTCGCAGCCTGTTCCCGCATCGCACACGCACCCCCGGCAGTTCACACTGCCATATGCGATCCGCTGGGGGTGTCAATGTAATCTTAACGACACCCCCAGTTTGATCGCATATCGCAGTGCGATCGTGCAGTTCGCACAGGATCGGATCGCACAAGTGTGAACCGCTGTGCGATCCGATCCTGATGCGGCAGCAAAAATGCCTCCTGTGCGTGTTTGCTGCGGGTGCGATGCGAATTTAGCCATACAAACTGTATGGCTAAACTCGCACCGCACAGCTGATCGCATGTCATGTCGGAGCAGTGCGCTCTGACATGACATGCGAACCCCGCACACGCAGTAGTGTGAACTGGGGCTAAGACTGCCTGTAAAGTGGCACATCTGTACCATGTATAGAACCTGCTGTAGAAAAACTGACATTTTTATAAAGAATTTAAAAAAAAAAATATTTAAATGACAAGCTGGAATTTATACGCTGGGCATGTGGGTGGCGTGTTTTTTTTTTTCCCCTCCCGATGCAGCAGCTGGGGCAGAGACATTTTTTTAATGCAGAGAGGCAGAGAAATTTTGCCTGCTGGTCTACAGCTGGAGGTGCAAGGACCTGTGACACCCTTTGCTACACTATCATCCCTGTCAGTGGAGGTTGCTGAGAGTTCATGATATACAGCAGGGGGCTAAACCTGAAAGGTGAGAAGGAGAATTGTGTCCCTTGTATGTGGCTTTCAGGTGCCCTTTCCAACTGGCTGAGTGATGGGAGTTTAATGCCTTGTCAAGCATATAGTACCCAAATTGCTGGTGTTTTTGCCATGCTTGATCTGCTTGCGGTAGAGCTAGCAAATGGAAACAGTGTGATTGGCTGCACATGTGCTAGAAAATTCACACAGCTGAGCTGTGGGAAGAGGGCTGGGAGATAACCGCTCCACAATCTGATACAATAAGGTGGTTGCTCTCTACTGGCTACCTCCTGGAGCACATCTACCTCTTGGGGTTGTGCCTCCCCCCCCCCCCCTTTCCTCCTCTGCTCTATCCAGCACCCAAGTCACGTCAATGACATCACATGATCATCATCATCATTCCCTCTATTCTAGTCATCACTGGAGCCAACTTGGCAATATACTGCAGCTGGGGGAATGTGACTGCCAATGTTAGTGTTCTCCCCTCTGTGTAGGCTCATGTTCCCTTCCTCTACCTCAGAACCAACATCTGAATCAAGTAATGTTTGTGCATCTTCAATAAGCAAGTGGCTGATGCTGTATTCAAATAACTCAGCTGACTCCTCTATGCATGATGCTGGGGCTATGGCAGGAGTAACTGTGGCCAAGGAGGCAGAATAAGCCGTTCTGGCAGCTGCAGTGGACTGCGCACTAGTGTCACCTTGGGTCATGGAGGATGGTTTAATATTCCAGTCCACCATCTCCTGCCTGTGGACACAGACCCTGCTGGCCCCCTCATAGTGCCATGGGAACGCCTGCCAGACATAATTGAGGGGGGGAGGGGGGCAATTACCCAAATGTCAAAGAAACTGGGTAATGTGTGATTGGATGCACTTTATTAAATTAAAAGTGGCGTTTGGTGCACTTTAAATTGAGGACTGCCGCTGAAAGAAATGTAAAATCCTAAAAAAAAAAATTAGAGGAAACACCAGCGTTGCAGTCAGAAACTGTGGATGACAATTTAAATAAAAAGGGGGCAGGCAGGGGACAAAAACACGCAGCAACCAAAAAAAGGTGGTAAACTGCACTAAATGTTACATAATGCTGTTAACGCTGCACTATACAAACCGTAAACTGGCACACTATACTGACATACTACACGTACACTCTGGGTCACAATAATACACTAACTCTCTAGTACCAAACTGAGCCCTGCTCTATCTATCTCCAGCATCACACTGCAAAAAGTTACGGCACAAAGGAATGCTTTTAAAGTGTGGGGTGGGACTATGAGCACTGAGCCATGATTTGGCAAAGTCCTCATGACTTTGTCCAATCATGGCTCTGACAGTGCGCTGCGCCCTAATTGGGCACAAAGCCCTGCACCTGACCAGTGGTCACGGACAAACAGGTGATGCATGGCTTGAACTGTTGGCCCAACTCTTTTGGCTTGGTATCAAGAGATCTCCAAATTTTTCACTTAAGTGATTGAACAGTACTGACTTTGGATACATTTTTATTTCCTTTTTCATCTTTATGAAGTTGTTACCTTGTTACGGATGTCGTGTGTGTGTGTGTGTGTGTGTGTGTGTGTGTGTGTGTGTGTGTGTGTGTGTGTTTTTTTTTTTCTTCTTTCCTCCCCATGGCTCAGTATCTAGCCTGCTCAGTGTATCCACATGACCGCTAACAAACTCACTAACTATATAAACACAATACCAATAACTGCAATCTAAGTGCCGGTTCACATTTGTGCGATGCGGGAACGCTGCGAATATACAGCGTGTTCCTGCATCGCATCCGCACCTCTGGCAGTTCACACTGCCATATGCTATACGCAGGGGGTGTCAATTAAGTTATTGACACCCCCAGTTGCAAACGCATATCGCAGTGCGATCTGCAAGTTTGCACATAATCGGATCGCACAAGTGTGAACCACTATGCGTTCCGATTCTGCTGCGGATAAAAAAAAGCCTCATGTGCGAGTTTAGTGTGGATGCGGTGCGAATTCAGCCATACAAAGTGTATGGCTGAAATTTGCACCGCACATGAGATCGCATGTAATTCGGAGCGCACTGCTCCTAAATTACATACGATCTCCGAGATCGTGCTAATGTGAATCGGGGCTAAAAAGCCACAGAAGTGGGAAATAACCTTTTTTTTTTTTTTTTAATCTGTGTGTGTGTCTATACCAAGGCCAAATATTCCAGGGTATGTAAACTTTTGATCAAGGCCATTTGGTTGACTTCTGTTATGTTTTTAAAAGGAGCCAAACAACTATGTAATAAATGGCTTAATTTGGTCACTATCCTGTAAAATTATATATATATATATATAATACAGGCATACCCCGTTTTTAAGTACACTTATATTGGCTGTACATATTTATTTATTTATTTTTTGCATGATCAGTCATATTTCCAATATCCATGCCAAAATTACATGATTTCTGCCAGGGTATGCAAACTTTTGAGCACAACTTGTAGATATTAATGTGCTTCTGTTTTTAAGCAGTTTTTTTTTATTCAATGTTTTTTATATGTTCACCTTCATAATAAAAAAAAAATGCACATGTTTTTCAGGTAAAACAATGTGCATTTTAATTGTTTTTTTAAAAAAAAATTAGGAACCGTCAAAGCATTGCACATGTGATCAAAATTGTGTGGAGAGAAGATCCCCAGCCCACTGTCACAATTAGAAGTGGGATCTCAGAAAGGCTGCAGAGGTGGAAAAATGTAAAAAAAACACAATTCATATTGGTATTGCATTAAAAATGTATGCACTTTTAGGCACAGATGTGTGACGGTTCTAACAGGAAAAAACAAAACAGAAACCTTCACTAACACCTGCAGTCTTTCGATGCAACAGAAACAATTCTTTTACTGTTCTTGCTTTCTTCTTTTTCTAGGTACTTCCTGACCAGTTTCTACACCAAGTATGATCCAACACATTTCTTTATCAACACGGCTTCACTTCTCAGTGTCCTTATCCCCAAGTTACCTCAATTACACGGAGTACGAATTTTTGGCATCAACAAATACTGAACAGGAATCCTGCAGACCCTGAATACGTTACTTCAAGCGCACATACTATTGGCTCTGGCTCTTTCTGTTCGGATGCAATGGATAGCCATCTAAGCCATTTTAATGATTTCTACAGAAAAGATCTCATTGCTCCTGTTGGAAGCTGTTGGAAACCACATAGACTTGGAGGAGAAAGAGCTTCTCTCAGAAGAGAGCACTAGATCTGATTCAGAGGTTTTCCTCTCTGCGCTGGGCGGGCCCAGCTATGACCCGAGGTTTGCAAATCATACACAAGACTTATGAAATAAAGGAGTAGTACTACTCCACGAAAAGAACATTATCGATTACATCAAAATATGTCCTTTTTATCATTATTTTATCATGTGTAGCAATCCCACTTGTGACATGCAACAGCATTCACTAGCTGACATAATGTTGTGCTGCATGCTGTGTAGATATGCACTAGTAGTTTTGGTTCCTTTTTTCTGTTGCTGTGTTCTTTGTGTGCTCCACAATAATTTCTAATTTGCCTGCAGAGCTGTATGTGATCACTGTATTTTCAGTAGTCATCTGGTACCATACATCAACAGTTGGCGCTATACTCTTCTCCGAATTACCAGGAGTGGTTTAATTTAAGAGTTTTTTTTTTTTTGCTATTTTTTTTTTTCTAGGTCTCCTTACCAGACATTGAATAGCTCTGAGCAGTGGCACAATCTTTGTAGTGTCTAGTTGAAAGAAGAATGTACAGTAAACTATGGTATTATTTTAGTTTTCTAATTGTAGTACTGGCTTAGAAGCGGTTGTATTAGAAGCCAGCGATCTCTTGAAAACAGACTGGATCTGTAGATGGTACGAAAAGAGAAATATTTCAAAGCAGTTCGTGTTAGACTAGTCGCAAGGACAAATTTGATCACTCATACAACCTCCTTGGGTTTTTTTTGATTTGCTGTCCTGACGTTGTCTTTATGTCCTGAACTCTCCCTTTATTCCCCTACAGAATCTTCTTGCCGAAAAATCTCTTTAGAGACCTTTTGTGGTACTGCAGATGTTCCCTATGTCATGAGTTGAGCAACTGCATGAAAATTCCAGTTTGATTGTGTTCTGTGAATGAGGGAGGGGGCGTAATGTTACATGTTACAATGGTTTTTAGGCTCACAAAACATCTTCCCTGTTCCCATGGGGCCATGCAGTTGTGACCTGAGTGACACACGTTATTAAAAGTACTTTATGCCTAAGAATAAACACGAATTAGGTGAACCTTCTACTTTTTCAGCAGTTTGCCTAAATATGTGCATGCATTTGTGTTCTGACCGTCTAGATTCTTGAATGGTGTGATTCTTAGATGGCACAAATCTACATGCCTATGTTACAGGGAATCAAATTTGCAATTGGATTCATTCATCTCTACTGTTAACTTAAAGTGGAAGTAAAGTCAAAATCTAACTCTAAACCTACTCTCAGCCATATTCTAAGCCTAATCTATCTAGCCCTGTAAAGCAAAAATCGTTCTACTTATCTGTTCTGCCGCCGCTCCAGTCTGGGCTGAAGCGGCGGATGCTGTGTGCAGGAGAAAACCGACTGGCTGTAAAATGCTTGGGAAGAAATGTCACCCATAGTTATTATTGGGCAGAGCTGATGCTGGGAATCGCACGAGAGCGATTTGCAGAACAGGTAAGTATAGCAAATGTTTTTTTTTGTTTTTTTTTTTTTTCCTTTACAGATCTTGATAGATTTAGGCTTAAGCTGGCCATACATTATAAAAGTTTTTTTTTTATTAAATTTCCTTTTAGATTTACCTTCAACCATGTAGTACAGGGGCTTGCCTGATTGCATACAAATTGAAAGTGTTCAGGTTTGACCTTTTATATTTTATGGTTTTGGTAAATCTAAAGTAAAATTGTTCAAGAAAATCATATAATGTATGGCCAGCCTTTGATTGTGATTAGGTTTAGAGTTAGGTTTTGACTTTACTTCATGTACAAGTCGGTTATTGAATATTGGAATGTTAGACGGTTAGCCACAGTGGTGGCTGGTGCTCAATATTTATTTTTGGGGGGGGGGGCAAAAACCTACACCACCCCCTGTGGGAGGCAGACGGGAGGGGGGGGGGGAACCAACACCACCCCCAGTGGGAGATGGACAGAAGGCAGTGATCAGAGGCCTCCTTATACTTTATGGAGGCAGATGGTAGGGCTGCTGTTCCTCGCTCTGGAGCCGTTGCTTCTCCTCCTGGCCAAAGAGGAAGTGGATCCCAAGACTCCCTGGCCAATCAGGTCTCAGGACTCCCTTCCTGATTGGCCGGGAGGCGAATTGGGAAGACCATAGAGGATATTAATTTGTCATGGTCACACGAGTGGGTGGGCTCGGGACGAAGTGCTCTGCGCCCTGAGCCCACCCTTTTTTTTTTTTTTTTTTTTTTTTCTTTTTTTTTTTAAGCCAATTAATGCCTCAGGCTCTAATCATGTGCTTAAAAAAAAACACATGGAAATCCATGCGTCCGGCACCCTGCATGTAGATTAGGGGTCGAGCGCATGGATAAGGGGGTGGCGCCCCGTATTGGACGGGCCGCCACGGTTTAGCCAGTTAAAAAAGAAAAACAGCTGAAGATCATTTTACTGAATACTGTTAACTTTGCTGCCCTGAACCAAGCTTACATATTTATATATACACACAAATTCCAGCACTTTTTCTTTTAAACTTATCGACACTCAGGCTAACAGCTGGAGCAAAATTAGACTGCTTCCTGCGGCAGCCAATCAGGATTCATCTTTGAAAGGAAGCACAGTTTTCATTGCTCCGCCTCAGTATAAGGTTACAACTATATGCACCTTGCTATTGCATCAGCAGTGTTTCCAACTCTTTGCTCAATTTATTATCCTTCAGCAGATGCTTGTGTAGATATGTGTGTATTTGCACATCTGCAACGTATTAGAAATGGATTTTATCCATAGGAAGTCACCTTACAAATAGGAAGGTTTTGGATGAAAGTAGTCATAAAGGCCTTCTGCTTTTTTTTTTTTTTTTATATTTCCCTTTTTCATTTCTAAGGAAAGGAAGAAAGTGTACACATTTTCTTTAGAAACAGTATGTTTTAATTCAAATAGTTTGGGAAAGCTAACCCTATATGCACAGATTGTAGACACAAATCATGTTATCATTTGTCATGGTTGTAAAACATTTGAGAAATATCCCTTTTTATATTTTCATCCTTCCAGTGGCTTTTCAGTTTATTGAATAAATTAACTTTTGCCCTTGAGGTTGTGTGTGTGTTTTTTTTTTTTTTTTTTTTTGTTCTTTAACCGGAACTAAATTAGGAATTGTTGGCTTGTGAATACATTTTAATTTGTCTCAGTAGCAATATGCAAGTTATGTTTTATCAATCTAGCAATCAATGCTTTACCTTTTTAACTTAAAGTGATTGTAAAGTCTTTGTTGATTTTTTTTATTTTTTTTTTTCATATAAAAATATGTTCTACTTGCCTGCTATGTTCAGTTGCTTTTGCACAGAGCAGCCCGGATCCTCCTCTTCTCGGGTCCCTATTCGGTGCTCCTGGCCCCTCCCTTATGTCGAGTGCCCCCACAGCAAGCAGCTTGCTATGGGGGCACCCGAGCCGAGCTGCAACTCTTGTGTGTCCATTCAGACGTGGAGCTGCTGTTTGGCCCCCTCTCTCTCTCTCTCTCTCTCTCCTCATTGGCTAACTGACTTTGACAGCCAGGGGAGCCAATGGCGCCACTGCGGTGTCTCAGCCAATCAAGAGGGAGAATCTCGGAAGGCTGAGACACTTGTGGACATCGCTGGGCAGAGAGGGACCTCCGGTAAGGGGGGGGCTGCTGCACACAGAAGGCTTTTTATTTTTATGCATAGATTGCATTAAGATAAAAAAGAAATCCTTTTTTCCTTTAAAATGCCTTTTCTTAGTGTTCCAAAACCACAGCAGTAAACTCAGTGTGTATATGCAGTAAAGCATGCTTGATATACTCACTGTGGAACCTAAGGGGTTAATCCTCTGCATTGTGTCAAAAGGCTGTTTGCTCCTGCATTTTATTTTTATTTTTTCATGGGAGGGTGCATGGGATCAGCTCAGGGCCAATCAGCACTCTCCAGACAGAGGGTCAGAGGTCCTGCAGCCTCATAGGACAGTCAGAGGAGTATGAAAACTCCTCCTGCAAGTTTTAACCAGTGCTCGGCCAGATACTGATAGGAGTCAAAAGACTGCTATATACATTGGTCTCAAAACTTTTGGCCGCGGCTGTGCTGCTGATGAGAAAAGGTATTAAGCAGTTTATATTTACTAAAATATTTGCATTTCCATTTCCATGTTCTGAGACATGGATAAAGCTACTAAATACGTTTCCTTATCTGCAGTTGGAGCATTTACTAAAACTATTGAATTTCTGTGTACTGTGGAGTCCAGGTATAGTGAATGCAGAGTCCTGGGTTTAGTAACACTTTACTCAGTTCAGCTTCTTGCACCCGTATACACCTTATGGCCCAACGCAATTTTCAAATTTCAGTTATGGGCCTATTATTTCAGCAATAACCTTGTCATTATTTAAACCTGAACTCCATGAAACGATCAAGCATTACTCTTGCATGGGGTTTCCCCCCACACCACAAGGGTTAAAGCATTTGTTACCCAAACACTTCATATTCCTTATATGTAATAAAATGGGAGCAGCGCCAAAATTAAATACACATATATAAAAAATATGCAAATATACAAAAAACAGTATAGACAAAAGTCCCAAAGTCTTAGATGGAGGAGAGGGAGGAAACAAGTCCAGATCATCCAATCACCAGTGTGTAGTGGGGAAAGCGTATGATCACCCAAAAGTGACAGTCAAATCTGCTTACCAGAGAGTTTGACACCCCTGTTACAGAGCGGTCAAAAAGCGCCAGAGCATTCCAGAAGCGCTTGACATAAAGGATGCCTCAGAGTTCCTCCGGTCTGTGATGACACCCAAACTCTCCACTCACAGGACAATGCAGAAGGACAATGCCAGCCTGAACCACTTAGAAAGCTCCAACCAGAAAGGTAATACCTCAGGAGGACAAAAGCAGGCCAATGGTGTAGTACGTCAAAACAAGCAACTTTATTAAAAAAGTAATGCACTTACACGGATGTAGTTTCAAACAACATGTGAATAAAAACCGCGGTATAAATAGAGCGTGCTGCACATCAGAGTGCCCGGTCTGCCTTACACGTATCGTAATATCGTAAGGATCCTTTATGTCAAGTGCTTCTGGAATGCTCTGGCGATTTTTGACCGCTCTGTAACAGGAGGGTCAAACTCTCTGGTAAGCAGATTTGACTGTCACTTTTGGGTGATCATACGCTTTCCCCACTACACACTGGCAGAGATGTATAATATAAAGTACTAGAGACCCAGACTTGAGTAAAAGTACAAGTGCTCTATCAAAAAAGGGACTTGAGTAGAAGTTGAAGTACTCTTTAAGCACCACACCTAAGTAGAAGTACTAAAGTATTCAACATTTTTTGTACTTGAGTATTGCAAGTAGTTTATTTTAAAATTTGCTACTCAAGTACTGAAAGTAAAAGTACAAGTATTGTGTTATGTAGTTATTAAAGAAAGTAGTCAAAAGGCCAGGGCCCCCCCTCCCATTTTAGATCCCCCTTAGAGCAGGCCAGGGTCCCCCTCCCATTATAGATCCCCCTTAGAGCAGGCCAGGGTACCCCTCCCATTATAGATCCCCCTTGGAGCAGGCCAGGGTCCCCCTCCCATTATAGATCCCCCTTGGAGCAGGCCAGGGTCCCCCTCCCATTATAGATCCCCCTTGGAGCATGCCAGGGTCCCCCTCCCATTATAGATCCCCCTTGGAGCAGGCCAGGGACCCCCTCCCATTATAGAGCCCCCTTGGAGCAGGCCAGGGTCCCCCTCCCATTATAGATCCCCCTTAGAGTAGGGCAGGTCAGGACAGGTCCCATTAAATAGATCCAATCCCCTTAGGGAGTGACTTGACTTCAAGACAGTTCTTACTTCTACCTTAGGCTGTCTCGAGTCCTCCAGTCTTTCTCCACAGTCCCCAGTCCAGTCCCCCCTGCTAAAAGAAGAATATATTCCTACCTCCATCCAGTTCTCCCACGCTGCACAGTGCCCAGAGACAGTCTAGTAGTCTAGACTCTAGTAAATCACAGTCCCTCCCCCAGCCAGGGCCCAGAGAGATCACTCCGCAGGCAGGTGTCTTTCCTCTCTCGCCTCCACCACTTCACTTAAGAGCGGGAGGCGGGACTCAGGCCGAGCTGAGGGAGGGCAGAGGCGGCGAGGCCCTGCCCCTGAGGCATCGGGTCAGGGATTGGTCGTGACTTGTGAGTCTCAGAGACAGTGAGACTCGAGTAAAGAAAGTCAGCGGCGGTGCGGGTTTGGAATGGAATGATTCGTAACATTTTTATAATTGTAACGAGTAACTATGCAGCACATAAAAAAATATTGGAGTAAAAGTATTAAACTCATCGAAAATATGTACTGAAGTAAAAATGGAAGTAGGAGAAAAAAAATTCTACTCTAGGAAAGTACAGATACCGCCTTTTAGTACTTTAGTACAGTAGTGAAGTAGTTCTACTTCGTTACTATACATCTCTGCACACTGGTGATTGGATGATCTGGACTGATTTCCTCCCTCTCCTCCATCAACTCCATCTAAGACTTTTGTCTATACTGTTTTTCGTATATTTGCATATTTTTTTATATATGTATTTAATTTTGGCGCTGCTCCCATTTTATTACTATCAGTGTATGGGTTTGTAATCTACCTATTGAGCTGGCTGCCTATGCTATCTTGATGTAATTCTGAGTGCAGATATCTTTCTCCCATTTTTTGATATTCCTGATATGTGCCTGGTTTACCATGTACTTGTATGAGAAAGTATCCTGTTCTTTTTGTCTTGCTTCCTTTTATGTGAAATCCCTGGTGTTCCTGCTAGTCCCCTTGCTTTCCTATTTAAAACTGATCACACTAAGCAGGAGAGCACACCTTGGTCAGTTCTCTCACTTTGCTGCTAACTCAGCCTGCTCTCCTCCAATGATTAGACTTGTCCTGACATGCCCCCGCTGCACAGCCAATTACTGGCAAGCTCAGTGTGCTAAGCATACATAGCAGAGCTAGCGGCGGCAATGATATTGTCGGCCATGATAATATTAAGCATCACCAAGTCTTGTGACCGAATATATCTTTGAATTATTTTTATCTATCTATTTTGGTCTCTGATGTCGGCTGGTATATGTTACCTCCAGCGATTTAGGCTGCTATTGCATGGCTGCCGCTTGCTTATACATATCAATGCATCTAGACTACAGTATCATGGCCGCCGCTAGCTCTGCTATGTATGCTTAGTATATTGGATTGGTCTCAAATAGTATGGCGATCACTTGCAGAAATGTACATAAGCACCTCTGTCTAGCCTATCATTATCTCCTGAAGAAGTTACGTGACCGTGACGATACGCGTTTAGACGTTAGGCAAAACCGGAAGTGCAGTGATACAGGCGGCTCGGGACTCAGAGGCTCAGCGTTCCTTCACCAATTGTCTTCTACCCAACGGTAAGTTATTATTATTTTAAATAAATGGTTTTGCGAAATACTACACCAGAAGAGCCTCTCGTCTACATTCCATTTGGAGCACTCGCCCCCCCCCCCCCCCCGCCCCGGATATGTTTAGGATTGCCAGGAGTTTCTTCTATATGCTGTATCCTTACAGCAGTAAGGTAAGGGTGTAGTACACCCGGAAGTATTATATACAGATTGTCTCACCGTTCACCTTATGGTGTTGAAGTCACTTCTATGATCTGTTTATGATCACTAACTGAACACATAGTGGGAGAACCACTCACAAGACTGCTTCACATTGATTGTCCCCTAAATGAACTTTATGCAGTGATCCATTTATCAGAATATTTCTCAGGACTCTTCATCTTTTTATGAATTTATCCATTTGATTTGGCACATGATGTATTGAATTTGGTTTTAATGAAATTGATGTATGTCACTGAGTCACTATCCCATTATTGGGAATTTTCTCACCTAAGTTACGGTGTGTGTATGTGTATATATATATATATATATATTTGACACTGATATTACTTTGCACTACAGGCACTTTATATTTATTTGCTCAAGGCTGATTGTTTTCTCACTGGATAAGCGCAGCTTCACTGTCCATTTTCCTTTCTATACAAACTACTCAGTTTTTGGTAAGGCTAAACTAGGAGCTGCAGCTATCCCCTATCTTTACTGATATTCTCATTTTATTTTCATTACCTCCTTTAATTGATAGTGCGGGGGCCTTTTACACATTTTTTGCTCAAGTTTAGGAGCTTTTGGTGTTTTTTTGCCAAAACCCCTTAACTCGACTCCATAAAAGCCTATGTGCCCATACACACAGGCTTTTACCAAAGTTTAGGAGCAGCAGAGTTTAGAGGCAGTCAAAGCTCCTCTCCTGAATGCAGAAGAATTTTGTTCAAGAGAGAAGTTTTATTGGCTTATAAAAAAAAAAAAAAAAAAGCAAAATGTCAACTTTAGCATTTATTTATTTCAATTGCCAGAATCATTTTAATCACACCCCGCAAACCAACGTACTTGTACGTCTGCTAGAAGTGGCTGTACTGGAATAATGCTTGCAGCTGAAGGCATCAACCTAGGACCTATTTTAGTGCTGGGGGTTGGCTTTCAGGAGATAACAACCGATGCCGCTGCTGACCGTTATCCCAGTGAGCAGGAGGGGATGTAAGATCCCCTCCCGCAGCTCTGCCCGGGTCTCCCATCCCACCAGGAAACCTGAGCAACCAGCCGGCACGTCCACGGTCTAGTTGGAGTCCCAAACAAAGCCTGATTCAGCTTCAATCGGGCTTCCAATCATGTAACCCGGAAGCGGCATCGCTTCCGGTTTATTCAGCTGCCAATGCCGCTGATTTAAAAAAAGTAACAGTATTAAAAATGCAGATTTCTGCATTTTTGAATACTTTGAAGTGCAGTGGAGGGGTCTGGGGCTTTTTTTTTTTTTTGACATTGCATGCTATTGCCTAGTCTATCCTCTACCAAGACTCCCAGATCTTTCTCCATTTTTGATTCCCCCAAAGTTACCCCCCCCCCCCTAAAGTGTATTGTGTGTTTGTTTTTTAGCCCCCAAGTGCAAAAGCTTACACTTCTCCACATTAAACCTCATTTGCCATGACGTTGCCCACTCTGCTATTTTGTTCAGGTCATTCTGTAAGATATCTGCCTCATGCTGTGCAGTTATTGCCTTGCCCAATTTTGTGCCATCTGCAAAAACTGATATAGATCTAATGATCCCGTCCTCAATGCTGTTTATGAATAAATTAAACAGGGTTGGTCCCAGACTTGGTGCATCTGTAAAGTATTCACAGCGCTTCACTTTTTCCACATTTTGTATGTTATAGCCTTATTCCAAAATGGATTAAATTCAGTATTTTCTTCAAAATTCTACAAACAATACCCCATAATGACAACGTGAAAAAGTTTGTTTGAAATCTTTGCAAATTTTTATTAATAATAAAACGAAAAAAAAAATCACATATACATAAGTATTCACAGCCTTTGCCATGACACTCAAACTGAGCTCAGGTGCATCTTGTTTCCACCGATCATCCCTGAGATGTTTCTTTAACGGGACTAGAGTCCACCTGTGGTATTTCAGTTGATTGGATGTTATTTGGAAAGGCATACACCTGTCTATATAAGGTCCTGCAGTTAACAGTGCACGTCAGAGCACAAACAAAGCCATTAAGTCCAAGAAATTGACTGTAGAACTCCAAGACAAGATTGTATTGAGGCATAGGGGAAGGGTACAGAAAAATTTCTGCAGCATTGAAGATCCCAATGAGAACAGTGGCCTCCATCGTAAATGGAAGATGTTTGGAACCACCAGGACTCTTCCTAGAGCGGGCCACCGGGCCAAACTACAGCCAATGATCTATGGAGCGGGTGGATGGGCGGTTACATGTTTCGGAGCATGCACGGCTTCTTCGTCAGACCTCCACCTGCTGGAGGTGGATGGACACTTATATGGGTAGCTCAAATCATTGGTGCAAAGGACAGGTGCAATACGGCAAGAACCAAGCTAATAGAGAGTCAAGCCAAGCACGTTCTTGCCGTATTGCACCTGTCCCTTGCACCAATGATTTGAGCTACCCATATAAGTGTCCATTCACCTCCAGTGGCTGGAGGTTTGATGAAGGAGCCGTGCATGCTCTGAAACATGTAACTGCCCATCCACCCGCTCCATAGGATACTGGCTTCTCACGTCCCTGCTCTGTCTCCAGGAGTCTCACGCCGCACACAGCTGAGAGGACATACATATAGGAAGCGGAGCTCTGGATGTCCGCATCATAGTACAGTGGCCCAGAAGATTCTGGAAAGATCTCGGACCATTACGCTTTGTGTTGCTTATGTTTCATCTTACTCTATGTGAGTGCTTTTAATCCCTTATTTTAATAAACTTTTTTGAGCTTACTGCACTTAGAGACGCCTTACCTTCTTGTTTTTATTGCTTCCAGAGCAGCTTCTCCTCTCAAGTGCTGCCCAGGTGCAGCGACTCGTATACAGCCTGCCAAGATTCACGGAGGTGCCCATACAACACCCATCTTTTTGCAATTTAATATAAAGTGACAGGTGTTGAAATCAAGTTCATGAAAAAAAATCGAATATAATATAC
Source organism: Pelophylax lessonae (assembly GCF_965119305.1). Taxonomy (NCBI): domain Eukaryota; kingdom Metazoa; phylum Chordata; class Amphibia; order Anura; family Ranidae; genus Pelophylax; species Pelophylax lessonae. Next base: position 180,474,511 of record NC_138773.1, on the reverse strand, counting down.
AGTGAAATCAGTGCTGCTAAGGTACATGCAATCAAGTTGTGTGTCTGTGTCTCACTCATCCCCCCACCTTTTTTGCTACACTCACTAGGGGGTAACCAGCCTTCACAGTACTGTACTACTGACTGCAAGTAAAATCCTTATCCAAACAGGTGCCTCCTTGGTTTTCTCTGTCCCAGTGATCTCATATAAAGACAATTGTTTCCATGGTGTAACTCCATATAACAATACTTTATTGCACAATTAAATGGTGCACTTACTTGAATTCAGATAATATCAGGCGTTTGTGTAGATAATGAAAGAAATAGTCCTAAAATTGGGGCTATCTACAGCGCTTGCTAAAAAAAACTTATATATATTAATCTGTGAGTATAAATATATATAATGTGCAAATAGTGCCAATGTGCTAATAAATATGCAAAGCAATTAATCAATATTCCAAATCCATATGTAAAAATTATAAAAACTTTTTCTAAGTGCAAATAAAATCTCAAAGTGCAAATGCTTGTGCAAATCAATAACTTAATATTATAAGTTCATGCATAAATCAATATATTTTCTTTTGTGCAAAAAATGTCCAAGGTATAAATGAAATTAAATATACAGTCCGAAAAAATCTTTTTCTTGGACATGTGCCAGTGCTCTTTCAAGACAAATTTAGTGACTGGTAAAAAATGTGCAAAAGTGCTTGAAGCTTTCTTCCCGTGCAGTATATTGGGTAACTTACCAAATGGAGTGGGTCTCATATATCGTATAATATTGAGACCAACCAGGCTTTATGGTAAGTTCCCTTTAAGAGTCCTGATGGTTTTCCTCCTCACGGATCCATAGGGCAGCTCAGGTCATATTAGATAGAAAAAATATGCTCCAGATAGTGTGATATCGCAATAAGAAGTTTTATTCCACAAATTTCAAGGAAAAAACAGCTGAAATCAGCGAGTTCCAGCGAGGATATCTCGTACTGATATCCGTGACATGCAAACGATTGTGCAGAGTGGCGAGCAGCGTTACTTCCGGCTTGCGTTCCAATCGTTGGTCACGTGTGCTACGCTGTGCGGTCCACGTCCTGGCGCGTTTCGTCACATCCGGTGACGTTTTCAAAGGCTATATAACAATACTTTATTGCACAATTAAATGGTGCACTTACATGAATTCAGATAATATCAGGCGTTTGTGTAGATAAGCCAGAAAGTCTGGGACGCGATGCGCTCCACGGACTTAAACTGGATATGACGCAATGACGCTGTAGCTTCACCTTATGGGCTTCGTCATGAAGACATCACCAGAAGCGGTCCGATAGGTGTAGGTGTGCCAAGCTTGTAGCATCATACTCGAAAAGACGAGGCTGTAATTTCGTGCCAAAGGTGCTTCAATAAAGTATTGAGCAAAGGCTTTGAATACTTCTGTAAATGTGTTCCCCCCCCCCCCCCCCGTTTTTTTATTATTTAAAAAAATTTGCAAAGATTTTAAACAAACTTCTTTCAGGTTGCAATTATGGGGTATTGTTTGCAGAATTTTGAAGAAATAATACAATTAATCCATTTTGGAATAAGGCTGTAACATAACAAAAAGTGGAAAAATTGAAGCGCTGTGTATATTTTCTGGATGCACTGTACAAAAAACCAGTGTGCATGAAGCCTTAGCCAACCAGGGCATAAAGTATACTGGTTTCTGGTTAGGTGCTGTTTAGCATAAAATGTGTTGGGAGGAATCTGTATTCCTGTGTTCCATGGATTTATTTGAGATGTAGTAATCATCTGCAAGTTCACGTCTGAGTGCTGTCATTCTATTTTTGTGTTGTGGACGAGCTGGACAGGCATCTGCATGGGTGGAGTGTGAGTCAACCTAGAGCAGTATTGCATTTAGTACTGTATGCTGACATTTCCGTGTCTGTGATGGTCCTGCAGTCAGCAATGACAAGAGGACTGTGTTCCAGGTAACACAAGACTCCACCTTTTAGGTTAGACCACTACTTCTGGGGATTTCTTGCGGGCTTCGGGACAAGAGTGGTGGCAGATTCTCTTGCCTGCATTCTCTGAAGACTCATTTTGTAGTAAATGTCTAATGTAGGTCTTTGGCTATTTTTGGGATTTAATTTCCTCTTTATGTCCCTAAGGTTTTGTATACTATTTGACACTAAAGAAACCACAGCTAACTGGGCACTCTGTGAGTAAGACACAAAACTTAGGGATACTTATTTCAGATGGTTGCAAAAAAGAGCAAACAGTGTGACCATGCAGGGGGAAGAGCAATTGGAATTCTAGGATGCATCACTAGAGGGGATACTAGCAGGAGGAAGAAAGTCCTGATTCCCCTATATAGATCTTTAGTTGGACCTCCATTAGAATATTGTGTCCAGTTCTGGAGACTCAATTTCAAAAAGTTTCTGTGAGTTGTGGTGCAGGTCTCCTCCGCCAGTGCATAAAACTATTTTTCCCCACTGTTTTCAGGGACACAATGGTGGGGTCAGGACTCTGTGCAGGCCAGTCACGTTTCTCCACCCTAAACTTGCTCATCTATGTCTTTATGGACCTTGCTTTTTGCGCTGGTGCGCAATCATGTTAGAAAAGGAAGGGGCCATCTCCAAACTGTTCCCACAAAGTTTCGAGCATAAAATTGTCCAAAATGTCTTGGTATGCTGACACCTCAAGAGTTCCCTTCACTGGAACTAAGAAGCCAAGCCCAACCCCTGAAAAACAACCGCACACCATAATCCCCTCTCCACCAAATGATTTGGACTAGTGCACAAACAAGGTCCATAAAGACATGGATGAGCGTGTTTGGGGTGGAGGAATTTGACTGACCTCAACCTGAAAGAACACCTTTGGGGTGAACTAGAGTGGAGACTGCGAGCCAGGCCTTCTCATCCACTGGTTCACCTGTGTTTTTGTATCCGTGTGTCACCTCTCAGTTAAGCTGTTCCTAGGTTGAAAAAAGAGAAAAATGGGAGAAAATAGAATTTACAGAGGGTAAAATAAGTATTGAACATGTCACCAATTTTCTAGGTAAACATAAGGTGCTATTGGCATGAAATGTTTACCACATGTCCATAACAAACCATGCAATCCATACATACATAGAAACCAAAACAAATAAGTTAAGAAATTAAGTTATGTTTAATAAAAATGGAATGACACCAGAAAAAAAAAAGTATTGAACATGCTAACTGAAATGTATTTAATACTTCATACACAATCCTTTGTTGGTAATGACAGCTTCAAGATGCCTCCTGTATGGAGAAACTAGTCGCATGCATTGCTCAGATGTGATTTTGACCCATTCTTCCACACAAACCATCTTCAAACGAAGGTTCTGTGGGCCTGATCTTTATTTTTTTCTATAGATTTTTTTCTATTGGTGATTGGCTGGGCCATTTTAGCAGCTTTATTTACTTTCTTAGAAACCAATTGAGAGTTTCCTTGGCCTTGTGTTTGGGATCATTGTCTTGTTGAAATGTCCACCCTCGTTTCATCTTCATTATCATGGTAGATGGCAGCAGACTTTGATCAAGAATGGCCTCGTACATTGTTGAATTCATCCTTCCTTCAATGATTTGAAGTTTGCCAGTATTGTATGCTGAAAATCAGCCCCACACCAGTGGCGGCTGGTGCTCAAAATTTTTGCGGGGGTGCAAACAGAAATATGTAATAGGCATTGCTTTGCGGCAAAAAACGCTGTAAAAAATTGTGTGAATTGAGGTCTCAAAAGTGTGAAAGGGGCCTTCAGTAATCAAGGTATAGTGTGCCCCCTTTCAATGCAGAGAGACCAGCGTGCCCTCTTTCAATGCAGAGAGACCAGCTTGCCCCTTTCAATGCAGAGAGACCAGTGTGCCCCCTTTCAATGCACAGTGACCAGCGTGCCCCCTATTAATGCACAGTGACCAGCGTACATTCCCCCTTCAATGCAGTGACCAGCGTACATGCCCCCTTCAATGCAGTGACCAGCGTACATGCCCCCTTCAATGCAGAGATCAGCGTACATGCCCCCAATGCAGAGACCAGCACACATGCCCCCTTCAATGCAGTGACCAGCATACCATTCCCCCAATGCAGTGACCAGCGTACATGCCCCCAATGCAGTGACCAGCGTACATGCCCCCAATGCAGTGACCAGCGTACATGCCCCCAATGCAGTGACCAGCGTACATGCCCCCCAATGTAGTGACCAGCATACATGCCCCCAATGCAGAGATCAGCGTGCATGCCCCCAATGCAGTGACCAGTGTACATGCCCTCTTTTAATGCAGTGACCAGCGTACATGCCCCCAATGCAGTGACCAGAGTACATGCCCCCAATGTAGTGACCAGCGTACATGCCCCCAATGCAGTGACCAGCGTACGTGCTCCCAATGCAGTGACCAGCATACGTGCCCCCAATGCAGTGACCAGCATACGTGCCCCCAATGCAGTGACCAGCATACGTGCCCCCAATGCAGAGATCAGCGTGCGTGCCCCCAATGTAGTGACCAGCATACATGCCCCCAATGCAGAGATCAGTGTGCGTGCCTCCTCCTGACACAATGGGTAGGCTCGGGACACACTGCTCTGCGCCCCGGGTCCACCCTTTGCATCGCCCTATTAGAGCCTCTGGCTCTAATCAGGTGATGAAAAAAAAGCAAATCCCCGTTTGAACTCCTGCATGTAGATTAGGGGGCCGGACGCATGGATGGGGGGCGACGCCCCTTTTGAACCGGCCGCCACTGCCCCACACAATCATGTTCCCACCTCCAAACTTCACTATTGGTATGGTGTTTTTGGGATGATGTGCAGTACTATTGGTATGGTGTTTTTGGGATGATGTGCAGTACTATCTCCTCTGACTAGACCGACTAGTTACCGATATGTGGCGAACATTTCATGTCAATAGCACATTTAGGAATATATTTACCTAGAAAAATGGTGACATGTTCAATGCTTATTTTACCCGCTGTATGTATTCACCATAAAATCCTTTCTCTGAGTCCATTCAGGGACACAGTTCCCTCCCCCAACTAATGGGATGGGGGAAATTTTATAGCCACAAGGGAACTGGCCTTTAGGTTTCTATGTGCCTAGTGTTCATTTTTCCTGAACACAGCAGTATAACCCTAGATTGCTTATTGTCAAGCTGTGTCCTGCACTGGATGCTGAGAAACACAGACAGCAGCCGCTGGTCCCATGTTGTCCTGAGCCTTGCCCCAGCATGTTACTGGGCCTTGAAAGTACAGAGTGATGAGCCCATCTCTGTCAATCTGCGTTCACTTCCCATCAGCATGATTCTTGTGCGCACATGAACTAATTGGCTCTTTGTGCTGATTCTTCCTCTGAGTTCAGCCCTGCTGTATGGGAACTGTAAGAGGCTCATATGAGGTCAGACCAAGTTATTTATACTTTAATTCAAAAATACAATAAATTGTTTGTAACTGCGATGCAAGTAAAACACACCTGGCACCCGCACTAGAAATGTGTCTGATTTCAATCAATAGAATCCTCTGCAATTACCTTTTTATGAGGGTTTTTATTTATGGGTATGTGACTGCCTCCCCTCTTCTCCCTACTGTTTAATAGGCTGGGGACAAAGATTGCAGAAGATACCCAGAAGCTGCTGGCAATTACAGTAATAAGGCCTAGGCATTAAGAAAGGAGTAGCCCCTCTCAATCAAACACTTCTACTCACCCTGTTAGGCTTCCAGCTACCTATGTCTCCAGCAGCTTTGCCTGTTGGGGCAGGTAAGAATGCTTAGATGACAGTGTGCATACGTGATTTTATGCACAGGGCCTGGGGTGGGCGCATGCCATTGGCGACCCACTCCTCCTGTGATTGGACACAACGGGAGCCAATCAGCTGGTCCGGCAGACGCGATGTCCACAGGGACCCTCTGATTATTCACAGTAGAGGCAGAACTGCGGTCTGCCTATGTAAACGAGGCAGACCGCCATACTGTCAGAGAGTAAGTTAGAGATATTGTGTTTCTGCTAAGCAGAAACACGGATGTCTGCCTTCCTCCAGTTAAGCCATCCCCCACACGGTCAGAAAGCACTCCCTAAGAGCACGAGAGGAAAAAAGCGCCGTGCCTTCTAAGTGCAGCAACACACTTTAATATGGTGTAAAGAAGTAATACACTCACATAAACAAGTGGGTTAAAGGCACATCGTGAAGTAATTGAGATTTCTCATCTGGGGCATCACTGGAGCAGAGAGTCCTGGTAGTGGAGGCAGGGGTGTTCCTCCGTGTGCGGTGGGGCGGCCTCGGTGGTGCCCGTGGAGTACCCGTCGGCTGGTGGAACGCAGAGCCTCGTGTGTCCTGGGATCCTGACGTCACTTCCTGGCGGTGATGCAGGACACTTACGGCGATGCGTATGCGGAGCATGCGCTCCTTCTTCAGGCTGTCTACAGCCTGAAGAAGGAGCTCATGCTCCTCAAATACGTCGCAGTAAGCGTCCCGCATCACTGCCAGGAAGTGACGTCAGGATCCCAGGACACACGAGGCTCTGCGTTCCACCAGCCGACGGAGGAACACCCCTGTCTCTATTAACGGGACCCCCTGCCTCCACTACCAGGACTCTCTGCTCCAGTGATGCCCCAGATGAGAAATCTCAATTTCTTCACGATGTGCCTTTAACCCACCTGTTTATGTGAGTGTATTACCTCTTTACAACATATTAAAATGTGTTGCTGCACTTAGAAGGCGCTGCGCTTTTTTCCTCTTGTCTCCCCCCCCCCCCCCCCCCCCAGAGATAACTTCTGTCTCTCCCGCCGGCAGCCGCTACAGTGGACAGCTATCCCCTGACCCCTTGTCTTTTTTCCCCTCCCCTACCTCCCCCTTCATGGTCCTCAGGACCAGCCCACACTGAGACTTCCACTTGCGCCAATTTACCACAAATTATTTACTCCCTAAGAGCACACCTAACCTTATGATCGCCTCTGATGTTATTATGCATATTGCAAAAAAATGGCCTGGTCATGAAGGGGGTAAACCTTCCGGGACTGAAGAGGTTAAGTTGAGGTGATTCTGCCTATTCCATATAACTAAAATATTTTTTCGGGGTAATGTCATTCCTCTCCCAAGTCTGTACCTCTTTTAACAACAAAGTGTCTTGCTAACTTTAGAAGTTACAGTTTAGCATTTAATTCCATTAAATCGATTACCTATCAGGATACCTAGATTATTCTCCAACACTGAGTTACAGAATACACACTGTTAGAATGACTGACCCTGCCACTGTGTGGGGATAGGCAGAAGACGCACAGGATTCACTTCACACTAAGGCAGGATGGAAGCTCTGGCTTGTTGGTAATCCCAGATTTGGGTCTGAATCTTTAAAGGTTGCAAAGTGTCTTGGGTGGGACAAAGCATTCAATCTTGTGTCCAGGTCTTACTGGAGACCTGCAGGTTTTGTGAAGTGTAAGTGTGCATGCTGGTTATAAGCAAGGCCTGGGTATAGCTCAGTGGCCCTGGCACAAGAGAGCTGTGTGCTCCCACTCCAGCCAGGAGACAATTTTTCTCCCATTAAGAAAGGGGATACCCTTGAAAGACTGCACTCTGTGTTGAAGAGATTCCAGGGGATGGAAATAGTCTGTAAATCTTTGGAGTAAGACAGCCCAGGGTGTCTGGAGACCCCATATTGAAAGGCTTGTGCAGATGGACCCTGTAACTGAAGGCTTAAAAAGCCATGAGCCAGAAAACCAGGAGAACTGAGGATATGGTCCAGAAGAGAAAGTATACAGAAAGTTTAAAAGCTGAGGTTTCATCAAGAAAATCGATACCCAACATGTCAAGCATTAAACATGTCAGTACCCCTTTTTTTTTTTCATAGGCGACACTTTAAAAAGCCACCTATAAATCATCAGTTTAGCTTTACGAAGGAGGTCTAGAAATAATCTCATTATTTTTTTTTTTTTTCACTTAACCTTTTTTTTTTCCATCACAAAGGGGACAAAATGGTGTAAGGGTGGTAGAGAGGAGTGACATTTAGCTATGAGGAAAGATTAGAGTAACTGAATTTATTCTCTCTTGAGAAGAGGAGATTAAGGGAGGATATGATCAACATGTATAAATACATAAGGGGTCCATATAGTGAACTTGGTGTTGAGTTATTCAATTTAAGGTCATCCCAGAGGACAAAGAGGCACTCTTTACGTCTAGAGGAAAAGAGATTTTGTCTCTGAATACGGAAAGGGCTCTTCACAGTAAGAGCTGTGCAAATGTTGAATAGACTTCCTCCAGAGATGGTTCTGGCCAGCTCACTCGATTGCTTTAAAAAAAGCCTGGATTCTGTTCTTTTTTTTTTTAAATCAGATAATTTTTATTAGAAAAACTTTTACATTACAAACAACAGAGAAACAAAAGAGAAAGTTACATCCAGTACAGTGAACCCCTGCCGGGTATTAATAGCACTTGACAGTAAACAGTAATTGACACTGGATTAATTACAGACATATAGTCCCAACCCCAGAGAAAGCACAAATGCATGAAGTAGAATGCACCTCTAAATCGGGGATCCCCCTAGGTTCAAGGAGAATGTACAAGTGCACGTATCAGTGCCTTCAATCGGGTCTATGACCAGCAGAGCATCTTTAAAACCGGCCCCGTCATATATGGAATACACAACTGGACAAAAAGAGAGAAAAAAGAAGAGAAGAAAGGAAAGGAACACAAAGGAAAAAAAAATAAGAAAAATAGAAATTGGTGGTGCAAAACTCCGAGCATTAGGGGGGGCAGCAGAGCTATCCCCCCCCCAACTGACAACCCCACCGCCCCTCCAGGTAGAAAGGAGTATGTGGGCCATTCCTCCCCCGCCTGCAACATAACCATCCAGGCCCAGCCTAAAATAAAGAATGAGGTCTGCTACAGACTCAAGGGGCTGAAGAAACAACCCCCTCCAGGAATCTATTCGTGACCAGGTGTGGAGGAGCCAGGCCTGGTACATCCAACCATGGTCCCCAAATGCGCTCAAACTTCATGGGACTCCCCCTATGCAGATAAGTCAAGTGTTCCCTAGCCAATAGGGATTTAACCTCCTCCGTCCATTCCACATGAGTGGGAGCAGACGGGGAAATCCATTTCCTCGCTATCAATTTGCGGGCAAGAAATAGGGTCCTATGAACTGCCTCGAACACCCCCGGGGTATACAATTCTTCGTCTAACCAGCCCAGTATGCAAAGCTTCGGGTCCTGAGGGAGCTTCAGCCCCCATATAGTGTTAATGGAGCGAAGTACTTCAGTTAAGTAACGGTGTAGTTTTGGGCATCGCCAAAGCAATTGTAGTAATGTGCCCTCATGTATCTTGCAGCGGGGACAGAATGGAGAATCCCTCCTGCCCCAGCTATGCAGGCGCTGCGGGGTCCGATAAGTGCGATGCAGTATGAAGAGTTGTGTGAGTCTTTGTGAGGCCGACAAGGATACCTTGAGCACATTGTCAAGTATTCCTGCCACTCTTCCGATGCTATCGTCCCCAGGTCGTCCTCCCAGACCGATCTACATTTATATGTCATAGCTCGCGATACCTGCTCCATAAAGGAAGAGTATAAGGAGGAAATTTGTCCCTTCTTCTCTGTAGAATTTACTAGGCTAATGAGTAGAACCGGGTTACATAGGCCCCACGGGGAGTCCCTGGCCTGCGCCGTAATGGCGTGCCGTAGTTGCAGGTATTGGTAAAATAAGGTATTAGGTAGCCCAAATTCAGCTCGAATAGTCTGGAAATCCTTAAGTGTATTCCCCCTGTACAATTGTGAGATAAATCAGATGCCATATCTAGCCCATTGCAGGGTATCCAGGAGGTTATCCAGCTCAGGGTAGTTAGCGTTATGCAGAATGCGGGAAAACTCGGAGAACCCCTTATAGGCAAAGTGACCCCGAGCCCTGCTCCAGACCTTGTCTATCAAAGTCAGAGTCGGATGCTGGGGAAAGGTGCCCAGCTCCCCACTCTCCAAGGACTCCCCAAGCGAATCCCCCGCCAGACAGGTTACAAGTATCCGGCGGACCGGGTCGCCGTCAGCGACCTGTGACCAGCCCGTGAGATGCTGTAATTGGGAGGCTAATAAGTAGTACAATGGGTTGGGAACCGCTAGACCCCCACTATCCTTGGTTTCCTGCAATGTCTCCAGGCGAATCCGAGGAGACTGCTTCTTCCATATAAGTGCGCGGTAGATAGTGTTGAACTGCTTGAAAATGTGGATCGGTATCCAGACAGGGGCATTATGTAGAACATACAATAGTTGTGGATTCCAGATCATTTTAATAAGATTACACCTGCCTACCACCGACAGCGGTAGTCTGACCCAGCTGGACAGCTTCTCCTTGAACCTACCTAGTAACGGGGCTACATTCAGTTTAACATACTTCCGCAAATCAGGATGTACAATAATTCCCAAGTACCGGAATTCGGTCACCACCTGGACCTGAGACGCCAGGGGCGGCAAAGCAGCCCCCAACGGGTCCAACGGCAGCAGCACCGACTTGTCCCAATTGATCCGGAAGCCCGAGAAGGATCCAAACTTAGCAATCAGAGTCATCAATTCCACCAAAGAGCCCGAGGTGTCACCAAGGAACAATAATGCATCATCGGCATATAATGCAATTTTCTCCTCCCCCTCCTCCCTCCTGAACCCATGAATGGCCGGGTTGGCTTTGACCGCTGCTGCCAGAGGCTCCACCGCTAGGGCAAACAGCAGGGGCGACAAAGGGCAGCCCTGCCGCGTGCCCCTGTGCAGTGGGAACACTGGAGACAGCATATTATTGACCCTCACGCATGCCATGGGGGCGTTATACAACAGTTTGATCCACGCTATAAACCGAGGCCCAAATCCCAGTCGTTCCAGTACTACCCAGAGATACTGCCACTCCACGCTATCAAAAGCCTTAGCCGCGTCAAGTGACAGTATGGCCCTGTTCCCGCAGTTATCTGGTGGAATCTGCATGTTCAAGTACAGCCTGCGTATATTGGTTGCCGTGGATCGTCCTGGGATGAACCCAGACTGATCCCCATGTACAATTTTAGAGATCACCTTAGAAAGGCGATTGGCTAGCACCTTCGCAAAAAGTTTTAGATCTGACGTGAGTAGGGAGATAGGTCTATACGAATCATGGCGGGTCGGATCCTTCCCGGGCTTCAATAGAAATAACACCACAGCCTCAAACATAGAGGGAGGAAGCGACCCCACCTCCGAGGAGGATTCAAGAGTGCGCAAGAGTTCCGGCAGTAGCACCCCACTAAAGGCCTTATATAACTCAACAGGGAGCCCGTCCGCGCCTGGTGCCTTCGAATTGGGATAACCCGCCAAGGCCTCCTGGAGTTCCTCCAACTTAATGGGAGAGTCCAGGAGAGCCCTATCAGCAGCAGTAAGCTGCGGCAGCCGGATGTCTTGTAGAAATGCTAGCAAATCATCCGAGTCATAGGACACCTGGGAGGCGTAGAGATCCCTAAAGAATATATTGAAACCCTGTAGAATAGATGGGGTATCCGAAACCATATCCCCAGAGGGGAGCATCAACCTGTGTATTATCGGGGGAGGCCTCTGCGCTCTTGATATGGTCGCAAGCATATGCCCAGTCTTCTCTCCCTCCTCAAAATATGCCTGTGACATGAAAAAACGCTTGTGATCAGCCTGCTGTTGCTGTACGGAGCGGAAAAATCTCTGCGCCTCCAGCCAGCAATCTTGATTTTCCACTGTGGGAGACGCCAGGAAAGCACGCTCCGCCCGGAGTACCGCCTCACTGGCCTCCCGGGCCCAGCGCCTGCTTTGAGATTTGACAGTTGAAATTTCCTTAATGCAAATACCTCTAACGAAGGCCTTCATGGCATCCCACACCATTCCCGGAGCTGCAGAGTGTCTGTTGTCGGCAAAGAAGTTAGTAAGGTGGGCAGCAATCTGGGCGTGGTCAGGGAAGAGTGGAAGCCAGAACGGGTTCAGTTTCCACTGCCTAGGTAGACTGGGTCCCGGCAGCCCGAGTCTCAGCAGCATCGGGGAGTGGTCAGATAGGCCACACGCCAGATAGGTGACCTCGGGTGCATAAGAGAACAGTAGGTCAGAGCCTAGGGCTAAATCAATACGGGACAATGTGGAGTGAGACAAGGAATGACAGGAGAAACCCGCCTCCAAGGGGTGTTTGCTGCGCCAGATATCCACAAGTCCCAACTCCCCCAGAAACCTAGCAAAGGGAGTGGGAGTCCTGGATCCTCCAGGGCCAAACCGTTTAAGGGTGTCAAGGGTTGGGTCAAGAATATTATTGAAATCATCCACAGCCAACACTGGGAGCTGGGGGTGAGCACCTAAAAACTGGGACAGACACTCCAGCACCTCAAACGCAAATGGGGGAGGAACATATATATTAGCGACAATACATTTAAGAGTATCCCACACCCCCATAAGAAAAATAAATCTGCCCTGAGGGTCAATTGAAGAGGCAAGTGTCTCAAATCATGTGGAGGCTGACACCAGGATGGATACCCCCCTAGAGTACTGGGTATGAAAGGAGTGAAATTGCACCGGGAACTTGGAGGTAAGGATATTACCCGCAGAGTCATTAGTCAGGTGAGTTTCTTGTAAGCAGACAATTGCAGGACTATGGTGTGACAAAAAAGTCCGTATAGCAGTACGCATGCGAGGGTCCCCTAGGCCGCGTACATTCCAGGATATAAGAGTACCAGTTGGGTTAGCCATGGTGGGTACTTAACATAAAAGGGGCCGCCTGCATTTCACAAGCAAGCCAGGGGAAAAGCCGCCAACAAGGAAGTCCGACGGGGGCAAGAACACAGTCTCAAGGAGGGTAGCCAGAAGCTCGAGTGTATCGTGTACAGCATATCCGTGCAGCTCGGGTCGTGGGAATGCACCATGATAGAAAAAACATGAGGACAGGAACAACGAAAAAAAAGCAAACAAAGTACAAACGATTAAAGAGAACACATGAGACGGAGAGCCCAAAGGGCGGCTCCCATTCAATCCCCGCAGGGAAACATCTGGTAGCCCAAAGGGCATGAGGGGGTTAAGTGAAGAGGGCCCGAACCCGTACAGTCCAGAACCATAGGCCATTCCAAACGAAGCTTGGGTTAGAACGGCAAACTTGAAAATGCAAACTGTAGCAAACAAAGGGGAGACAGTTCAGCTCCCGATAGGGTAAATAGTGACCCATTCGCAAGGTATAGAAGCTCACACCGCCATATAGCGTCAGGCTGCAGCCTCCCGCAGCTGGCGTTCGTGACGATCCAGCCAATTAACCGCCATGGTGGGATTTTCAAAGAAATGGACAGCACCGTTCGCCACCACTCGCAACTTGGCCGGGTATAACATGGAGTATACCAATTGTATGGCACGCATACGCTTTTTCACTTCAGTGAATCTTGCGCGTTGCTTCTGGAGTGCAGCTGAAAAGTCAGGGTAGATAGAAATCCGCGATCCTTGGATCTCCATGCGAGGCTGCTGTCTCGCTAGTCTCAGGATGGTGTCCCTGTCCTTGTAGTACAGGAGTTTCAATAGGAATGGGCGATTGGGAGCCCCTGGCGGCGGAGCCCGGAATGGGACCCTGTGTGCTCTCTCCACAGAAAAGAAAGGAGAAAGGCTGTCTTTCCCAAAGGTAGCCAGTAGCCACTGCTCTATAAACTCCACCGGCGTTTTACCCTCTGCCTTTTCTGGTATGCCCACCAGGCGTAAGTTACTGCGGCGCAGCCGGTTTTCCATATCTTCCAGCCTGGCCACCGCCTCAGAGACCCCCGAGGAGTTCACCCTGACATCTTGTATAAGGGGTTGCAGTTCATCCTCCACCACACTGACTCTGCCCTCCAAGGCCGTGGCCCGCTCCCTGATCTTCTGCATGTCCTGCCTCATATGTAACAGGCCCTCCTTCATGCTCTTTACTTCTACTGTCAGGTCCGCCAGGGAAGCGCCATAAGTGCGCACAGCCGTCAGCACGTCCTGAATGGTAGGGGCAGGAGGATCTGAGCCACAAGGAGTATCATCCTCCCTCCGGAGCCCCGTGGGATTACTCACTGCGGTCTCCGTGGAAGCCATGTCTGCATCTTCCCGCCGGGTAGTAGAGGCCTGCTGTGCTGGGGAGCGTTTGGGCTGCTTATCCGGTGATACAGCGGTCGGCTTGGGCTGCGCTCTATTCGAGGCCGGGACATGAGCGAATTGCTCCAGCCTGGATACCGCCGCAGGTACTCTGTCCTTGCCCGCCCGCTGCGGCAGCGTGGCGCCGCCATTTTGGGCCTGCTTGCGAGCCGGCAGGCTCTCCTCCTTCCTCCTGGTCATAGTAGCTGGAGCGGTCCGGGACGCCGCAGACGGGGCCGGGGTCAGGCAGACTCGTTTGCGGAGCACACGGGCGATGATTACGGTGAGTAAGGGTCAGTTGCAGGATTATTCAGAGTCAGGATGCCGGAGCCGAGGTGAAACACGTCCGTCTACATGAGCCGGTAAGCCACGCCCCCCTCCTGGATTCTGTTCTAGGTGTAAATAATATAACTGGGTACTAATATTTATAGGTAAAGTTGATCTAGGGAATATCTGATTGCCTCTCAGGGGATCAGGAAGATTTTTTTTCCCCTGCTGTAGCAAATTGGATCATGCTTTGCTGGGGTTTTTCGCCTTCGGGTATAGGATTGTGTATATGGGACTTATGGTTGTGTTTTCTTTACTGTTTTTTTATTGATTGAGCCAGATGGACTTGTGTCTTTTTAAACCTGACTAACTATGTACAGTAACTTCTGGAATGGGACAAGGGGGAAGGTGGAATCCGTGTGGGTAGAACTTCAAAGAGAAGAAGTAAGTGAGAAGTTTATAGTGGGGGGTATGTTACAGGTCCCCCAACCTGATAGAGGAAGAGGAGCTGGACCTCCTATAACAGTTAGAAATGGCAGCGAGGCAGGGAAATGTGATTATAATGGGGGGCTTGAATTATCCGGACATTGACTGGGCAAAGGGGACAGTTCACTCATTAAAGGCCTATCATTTCTTAAATGTCTTACAGGACCACTTAATACCTCAATTGGTCGATTCCCTGTCTAGAAAGAATGTATTGCTAGATCTATTAATTCCGAACGATCCAAGTCTGATCTCAGATGTGGAAATTCAGGACAACGTGGAATCTAGCAATCACAGGATGATCACATTTAGCGTAAATCATAGAAAAAAGGAGGCACGAGGGTAGCACAAGAACACTAAATTTCAAACAAGCAAACTTTTCTGAACTGTGCTCAATACTATCAATACTTCAATTGGGAACAAATCCTAGAGACATCGAACATGGCAGAAAAATGGGAATGCTTTAGGAGCATAATAAACAAAGGTATCACTCCATTGTATTCCAATAGGCAATAAATATAGAAGAGCGAAGGTTTAGCCTGGGTGGCTAAATCGTAAAGTAAAAAGTCTTATTAAAGAGAAAAAAAATGGCCTTTAAAAAACATGAAGCAGGGGGATCATGGCCAGCATTCCAACACTACAAGGAATGCAATAAGAAGTTCAAGAATTAAAACAGGGTGGCTAAAAAAGACTACGAGGGACTAGCAGAGGAGAGTAAAAAAAATCCCAAGAAATTTTTTAGATATATAAACAGTAAAAAAGCGAGATCAGAGCACATTTCCCACAAAAAAAGATGATGATGGGTGGGTGATGGTGGGTTTCAGATGACACAGAGAAGGCAACTGTACTAAATGCTTTCTTCTTCTCAGTTTTTGCACAGGAAAAGGAGGGGTATACCGACCACGACACTATTGCTAGTAACACATCACAGGACATACTGCTGTGGCTAACTGAGGCCGGAGTAAGGAGAAGCCTAGATAAGCTTAACACAAATCACCAGGACCAGATGGCTTACACCCGAGAGTCCTCAAAGAACTCAGTCAGGTTATAGCTAGACCATTATTCATAATCTTTGTGGACAGCATACTGACAGGAATTGTACCAGCTGATTAGAGAAATGCCAATGTGGTACCAATATACAAAAAAGGGCAAATGCATATTCCTGGAAACTACAGGCCAGTCAGCCTAACATCAATAGTAGTTAAATTATTGGAGGGGATCATAAGGGACTACATTCAAGAATTTGCTGAAGAAAACAGTATCGTTAGTAGTAATCAGCATGGGTTTACGAAGGGTCGTTCCTGCCAGACCAATCTGTTAACATTCTACAAGGAAGTAAGCTGCCATCTGGATAGGGGGAGGCCTGTGGATGTGGTGTATCTGGATCTTGCAAAACCATTTGATACAGTTCCCCATAAACGCTTAATCTACAAGCTGAGGTCTGTAGACATGCACCATAGGATTTCTTCTTGGATAGAAAACTGGTTAAAGGCGCGTGTCTAAAAGGTGGTGATAACATATTCTCAGACTGGTCTGGAGTGGTAAGTGGGGTACCCAAAGGCTCTGCCTTGGGACCAATTCTGTTTAATTTATTCAGATACGATATAGAGAAAGGGATACATAGCTCAATCTCAATTTTTGCAGACGATACAAAAATAAGCAGAGCAATAACTTCACATCAGGATATAGACATTTTACAGGAAGACCTGAATAAAATAATGGGGTCGGCAACTACATGGCAGATAGAATGGGGAGGTGCGTGAGGACAATTGACACATAGTATAGCATGAAAAATATCTAAAATATACAGGCGGGTCCGCAACATGGTAACATTGTATTGAACAATTTTAATTGAGAGTGTCATCGACACATACTAAAAAATACATGATGGCAATGATACATACATGCAATAATATACATTAGTCAATGGTGCAGTTAGATCATAACATAGCATAAAAATAAGAACTGACTTGACGTAAATTAGGATGGAACAATGCTTTGTTGATAGATGACTACCAAAGTTGCATATGGGGAATCAGACATATGATTGTAGTAAGAACAATGCTTCTAGACAAGTTTAACGCGTTTCGTGGAATACTTTCCACTTCCTCAGGAGAAGATGCATTATGTACAACTGTAAAAAAGGAATTTACCGACAACATTGGAGTAAAGATAATATGTATAAAAGAGGGAAGGGAGGATGTAACCATCACAATTTGGATTGTCCCTAGCCAATATACTCACAACTCAACTCTGAGTGCAGCACATAGTGTTATGGACAGCAGACCATCGGGGAAACGCCTGCACTGGGGAGTATAGTCCGCGACCATCAGGGCACAATGAGAGGACCTCAAGGAAAACGCATATCTCCATTGTATGGTGAGTGGTGTCATGAATAGCAATCTCGGAAGAATTCTATAAACAAGTATTGAACAACAAAATGAATGGAAGTAAGTTCATTCATGCTAAAATAGCATGAGTAAAGTGACTACTACAGAGGACCCATACCAAAGAAGGAATGCTCCACTGGTGAAAGTGCACCGAGTAACAAAAATAATAGAAATTGACAAAAATGCCAAAAAGGTCAGTTAAACCATACGTGTGCAGTGGAAGTATGGAGTGATAACAATATGCCAGAATGAGAAGAAGTAGGGAACAAAGTGCAGTTGCTCCATATAAAACTTATAAAATAGATATGAAAATGAGTACCAGAAATAGCCAAAAAGAGTGATGCAACCATGACCAGGTAGGAGTGTATGTGTCACAAAGAAACAGAAATAAAGAAAGCAATGGTGTCCTCCAAAGATGGTGCAAGTAACCTGAATTCGGCCACAGGTAATTCCCAGCGTCACGCCAGCGCTCACAGGGAGGGAAGGCGCCATACCCTGGGCAGCTCTAGTCGTCCAGGCCTATGGCGCCAAAACCTCCTTGTATAGGAACATAGATGGTAAGAACACGTTTCGACGTGATGGCATCAAAAAATGACGTCACACATTCGGCACGAAAATTGTGGCGACGATGCCGTACCGAAAAGACCCGCCCCCAACCCCCACGTCCACAAGGGGCGAGGGGGAAGGGGGGCACCCGGAGTCAATCACAATCTGATGGAAAAATTCCAACTCGACAAAGTCTCTAACCACGTTACTTCCGGTGACTAACTGGCGATTTTGACCGCTTGCTGTTTTCTCAGAGCACCCTCAGCCTATACACTCTCAGACACACTATAATGAGTGGACATTGTTAGTCCGCCCGCTAGTTGTTGCTGCCTTGGAGGCGGCAATGTTGTTGGTTACTAGCGAGTGGACTAAAAATGTCCACTCATTATAGCGTGTCCGGGAGTGTATATGCTGCCGCCTGTTCTGTGAAAACACCAAGTGGTCAAAATCTCCAATTATTCCTGGTGTAGAGTCACCGAAAGTGAAATGGTTGGAGATGTTGTCGAGTTGGAGTTTTTCCATCAGATTGTGCAACGAAAGTGACGTTCGGACCAAAAAACACTTACTGCGCATGCATAAAGCGTTCCACTATGCATTTCGCACAGCTATGCGTTCCAATCACGTCATGATCTGACGGGTAGCGGTAATGTGATAGAAAACCCATGCGGACATCTTACTACACCCAGCTATGTCTTGAATTTCTGAGTATTTTTAGCAATAAAGTGAGCGTATATAAATAAATGTAGTATATAGATATCTGTGATGCTGTTTTGATGTTACATTTTTACCTCTTGCCGACCGCCCTGCGGCAGGCTGGCTGGGCTGCACGAATCGCCATACCAATACGTTGCCCCCCGGAAGCGTGTGTGGGGCACGAGCGGCGATTCTCGAGAGGGAAAGCTGATCTGTGGGGCCACCGGGCGCAATTGCCGCCAGGCACCCGCGATCACTCCCTGGGAAGACAGAATGGCGGTCAGACTGTTTTTCTGTCAGCAATCAGCACAGCGCTCCTGTGATCCTCCTATTTAGGAACACAGGTCCCTGTGTTGATCAAATAAGCCCATCCCCCTCAGAGTTAGAAAACACCCCCTAGGCTCACATTTAACCCTTTGATTGCCCCTGGGTTAACACCTTCCCTGCCAGTGTCATTAGTACAGTAACAGTGCATATTTTTAGCACTGATTACTGTAGTAATGTCACTTGTCCCCCCAAAAGTGTAAGGGCTCTTTCACACGGCCGCTCCGTGTGAAAGTTCCGCCGCTGGACTTTTTTTTTTTTTCTACGGAGCGGATGACATTTGTGTCGTCCGCTCCGTATGACCGCATATCATCCCATCCGTTTGCGGATGATATGCGGACAAAATAGATGTCTATGGGCATTGCGGATGTCAGCGGATGACACCGCTGACATTCGATTTTCCTTCCTTTCCGTTTTTTGAACGGAGGAAAAATAGGGTTCTGTTCCGTTCCAAAAAACGGAACAGAACTGAAAGGAGGAAAATCGGATGTCAGCGGATGGTCATCCGCTGACATCCGCAATGCCATAGACTTACATTATGTCCGCAAATCATCCGCAAAAAAATAGGATGATTTGCGGACACACGGAGCGGCCGTGTGAAAGAGCCCTAAAAAATGTCAGGGTTCCGATCTGTCTGCCACAATGTCACAGTCCCGATAGAAAATCGCTGATTGCTGCCATTACTAGTAAGTAAAAAATAAATAAATAAATATTGTCATAAAATGCAATGAAAATATTTTCATTGCATTTTATGACAATATTTTGCACTATTTAATTAGCACATTGTCACTTTGATTATTTACAGGCACTGTAGTTTTGCTTATTTTGCTCAGTGATTTTGCACATATTAGCGCTGTACCTTTAATATATGCTGATTTGGGTAACTTTTTAGTGAAGTTTTTTCAGGAAGGCAGCTTCCTCTTTTTTATTTTAGTAGTTGCGCTGATTTATTAAATTTGCACAAATAAATATGACATAAATCTTTCCCCTAGTTTGTAGATGTGATAACTTTTGCACAATCCAATCAAAATCCGCTTTTGGGATTTATTTTTTACCAAAAATATGTAGCAGAATACAAATTGGCCTAAAATGATAAAAAAAATTAGATTTTTACATTTTTTTTTATTGGGAATGTTATATAGTAGAAAGTGAAAAAAATAGCTTTTTTTTTTCCAGAATTGTTACCCTTTTTTGTTTATAAAGCAAAAAATAAAAATTGCACAGGTGATTAGATAAAGCTCTATTTGTGGGGGAAAAAAGGACATTCTTTTTATCTGGGTACAGCATCGCATGACTGCGCAATTGTCCGTTAAAGGAACGCAGTGCCAAATCGCAAAATATGGCCTGGTCATTAAGGGGGCAAATCCTTCTGGTACAGAAGTGGTTAAGGGGGCAAATCCTTCGGGTCCAGAAGTGGTTAAGGGGGAAAATCTTCTGGTCCAGAAGTGGTTAAAGCGGAGTTCCGGGCACAAAAACGATATTTTTTTTTTGTGCCCGTCCGCTAGTTCAGCCTAACCTGAAAAGGAATTGGATAGTTAGATTTTTTTTTTTTAAAAACTCACCTTGTAATTGACGATCGTAAATACTCACCTATGACAGCTTCCTCCCTCGGAGCCGCGGCTCACCCCGTCACTTCCTGTCTCGCTATGATTCCTGGGAGCTGAACGTCATAGCTCCCAGGAATCAATGCGCCGCACCGGCCCCGCTCGTCATTTCCGGGCGACGCCGCATTCCCCTGCTAAACAGCTTCTGGGCATGCCCAGAAGCTGTTTAGGAATGCGGCGCCGCGCCGGAAGTGACGAGAGGGGCCGGTGCAGTGCATTCTGGGACACGAAGACGCGGAAGAAGACGGAGAAGAGGACCGCGCCGGCTTCAGCTGCCCACAACCGAGATGGAAACGCTGTGGAAGAAAACTTCTAAGTAAGTATTTCTTCTAAAAGGTAAGTGCGAACCGGGACAGATCAGAGGCTAGCCATTGTGGAATGTGCTAGCCCTGACTGTCCCGGGGGTATGTTCAAAAAAAAAACGATTCTCTGCCCGGAACTCCGCTTTAAGGGGGCAAATCCTTCGGGTCCAGAAGTGGTTAAGGGGGAAAATCTTCTGGTCCAGAAGTGGTTAAAGAAGCTAGACGCCAGCAGTTGGAAGGCGGTGGAAGCCATCAGCATTCTGATAGAACACCGGCATGCATGGAGTTACATACTTGCACTCTTGTGCTCGAGCTCTGCATGTCTCCCTGATTGCATCACTGTGTGGCACATGAGGTAATTATAATGTAGGAGTCCTGGTATTACACCAGATTCGAACAGAGCAGTCACTAGGGGGCGCTCTGCGCAAAGCATCGCACGATATGCCATGGTACGTGTGCGCCTGCGTTCTCTCCTCACGCTTAGTGACACACTGAGGCGCATGCGCCCGGAGCTCTCTTCCTGTACAGCTTTGACTCGGAGAGGCGGTGATAGGTGGGCACGGTCATACAATGTCACACGTTTCAGTTCAGTTTCATGTACCACACATAATTGATATCTGCTAGGTTAATTGTGAATGAAGCTTGTTATTGCTGTCGCATTTGTGTATGAATACTGATATGACTTAGGAAATGACAAAACAGCAAGGAGGAGATGCACAGCCAATCACAGAGGTAGAATATTTGATTGACGGCTTATTGAACAAATGGAGTAGCAGGTCCCTCAGTGATTGGGTGGGTGCAGACAGCTTAGTGTGTATATGGAGGAGAGGACATGTGGTGTTGGGGTGTCACTGTGTAATAAATACAGCTTGGGTTATTCCCTCTTGTATTGCATTTAGTGAACAATCCTTCCAGAGAAGCAGCCCCCACCTTTCAAAATATTGCTCTTCCACAACAAGTCACCTCTTTACTGGGCAGGCAAGCAGGGAAAAAACCATGGATCAAGTAGAAATCATTCGATATTCGCTGCATTCATCATGTTTCCACTACTAAAACATCACTGATTTATCACTACAAGCAGTAGTACCTGAATTTGAACCAATGTCAGCCTCTTGGGCTGCATTCACACCTGAGCGTTTTGCATCACGGGTAGAATCGCCACAATTCTGCCCGCAATTTCAAAATGCTCTGTTAAAAGGACAACACGAATTTCAGATGCCATTCATTTTAACGGCCCCAGAAACACAATGTGATTCTGCCGCGCGAAGCTTGTCGCCAGGGTGACAAGCTTAACGTGATGCGGTGTGCCGCGATCACAGCGCAATTTATTGCACGGTAAAGCCACATTGAGTTTTTAGGTGCCATTAACCCTCTTCACGTCTAAGGGTAAAACAAATGTAAATGCCTGGGCACATTTTTGCAATTTTGACGTGTTTGATAAACTTTACATGTGGTCACGACTACTTTGTGTATCCAGGTGAATTCCTTGTTTTCTTTCAGGACAAATTGGGCTTTTTTTTTTTTTCTAAATTGGAAAACTGGCCCAAAATAGTAAAAAGAAAAAAACGAAAAAACATTTTTTTAAAATGTAGCTGTAGATTTTTTGTTTCTGTCATAATTTACCACCAAAGAGCAAAATAAATTCTCCTGCTCCTGATGATTGCAGCGATACCACATATATTTATGTTGTTGTTTGTACCCGTAGTACAGGCCAGAAACAGTGGTGCGCATTTTCCATTTTTTCTTTATCCTGCCTAAAGCACAGTGATACGAATTAAAAAAAAAAATGGAAATTCTACTCAAAATATGCTGACCCATAACCTTTGACTCATAATCTTGACTCTAAGAGTCGGTTCACACTATGGCGACACAATTTTGGGGCGACTTGAACAAGTCGCCGTGCACCGCGACTTCGGCGCGGCTTGCACTGACTTCACATAATGGAAGTCAATGCAAGTTGCTCCGACTTCGGCCAAAAGTAGTGCAGGAACCTTTTTCTAAGTTGGAACGACTTGAGTCGCTCCTATTAGAACGGTTCTTATTGCACAGAATGGAGCACGACTTGTCAGGCGACCAAGTCGCCTAACAAGTCGGAGTAGTGTGAACCGGTGTTCTAAAATTTTGTCGGACCCATGAAAATTTCGGACCTTGTCACTTCCGGTGACGCTACGTTATAACCCAGCTGGTGTGAGCCCGGGTGCGCATGCGCACTAGACATTTTCAAGGTCCGATGAAATTCTAAGACTTAGCGAACAGCTGACTGAGAGGAGGAGGGGCTGAGATGGGACGCACACACCGCCGCAGGAAAATTTTACAACATGTTGCAGAGGAGGAGGGAAGGAAGTGAAAATATATATATATATATATATATATATATATATATATATATATATATATATGGAGCTGTAGAGCTGACTTAGAGGGGGCGGGACAGAGGTGCGTATTTAGTATACTTAGAACAGAAGGAGCTGCTTAATTTATTATAATTATTATTTAGCATACTTAGAATAGAAGGAGCCGCTTTTAGTGCATTCATTACGCACCTCCGTCCCGCCCCCTCTAAGTCAGCTCTACAGCTCCATATATATATATTCAGTTCCTTCCCGCCTCCTCTAAGTCAGCTTTACAGCTCCATATATATATATTCAATTCCTTCCCGCCTCCTCTAAGTCAGCTCTACAGCTCCATATATATATATATATTCACTTCCTTCCCGCCTCCTCTAAGTCAGCTCTGCAACGTGTTGTAAAATGTTCCCGCGGCGGTGTGTGCGTCCCACCTCAGCCCCTCCTCCTCTCAGTCAGCTGTTCGCTAAGTCTTAGAATTTCATCTGACTTTGAAAATGTCTTGTGCACATGCGCACCCGGGCTCACACCAGCTGGGTTATAACGTAGCGTCACCGGAAGTGACGAGGTCCGTAATTTTCATGGGTCTGACAAAATTTTAGAACACTGGCACTAACACTAGTCCTGACAAACCTTGATCTTGTTATTTTTTTTAAAAACATTTTTATTTGTTTTTCTGTTGTTTTTTTTTTAAGAACTTTGGTTTGTTTACATTTTCCACTCCTGCAAGAAGAGGAAGACACAATGTATCTTTGTCTTCATTCAGATGAGAAAGTAAACACAGGGACGGGCTCACAGTAACTTATCACTGGGATAGCCAATCAGAGGCTATCACAGCAATCAGGTGATTTTGATCATTAGTATGAAACCTGGGACTCTCATTGAGAGCCAGTCTCTGCACTGGGAGAGCACTGTGCGCCGTGCTCCTAGCACAAAAGGGAAATACCCACGGAAAAAAGCCCACTTCCGCAAGGCCACACTTATCTGTGCAATCGGTGGGAAGGGGTTAAAATGATTGGAATCTGAAATTTGCGTTGTGTGATTTGTCATTTTAGCAGAGCGTTTTGAAATCGTGGGCAAAATCGTAGCAATTCTGACCCTGTCCCCTGGCTAAAAGAGTTTAAGGGCTCTTTCACACAGTCCGTCCGTCAGACGGACTCTGTTTATCTCAGCGGGGGATCGATCCACTGATCCCCCGCTGAGCAAGAGGATGACAGCTGTTCTCCGCGCTGTGTGCGGAGACAGAGCTGTCAGGTCCCCATGCATCTCTATGGGGGAATCGGATGGGAACGGACCGTCTGTCCGTTCTCACCTGATCCAATCCGATCCGCTGGACGGATGGAAAATAGGGTTTCGATCCATCCAGATTTGAGGGATCAGATCGGATCGGATGTCAGCGGACATGTCTCCGCTGACATCCGATGCCCCATAGAGATGCATGGGGTGACCGTTCAGATCCACCCAAAAAAACCGACAGGTGGATCTGAACGGTCCACCTGTGTGAAAGGGGCCTAAATGTTGCCAGAATGTAAAACATATAAGCTTTATACTCTCCAGTTCCGCAAGGCCGCATATATATGTGCGGTCAGTGGCAAGGGGGTTAAAATGAATGGCATCTGAAATTTGCGTTGTGTGATTTGTCATTTTAACAGAGCGTTTTGAAATTGTGGGCAGAATCGCAGAAAATTCTGACCCTGTCCCTGGCTAAAAGAGTTAAAAGGTTGCCAGAATGTAAAAAAATATAAGCTTTATACTCGCCTATTCAGCAGGCAGCGACTCAGATCTCAGTTTTCTTCCGAAGATAGTGGTGCCATCGCTATCCGACACGTCCAGATAGTTTTTACATTTTTTTACACACATGATTAAAAAATAATTTTAGGCCTGTAGGGTACATCAAAACCCCAAAACGTGATATATTTTCTGAAAGCAGACATCCTAGAGAAAGAAATAGCGGTAGCTCCAATTTTTTATGTCACAGGATATTACTGCAAAAAAATACAACAAAGTTAATGTTAGGGCTCACAAAGGCAATATATTATCCACATTTTTGGTAAAATATAAAAGACAAGGTTCCACCGAGTAAATCGATACCCAACAAGTCATACCTTAAATTTGCGTGTGCCCGTGAAATTACGATAAGCTGCACTGCAGTAACATATTTTCTATAGGTGGCGCTTTAAAAGCCCCTACAGGTCACCAGTTTAGTGTTACAAAGGAGGTATAGTGCTAGAATTATTGCTCTCACTCCGGTGTGCGTGGCGATATGTAACATGTATCGGAATCAACGTTTTCATGCATAGGCACCCCCAACACGTGTGTTTATGTTTGTACCTGCAGGGGAAGGGGAGAATTTTATGTGCTTGGGTGTAACCTTAATTTTTTACAATTTCACTTTTCTTCTATTTTTTTTCTTTTTACGTAACTTTTTTTTTTTTTCATCACTTAGGTGACAAAAAGATGATGGGAGGAGGAGGTAAACGGGGGAGCTGACTAAGTTAGGACTGTAGAGCCTGAGGAAGGAGCAAGGAAAGGGGGAATGAGAGAGGCACCATGTATGTACCACTCACTTCGCAGCCTCCTACCTCCCCTCCTCTTCCTCCCTCTACGGGAGTGGTGTTAATGATTGGAGAAACACAGTGGTATAAAGTGGGCTGTCTAATACCCAGTGTATGCAGCACAGACAATGATCATAAGAAACTACTAGCATTTAGCATTTCTGGCAGGATCAACAGGTATTTTTTGCACTTATTAAACAGATAAAACACCTCTGATGCGTCTCCACAAAATGGCGGACATGGAGGAAATTCACAAACACATGCTATTGTTGGACCTACTTCTAAACCACACCAAAATACTGAAGACTTCTGGAAGACCCTCTGTGACCAAGTGTATCTTGGTAAGTCAGTCACAGAGGGTCTTCCAGAAGTCTTCAGTATTCTGGTGTGGTTTAGAAGTAGGTCCAACAATTGCACATGTTTGTGAATTTGGAGGGGTTGTCCTGTGTCGTTGCGATTAGTTCCTCCATGTCCGCCATTTTGTGGAGACGCTTTAGAGGTGTTTTATCTGTTTAATAAGTGCAAAAAATACTTGTTGATCCTACCAGAAATGCTAAATGCTAGTAGTTTGGACTGCTTTTGCGACCTGCTTTTGGGATGTCATTAAGATTGCATTGGCACCCGCTGCAGATGGCAAGGGCAGTGCGATTTGAATGCAGTGCAGGAAATGTGAGCAGATTGCGGTTTTCCCACACGGCATTCCAGTGTGAACCAAGGCTAAGGGGACATAGACAGCGGTAAAAACCTTACAGGTGTTCTAAACCCTCTCTAATCTATCCAAAACTAAAATAAGTTTTGCCTTTAGTTATACTTTTCGAAACTGAGTGCTAAGGACTGGAAAAAGCCAATGTGTCATGCAGTGGCACCTTTCCTGTAGACAGACCATTTTATTTAAAGTGGTTCTCCCAAATGATGAAGTAAATGTGTAATGGAAGTAGTTTGTTAACATACAGTATAATCTTATTGTATTTTTTAGATTTTCCACAAATACAGATGAACCCCCAGAGTAAAGGATGGCTCGATTCATTTGTAATATGCAGAGGACTTCCCTGGCTATTTATAAAGGACTTCTATCTGTGCGTTCCATGGTGACATACCCCAGAGTAGTTCTGGGAATAGAAACAAGCTGTGATGATACTGGGGCTGCAGTTGTGGATGAAAATGGAAAGATACTCGGAGAAGCCATCCAATCTCAGAAAGATATTCATTTAAAGTGAGTAGTGTATTTCTGTTATGGATGATAAACGAAATGATATATAAAGTATATGTCCTTTGTTATATAGCATAACTAGGACTCATTCACACGAGCAACCTAAATGCTGCATTTAAATGCATACAGCATAGTTTTGTACACATCTAAGTGCAGCACTATAGGAATCATTGGGGCCATACAGACATCTACAAACGAATATGCGCTCCGTGTTTAGTGGTGTAAATTAAAAGCAGGACACAGTTGTGTCCAGACCTTGCATATCTGCAGATTTTACTTGTATATATGTATACATGCATTAAGTCAGAAGAATTGTAGGCATCTAAAGGTGAGAGCTTTAGGTTTGTATTTTACACAGGATTGTCTACTAGCTCTACCATTAAGAACCTGCATTCTATGCAGAAAATATGCATATTTCCAAATGAATAGAGCTCTATTTGCAAACTTTCAGCTAGTCATTGTTTTGTGTTCAAGTTAAATTTGACTTTCACCTGTCACAAACCTGAGCAGGTTAAGCTGAAGAAATGCACATTCAGTGGTTACCTTTACCAGAGAAAATTGTATGATAGAACAATCAGTACAGTAATCCAGATATATAGGGAGCGTAAGTGAAATGCAAATCTTCACTTACTGTAAAAATCAAACCATACCCCACCCCTCCCACCTCCTGACCCCTGTTGGTCCCTTATGTAATGCGCAGCCCTATTTACTGATCAGATGGGGAGCAGGGCCACACGCTTTTTTTCTGAATGTAGTAAGTTTTCTTTGACCTGTTATCTGTATCTGGAGGGAACCTTCTGAGGTTGCCAGGTAAGCATTACAGAATTCTTTTTTTTCCATCCATTTTGAGAGAGGACAGCGGCTTGGTGGACAATGGCAAGCACTAGAACATAGTTAAGTAAGCCTTTAAATTTGGCCAGTGCTACAGCACTGTTTTGCCTTTAATTTTGCTTTTGTACTGGAAGTCTTCACTTTGGGGTGGAAGTAATGTGGGGTAACTTGGTCACCCCTCACCCAGCAGCAGTGCACTTTATACCTAAGCTGTGGCAACCTATTGAAAATATTTTTCATCTGTTACTGTTAAAATTGAAATCATGGCTGTTCTTACATTTTTAATTTGGAGGTAGCATTCTTGATACCTCAGGTACTAGTCTCAAATCCTTTGGGCTATAGTGGTGGCAGCACAATTAAATGGCCGCGGTGTGCACTGGAGATGGAACAATGCAGTGATATTAGTTGAGAGGTCAGCTGATGTTGGAGACTTGTTGCCTATGAACTAACTGACATTATACACTGAACACTCAATAAATATCCAGCAACTTTCAAATGTCAGGTGGCCTAAAACACTCTGATTGCCTCATCATTTACAACTTCGGCATTACTACCCTGGCAAGTTGCTTTTAAAGCTGAACTCCAGGTCTGGATTTTATGTATCATTCTCTGGCATTCTATGATTGGGCAAGATGGAGATGTGGGGCAGTGATATCACAGTTTCCACCTTGTCCAATCAAAGAACCCTTTGCATTCATTGAGAAAAAGACGCAATGAGTCCTGTAAATGGTGCCCGTGCCAAGTAAACGACCCCCTATCGTTACTATGCAGCAGGGCAGCCGCTTGGCATGGACCCTGGAAGACAGTGGGGATTACTGCAGAGATTCTTTGCTTCCACTGTGGTCCCATGGGTAAGGCATATGCATACTTACATTGGTCCAATCTGGACCAATGAAATTTTACAAAAAAATAAAATACATACTTGTAGTTCAGCTTAAAAGAGGAGTTTCAGTTTCCTGTGTAAAAAATAAGTCAGCAGCTACAAAAACTGTAGAAGAGTTTCTTAGCACTCGATGTTGTCTTAAAAAAGTGCCCCAGCTATGACTAGTCTCATTGCTAGTCTGCAGTGAGGCCATTCAAGAAAATCAAGCTTGTGCAATGTTCTAGTTCAATGTTATCTAATGTTTTAGTCTGTAACTGAGGCCAGAAACGGCCAGGCCTTTAGCATTTTCAGAAGGAAGCCAACAAACGGCAGGTTCTGTTCATCTCTTATGACAGGTGTACTATAAACTTAGAGCAAACTACACATTTCAACCAAATTCTTCTTCCTGCAGTGTTGTTTTTCATTGTGTGGCTATAAAGTATGATTTTCTTTTTTAATATCTTCCATTACAGGACGGGTGGCATTATTCCATCAGTAGCACAGCAGCTTCACAGAGACAATATTGATAGAGTTGTTAATGAAGCCATCATTTCTAGTGGGATTTCAGCAAGTAACCTTTCAGCTATTGCCACAACAGTGATGCCTGGACTGGCTCTGAGCCTTGGAGTTGGTCTAATCTACAGTTTAAATCTGGTAAAACAGTACAAAAAGCCTTTTATACCTATACACCACATGGAAGCTCATGCCTTGACTGTTCGGTTGTTGCATTCAGTAGAGTTCCCATTCTTGGTACTGCTGATTTCAGGAGGACATTGTCTTCTGGCTGTAGCCAATGGCGTATCAGATTTTTTGCTGCTTGGACAGTCACTAGATGAAGCACCAGGTGATTCTTTGGACAAGGTATTCTAGTTTATTTTATAGAAAAATGTACAACTGAAGTAAACTAAGTGTGTTACAAGTGTTAAACATATGGAAACACATGAAAGCTGCATGTGTATTCCTTGTGCAGGGACTGCTTAAGTTATACACATTCATGCAGCACGCAGTACTACCTCATAACTGTCTGAAGACCTTTATTCTATGACTTTCAAAACCTTTTCATCTGCTCATTTTTTTTTTCCTTTATTTATCTTCTAAGGCTGTCCAGGGCTTTAATGGAAAGACTTTTCCTCACTTTCTATCCTGCTGACAGCAGTTTCCCCAGACAGCAAATGTAGGAGAATCTGCTAAAGAGACACTGAAAGAAATACAAATATGTTCCAGCCTTTCACCACTCCACTAAAAAGCATTTTCTTTCTGTCTATGTTGCTGTTGGATAGCTCCCCTCTCTTCCTTTCTGGTAAAATGTCCGCAGGACAGATAGCAAAAGGAAGTCTTTCTAAGGGAGCCCTAGATAGCAAACCAGATGGTCTTCTAATCTGTCCTTACTCTGTCCTCTGTACAAAATGTATACAAAATGTTTTGGCCAGACATACACTTTAAATCAGTGGTCCTCAACTCCGGTCCTCAGGGCCCACTAACAGGCCAGATTTTAAGTATTACCTTGGGGAGATGCAGACTAGAATACTGCAATCACTGAGCAGCAAATTATATCACCTGGGATGTATTTCAGTTATCTTGCAAACCTGGCCTGTTAGTGGGCCCTGTAGGCCAGGGTTGAGGACCACTGCTTTAAATAATAGTAAAGTGCACAGTTATGTGAACTTTGTGTTGTTTTTCTAGAAACCTTTCTTACTGAACCCGGAATACCTGATTAGCTGGTCCTTGGAAGAACTGTTACTGATAATACTGCTCAGCCATTATTAGCTAAAGGAAACAGGGTTAATTTACTTATAACTAAATTCAAATAAATTTGGTTTATCTTGTGGGAGCTAAAGTTAAAAATACCTCTGTTCCAACTGTCTGATGCCTGAATGGTTCTGCACCAGCATCTCCCCCCCCCCCCCCCTGCTTCTTTTGGGTGCTGTATTTCAGCCATGCTGATTGGCCAGCGTGGGATGACATCACTCCTGTGCATGCATGGGAGTCACCCATCCCAGAACACTGGGACCATGCCAGAAATGTAAACCCAGCTTCACACACACAGTTTAGTTTACTTTCATAGGAGAATAAAAGCTGGCTGATAAGTTTCCTTTATGCGCATCTTTTGCTATAAGGAGCCTGCCTTTTGGCCATTTTTTTTTTCGAAAAACATTATAAATGCATATATTTTTGCAAGAAAAATGTGCATTTATTCGTTTTTTTTCCACTGGAATCTGCAAAGCATTACACCCGCAATCGGTAGATCACGGGTTTAATATAAGGCTCCCGCTCTTCCTCCAGCTCTCTGCCTGTGCTTCCATAAGGAAAGATAGAGGGGGTGTCAGTGGACAATGAGTGCACAGTGGCAGACAAGACTTGTAGTTTATTCATTCACAGATATCTATGCCATGGCTGTGGAAGAAGAGCCCTGAAAAGCCGGGACAAATTTAAATGCTATAGCAGCTGTGGGGGAGAGGAACCTACACATGCTATCACATGAGATGGGACTCGGGTGGGAAATGGGTACTTAGGAACAAGTTACATGTTACACCCTATATATGGGTGTAACATGTTC
Source organism: Pelophylax lessonae (assembly GCF_965119305.1). Classification (NCBI taxonomy): domain Eukaryota; kingdom Metazoa; phylum Chordata; class Amphibia; order Anura; family Ranidae; genus Pelophylax; species Pelophylax lessonae. The sequence continues at coordinate 180,443,522 of NC_138773.1, read as the reverse complement.
CTAAAGGTGAATTTAGAAAGTTTAATATCTTTTTCACCTGGACAGAGGTGCGGTGTATACTTTGTCATTCATGATATGTGTGTTATGCTTCAGGTTGCCAGACGCCTTTCACTGATTAAACATCCTGACTGCTCTTCTATGAGTGGGGGACAAGCAATAGAACACTTGTCTCAGTTTGGAGATAGAACGTTTTGTAAAGAAATTCGACCAATCTCACAATACCAGGACTGCAACTTCTCCTTTGCTGGACTGCGAAACTACTTTAATTGTATTATTCAGAAAATGGAAGATATGGAAGGTAAGTGAGGACAGAGTAATATTTCAGATACATTTTGCATTATGGCCACTAGATGGCACTATTTTATTTTACATGTTTTTAAAGAGGAATTCCAGGAATGGATATTATATTCAGTTACATTGCTCCAGCTCGGAGCAATGTAACTATGAATGTGCCATACCTGGCTTAACCACTTCAATCCAGGGCACTTTCACCCCCTTCCTGGAAAGAAAAAGATCTGCGCTTATGGACGGTAGGAAAAGGCTGCAGCCTACCTCAAAATATGTCCGAAAAGGCTATATCAGGATCTATAGGTAAGGTGAGGTAAAGTGGCGCTGCCTAATAACAGATGGTCTCAATAAATATGGTTGATTTAAGGTGCAGGGGTGCAAATTAATAAAATACCAGTGTGAAGATAATATCAAAATTAATATATGAATTAGTGAGGGTGTCTTTAAAGTGGTTTGGTGCAAAGTGCATAAATATGGTGTCTGCTATTCTCAAGAAATGCAAATGTAAATATAAAATCACACTTAATATAACATAAACTAGAAATATAGATAAAGTGCATTCACATTCATAAATAAACACAGTCTTAAATAGTGCTCGTGCAGTGGATAAATTAAAAAACAGTTCAACAGTCTATTAAGTTGCTGGGTGAGTCCGTGATTTAAAAAACAATATGAAATAGTTGATCTCCAATGGTTAGAATAAGGTGCTTGCAGTGCTTTTTTGGGGGTGATGTGGGTGATGGGCAAAAACACACAGGTGCACCCCTCCAATTGCTCCCGCACTCACCGGAGGTATGTACCCCTACAGGGGTAACGGGCCTTATTGCAGCGTGGTCTTTATACGACTCCTATGGAAGGGGGGAGGGGATAACCCCCTTTTTTACCGGGTGATAGGATCTTCTCTTTGGTGTGTACGATGGTGATATACAAGAAAGAAGTGCCAATATAGTGATGTACCGTTATATAAAATCACTTTATTGTAAGGTATATAAGTCAGGTACTCACATAAATAGTAATAACGACGGGCATCCAAGCAGTAGGGGCCACAAATCCGTAGGGGTACATACCTCCGGTGAGTACGGGAGCAATTGGAGGGGTGCACCTGTGTGTTTTTGCCCATCACCCACATCACCCCCAAAAAAGCACTGCAAGCACCTTATTCTAACCATTGGAGATCAACTATTTCATATTGTTTTTTAAATCACGGACTCACTTAATAGACTGTTGAACTGTTTTTTAATTTATCCACTGCACGAGCACTATTTAAGACTGTGTTTATTTATGAATGTGAATGCACTTCACCCCCTTCCTGCCCAGGCCAATTTTCAGCTTTTAGCCCTGTTGCATTTTGAATGACAATTGCGCAGTCATGCAACACTGTACCTAAACCAAATTTATGTAATTTTTTTCCCCCCAAATAGAGCTTTCTTTTGGTGGTATTTGATCAACGCAATTTTTTTTCTTTTTTGCTAAACAAATTTATAAAAAAACGAAAAGTTTGAAAAAAAAAAAAAAAGTTTTTTTGTTTATGTTATAAAATGGAATAAATAGTTTTTTCATGCACTGAAGAGCATGGATGAGGCCGCACTGACGAGCACTTATGAGGCCACACTGACAGGCACTAATGAGGTGACACTGATGGTGTGGCACTGATGATGAGGCACTAATATGCAGCACTGATAGGTGGCACTGATATGTGGCACTGATAGGCGACACTGATGGGCACTGGTGGGCAGCACTGATGGCAATGGTGGGCACTGGTGGGCAGCACTGATAGATGGCAATGATGGGCAGCACTGATGAGGCTCATGTAAGGCTCCCTGAGCACTGATTGGCATCCCTGGTGGCCATGGGTGGGCATCCCTGGTGGCCATGGGTGGGCAATCCCTGGTGGCTCTAGTGGCATCCCCCAAGGGTCTGCACTGGTAATCAATGCTCTGATTACCAGCACAGATCCCCCCCCCCCCATCAGGAGAGCCGCTGATCGTCTCTCCTCTACTCGCGGCTGTTAGGCGCGAACTGAAGAAAGCCGATCAACGGCACTTCCTATTTACTATGTGACCAGCTGTGATTGGACACAGCTGATCACAAGGTAAAGAGCCTACGTCATAGGCTCTTTACCGGGATCAGAGATGCGGTGTGTCAGAGTGACACACTACACCACCGATCCCTGCTCTGCATGCCCTATCCTGTTGGACATCATATGATGCCCAGTCAGGATGGGACAACCACTTTGCGCCCATCATTTTGCTATATGACGGGGGGGGGGGGGGGGGAGTGGTTAAAATCACTAGAGTAGACACTCCAGCGATCTTCATTTCATTTGCTTCCGGGTCCTGTGCTGAGTGGCTGGCCTGCTATATTCTAAACACAGGAGGTCAGCTGTTCAGCACGGCCGTCATTCAGAGAATCCTTTGCATATTATGGATAAATACAAAGTGTTTTCTGATTGGGCGCGGTGGAGAGGCGAGAGGCGGTGACCATTTTATACATAAACAAGAGAGCTAGCTCCTGTGATCAAGCCACCCTCCCCCTAAATCTGGGTGTGGATTTAGGAGGGAACTGGCTGGATCACAGGGTGGTCTCCAGAGCTTGGTTGTGCCTGGCACATGCCTCCCCCAAATATTGGTATTGCACATGCATGATCCACACACGACACCGTTTGTATGATGGATGTTTGCATCAAGCGGGGGTATATAGAAGGAAAAGGGGGCCCTCTCAGGCTGTGCTGTGGGGATATATGTATGCCCCCTTTCTGGGACATTGAAGAATAGATTGTGCAGAGATGTATAGCAAAGGTACCCATTGAGGTAACATGTTTTTTACTGTCCATCTGATTTTATCTGAGGTTTATAGTTAACTGTATTATTAATAAAGTTATCCTTTAAAAGTCTGCCCACCCTCCCCTGTCTTGTTTTATCGATCAACTCGGGTACAACCAGCATGTCAGATTTTTACATGTGATTATTGCAATCGGTTAAAGCTTCTAGCAATAATTACTATGTTCTGCTGGCAGGGACAGCTTCCCGTGCCCCCCCCCCCCCTCGCCAAGAGAACACAATAGCTCTGCGAGAAGGATTCCCTCATCAACACGGGGAATCATCTATGGCCTGCCTAATCCTTCTGCTGGACTATTTTATTCTGGCAGACTCCTACTGCTGATTGGATGCAGCCACTATTTGGCCAACAATTTTCTGACTGGCTCCTTTGATTTTTCAATCCTAAAATCACTGGCGATAGGGTCAACAGGCGTAAGCCATAAAGGCATCATCAAGAAGCGACCAAAATTCAAGCACTATGTGGGCCAGCTTTACAAATACAAATCAAAAATAGAACAGTAACAGCATAAACATATTTTAAGTGTCACTAACAGCAAACATTTTTTTTTTTTTTAGTTTTTTTTTTAATTTTGGATAGGGAGAGTATATACCCAGTCAGTTTTTTTTTTTTTTTTTGCCATCTGTGTCCCAAAGGGAAGACTTTCCTTCACTTCCTATCCCTTAACCAAAACAGGAAGTGAGAGGAAATCCCTCCCCCGATTAAAAGATTTCTCCTCTATTATTGTTCTGGTGTCAACACAAAATCTGGAATTTTATTCTATTTTCACATTCAATGATAACATTAAATTGGACAAATAAGAAGGTTGTATCTCCGCAATAAGGGCACAGACCGCAATAAAAACTGACAGGTGTTCTAATCCCTCTCTACTCCATCCAAAACTAAAAAAAAGAATAGAACTTGTCTCTAGTGACACTAAGAGGCAAAACTGCACTATTATAACTACCTAAGAATGGATATACAGATTTTTACAAATGCCCATTCCAGACCGATTGTCTTTAAAGACATTCTACTCTTCTTTAATAACACTCTTTATCCAACAGGTATAGAAAAGGGAGCTGTTGTTTCATGTGCAGCTGACATTGCTGCTTCATTCCAGCATGCTGTGGCCCACCATATCACCAAGCGAACACAACGAGCTATTCTGTTCTGCAAGCAGGAACATCTTTTACCATTGAATGCATCCTTGGTGAGAAGTCTGGCTATTTTCCTTTCCCTCATTTTTGCATGTCCCGACCTTGTCAGAGAACCGTGACATCATTTAATTATATCTGCCTAAGGTGAACTGCCCCTTCTGTTATCTATGTATGCAATAATGTTGGCAGCTCTGGCACCCACACAAAAAACAATCTTGATGTTATGTGTTCAGATTTTTCATTTCTGCTGAATGTTGGTGGAGAAATTCATTTACAGGTTTTCATCACTACAAATATATGCTCTGATCATATTTCTTTGTCCTTTAAAGCTGAGGCTTTTGTGAAATAAATTGCAGTAGCAGTGCTCAACTCTAACCCCCCACTGTAATGGTTAACTGCTGTCTAAGTCTAGTGGTAGAGGAATAAGCTATAATACTTACCCTATTCATTGCTCCAGCAGGTTTCTGGTGCTTTACTCTTTTCTCTGCTGATCCCAGTTGTGGGCATGCCCTCGCCCTCCTCTTGTACAATGATAGTCACTAGGCCTGCATTGTTCGCGATGGTGAGATTGCAAGCTTTTACTGCGAATTTCCAAAACAGCAGTTCAGCTGCGATTTAGAGGCAGTTTAGATGCAGATTTACGGAGCAGGCGGCCTACGGCATCTTTAACATTAGCTGGTTAAGGAACAGGCCAGGAAGCCGGCTGCCACGTCCCTAACAACGGATGACCTATCAGCTGTCAACTGAATGTAAAAAAAAACAATAACATTGCCGGCAATAAAAAATTGTGAACAACAGGGCGTGGGGTCCCCCCCCCCAAAAAAAAAATCCATACCAGACTCTTATCTGAGCAAGCAGCCTGGCAGGCCAGGAAAGGGGAGCAACAAGCCTGCTTTGGGCCCAGGTCCCGTCCGCTCCCATGTGAATGAGTAGGGGTACTTTGGGGCAAAAAGAAATAAAAATAGAGACGGAGTTTTTGACAATTCCTTTATAAAGAAAAAAAAAAAAACCCAGGTGTAGATCCATCATCAATCAAGACATCCACCGCCGACTGAAATAGAAAAAAAAAAAACGAAAAAGCTCTGCTTGCGCCAAAGGCTCCCACCGTTTGGCTGCTCCGCCACCTGACATTTCTTAAAGTGGTTGTTAAGGTAAAGAACAATTACAGCTAATCCTCTGTTTTGTTAATCTCTCCTACACTGTGTAGATGTTTTTTTTTAAAACAATGCCTATAAATACCTTATCTTTGATGGATGGTCATGTGACCTCCGGCTGCTCTATTCCTACGATATACGGGCTACAGAGGGAGGAGCTGAGTTCCCCCTCTGTCGTCAGCCGGGGAGGTCATGTGAACGCTGTGACCGGCCAGAAAAGATCAAAAATAAGGTATTTGCAGGCTTCATTTTCCAAAAACATTTACACAGTGAAGGAAAGATTACTAGAGCAGAGGAGCTGGCCGTAATGCTCCCCCCCCCCCCTCACCTTTCCTGGCCTGCCAGGCTGCATGCTCGGATAAGGGCTCTTTCACACGGGCGTTCCGTATGTCCGTTTTTCATCCCATCCGTTTCCGGATGAAAAACGGACATAATGTATCTCTATGTAAATACGGATGTCATCGGATGATCATCCTCTGACATCCGTTTTTTGTCAGTTCAGTTCAGTTCAGTTTTTTTGAACGGAGGAGAACCCTATTTTTTCTTCCTTTCAAAAAACGGAACTGAAGCAAAAACGGATGTCAGTGGTGTCATCCGCAGACATCCGTATTTACATAGACATGCATTATGTCAGTTTTTCATCCGCAAACGGATGGGATGAAAAACGCACATACGGACCGGATGACACAAGTGTCATCCGTGTCCGTTACAAAAAAAAAAAAAAGGACCTGATCGGGCAAAAAAAAAGGAACGCCCGTGTGAAAGAGCCCTAAGGGTCTGGTATAGATTTTTTTTTTTCTATTTTGGCAATGCCGCTTTTTTCCTTCAGTTTCTCTACCTGAGTCAGATCCCAATTTGCCTGTCCTAGATGGCGTAGACAGAATAGAATGAAGAGGATATAAAGGCAGTATTAGAAGAAGCTGCAAAAGAGCTTTCTACTCCAGAATGCTGCTATATGGAGAGAGAGGTGCACACAACATGCTTGCTAAAGTAGAAAAGTTCACTGCTGCCATCCACAAAAGCCTTGGCATTGTTATGCCTAATTCTCCTTTATCTCGCCATGCCCCTTTGGATACAAAAAGACCTTCAAAATCTTTCAGAACATTCTCTGCTCATGATCAGAAATAATGAGTGGTCTATGGAGATTGGATCACTCCAGACAGGATTTTTATTGAACTCAATCAAGTTAAAAAAAGAGTTTGCAAAGAAGTGGTATATTCCTGTGGTTGATCCTTCCATATCAGAGAATCCTTGGTATATTTTTTAGTTTGAACTATATAAAGTGATGTGAAAAATTTGCCCCTTCCCGATTTTTTTTTTGCATATTTGTCACACCTAAATGATTCAGATCATCAAACAAATTTCAATATTACACAAAGATAACCCGAGTAAATACAAAATGCAGTTTTTAACCACCTCAATACAGGGCACGTTCACCCCTTCCTGCCAAAGCCAATTTTCAGCTTTTAGCACTGTCGCACTTTGACAATTCCGCGGTCATGCAACACTGTACCCATATTACATTTTTATCATTTTTTCCCACAAATAGAGCCTTCTTTTAGTGGTATTTGATCGCCACTGGGTTTTATATTTTTTGCTAAACAAAAAAGACTGAAAATATTGAAATATTTTTTTTTCTTTGTTTCTGACATAAAGATTTGTAAATTAGTATGTTTTCTCCTTCACTGATGGGCACTGATGAGGCTGCACTGATGGGCACTGATGAAGTGGCACTGCTAAGGCACTAATATGAAGCACTGATAGGCGGCACTGCATATGCAGCACTGATGGGCACTGATAGGTGGCAATGACGGGCACTAGGCACTAATGGACGCACTGATGGGCACTGATGGGCACTGATAGGTGGCAATGATGGGCACTAGGCACGAATGAACGCACTGATGGGCACTGGTGGGCATGGATTGGCACGCTAGGTGGGCACTGGTGGGCACCACTGATGGACCTGCACTGATAATCAATGCTTTGACTCAGCTACCACAGCTGGGATCTCTGGTCCTGGCAATAGTTTTCCTCTCTGGGACAGTGGTACCCCGAGTTCCCCTCCACCTCCCCCAGCCCTCTAAAAATTCAGTGGTCACTGTGGGTCTTTAGGTCTTCAGGGACCATCAGGATACCCTGCCTGTGCGTCCGCGTCACGGCGGGAGGACCCTTTTATTTCCTATTGTGTGCACGTCTATGGAGGGGCTCGGAGGGTGACCCCCTTGTTTTTTGCTGGGCCCAGAAGGTGGTCAAATCGTGGACCTTGGGTCGGCGGCCCTCCCCTGATTGTTATGTTTTTCCAGGTGACCTTAGTATATAGCGTCGACTGCCCTCCCCTGCCTCATCTGTCCATCAGATCCTGAATCTGTTTCGGTGGGAGTTGCACTACTGGGTCTATGTCCATGCACCCTAAGTGCTCGGCCAGTGAGGATGTTTCCTCTGCTGCTCTAATCGTGCATGAAAAGGTGCTGGTGGATGCACTGATTGTGTCAGAGTGAAAAATTTTAAACACGGCAAGGATGCTGCATCGGAGGCGCCAGTCTCCACTGTGAAAGGGGTGTTCCCCTTTCCCACATACTTTGACATACATTCAAAATGCACCCTAAGCATTTTGCTATGCGGTATCCTTATAAGGATTCCCTGCTTAAAAAGTGGACGGTCCTACCTGTAGAGGACTCGCCAGGTTCCTAGTTAAATAAAGCAAACTTACTTCCGGTTGAGGAGTCCTTGGCCTTTAAAGATCTGGTTAATAGGAGAGCCGAGGCTCTGGCCTGCCATATGTTTCACTATGGCTGGTTCGGCTTAGGCCATTTTTTTCTATTGCCCTGGTGTCGCAAACTCTGATGAGTGGGCTAAACCTTTACGCTGGGACCTAGAGGGTAAACGGCTTCCCCCTGCCTTTGCGTAGCTGGCGGATCAGTTGATCCAGGGGCTACAGTTTATCCGTGATGCCTCTTTGGATGTGGCTCCTTTGATTTTAGGCTCTCTGTATAGCCAGTGGTCCTTCGGCGTCGTATCTGACAATGCTGGTCTGCAGACTAGACTTTTAAGAAGGCCTTATCCGATCTACCCTTTGTGGGGAATCGCCTATTTGGAGCTTCCTTGGATGACATCATTCATAGTCGTGGGCCATTCTTCTCAGCTCCTAAGAGGCCTTTTTTGTCCCTCAAGGGATAAAGTCCTTCAGGGTCTCCCCCGGAGGTTCCAAGAGGACCTGGTCTGGCAAGCCAGGGAGGGCTCTTCCAGGCCTTCGGACAAGTGTTCCTCTGCATGAAGCGGCGCCCTCGCCCATAGCTGAGGTGGGGGGATGTCTTCGCTGATTTCTTTGCTGGTCACTTTGAGGCAGTGCAAGACTTGTTACTTCATGGGGGTGATTGTCCCCGTTCCGGCTTCAGAATGTTTTCAGAGGTTTTACTCAAACCTGTTTACAGTTCCCTGGTAGGAAGGCAAGGTACGTCCAATTCTGGGCTTCAAGGCGCTAAACTGCCTTGTGCGGGTACAGAAGTTCCAAATGGGAGTCCATCCGCATGGTAGTGGCGTCCCTACATCTGGGGAATTTTCTCACTTCTATCAACATCAAGGACACCTACCTTCACATTCCAATATGCGCTGGTCACCAGCGCTTCCTCCACTTTGCCATGGGCGAGGAGCATTATCAGTTTGTGCCGTTTACCTTTGGTCTCGTCTCTGCTCCTCAGGTCTTCACAAAGTGTTGGCCCTGGTGCTAGCATTGTTGCATCAGCAGAGGATCGCGGTACTGGGGTACATGGACGATTTTCTTCTGCCAGCAGAGTCTCTGACTGCTCTGATGAACATCTTTGAGATTACTCTGCGATCTCTGAGGGAGTTTGGTTGGATTCTGAACCTTCAGAAGTCTTTTCTGGTTCCGTCCACAAAACTGCACTATCTGGGTGGATTTGGCCTCAGCCAGAGTGTTGCTTCCTCTGGAAAAACTCCAGAAATTGCAGAAGGCAATTCAGCTTCTGTTGTCCAGTCAGTTGACGGTCATCCCTCCGGGCTTGCATGCGCGTGCTTGGCCTGATGGTGTTCCCTTTGCACAGTTCCACACTAGATCTCTGCAAAAAGAGATTCTTGTGAAATGGGACAAGAATCCAGTCTCTAGAGGTGGCTTAGTTCTCTAGCACTTTGACAGGGAAATCCTTCTCCCCCTGTACTGGGCGGTTGTCACCACGGATGCCAGCCTGTCTGGGAGGAGAGGGGTCCTGGGCACAGCTTGTGCTCAGGGAGTCTGGACTCTTCCTGAGTCCAGACTGCCGATCAATGTATTGTAACTCCAAGCAATCAATCTTTGTCTGGATCATTGGACAATTCGTCTTTAGGGGTGTCCGGTACGAATTCAATCAGACAATGCCACGGCCGTAGCCTATGTCCATCACCATGGGAGCACAAGAAGTGTCCTGGCGAAACAGAAAGTAGCCGGCATTCTAAGGTGGGCAGAACGAACCTTCCAGCACTCTCTGCTGTACACAGTCCATGGAAAGTACAGAGGTTTGTGGTATGGTCTTGGGATCCTATGGCCGACGCTTCAGACGCAGTAGTGGCTCCTTGGCGTCCATATCATCTGATTTATGGCTTTCCCCCTCTCAAACTTCTGCTAAGACTCCTGTGCAGGATCGAGACAGCAAGGGATTCTGGTATTTCTAGTGGCTTCAGACGGGCATCGCCAGTCTTGGTACGCCGATCTGAAACGGCTGGTCGCCGATGCTCCTTGAAGACTTCCTCTCAGGGAAGATCTGCTGTGCCAAGGGCCAATCTTCCATCCTGCTTTCAGTCGCTGGTTTTAACGGCTTGGCTGTTATAAGCCAGGTGCTGAAGGATAGAGGTTTGTCTGAATTGGTGATTACTACGCTGTTAAAGGTTAGAAAATCTACCTCTAGGAACATCTACCATCGTACTTGGAAGACGTACGTGGTGTGAGTCTTTTGGGGTTCTCCTTTGCTCCTTTTCGGTGGCTTGGATCTTGACTCCCTCCAATGGGATGTTGAGCAGCGCCTGGCCTTGAGTACCATCAAGGGCCAGGTTTTGGCCTTGGTGATTTCTTTCCTTGGTGCGTATCTTTATCCAGGGAGCTGGACGCTTCCTCTAGTGCGGTCTCCATTACCGCCGTGGGTCCTCAAATTGGTGTCGTCAGTTATCCAGGAATCTTTCTTTGAAAATATCGGGAGGTTCCACTGCTTACATTGTCTCAGAAGGTGGCCTTTTTGGTGGCTATTACTTCTGCCTGCAGGGTGTCGGAGCTGGCGGCCTTATCTTGTTGTTCACCTTACCTGTTGTTTTACAGAACTAAGTTAGTTCTTCGTCCCTGTCCGTTGTTCCTTCCAAAGGTCGTCTCTGATTTCCATTTGTATGAAGCCATTGTGTTGCCTTCCCTATGTCCCAAGCCTAAACATCCTAAGGAAATTGCGCTGCATTCCCTGGATGTGGTTCGAGCAATCGGGGTGTACCTGGCAGCTACAGAGTCTTTAAGGGAGTCAAACTCACTATTTATACTCCCGGATGGACCTCGAAAAGGGTTGGCCGCTTCTGCTGCGACCATTTCTATATGGATCAGACAGACAGTGATTCAGGCCTATTCAATTAGGGGTCATGTTCCTCCTGTCTCTGTTAAGGCACACTCTACTCGGGGCGCTTAGTGCCTCCTGGGCCTTCGGTCATCAGGGATCAGTGATGCAGGTTCGCAGGCGGCCACCTGGTCGTCTGTGCACACTTTCACAAAGTTTTAAAAAAATGGATGTATTGGCATCTGCGGATGCTTCTTTTGGCCACAAGGTTTTGCAGGCTGCTGTTTAGAGGGTCTGGTCCTCTTTGAGGGTGTATTGTATTTTTCAGATGAGCTCCAGTTGTTACGGTTGTGCTTCATGTTATCTGGTTGGCTGTGGTTAACCTTAGGAATTTTTTTCTGCTGTTTTCCCACCCCTCATGTTTGACACTGCTTTGGGACATCCCAGTGGTTAAGAAGAATTAGGAGCTGTGTCCACCAATGAATGAAAGGAAAATGGGATTTTTGACTTACCGTAAAATCTATTTCTCTGATGTTCATTAATGGACACAGCACCCACCCCTCTGTGGAGTTGGCTTTCTTCTGACACTGCTTGTAACAAAACTGAGTGTCTATAGCTGAATGCTGGTGTATACCCCCTGGGACTGCCCAAAGGCATAGTCAAGCTTTTTCCTGCCTAGTGTCCTACTCCTGTAGGGGGTAGTATAACCCAGTGGTTAGGATTAGGAAGAATCAGGAGCTGTGTCCATCAATGAACATCAGAGAAATGGATTTTACGGTAAGTCAAAAATCACATTTTTCAAGACCTCTGCTATTGTCTTGTTATTGATGCTGTCAATCAACTTCATGGCCACATCCTGATGGCAGCCCATTCTTTCAAAATCAATGCTTGGAGTTTGTCAGAATTTGTGGGGTTTTTCTTGTTCCCCCACCTCTTGAGAATTGACCACAAGTTCTCATGGGATGAAGGTCTGGGAAGCTTCCTGGCCATGGACCCAAAATTTTGATGTTTTGTTCCCCATGCCACTTACTTGGAGCAAGTTGCTCCATCATGCTGGAAAAGGCATTGTTCCTCATCAAACTGTTCTTGGATGGTTGGGAGAAGTTGCTCTTGGAGGATGTTTTTGGGATGTTTGTTTATTCATGGCTGTGTTCTTGGCTGAGAAGCAGTCCCACACATAAATGGTCTCAAGACGCTTCACTGTTGGCATGACACAGGACTGATGGTAGCGCTTACCTTTTCTTCCCTGGACAAGGTTTTTTCCGGTCCTGGTACTTGCTGAAATTTCTTGGGCGCCCTGAAGCCTTTTTCACAAATGCAGTGTTTGGGATTAAGTTAATTTTCATGGCAAAGAGGGACTTTGCAATTCATCTGATCACGCTTCATAACATTCTGAAGTATATGCAAATTGCCATTTAAAAAAAGGAAGGCAGCAGACTTTGTGAAAATGTATATTTTGGTAATTCTCAAAACCTTTGGCCATGGCTGTATACAATGTGAATAGATCAACCACCACCAACATCAAGGAAGCTTACCGCCTATTGGGTCAACACAGGCAGTGGTTTATATACAGTACACCTGGTAGGGAAGGGAAGAAGGTGGTTGAAATCTCTCCTGCCACTTTCCACTCTGTTCTCCATACCCCAGAATTTTCCACATCCACCAGCAATAGGAACAACTCAATAAGGTATCCACTGAGTTACAATAAGACATGGTTAAAATCCAGAGGAAAAAGACAAAAAACCTCCACATGCAACAATTCTTTGTCATTCCGTGCATGTATGTATGTGTGTGGAGAAATAGCACGTCAAGCCTCTCCATGGGCCATGAGGCGCTTGCGTACCTCCTTGCTTGCTCTATCAAACCTCCATTATAGTTACGGAGGAAATACTTAATTGCCACAGTGCCAAATTGACCCGAATGACAAACAAAAAATATATAGAAAACATTTATATAAAGTATTAGGTAGAATTGATGTAGAATGAATACAATAAAAGTAAAAAAATATTAAACTTTTTTACTTTCATTGTATTTGTATTTGCTGTTCGTGAGAGAGGCTTAAATAGTTTGAGTTCCATTTTCAGATACCGGAAGTTCGGCGGTAAAGGTGGTGTATGCCATGCACGCTTTACATCGAAAGCGAGGCTTGATACTAAGACACCAACGCCATTTTGGTGAGGTTTGCGGTGTGCGCCTCGCTTCCAAAGTGGGGGTTGGTACTCACGCACCAACGCCATTTTGTCCGCCAGTTGCTGGTGAGATATTGTTTTATACTTATGTCCAGCGGTATCACAGGTAACCTGTCTTAATTGGGGTCACGTTCTTTTTATATAGGCAATGACAAAGAATGGTTGCATACCCCAGATGATGTCTTGTTAGACGAAACATGTCAGGTCAAGCTCCATTTGTGCCCTTGCGTTCCATGTTGCCTACAGAATACCATATTGAAAGCTCTTTTATCTACCTAATTGTAAGTGTTCTTAACCTTTTAACTAAACACTTTACTGTATCGTTTTACACTATGTGGAGGTTTTTTTGTCTTTTTCCTCTGGATAGTCATTCATTGAGCGTAACTGGAAAAGATTTTATCAATGTCTTATTGTGACTCGGTGGATTCCTTATTGAGTTATTATGTGGAGTATTCCAGGGTGTGGAGAACAGAGTGGAAAGTGGTGGGAGAGATTTCAAACACCTTCTTCCCTTCCATACCAGGTGTATATACACCACTGCCTGTGTTGACCCAATATGCGTAAGCCAATCTGGATCCATTTGCTCCGGTAAGCCTCCTTGTCGATGTCGGTGGTTTTTGATCTATTCACATTGTTTTCAATATTCACTTGGATCACATATTGAATATTCACGCCTCCACATTAGTTTGGACTTTTGATTTGTGAGTTTTCTTCTTCTATTTTTTCTCTTTTTTATTACTTAATTTTAATAGGGTCACGGTACACTCAATATGTACCATTTACTAAATTGCAATTCACTGCATCATATGTATTATGTTTCATTACTTTTTATAGTTATACTATGTTTTTTTGTGGTGATAAGTTATTGATATTTATTGTCAGTTATTCATTATTATCCTGCTATTTATGCACATTTATTTCTCAATCACTAGAGATATCCTAGATATAATAGCGCCACACTATTTGTTTCCATTTTGTACACAGATTGTCTTCTGCTGTGCTGGCTGCTCACTTATCATCTTATAAGGTTATTAGCGCAGTATTATTTGGGTTTTTGTATACAAGGCTGTATACATCTTTGTCACAGGGAATTGATAACAGATGCAAGTCTTTCAATATGGGGAGGAGTGTTCCAGTCCCTCACTGTCAAGGGAATATGTCACTTGTGGAATCCAAGCTCCCCATCAAAATCCTAGAGCTCAGAGCAGTTTGGATGTCTCTGCAACACCAGACCCCTCTTTAACAGGGACACCAAATCATTGTGCAATCAGACAATGCCACAGCTGTGGCTTTCATCAATCACTGTGGGGGCACCAGGAGTCTGGCAGCCTTGAAAGAAACAAACTAGAAAATCTCATGGATAGAAACTCACTGCCTGATCTCTCTGCAATCCACATCCCACTAGCCTTGGATGCCTTGGTAGTTTCCTGGTCTCAGTTCAGGATAATCTACTCCTTCCCTCCAGTGGGAGAGTGTATTAGAGCTGTAAAGAATGGCACTTGTGCTACAGCACCATGACTGTTTATCCTTATCTGAAGAAGAGCCTCACAATATTGACATTTTTTTTATTAAAGATTGTCAAGATATTGGACCTGTGTTGTTCTTCATACATACTGTATATTGCTATTTTTTTAAGCTAACCAAGGGGGATACATGAGTTTATGAGTAACACATTTGTCTTTTCTTCTTCTAGGTTGTATCTGGCGGGGTTGCCAGTAATGGATATATTCGTAAAATGCTGCAAAATTTAACAGATGGAATGGGAATGTCATTGTTCTGTCCACCTCCACACCTCTGCACAGACAATGGTGTCATGATTGCTTGGTGAGAAAAAGTTTTGATATAATTTTTAGAATCAGAATTAGAAATTAGAAAGCCACAGGGTCCTGAACATTAAACTTAAAGCGGAGTTCCAGCCTCGGGGGTCAATTTTAGCTAAAAATACCCCCGGGACAGTGAGGGCTAGTACATTCCATAATTGGATAGCCTTTGAACTGTCCCGGGTCGCACTTACCTGTAAGAAGAAATAGTTACCTTGAAAAGTTCTTCTCCAGCGCTGCCATCTCTGGTGTGGGCAGCTAAAGCCACAGCGTCCCTCTTCGTGTCCTCTTCCGTGACGTCTGAGTCCCACAATGCACTGCACCAGCCCCGCTCGTCCCTTCCGGTGCAGGCACGGCATCCCTGCACAGCTTCTGGGCATGCCGGAACTGATTTTGAGGCCGGAACTCTGCTTTAAGTTACTTTCTTTTCATATCTCTTACCAAAAAAATGTCTGTCACATTTTTACCCTTATGGTGCTATGTTTTTAACCTTTTCACTGGCAGACGTTTAGTGCAGTTACACTGTTATATTGGATATGTTGGCTTTTCCTAGCCCCTCTCTATCTCCTATATTTACCTGTTACTGCTCTACCAAGAACTTTGCTGTATACCTTGCTTGGCACTACACATCCTTCTCTTTACACTTTTTACTTTTGGATCAAACTCCTTCCACACATGTGTGCAGCAATTTCTGTTTAATCCCAGTGAGAATTTCTACTTTTCTTGTCCCAATGGAGTAGATTGTGGCATGCATACACATGGATATTAACACACTGATAAAGAATTTGAAGAAAACGCTACACAGCAATCTCAATAAATTAGGAGACCGGTAAATATAACACATGGAAAGAAAGGGAGCTGTGGATGGCTATTGTAGACAAACAAGTTTAACTGCATGTACGTATGTGTATATTATGTGTGCATATGGGTTTAATAAAACTTATTTTTTTTATATATATATATAAAAAGATTACCATACCTTACAATGGGCAGATGTTTTTTTTTTCTTCATAATTTTTTTTTTTTTTCCATAAATGTACCTTTTGTAAATTACAGCCAGAATTTTTTTCCCCGAGACCACAGTACTTGGTTTTATAATGATTGTGGTCTAGGTGTTGTGTTGCATTACATACTGATGGATACAGATCATACTGACATTTTGTAACTATAGATGGATACTGTAACCTTAGAAATCTCTATTTTTTTACCTTATTTCTTATACTGTTCACTGATTCCTTTCTTTGTTAGGAATGGTATTGAAAGGTTGCGTGTTGGTGCTGGGATTCTAAATGATGCGTTTGACATTCGTTATGAGCCTAGGTAAGACTCACAAAGCACAAACTATCAGTAAAAGATAGCATACACTTAGAATTACTTTAGGTATCATTCCTCCCTCAGTTATTCAAATTTTTTTATATACATGTACAGTATAGTGAAAGGATTACCTCCTTTATTGATAAAGGGCAGCAATTCTTCTATAAGTCACAAACATTTTGAGGAGATTTTGACATTTCTGTCACAAACGGCAAAAAAACACTTTATTAAAGTACTCGTTGTGGCTTATTTAGTACAATACCTAACTACTGTTAGCAGCTGAATTGCAAGCAAAAGTCACATACTATATGGTAAGTCTAATTTAACAATTAAATAAGTAAAAAAAAAAAAAAGATTTTTAAAAATCTACTATTAAATTATGTACCAATAACTTTATAAATGGAGGCTGTTGTGGAAGCTTATATTACATTTTAATGATTGGTTTACATATACTTTATTCACATTTTATTTACCGGCTACAGTAAACCCCCCTCCATCTCGGGGTTACATTCCAGACCCACCCGTTTATAAGTGAATATCCGCAAAATAGAAATACCCTATTCAAATACACTCTAGGCATGTTTTTATAACTGTCACTGTACTTTTAAAAGCATTTTAAGGTCTTTAAACACACTTTTAAAACAATAGAAAAACATTTAAACACATAAAGGATGCTGACAGACAGAGCAAGAGCAATGGAAAACACAAAAATATTTAATTAACAATGATTTAATTCGTAAAATAATATAAATAGGTCTTACAGAAAAAAAACGCAAAATACCGGGACCACGAAAACTGAACCGCGATATAACGGGGGTTTACTGTAATTATTGTCAATTTGGCTGCAAGGAAGTGAACTTTATTTGAAACTTATGTGATAACGTTTGCTACCTAAAAAGTGAGTGCACTTCCAGACAAAGTGCCCCTATTTTTATGCCGCTGCACCCTCAGAAAATTAGTTCCACCCTCCCCTTCCATAGATGCATACTTACCAAGATCCGACACCCATGGTCTTTATGGATTGTTTACATCCTGCTCTGCAAGTCCCCTGTCTTCTGCCCTCATCTGTGCAGTAGAGCCCCATAGAAGTCTCCTGGACAGAGGGATGCTGGGAGTATATATAAAATGTAATCTGTCTACCTGAAAGCGATTTTCAGCTATAGATAGAGCCTGGCAGGCTGAGTCAGTTGTTGATTAGCCAAAAGCTGTATCTCCATGCTATAGCTCCTCTGTTCCCCCTTCTGTTTTGGGTTTAATTGTGCTGCATTCTCCTTAACAAAATAAACAAAAATGTCAACAATTAGAATGGCTTATAATGGCCACAGCAGGTCTGCAAACCCAGAAACTCCAATGCAGTGACTTTACAAGTAGAAGTTAGATGGTTTAACTTGAGCAAAGCTGAAATGTTTATTGGGTACTGACTGGAAGATATCAAATAAAGTTTTTCAAAAGATATTTAGAATTTAAGAATTTATTTTTGGTTCATTGAGGGGCACAGGAATTCACAGATTGCCAGGTTATACTGCCTTCTATAGGAGGATTGGACATTGGCAAACAAAACCTGGGCGCCAGCCCAGGATAACCCCTCCTATTCCAATCATGTTTTTGGAGGATGTATGTTTTTTTTTTTTTTTTTTCTCTTTCTCTAGCTCTGCTGAGAAAAGTCAAACCTTTTTCACTAGCTTTTTTTTTTTTAAGCCAAGATTCCTGCTATGCAGCTGCTGATCTGGCATGTTGTTCTGCCTTTTGGATTTAATCATATTTGAATAAGGTGGATCAGGTTGGAGTGCTATCATCCAGGATTTCTTTTATATCTAGTGTGCAGCCTACAAGCTGGCTGAGCACGCTTCCGAACAGCTGTGTGAGGTGCTGATAGTGTGTTGTTAGCATCTTTATCCACAGAGACTGTCTGATGCTGAGACTTTTTCCTCTGTGATGGACAAACCTGCATTTGAGGAGACAGTCTTTTGCCATTACTCCCAAACTTAGACAATCTCTGCTCTTATTTATGTTGTACACATCACATTAAAACTTGAGGTACAACCTGTAGTCTCTAAAAGAGCTGTTCCCAGTTAAGGCTCCTTTGGAGGTCTTATGATCACCAAAACATTTCTAGTGCAACCACAGTTTGAAGTCTTCTTTTTTGGAGACTGAAAAAACCTCCAAACGTCTGCCAGCCTTGTACCCATTTGAGGAGAACATTGTTAAAAAGTGGGCTGTCCCCTCTGTGCTGCTGGAAGTATCCAGTCTTAGTGTTTACCATCCCAGTAGAGAATGCACCTATCTTTAAGGATCCCACCAACAAGCGACTGGAGGCCCTTTCAAGAATCTCTTTATACACTGCAATCTTATTTGGTCATGACATTAATTTGGCAAAGTCTAGCTGAGTGTTCAAAGGCCATTAGAAGGAGCCGGATCACTTTTATGTGTTGATTGGTGGAGTTCATATAAAAAGCGGTTGCTCTGTATGCCATTCGAGGGATGTGTCTTTAGGGCCGCCCTTGATAGCTCTTCTAGGAGTGAGGTGGATTTCACCATTGGCAAGAGTACCTACAGTGGGGAAAATAATTATTTGATCCCCTGCAGATTTTGTAAGTTTGCTCACTTACAAAGATATGAAGGGTCTATATTTTTTATCACAAGTGTATTTTAAGTGATTGAGCCAGAATATCAGCCAAGAATCCAGAATAAACACGTAAAACAAATGTTATAAATTGATTTGCACTTCAGTGAGAAAAATAAGTATTTGATCCCCAAATAAAAACATAACTTCCTACTTAGTGGAGAAACCCTTGTTGGCAAGCACAAAGGTAAGACGTTTCTTGGTAGTTGGTTACCAGGTTTGCACACATCTCAGGAGGGATTTTGGTGCACTCTTCTTTACGGATCTTTTCTAAAGCCTTAAGGTTTCTTAGCTGTCACTTGGAAACTCGAAGTTTCAGCTCCTTCCATAAATTTGCTATAGGATTAAGACCTAGAGACTGACTAGGCTACTCCATGACCTTAATGTGCTTCTTGAACCACTCCTTTGTTGCCTTGTCTGTATGTTTTGGGTCATTGTCATGTTGCAAGACCCATCCATGACCCATCTTCAGTGTTCTGGCTGCCGGTAGAAGGTTCTCATCCAAGATTTTACAATACATGGCCCCATCTATTGGCCCCTCAATGCGGCAAGGTAGGTCTGTACCTTTAGCAGAGAAACGGCCCCAAACCGTAATGTTTCCACCTCTGTGCTGGACTGTAGGGATGGTGTTCTTAGGGTCATAGTCTCATTTTTCTTCCTCCAAACACGGCAAGGCATTAATGCCAAAGAGCAAAATTTTGGTCTCATCTGACCACAGCGCTTTCTCTGAATAATTTAGATATTCATTGGCATGACTGTACATGTGCCCTCTTGACGAGGGGGACTTGCTGTGTTTGGAGGAAAAAAAATGCTGGGACTGTTTCTCTGCTAAAGGAACAGAACGACTTTGCCACATTGAGGGGCCAATGGATGGGGCCTTGTACTGTAAAATCTTGGATGGGAACCTTCTTCCCTCAGCCAGAACACTGAAGATGGGTCATGGATGGGTCTTCCAGCATGACAATGACCCAAAACATACCACCAAGGTAACAAAGGAGTATCTCAAGAAGAAGCACATTAACGTCATGGAGTGGCCTAGCCAGTCTCCAGACCTTGGTCCTATAGAAAATTTATGGAGAGAGATGAAACTTAAAGTTGCCAAGCAACAGCCAAGAAACCTTTAGGATTTAGAGAAGATCTGTAAAGAAGAGTGGACCAAAATCCCTCCTGAGACGTGTGCAAACCTGGTAACCAACTACAAGAGACGTCTTACCCCTGTTTTGCTAACAAGGGTTTCTCCACCAGGTACGAAGTCATGTTTTTCTTGGGGATCAAATACTTATTTTACTCACTGAACTGTAGCTCAATAAATAACACTTATGTGTTTTTTATGGATTTATGGTTGATATTCTGTCTCCATCATTTAAAAAAAAATCCTATGATAAAATTTATAGAGCCTTCATTTCTTTGTAAGGGGGCAAACTTACAAAATCTGCAAGGGGTCATATAATTTTCCCCACTGTATCTTTCTCAGCAAAAGAAGCCTAGGGCTCATTCTGGGAAGACCCACACATCAAGGGAGACCAAGATGAATCCTTTTTAGTACTCCCAGATCTCAACTTCCAAAGCCAAATCCAAGTCTGCCACCAAGCCCACTCACACATTCTGGCCTTCTTAGTCCCCCAAATCCTTGGATGGATCGTCTTCATTATAGTGGTGTGCCCCCACTTTCAAAAGTGGGAGTATTTGTTAGCCTTTACAGACACTTTGACAGCCAGCACCTCAGATGCTTAGGTGCAGGAGGTGGTTTCCAGTGGCTACAAGAGTTTCACTCCCAGACCCCTCCCTGGTTCATTTCTTCCAACCTGCCAGTATTACTACACAGATTAGCTGATCTCCCTGGTGGGTCTTTTGGAGAAGGGCATCATTGCTCTAGTCCCTGTTCCTGGTATTCTACTCCAAATTGTTCAGTCCTAAAACCAAAATGGAGCATGTGCCCCATCTTGACTCTTAAGGCCCTAAAGGTGTTCATTCGGGACCAGAAATTTAATGTGTAATCTATCAGGCCTGCCCTCTGTAGGCATCAAGGATGCATATCTGCATGCCTTCATATAGCAATTCCTTTACTCTGTGCCCTCTGCACTTTTAATTTGTGGTCCTGCCATTCAGATTTTCCACTGCAGATATTCACTAAAGTGCTGCCCCTTTGTTAGCCTAACTGCGCTCACAGGACATCTGCATTGTAAAATACAGTATACAAATGTCCTCCTGGTGAGGGAATATTGAGCACTAGTTCTGGTGGACAACATAGCCCTGACTGACCAGACTCTACAGAGGTTTGCCTGGGTTCTGAATCCGTGCTAAGTCTGTGCTGGAATTGACTTATCTCTTGGAATATCTAGGTTTAATCCTGGGCACAGCTCAAGCCAGAGTTTTCCTTCATCAGGAGAAATTTCAAACTTTGCTCTCAAACTTTTCAGTCATTCAACTCTTCACTTCTGCATGAGTCCTGGGGCTGGTGGTACCCTTCTTCAAGGCAGTTTTCATGTTCCACACCAGACCACTACAGTACGACACCCTGTCATCATGCGAAAAGTCGGTCCAGTCCAGGCAAATTTGTTGTACCTGGTGCTTGGTGGCTCTGGAGTCAAGGAAGTAATTCCTTCTGATCTTCTGGAAGATCCTCATGAAGGATGCCAGGCTAGAGAGAAGCCCCATACCGCTGCTGTTTCCAGGTAGGGTGTCTGCTAATCCAGTAGTTTGATGGGGATTTTTTTACTATAGTGATTAGAGGCTGGTGGGTGACAGGAGGAATGATTTTATCCTGGAGTGAGGCTTTAATGGCATGGCTCTTGAAGCTTGGGTTCTGAGGGACAGCGGCATCTCTGAATTATTAATTCCCACAATGCTGAAATCTAGGAAGTCTACCTCTATCAAGGTCTATTATGAAAAGATTTGGCTGGTGTAAGACAGAAGAATCTCTCTGGGAGAAATCTTGGCCCTTCTGCAGATAGTTCTGGACAAGCATCTGGCCCCTAACACCAAGGGTCAGGTCTCCATGCTTGCGATCCTCTTCCAGAAACCTCTTGCTTATAATTCTTTGTAAAGGGTGTCTGCCATGTGCCCACCTAACTGTGGGATCTGAATTTAGTTCTCTTTGCTCTTCATAAGTTGCCTTTTGAAATGATGAGGGATATTCCCCTCTTCACTCTTACTATCTTGTTTCTTGTTGCCATCACCTCTGTAAGGTGAGTGTCTTAACTGGTCGCCTTATCCTGTAAAAAAAAAACCCTTTCTGATGTTGCACAAAGACAAGGTGGAGTTGAGGCCTAGAACTAACTTCCTACATGATAGTTGTGACCTTTCACTTCAACCAGGACATCACTCTTCTGTCCCTCTGCCTGTCTATATTTCATAAGAAGTTTTCCCTCCATTGCCTAGACATAGTTTGTGTTGTGTAAGTGTATCTTGCAGCCACTGTGTCCATTTAAAAATACTTTTTTTTGTCATTCCTGATAGTCCCTGTGTTTCGTCACTTTAGGGAGTCTCCAAACAAGACCTTTTCAGATTCCAGTCCAGAGTCCAAATTGATGAAATAAAAGGTGTTTATTCACTTCAGTGGAGAGGATACAATACACAGAAACTCACTTCATGTGAGCTGTGTGAAAGAGGAAGCATCTTCTACCTAACAAGCATGAGACTAAGCAATTTATAATCATGAATATGCATAAGGTCTGGGCGTATAGTTATAGTCCAATCAAAGTCCATTTCTTCCTAATAGCAAGCTAATAGTTAAGTGGGTGTTAACATCATGTGATTGATAGAAAAAAGAGAACCAAAAAGTAGTTTGAGGTTACAGTTGTTGGTTCAAACTAGTTCTGACCACAAAGTCTATTCTTTGTTCAAACAGTAAGGTAGGTGTTTGATTTCATCAGGCGTTGAATGTCGTCACAGGGTCAAACTTTGTTTCCTATGAAAAGAAAAGCAAGTGCATATAAGCTCTTAAAAGTGGCAGTATATATACTCCTACAGTATATGTACTATAGAACTCAACCTTATTAGACCCCTGTATTTTTACTCACCTCTATGTGAGAACCACCTTCTTCCACTATTTCTTTGTGGCTTAGAAAAACTATCTTTCAAGCCCATTGTCTTAAAGTTTGGGTTCTACCCTTTACTTAGTCAAGGTAAATTCACTAGGTCTGAAAGTGCCTTGGGTGTTTCTCATTGTCATATTTCCAAAGATGCCTGTTCTGCTGTTTTTAACACTTTCCAAGTTTTACTAGGTGGTAGTTCAGTCCTTATCTGCTGCCGTTCCAGATGTAAGGTCCTTAAGGCTGCTCTTTTCCAGTTTCGGCCAAGTTCCTTTGTGGGCCTGTTGGCATTTTTGTTTGCTGTTTCCCATCCCTCAGTTGGGCAGCTAAGGACATCCTGACCATCTCTGAATTCCTGTGTCCTTCAATGGACAAGGAAGAAGAAAAAAAAAAGTTTTACTCATCGTAAAATCCTTTTCTGGGAGTCCATTGAAGGACACAGATCCCATACCTCTGTTTATGGTGGTGTTATTGCTTTGCCACAAAATGTATACATGCTTGGGAGTAGGAGGTTTATCCTCGGCTGATCCACAGTTTGTTTTTGTTTTAAGTGTCCAGCCCTACTGTAGGTGGCAGTATAACCCTACAGTCTCTGAATTCCTGTGTTTCTTGATTGACCACAAGGAAAAGTTTACAGCGCTCATAGTTTTTCTTTTCTTTTCATTACAGAGCTCCTCTTGGGACAGACATTTCAGAACAAGTACGGAGAGCTGCAATTAAATTGCCACCTCTTAAAATAAAAAAAAATATATAAAAGCAAGTGGAAAACAGTATCTGAAAATGTGTATCTCATGAAGGTGGACCTCAGTTATGGCTCTAATGGATGCAGTTGATTCAATTAATAGCTGTGTACATAAAGAAAACCATTCTCCTCCACCTACCCATTACCTACACTGGACTATCCACCTGCCCAAAACCTACCCTGGACTTTACAACATCATACATTTTGTGTTCAGTTTACATTTATACAATTTATTACAAATGTCCCTTTTTTTAATGCAGTATTAAAGTTTTAAAACTGTGTGAAGGATTTGCATGTTTTTGAGGCTGTCAGTACTGTGTAATAATTTATTAGCTGAATTATTGCAAGAGCTTGTGCCGGTGGCTGGCATTTGGGCTTGTTTCACTGGCATCAGTTTCATTACTCAGAATCCACTGACAAGTGCATTTGACCTCCAGTTTTTTTATTGATTTGTATGGGAATGCAAAATCTATTTGAAGCTAACAAATGTTTGTTAACACAGGCCCCTAATAGTTATTGTTAGGGGAGAATACAATTTAGGCATGAATAGTAAGGCGCTAATACATATAAATCTGCAGATGGAACTAAAAATTTCATGTATATAGATAGTCCATACATATATATATATATATATATATATATGTCCATATGGTTGTAGCCACAGAAGGAAACAACAAGTCCACTTAAGCAGGGCTGGCCTTCAGGGGGGGGGGGGGGGGGTAGAAGCTGCTTCCCCAAAACATGAAAAGAAACAAAGAAAAGAGGTGCCTCTGAGTGTAGACTGTAAGTAAACATTTATTCCAAAATCAAGAGTAAAACTCACATAGTAGTATTAGTTACAAGCTTTTCAGGTATTCACATTACCCAGGGGATGTCCAGAGGAGTAGGGGCTATGATGCCCGTTCTGGTGCTGTATCATTGCCTGGTGACGCTGGTCAAGCGATCAGTGTGGAATGGAGAGCAGCCGAGACCTAGGGCTGGAATGCAGTATCAACCTCTGCCTTCAGTAGGCTGCGACGCGTTTCGAAGCATGTGCAATAGGTGGAATCTTACAATGCACCCTCCTTTCTCAAGTGAGGAGGAAGCTTTCAATTTTACATACACCAAATACGCCAGCTAGTGGCAAATATACAGTACTACAGTACTCTCCGCTCTCCTGACGGGGGGGATCTGTGCTGGTAATCGGAGCATTGATTGCCAGTGCAGATCCTTGGGGGATGCCCATCCATGCCACCAGGGATGCCAATCTTTCCTCAGGAAGCCTGCCAGTGCCCTCCTCATCAGTGCTGCCCATCATTGCCTTCTATCAGTGCCACCCACCTATGCCCATCAGTGGTGCCTATCAGTGCCCACCAATGCTGCATATCAGTGCTACCTATCAGTGCCCATCAGTGTTGCATATCAGTGCCCATCATTATAGTGCCTCATCATCAGTGCCGGTCAGTGTGGCCTCATCAGTGCAGGAAAAAAACGATTTAATTACAAAATCTTTTTTTTTTCAAACTTTTCAGTCTTTTTTTATTTGTTTAGCAAAAAAGAAAAAAACCTTGTGGTGATAAAATAGCACCAAAAGAAAGCTCTATTTGTGGGGAAAAAATGATATAAATTTGGTTTAGGTACAGTGTCGCAATTGTCTTTTAAAATGCAACAGCGCTAAAAGCTGCAAATTGGCCTGGGCAGGAAGGGGGTGAAAGTGCCCTGTATTGAAGTGGTTAAGAATTAGATTAAAAGCTAATATAACATAAGAAAAGACTATGCAATAATATATTGCCATAAGACGTATTCCTGCATTATTTTTACCCCTATTTCTACAATCAAACAAAAGGTAAAGGATATTAACAAAAAAATTGTAAAAACACTCAGACATAAAATGATCATATAGAGAACGAAAGAGAATCAGAGCAGTAATAGTGAGTGAATTATACACTCAGCATACTGCTCTGAAATCGCATATATTTATGTATACAAATCCAAAAACAAAAGCTGCGCTGTGATGAATAGTTACTAAATAGTGAATATTATAATATTGTATATTGTAATTAAAATATTGCTTACCAGAAGGAGAGACCCTAAAGGGTCAAGCATGTCAGGGGTAAGCAGATATTGTTAATAAAAAAAAATGGACCTCTCCACTGTGGCTCTAGATAGATAGATAAATTAGCTTGGCACCAGATGTTGATCTCCTCTGCTGCCACTTCCAGCAATGTCTCCTCTCTTATTCGTACGTATATATTTATATACCATCAGTATAATGTTCCAAAATCGCATATATTTATATCAATATCCAACATATGCCTGCTATAAAATACAATTTTACTGGATTTCAAGTATTAGAGGGGTGAGTATTTTATTTTAAATGCACCACATATTACAAATCTACTAGGCAGAGTACACTCCAGTATCCAACATCTAGCGAACACATTATCAGACGGGGCAGTCAGAATCCTGGCTAAGTGACAGTTTCCAACATTATCTAGAGAGCATATCAATCTCAGTGAAAGTCTATTGTCGAATATTGCACTTTAGGCTTTAATTTTCCCTTCTTTCTATTGAGGGACACCGCATGATATTGATCCCCAAACATGCATCAAGACATGCTAAAAATTATCTGAATAAGGTGTAACAATATATATTAGTCTGTGCAAATCAAGTGCTACAAATACCTTCTAAAAGCAATAAATATTGTGCAAAATATACTGTGCAATATCTGTGCAAAAAAGCAATATAAAAATGTGCAAAAAAGCAATATGGAGATCATGTGATAAAGTGCAAACTCAGTACATCATCAAAGTCCATAAAACAGTCCTTCATTGGGAAAACAATGCTTGATGCTCGTTCCGTGCTGCTTTTTGTCCCCCTTTGTGTATCTACTTACCACTATGTGGTTTGATTGAGGCAGAAAATGCTGAATCTGAATTCCTTTTGCTCCTGAAGGGCTGTTGTACTGTTGTTGGAAGCGATCCTTTACCAATGTTGAGTAATCCCAGGTATCCTCATAAAGATAAGAGCTACAGATGACGCTGTGTCCACAGCGAAACGCGTCTAGCCATTGGCCGAGAGGTTAGCCACGTGATTTCCGGTCGGTGAAGCGCACGCTGCGGGAGCAGCTGACCACCGCGCCGTGTACATGATACAGGCTTATGATTTTACTTTGTTTGTGAGTATTCCCACTGTTTTTAATCACAATAAATGAATTTTAAAACGGTCTTCACTATGATGAGCTTTTTATCTTTATGAGGATACCTGGGATTACTCAACATTGGTAAAGGATCGCTTCCAACAACAGTACAACAGCCCTTCAGGAGCAAAAGGAATTCAGATTCAGCATTTTCTGCCTCAATCAAACCACATAGTGGTAAGTAGATACACAAAGGGGGACACCCCAAAGCAGCACGGAACGAGCATCAAGCATTGTTTTCCCACTGAAGGACTGTTTTATGGACTTTGATGATGTACTGAGTTTGCACTTTATCACATGATCTCCATATTGCTTTTTTGCACATTTTTATATTGCTTTTTTGCACAGATATTGCACAGTATATTTTGCACAATATTTATTGCTTTTAGAAGGTATTTGTAGCACTTGATTTGCACAGACTAATATATATTGTTACACCTTATTCAGATAATTTTTAGCAGCGCTGCAAACACTGACCAACACTCCCAAAAAGCACTAGCACTTTTTTCTTGCAGCAGGCAGCTAACTCAAAGATAACACAACATATTGTATTTCTCACACACCATAAGCGCGAGGTTCACAGTCCTATCATGCATCAAGACATGGTTATCTTGAAACCAAATACCTCTTTTTTCATAAAGTGGTCTTTACCTTAATGAGAATATTATGTTACCTTCCCTGTGTCTAGCAGCAGTTCACCCCAAGAATATCTCCCTCCATTTCCTGGATTTGGTGAGGGCCATCAGATTGTTTTGATCACTGCTTCCTATATATATTGGTATCACTTGTTTTGTTAATCTAAAACAGGTGTCTTCAGACTATGGCCCTCCAGTTTTTCAGGAACTACAATTCCCATCATGCCTAGTTATGTCTATGAATGTCAGAGTTTTCCAATGCCTCATGGGATGTGTAGTTCCGCAACAGCTGGAGGGCTGTAGTATGAGGATCCCTGATCTAGATGGTCCAAAAAATATATTTCTCTTACGTCCTCCGACAGTCGCCGCCCCTTCCCAATTCGTCACCAATGGGTATTGACCTTTGCTCCGTAGGAGTAGCTATGCAACAAGAATTGTTAATACAAAGCTTTTAACATAGACACACCCCTAGGGGCTGTCCCCTCAGTCAATACCTCCCTGCACCAGCATTCCCAACTCAGTTTGTCTTTGCCTAGCTTAGGAGTAGCTGCTATCCTGTGCTGGGGCTCAGTCTCAGCCTTCTACCCTTTCTTTGATTTTATTTCAAGTATTTTTTTTCTCTTTTCTGGCTAGCTGTTATTTTGTCAGCTTTAGTTTACAGATCTTCTGATGAAGATTCATCATGCGGAGCTGGGTCTCGGACTGGCCGCTCTGCATCCCAGGGCTGATAGCCAGATGGATCCCCAGCCTGCCATCGAGCGTTCAGCTTAGGTTTTACCCTGGCACAATAAACGACCCATCCCTGTTCGCTGCAGGGATGCTGCCTGTGAGGTGGCTACCTCACTGGATGCCATGACTGCGGTCCACAAGCGTCCTGGCTGCGGCACTCCCTGTCTGCCCTGATAGCGGTTTGTCGCTGGAGACGGCTCCCCACGCCATCTGGTACGGTAAGCACCTTCTGTGTGGGGACCTTCTGTATGGGTGTCAGTCTGTGGCTGTGTTTACCCTCCATGTCTGTGTGACTGCGGGCTCCCTGTCAGATCCCTGTGTGGCTGCATGCCTGTGGGCTGCGGGGGGGGGCATCCTGCTCTGCTGTTTTATTATGCTCTGGGTGCAGTTTGAGTACAGACATGTGTGTGTGCGGTGATCGCTGCGGCGACCCGCCATTTTTATTCCACTGTATAATGTGTCTGGCCCTGTATCGATGCAGCGCCGGGTTTTGGCGCCATTCGGCGCCATTTTGGCGGGCGATACTGTCTATGCACATGGCGCGCCATTTTCTAGTAGCCTTTTTTCCTCTACCGAGCGGCCATTTTGCTGGAGCCTTCCATAGGCTATATCTATCAGTCAGCATTGCATCACTTCCTCTTTCCCCTGGAACAGCGATCGGTGGCAGCAGTCTGGTGTGCTCTCTCCAGGTTTTTACCTGTCTGTCCTGTCATTCCTTGCTCAGTGTTTGTCTATCCCTGCGGGGTCAGTGCATACAGCAGTGTGCGGTGGGCTGCGCTCGCCGTGGTTTTAAAGGGCCAGTACCTTTATTGCTTTTCTGTACTGGGGCATGGATTCTCAGGATAGCAAGTTTCCCCCCGCCCTGGTGGAGGACCAGGGGGCTGCTGCACCCCCCGAGGGGGCCGATCTGACCACTGTAGTGGCTTCCTTGGTGTCTCAGGTGCAGATGCTGCTGGCTGAACGATCCTCAAAAAGGGCCAGGTTATCCATTTCCTCTGATTCAGAGGGCGAGATGGCTGCTGGGGCTGGCGTGCCCTTTTCAGGGTCCCGCTCATCTGTGGACCTTGCGGGGTCTGAGGGAGAGCCTGAGGTGCAGGGGGTTGATGTTTCTCCCCCTGGCTCGCCTGAAGAGCTTGCACTCATGAAAGAGCTGATGCCTCCATAAAGGACACCTTGCACTTGGAGGATGAGCCTGCTCATTCTGCTAGGACGTCTGCTTTTGGAACACAGAGGGCTCGCAAATCAGCGCAGGTTCTTCCCTGCCCTGCTGAATTTCACCATACTGTTAATGAACAGTGGCGCAATTTAAAGAAACCTTTTACTGTGCCAAATAAGTTTAAATTACTTTATCCGTTTGCGCCTGCCACCGACGAGCGTTGGTGTGTGGCGCCTCTGGTGGATCACGCGGTAGCCGTTTTGAACAAAGCTACTGCGGTGCCTTCTGAGGATACCCCGGTTTTCCGGGACCCTACGGACAGGAGAATAGAGTCTCTTGCCCGTCATGCCTATATAGTGGCTGGTTCTATGCTGAAGCCTATTTTTGCTTCCATTATGGCGGCACAGGCTGTTGCTGATTGGACCAAGATGCTTAGGCGCACCTTGGCGGCTGATTCCGCTTCGCCTACCACGTTGGCTATGGTGGACCAGATCCATCAGGGTGTCATGTACTTGTGTGATGCGGACTTGAATTAAGCTCCCTTGGCTGCACGCCTGTCCAGCGTGGCGGTACTGAACCGTCGTCTGATTTGGCTGAAGAATTGGTCGGTCGACCAATCGTCTCGCAAGACGCTGGCGGATTTTCCCTATGCGGGGTCTCGCCTTTTTGGTGAGGCTTTGGATACCCTGATCAAAGGGGTTACGGGGGGCAAGAGTACTCTCCTGCCCCAGTCCTTCAAGCATAAGTCTTTCCGCGGAAAGCGGAATTCCTCGTCTAGGCCCTCTCAGGGGTCCTTTCGTGCCTTTCGGTCGCAGTCCAAGGGCAAGCCCTTCAAAGGCCAAGGCTCCCAGAAGAAGCCGTGGGCGGGGAAACAGAAGTCCGGCCAGTCCGGTTCAACTTCCCATACCACTTCCGCCTGAAGGGGCGCCCTCACCCGTTTCTGGGGTGGGGGGACTTCTGCGCGGTTTCCTGCAACCTTGGCTGGCCCGCGTTCGGGACAGGTGGGTTCAGGAAATCGTTCGATCTGGTTACAAGATCGAATTTCTCTCTCGGCCGGCGGGCAGATTTTTTCCCTCAAATCTTCAGCTGTCTCCGGAGCGCTTGCAGGATTTGCACCTTGCGGTGCGGGACCTGCGGGCCCAGGGGGTGGTGGTCCCGGTGCCTCATCGGGACAGGTTTCGGGGGTTTTACTCCAATCTGTTCACTGTGCCCAGAAAGGAGGGCAAAGTGCGTCCGATTCTGGATTTGAAAGCTCTGAACCGCTTTGTGCGGGTTCGCAAGTTTCGCATGGAATCCCTGCGCTCGGTGGTGGCTGCCCTGAGTCCGGGGGAATTCATGGCCTCCATCGATCTGAAGGATGCGTACCTACACATCCCCATTTTCGAAGGTCACCAGAGGTACCTTCGATTCGCCATTGCGGAGGATCATTACCAATTTGTGGCGTTACCTTTCGGTCTCGCTTCGGCTCCGCGGGTTTTTACCAAAGTGCTGGCGCCGGTTCTGGCCCTGTTGCGAGCACAGGGCATTGCTGTCTTGGGGTATCTGGACGATATCCTGATAAGGTCAAACGCCAGTCTGAGCCTGGTGACCGACCTGTCCACCACGATGCGGACTCTGCAGGAGTTTGGTTGGACCATAAACATTCCGAAGTCGACTCTGTGTCCCTCGGTTCGCCTTCCCTATCTGGGAATGATTCTGGACTCTGTCCAAGTGAAGGTATTCCTGCCAGAGGACAAGCTCCGGACTCTTCAGGACGAGGTCAGGTCCCTCAGGGACAACCGACACTCGTCTCTCCGGACATGCATGAGATGTCTAGGTCTAATGGTTTCGTCTTTCGAGGCGATACCTTTTGCCCAGTTTCACACGCGGGGTCTCCAGGCGGAGATTCTGTCCGAGTGGGACGGGCGACCGCAATCCCTGGATCTACGGATCTCGTTGAGCCAGGACACCAGAAGGGGTCTTCTGTGGTGGCTCCAGTCCCCGGCAGTGTCGGGGGGCAAGTCTTTTCGTCCACTGTCATGGACGGTACTCACCACGGATGCCAGCCTGTCGGGCTGGGGTGGTGTTCTGGGCGTTCTGTCTGCCCAGGGAACTTGGTCGGAGGAGGAGTCTTCCCTCCCGATCAACATTCTGGAATTAAGGGCAATAAAGCTTTGCCTTCTGCGATGGACGGACCGGCTTAGGGGCCGTCCGGTTCGGGTTCAGACGGACAATGCCACCGCGGTGGCCTACATCAACCACCAAGGGGGCACCAGGAGTGCCCGAGCGGCTCGGGAAGTAGCCGACATCCTGTCTTGGGCCGAGACGCACGTCCCGGCGATAACGGCAGTTCACATTCCGGGGGTGGAGAATTGGCAGGCGGATTATCTGAGTTGCCAGACCCTGGACCAGGGAGAATGGTCCCTTCACCCGGATGTCTTCCAGATGTTGTGCGCGAAGTGGGGTTCCCCAGATGTGGACCTGTTCGCGTCTCGTCTGAACAACAAGGTGGAAAGGTTCGTGGCAAGGACGCGCGATCCTCGGGCAGACGCCTCGGATGCGTTAGTGGCGCCCTGGCATCAGTATCGTCTGATGTATGCCTTTCCACCGATTCAGTTGCTGTCCAGGCTTCTTCCCAGGTTAGCCTTGGAACCGCACACGGTGATTCTGGTAGCGCCGGACTGGCCTCGCCGGTCCTGGTACGCGGATCTCGTAAATCTGGCAGTCGACGCTCCGTGGCGTCTGCCACTCCGGGAAGATCTCCTGTCTCAAGGGCCGATATTCCATCCTGCTTTACAGTCGCTGGCTTTAACGGCCTGGCTGTTGAAAGCCAGGTCCTGAAGGATAGGGGTCTTTCCCCTGAGGTCATTCCCACTTTGATCAAGGCTAGAAAAGCCTCTTCAGGTAAAATTTATTACCGTACTTGGAAAGCTTACTTTGCCTTGTGTGAGTCCAGGGGGTATTCCCCTCGCTCATACTCGGTGTCGAGAGTGTTGGCTTTCCTCCAAACTGGAGTGGACCAGCGTTTGGCGCTGGCCACGATTAAGGGTCAGATTTCTGCGCTGGCCGTTCTCTTTCAACGCCCTGTGGCGTCTAATTCATTGGTTAGCACCTTTGTTCAGGGGGTGCGACATTTGGCCCCTCCTAGGAGGGACCCTATACCTCCATGGGACTTGAACTTGGTTCTGTCCGTGTTGCAACAGGCTCCCTTTGAAAAGATCAGGGAGATCTCGTTGTCTGTTGTCCAAGAAGGTTGCCTTTTTGGTGGCGATCACTTCGGCTCGCAGCGTGTCGGAGCTGGCAGCTTTGTCCTGCACCTCTCCCTACCTGGTGGTCCACAAGGATAAGGTGGTCCTGCGGCCTAACCCATCTTTTCTTCCGAAAAGGATATCGGATTTTCACCTGAATGAGGACATTGTCTTGCCTTCGCTCTGCGCGAAGCCTAAGCATCCGAAGGAGGTTGCCTTACATTCCTTGGATGTTGTCCGGGCGATCAGGGTCTACCTGTCGTCCACTAAATCTTTTCGCAAGTCGGATTCTCTCTTTGTCCTTCCTGAGGGACCTCGGAAGGGCATGGCGGCGTCGGCTGCGACTATCGCCAAATGGATCAGACAGATCATTGAACAAGCCAATGCCTTGAAGGGGAAGGTTCCTCCTTTTCCTGTGAAGGCGCACTCTACCAGATCTTTGAGTACGCCTTGGGCTTTCCGGCATCAAGCTTCTGTGGCCCAAGTGTGTAAGGCGGCGACTTGGTCGTCCGTTCACACTTTCTCAAAATTCTATAAGGTGGATGTTCAGGCATCGGCTGATGCCTCCTTTGGCCGTAAGTTCTCAGTGCGGCAGTCTCCTAGGGACCCTTGTTTTCATGGGCCCTTGGTTGTTGGGGTGTTTTACCCCTGGGTTGCTTGTTTTTTCCTGGGATTGTTGCTCCTGTTGAGCACTTTTTTCCTGTTGCCCAGTTGGTTCTCTTACTCTGGTAAGGTTCCTTTCTCTGATGTGGGTACTGCGTTGCCTTTCTACGGTTGCGTCTCCCACCCCTCATGTCTACACTGCTTTGGGACATCCCATTGGTGACGAATTGGGAAGGGGCGGCGACTGTCGGAGGACGTAAGAGAAAACTGAATTTTTGTAAAATCTTACCGTAAAATTCCTTTCTCTGAGTCCTCCAAAGACGCCCAAAAAAATGCCCATTAAACACCTGAAACAAAAACGCCTAGGCGTTTATTGGGCATTTTTTTGGCGTCTTTGGAGGCAGGCAAGACATCTGAACTTCTGTATAGGGGTATATAAACACACACACACATATATATATATATATATATATATATATATATATATATACACACATATAGGTGCGCAGGGATAGGGTTTCGCTCCTTTTAAACCTATGTGTGTATGTGTATATATACATATATGTGTGTGTATATATATACCCCTACACAGAAGTTCAGATGTCATGCCTGCCTCCAAAGACGTCCACAAAAAAGCCCACTAAATGCCTGAAACAAAAACGCCCAGGTGTGACAGGAGCGGAGCCCCATTCCTGCTCTACTAATAATTCTAAGAAAAATGATCTTTTTCTAATGGCGGTCACCCTGACATGGATGAGTTCTGTCACCCTGGCATAAAAGGAGCATAAAAGGAGCGGAGCCCCATCCCTCCTCTACTAATAATTCTGAGAAAAATGATCTTTTTCTTATGGCGGTCACCCTGACATGGATGAGTCCTGTCACCCTGGTATAGCAGTCAGTCAGTTCACCCTAAACTACACTACGGTCACCCTGACACTTAACACTTTCCCTACAGAAACTAGATTATTGAATCTAACTATAGTGGTATATAGTACCCTAACTACACTAGATATCCCTTTCCTCACACTAATAATTGCTAAATGACACTTTTGCAGCAGGAGTAACAGAACTGCTTCCACTCTCTTCCACAGCCCCTGTATTACAGTGCCAGAGATTTGGCGGGGCTATGTTATATACTGGGGGGCGTATTCACTACTGATTGGCCTCTGGACCCCTTAGTCACTCCAATCACATTCCCAGCATCCTCCTGCCCCCTCAATTGGCTTTTACTCACGTTTCTGGTCCAATCACGGGCTTTTAAAGCCCAGTTCCTGTTCCATTGCATTTTGGGCAGTTCTGGTGCCGAATTCCGAACTTTTACCGCAAAAAGTTCGGAATTCGGGCGAATTTCGAACAGCCAATGTTCGGGTCGAACCGATGGTCGACCCGAACCGTTCGATCATCCCTACTGGCAACCATTCGGCGTGACCTCATGACCTGGAATAAGACAGCCTTCATCTGGATCTGGAAGGTTAATATATTAAAGATGAACGTTTTGCCACGTATATTGTTCATCCTCCAGATGGTGCCCATTTATTTGCCAGGGTCCTTTTTCTCGAGCCTTGACAGCCTTTTTGTCCGCTTTATTTGGGGGAATAAGGGACCCAGCTTGGCGCTACGCCTGCTGAAACGCTCAAAGAAAAAGGGGGGACTCGGAGTGCCAGATATGCAACGCTACTACGAGGCAGTGGCCCTGCAGAGAGTATTAGATTGGCACCACCATGTGCCCAGTAAGCTCTGGGTGCCCATGGAAAAGTCCATGGCGGGCCGTAATCTCTCACATGCTCCGTGGCTCTCGACTCCGGGTAGGGGCCTCTCACGCCTGGTATCTCCGACTACAACCCATGCCCTGTCCACTTGGGATAGGGTAAATGCCAGATTATCGCTGTTACCTGCGATATCACCTTTAACTCCCTTAGGGGGGTTCCCATGGTTTGTGCCTGGGGAGGATCATTCCTCCTTTGGGACTTGGGCCCAGGATGGCGAGGTCCGTTGTGGCAGGTTCATTCAGGGGGTTGTGATCTTGCCCTTGGAGACACTGCGGATCCGCTATGGTAAGTTCCCCATGGATTTCTGGAGGTACCACCAGCTCCGCCATTTTGTGGCCGTGAGGTGCGATCTCCACCCTCAATGACCTGCTACGAGAAATTGTGTATTGCTAAAGACCCGATACCCCACTCGATCTCATTGCTGTATTCGCTGTTAGACTCTGGGGAGCATGAGCCGAGACTGCACTTTATCCGGGAGTGGGAGAGAGACCTGTCTTACTCTTTTTCGGACCAGCAGTTGGATCACTCACTCATAAGCTCACTCATTCCAGCACAGTTGACACTAAAATGCAGGAAAACAGTTTTAAACTTATGACAAGATGGTATCGGGTGCCGACACGTTTGGCGAGGATCTTCCCAGGTGCCTCGGATCGGTGATGGCAGGCCTGCAGGCAGCGTGGTATCTTCCTCCATATTTGGTGGGTGTGCCCGCTGTTACAACCTTTTTGGCAGGATATACGGGTGCAGATACGACTCATCCTGGATGAAGATATTCCCGATAAACCTATGCTCATTTTTTTGCATGTGCCGCACGCTCCTCTTAGCCGCTATCGTAAGAGCGTCTTGCCGCATCTTCTGAATGCGGCTCGCCGCCTGATCCCCATTTATTGGAAAATGGCGCAGATCCCATCTCAGGGCGCATGGGTCAAAATGGTGAATGATATCATGGCGGCGGAGGAGTGGATGGCCCGTTGCAAGGATAGATATGACAAATTCTATGCAAAATGGGCTGTTTGGATGCATTACGCGCCTCCTGTGGTTACAGACGGTGCACTCCCTAATTCCTCGACTTAATGCATGTTTCTGGTTTTTCCCCATACCTTAATCTGTTCTAGTTCACCACCACCTTTCCTTCTTCCTTTTCCCCCCTTGTATCCCTATCTCCCGTCCCACCCTCTCTACCTTCCTTCCCTGTCCCCATTGTTTCCTTTCCTCTTTCACACCTTACCCTGTGGTTGTTGTTTTCTCCCCTTCCTCCCCCTGTCTGAAGGGTACCATCTGGAGTTTAAATCCGCCTCCATTGAGAGTGTTCTTTTTTCATGTTATTATATGCTCAGGATCGGTATTGCCCTTCTGCCCCTTTGTTTACCCTGATTTTATATGTTAAATTATTTGCTTTGTTTTCTGTGTTTGTTCCCTGCGCATGTCTTATTCCTTTGTTTGCTTGAACATACATAAATAAAGATTACTTAAAAAAAAAAAAAAAGGTAAATGAAATGTGGAGATCAGTTTTAGGCCCCTTTCACATTTGTGCGACCTAAAAATTGCCCCAAAATTTTTTGCCGCAATTTTGACTGGACTTGAAGCAATGCCTGTGTAATCTTGAGGGCTATGGACCTCAAAACGCATAAAAGTTGGACTAAAGTAGTGCAAGGACTACTTTGAAGTTGTTGTGACTTGAAGTCGCACAGATATGAATGGTACTCATTGGAAATCATGGAGTACGACTTGCACTTTGCAGTCCCAAGTCGCAGGACAAGTTGCACAAGTGTGAAAGGAGCCTTAAATGGACTGACGTGATGCAAAACAGCTGTGTGAGATGGTGCTGACACAAGCAGCTTTTGCTCAGCATGATCAGTGACATGTGAACCAGGGAAAGGCATTCTTATCAAACTTCTGACACCGATATCTTGTTTTGGGGTTCTCATAACAGGCAGGTAACTAGCATTTTCAGGCAGCACTAGCACTTGCTTTCTTTTTCTCAAGACAGGTTTTTTTTTACATTAATTGCCCATAAAAACCCAGAACAAGAGGACTTATTTTGTGGTAGCTATGTCCAAGCAGTAAGCAAGAACTAGTCACCAGTATTGCCTGTGGTTTCCCTGTGCCTGATCTTTATGAACTGCAATGTATCTCTCTGTAGAAGTGGCCATCTTGGCAGAGGAGCAGGGCTTTGCTTCCTTGTGTCAGAGATGCTATCCCGATGTCTTGGTGAGATGGCAATCAAGCAGCAGGGGAGAAGATGGAAGAACAGATTTACAGAATAAATCAAGTAGAAGCAGGGAGATTTGTACTGCAGGTCCTCAGGTACAACCTCCTCTCCAGCAAAGAGAACAGTTGGCAGCACAGCAGGGACATCACCAAATCTCACTTAAAATCCCATAGGATTACCAGGCACAGGAAGCAATGTCTCTCACAGAAATTTAATATACAGCTATGAGGTGGCAGGCAAAGAAACTTTTTTTTTTAAAGTTTGACACAAGGTAGATATTTCAGGGTGCGCAATTAACACAGATAACTTTATAACGAAAACTCTCCAGCTTTATTTTTAATTTTTTAGTTTTGAACAGAGCAGGGATAGGTTGGAGCCACTTCCAGTTTTTTTTTATTCTCTCTTGTGGTACTGTATGGGAAAATTCCCCTCCTTTTCTGTTATGTTGATGAGGCAGGCAGGAAATAGGTCTCCCTAATAGGGTCCCAAAGAACAATAAAAAACACTGTTAGCAGAGTAGAGTATGTTATTTATTTATTTATTTAAAGCTGTCAATGTCCCTTTTTAACCAATTGCTAAACATGCTGTCAGCAAGAGGTCATAGCTGCAGCCCTGATCTTAGTGTAATTTTTTACAGCTAATTATCGGCTGTTTAGGAAAAGTGATCACTTTTGCCTGTCGCCAGCAACAATGGTTAGTAGTCTCTCCCAATCTTCCAGGGAGACTGGAACCCTTTCCAGGTCACAGCAAGGGAGAAGAGTGCACGTGGATTGGGGATGTATAGAAGCAATCGGGCGGTAGCGCAGCCTCCTGAATGCTTCCACCTGACAAGCAGGGGTCTGCCTGTCAGTTTTACACATAGTCCCAGTGGCTGCAGGCACCGGGCTGAGTGTGAAACTCTCAGGTCCGTATGATGTATGGACTTGCCAGCGAAAGGGTAAAAAAAAAAAAACATATTTCATACAGATGGATGCCCCTCTAGGAAGGGCGCCTGTGGGGACATGCCTGCAGTGCATAATGGGAGATCTGGTCCTGCACATGGAGGTCAAAATAATATTTAAAGAAAAAGTAACAAATAAAATGTAGCATTCACGCACAAATGCAAGCATGCACATAGGTCCCACATGCATTCATAAACAACAACTGCACCACACATGTGAGGTGTTGCAGCAAATGTCAGAGTGAGAGCAATAATTCTAGGGCCATCATCTAGTGTAACCTATAAAAAATATTAGGTATCCTAGTTTGTCACCATTTCTCTGGTGCACACAGTTTTAAAGCATCGTACACACGTACCAATCGTCGGCCGAACGATCGGCCGTCTTTTGTCCCCGGGCTGTCGTGTCCGCTGAAAAGTGCAAAAGACTGCACACGAATTTTGTCCGCCGACTGCAGAAGTGATGTCATGTAATGGTTAACTTTCCGTGTGTTTTTTCTTTTCTGAGCATGCCCAGTCTTGCAAATCTGCTGTCTGTCGGCCGAATTCTGTACTGACAAGCGAACAATCGGCCGTTCTGGTGTCGGCATACAAAAATTTTAATGCTTGCATGACAGATTCTGTTCGGCCGAAAGTTCGCTGTCGGCAGCATCATACTAACAAGCCGTAAATCGGCCGATCGGTCGTCGGACGAATATTTTCGGCCGACAATCTGCACGTGTGTACGGGCCTTTAGACTTGACATGTTTTTTTATCTATTTACTCGACACAACATCATCATTTATATTTTACCAAAAAATAGGTATTCCATTGTGTTTGGGTGGACCAAAATCCATTTTAGTGTATCTTGTTCTGAAACTTTCTGATTCATAAAACAGCTGCACAATTATTGTGTGACATAAAAAATTGCAAACAGCCACTATTTTATTCTCCAGGGCCTCTGCTTTCAGAAAATGTATAATGTTTGGGGGTTGTAAGTAATTTTCTGGCAACAAATACTGATTTTAACGTGTGCATAAAAAAATAAAAAATTTAACTTGGTCAGCAAGTAGTTAAGGAGATTTTTTTTATTTTATTTCCTATTGGCACTAGGACGGGAAGTGCTGGGAAGTCATCTCTTTAAAACATATTTTAAAATCCACATTACAACACAGAATACCTTTTCATAAAATAAAAATTAAGCATTGGTGGACTTATTCAAGACAAATAAATGGATTTAAATGAATTTATTTAGATGCCTTCTGTTGAAAAGGTTTCACATTTCCGAGATGAGCAGTCTTAGGTCTTGTAACGGCCAAAGCAGAGATTCTCGCACTGGTAGGGTCCGCTGTCCTAGGTTTCTGTGGCATGCGAACCATTGCAGACTTAGACTGGAAACGTCTACTCAGGTGTGTAACTTTAAAGTCAGGATCATCTCGGATTCCTAAAAAACAGTAATACATGATATAAATTTTCCAAGCATAACAGCATGTGCAGTGATCCATGTATAAACCTTAGAACAAATTCTAATTTGTGGTGCCTAAAGTTGGTGAAAACCCATCATTTAGATGACAATAGAGTGTGGAAGACTTTGGTAGACTGGAGACATTCCAGGAGTCCCAGCTTATTTAATTGATCACAGGTAGGTTCTTCAGAGGGCACATGGCAGCAAATGCCCATACCACCTGGGGCCTGAAAAGCCATTGCATATATTTTACATGTGCCCAAAGTAGGGCACTCCACGGTAGAATTTATGCTACCAGGAAGGCAGGCATTGTGTTTCTTACCTTACACTGCTTATGTATAGGGTGAGAGCGGCAGTACTACACCTTAAAATCTTCTAGAACAGCCAAAAAGCACATCTACCCAGGACTATCTGTGCAGCACATCAGTAAAGTGATAGGTATATAGATAGCTTTAAGGCTAATGGGCATCCAGCTGGGGTTTCAAGAAGCAGAGACAGAATGTACCCTGGGTTCTTGCACACCAGCAGTACATAGAGGAAGGTGCCTAAATCCCAGAAGCAGGCATTTTATATGTGCTACCTACCTGTCCCAGGTGGTGAGTGATAAGCAACTTACTGTTCCAGTAAATTGGTAAAGAGCTAAACTTTGGGGGGAGGGTTCCAAAACCTCCTGTGCCTGTTCACAGGAATCAAAGGATGAACAACTGTCCGTCTCTGAGGCCCAGAAAAGTCTGTTGCAACTTCAACAAGATGCTGTTTTGGGAAGAACAGGCAGCTGATGGGAACCTGGGTTTCTATTCAAATTGTACACCTGTCCGCCATCTTGCCATGAACATACCAGTCCATATGCTTAATGTGCTTTGTGAATGTCATTTTCTGAATTTCACTTCCATTACATTTAAATGTTCTGGATACATAAATAAATGAAAAAAAAATATGTTGGGAGTAAAAACATATTATTACCGAGTCATCTAAAAGCTACACCTTTCATTGGAACCTAGCCAATTGTCAATTTGATCATTCAATGCAAAAATCTAAATGTAATAATGCAGCAGTCTAAGATGATCCTACCTTTCAGTGATGATGGGTGTACAGGAGGGCCACCATATTTAACTAAACTATACGGAAAAAAAAAAAAACAGACACAATTAGCACCCAAAAGCTGAAAGAACAAGTTATTTGTATATATAGTTGCTGCTTGATTAATCAAAAAACACACCTATCAACTTGTATTGTTATTGGTAGCTACCATTACTTTTAGGATGATTTTTTCTTAAACAAATATTCATGGAAGCATATAAAGACTCAAATCTCCTAAAAAGCTTAGCTGGACCTGGAGAATAAAGGCAAGGGCCTTACAGTGTACTCTATGTCTACAGATCAGTACTGTTTTAGTCAGGTCAGTAATGATGCTTTCTGTACTTATCCCATGCATTTTATATCCAAATATATTGAAAGAGAAGTATGGGAATGTTTTTTGTTTTTTTATTTTTATTTATATTTACATAGCTGGATGCAGCCAATGCTGCATCTGTTCCCTGCCGACTCTAACACTGAGAACGGAGTGATCAAACACCCCTGATCACTCGGTTCTTACAGCTCTGTGAGCGGAGAGCTGGTGACTGTCAGTGGAGCGCTGGGCTGTGGAAGGGGTGGAAGAGGCCGGCTCAGGCTCTCAGCAGCTCTCTGATAGGGCAACTCCAGTTCCGGTCCAGGCATGTGGGTGGATCACAACCATATGGTCACTATCCTTCCTGAGCCTGGACTGGCTCTGTGTGACATCAGCCAACAGCGGGCTTCAGCCCGCTGTCTGCTGAAAACGTGTCACAGGAGTGCAAAACGAACTGCACTCCTGTGATCCACAGGAGAAGTACAGCCAAATGAGCTTTGGCTGTACTTCTCCTTTAAGTAATTGCACTATTTAGTACAATAATTCCCTAATGAAGACAACATGCTATATGCCTTTGCAAAGTAAACCCTGACCTTACAGTGCCTTAATCAAAAACTCAACAGGGGATGGATTTAGAAAGAAAATAGTAGAAGCCCAATAGAGAAAGGAGAGTGGAAGGTAGGGGGACAACGCTGGAATTATAGTTAATTTTAAAACACACCCAACATTTTCAGAACCCTCATACACGAATAGGAAAAATTTTGTGAGCTTTAGAAAGATAACTATTTTGCGTTAAAAATCTGTCTCCCATCAATACTGTATACAAAAAGATTCATTTTTTTTAACAGAAAACTAAAAAAGTGCAACTGTGCCCAGGCTATAGACATTCAAACATTTAAGTATTTTAACAAGAAATACATGAACTCTAAAAAAAGCCTTCAATGACTTGTGTAGCAGGCACTGTGGAGTAAATCCTCGAAGTTTACAGCAGAGGCACTGATTTTTTATTTTTTTCAAACTCTTTATTTAGTTATAGGTGCAGCAAAGAAAAATATAACAGAGCAATGGAATCTAGGCAAGATTACGCGTATAGGAATACATCAGTCATGAACAATCAGATCAATCAAATAAGAACAGTGT
Organism: Pelophylax lessonae; assembly: GCF_965119305.1. NCBI lineage: Eukaryota > Metazoa > Chordata > Amphibia > Anura > Ranidae > Pelophylax > Pelophylax lessonae. Next base: position 180,401,442 of record NC_138773.1, on the reverse strand, counting down.
ATATACAGTGCTGAATAGAAATAGGCATCACAGGAACCAGTATATACAACAATATAGCAAATCCAAACAGGACCAATGTCAGGTATAGAGAAGAACGTCAAGGCTGCACAAGTATGAGAGGGGAGAGGATGGGAAAGAAAAGTGACAGAAGGCCAAGAGGGTCAGAAAGGGGGGGGGAGGTAGATGGAAGAAGAAGGGGGAGGAAGAGGGAAAAAAAAAAAAGGAGGGGGGGGGGACAGATTCAGTGGTATCTCCATGAACTAAGTACGTGGTAGGACATCATTTTTACTTCCTGGGCACAGGGGAAACATCAATCTAACAGAGGTAACAGGCAGAAGGGGTGTCTCTGCGCCCCAGGGTCACCTCCCCATGAGAGTCTTTCCTTCATCGGAAAGAGCAAAGATATTCCAGAACGACCAGGTCTTATCATAGTGTTCTCTCCTACCCTGAGCCGTCAAGACCAGATCCTCCAGGGTCTCCACTGATCTAACCGTGTTAAGCCACATAGAGGGGGGATTAGTACTCTTCCAACATAGACTAATACAAGCCTTGGCAGCGTTGAGGAGGTGGCGCAAAATTGATTTTTTGTATGTTGTGACAGACATTTGTGAACAATGTAGCAGAAAGAAAGCAGGGTCATCTGTGACTGGGAAGTCCGTACATTTTTGGGTGACTCGTCTCACCTCCGCCCAAAACTGTAGGACCCTGGGGCAGCTACAAAAATTATGGAGCATGGTGCCCGGGTTCCCCACGACACCTTCAGCAGCGGGCTGAAGCATCAGGGAAGAATCTACGGAGAGCTGTAGTATCAATGTTGCAGTAATTTGTAGTTCATCTCCTGAGTGCGGGTGCAAATTGAGGATTTAAAGGCAAAAAGGAGTTGCACTGGTGTGAATGTTATATTTAGCGCCCTCTCCCATTTGGACAGTCTTGGGATTAAATAGCCCTCAGGAGGGACAAGAGGCACAGATTTTTAGCAGTTTAGCACATTCTACTCCTCCAAAAGGTAAGTTGGCAGCTTTCTAATCTATAATTCAAGACACAGTGCACTTTCCTATTCTATACACAAGTTTTGTGGCACATTAAACCTGTAATAAAAGTTTCTAGGAGTTAAAGCGGAGTTCCGGCCACAAAATTGACATTTTTGTGCCATCCGCTTGCTTTTGGTCACCTGCAAAAGAAATGGATAGTTACGTTTTTTTTTTTTGTTTATTTACCTTGTTATTGAAGAAAAATATACTCACCTTTCTTCCACTTCCTCCCTCTGCGGCCGTCACTTCCTCTTTGCATTGATTCCTGGGAGCTGAACGTCATCGCTACCAGGAATCAATGCCGGCCCCCGCTCGTCACTTCCGGTGCAGCGCCTCATTCCCTGCTAAACAGCTTCTGGGCATGCCCAGAATCTGTGGAGGCATGACGCACCCGCACCGGAAGTGACGAGCGGGGGCCGGTGCAGGCACATTCTGGGAGAAGAGGACACAGAAGAGGACGCAGAAGAGGACGCACTGGCTTCAGCTGCCCACATCCGAGATGGCAGCGCCGGAAAAGAAATTTTCAAGGTAAGTATTTCTTCTAAAAGGTAAGTGCGACTCGGGACAGTACAGAGGCTATCCATTGGGGAATGTACTGGCCCTGACTGTCCCGGGGGTATTTTTATTGAAAAAAAAAATTTTGTGGCCGGAACTCCGCTTTAAGGATTTCTGGCCGAAGAGAAATTTAACGTTATGGAGTTACTTCATCAGTGACCCACTCAATGGCCAAACAGGTGTATTGCAGGTCCCAGAAGAAGTAGATGGGAAGATGGACCTGCCATTGCTGGTAAAGAGCACACTACGGGGTAAGTGTGCAATCATTTGCAAGCGTACTGTGCATACTTGTACATTATAGCAAGAGCCAACCCTACCCAGCAGACATTTCAAGTGAAACTTGACTTTCATCCATGTGCTTCTTCTAGACTAGAAAATACTATTTTTTTTGGTTGTTTGTTTTGAAGATGTCTGCTGTGCAAGATGCCTGTCCACAGTATAAAAATACACACCTATGTTTTGTGTTCAAACAACCTTTACCAAATGAAATGAATGCTACTTACCTGAGGGAGGGAAGTCCTATTTTCCTCTGAGTATCAAATTCTTCTATAAAGTCTTTGGAGATTTTTCCATCTTTGCTGAGGTTGTTGATGAGCAGATTATACAGTTCTGGTTGATTCCTGCACTCCATTAAAAGATGACGATAGGCAGTGCGGTTGAATGATAAATAACCCAACGCATCGGCACAGGCTACACGAACCTTTGCACATGATAGTTATTATGAGTTAATAGAATTTTTGTTTAGATTTATTTAAATCAAAATCTTAAGCATAGGGGTACACAAAAGGCAGGTGAGCAAGTCAGTGGGCCTTACAGAAGATTTAGGAAACTAAAATGGAAGAATTGCCTAAAGTAACCAATCAGATGTTGTTCTAAAACCGGCACCAGACAAAGGACAATCAGTAAAGCTAGAAACACACTATACAACTTTTGTTGTTAGATTTCCTTTAGATTTACCTTTGACTATGTAGTGCAAGGGCCTGCCTGACTGCATACAAATTAAAAGTGTTTAGGTCTGACCTCATATTATATGATTTTGGTAAATGTAAAGGAAAAAATCTAAAGACAATTGTATAGTGTATATCCAGAGCTTTAGACTGTTGTGGGTAATGATTCCAGTTTTAAATTTATTTTTTAATTCAGACTAGTTACGTTTCGGGAAAAGTTGATCTGCTGTATGATGGTCTATAAACTTATTCTACATATTTTACAGATGAGCTTTACTCCAAACTAATTTTCATTTAGAACCAGAGTTTTACCCCCTGCATGACTTTTTATTTTCAGTACTCACTTAACACCTGGAAGATTTACCACTCTTCATGACCAGGCCATACTTTTGGAGATACAGTACTGCGTTATTTTAACTGACCATTGCGCGGTTATGCAACGCTGTACCTAAATCAAATTGACTTCCTTTTTTCCCACAAATAGAGCTTATCTTTTTTTTGGTGGTATTTGATCCCCTCTGTGTTTTTTATTTTTTGCGCTATAAACAAAAAAAAGACTGATAATAAAAAAAAAAAACGGAATTTTTGTAAAATCTTACCGTAAAATTCCTTTCTCTGAGTCCTCCGACAGTCGCCGCCCCTTCCCAAGTCTTCACCAATGGGTATTGACCTTTGCTCCGCAGGAGTAGCTAGGCAACAGATTTGTTAATAACAAAAGCTTTTAGCATAGACACACCCCTAGGGGCTGTCCCCTTAGTCAATACCTCCCTGCACCAGCATTCCCAACTCAGTTTGGTAGCATAGCAGTAAGAGTACACAAAAACCCCAAAAGAGGGGCGGGGGGCGGCAACTGTCGGAGGACTCAGAGAAAGGAATTTTATGGTAAGATTTTACAAAAATTCCGTTTTCTCTTACGTCCTCCGACAGTCGCCGCCCCTTCCCAAGTCTTCACCAATGGGACGTCCCAAAGCAGTGTAGACCTGAGGGGTGGGAGACGCAGCCGCAGAAAAGCAACGCAGTACCCACATCAGAGAAAGGAACCTTACACACAGTAAGAGAACCAACTGGGCAACAGGAAAACGTGCTCAACAGGAGCAAAAACCCAGGAAAAAACAAGTAACCCAGGGGTAAAACACCCCAACAGCCAAAGACCCAAAAAACAGGGGTCCCTAAGGCACTGCCGCACTGAGAACTTTACGGCCAAAGGAGGCATCAGCCGATGCCTGAACATCCACCTTATAGAACTTTGAGAAGGTGTGAACGGACGACCAAGTCGCCGCCTTACACACCTGGGCCACAGAAGCCTGATGCCGGAAAGCCCAAGACGTACTCAAAGACCTGGTAGAGTGCGCTTTCACAGAGAAGGGAGGGACCTTCCCCTTCAAGGCATAGGCCTGCACAATGGTTTGTCTAATCAATTTGGCGATAGTCGCAGCCGACGCCGCCATGCCCTTCGTCGCAGGAAGGACAAAGAGAGAATCCGCCTTGCGAAAAGGCTTAGTGGACGACAGGTAAACCCTGATCGCCTGGACAACATCCAATGAATGTAAGGCAACCTCCTTAGGATGCTTTGGCTTCACGCAGAGCGAAGGCAAGACAATTTCCTCATTAAGGTGAAAATCCGAGATCACTTTCGGCAGAAAGGACGGGATAGGTCGCAGGACCACCTTATCCTTGTGGATCACCAAGTAGGGAGAGCTGCAGGACAAAGCCGCCAGCTCCGACACCCTGCGAGCCGAAGTGATCGCCACCAAAAAGGCCACCTTTTTGGACAACAGAGGCAACGAGATCTCCCTGATCTTTTCAAAGGGAGCATGTTGCAACACGGACAGAACTAGGTTCAAGTCCCATGGAGGCAAAGGCTCCCTCCTAGGAGGGGCCAAATGTCGCACCCCCTGAACAAAGGTGCGGACCAATGAATTTGACGCCACAGGGCGCTGAAAAAGAACAGCCAGCGCAGAAATCTGGCCCTTAATCGTGGCCAACGCCAAACACTGGTCCACTCCAGTTTGGAGGAAAGCCAACACTCTGGACACCGAGTACGAGCGAGGGGAAAACCCCCTGGACTCACACCAGGCAAAGTATGCTTTCCAGGTACGGTAGTAAATCTTTCCCGAAGAGGCTTTCCTAGCCTTAATCAAAGTGGGAATGACCTCAGGGGAGAGACCTCTGTCCTTCAGGACCTGGCTTTCAACAGCCAGGCCGTTAAAGCCAGCGACTGTAAAGCAAGATGGAATATCGGCCCTTGAGACAGAAGGTCTTCTCGAAGCGGCAGGCGCCACGGAGCGTCGACTGCCAGATTTACGAGGTCTGCGTACCAAGACCAGCGAGGCCAGTCCGGTGCCACCAGAATCACCGTGTGCGGTTCCGAGGCTAACCTGCGAAGGAGCCTGGACAGCAGCTGAATCGGTGGAAAGGCATACATCAGACGATATTGATGCCAGGGCGCCACTAACGCGTCTGAGGCGTCTGCCTGAGGATCGCACGTCCTTGCCACGAACTTTTCCACCTTGTTGTTTAGACGAGATGCGAACAGGTCCACATCTGGGGAACCCCACTTCGCGCACAACATCTGGAAGACATCCGGGTGAAGGGACCATTCTCCCTGGTCCAGGGTCTGGCGACTCAGATAATCCGCCTGCCAGTTCTCCACCCCCGGAATGTGAACTGCCGTTATCGCCGGGACGTGCGTCTCGGCCCAAGACAGAATGTCGGCTACTTCCCGAGCCGCTCGGGCACTCCTGGTGCCCCCTTGGTGGTTGATGTAGGCCACCGCGGTGGCATTGTCCGTCTGAACCCGAACCGGACGGCCCTGAAGCCGTTCCGACCATTGCAGAAGGCAAAGCTTTATCGCTCGCAATTCCAGAATGTTGATCGGAAGGGAGGACTCCTCCTCCGACCATGTCCCCTGGGCGGACAGATTGCCCAGGACACCACCCCAGCCCGTCAGGCTGGCATCCGTGGTGACCACCGTCCACAGCAAAGGACGAAAAGACTTGCCCCCCGACACCGTCGGAGACTGGAGCCACCACAGAAGACTCTGTCTGGTGCGGTGGGTCAACGAGATCCGCAGATCCAAGGACTGCGGACGCCCGTCCCACTTCGCCAGAATCTCCGCCTGGAGACCCCGCGTGTGAAACTGGGCAAAGGGGATAGCCTCGAAGGCTGAGACCATCAACCCCAGACATCTCATGCATGTCCGGAGGGACGAGCTGTTGCTGGCCCTGAGGGGCCCGACCTCGTCCTGAAGCGTCCGGAGTTTGTCCTCTGGAAGGAAAACCTTCGCCTGTACGGAGTCCAGAACCATCCCTAAATAGGGAAGGCGAACCGAAGGACACAGAGTCGACTTCAGAAAGTTTATGGTCCAACCGAACTCTTGCAGCGTCTGCACCGTGGTGGACAGGTCGGCCATCAGGCTCTGGCTGGCGGGTGACCGTATGAGGAGATCGTCCAGATACCCCAAGACTGCAATACCCTGTGCCCACAACAGGGCCAGGACCGGCGCCAGCGCCTTGGTAAAAACCCGCGGAGCCGAAGCGAGACCGAAAGGTAACGCCACAAATTGGTAGTGTTCCTCCGCAATGGCGAATCGAAGGTACCGTTGATGACCCTCGAAGATGGGGATGTGTAGGTATGCATCCTTCAGATCGATGGAGGCCATGAACTCCCCCGGACTCAGGGCAGCCACCACAGAGCGCAGGGATTCCATGCGGAACTTGCGCACCCGCACAAAGCGGTTCAGAGCTTTCAAATCCAGAATCGGACGCACCTTGCCCTCCTTTCTGGGCACAGTGAACAGATTGGAGTAAAACCCCCAAATCCGTCCCGATGAGGCACCGGGATCACCACTCCTTGGGTCCGCAGGTCCCGCACCGCCAGGTGCAGATCCTGCAAACGCTCCGGAGACAGCTGAAGATTTGAGGGAAAAAATCTGCCCGCCGGCCGAGAGAGAAATTCGATCTTGTAACCAGATCGAACGATTTCCTGAACCCATCTGTCCTGAATGCGGAGCAGCCAAGGTTGGAGGAAACCGCGCAGACGTCCCCCCACCCCAGAAACGGGTGAGGGCGTCCCTTCAGGCGGAACTAGCGTGGGTAGTGGAACCGGACTGACCGGATTTTTGCTTACCCGCCCGCGGCTTCTTCTGGGAGCCCTGGCCCTTGAAGGGCTTGCCCTTGGATTGTGACCGAAAGGCACGAAAGGACCCCTGGGAGGGCCTAAACGAGGGATTCCGTTTGCCACGGAAAGACTTGTGCTTGGGATTCTGGGGTAAGAGAGTACTCTTACCCCCAGTAACACCCTTAATCAGAGTATCCAAAGCCTCGCCAAAGAGGCGAGATCCCACGTAGGGAAAATCCGCCAACGTCTTGTGAGAAGATTGGTCCACAGACCAATTCTTCAGCCATATCAGGCGACGGTTGAGCACCGCCACGCCAGACAGGTCGTGCAGCCAAAGGAGCCAAATTCAAGTCCGCATCACACAAGTACATGACGCCTTGATGGATTTGATCCACCATGGCCAATGTGGTAGGCGGAGCCGAAGCAGCCACCAGGGTGCGCCTGAGCACCTTCGTCCAATCGGCAACCGCCTGGGCCGCCATAACCGAAACAAAAATAGGTTTTAGCATAGAACCAGCAATCATGTAGGCATGACGGGCAAGAGACTCCAATCTCCTGTCCGTAGGGTCCCGGTAAACCGGGGTATCCTCAGAAGGAATCGCAGTAGCCTTGTTTAAAACGGCTACCGCGTGATCCACCTGAGGCGCCACACACCAACGCTCGTCGGTGGATGGCGCAAATGGATAAAGCAGTTTAAACTTATTCGGCACTGTAAAGGGCTTCTTTAAATTGCGCCACTGCTCATTAACCGTATGGTGAAATTCAGCAGGGCAGGGAAAAACCTGCGCAGATTTGCGGGTCCTTTGCGTCCCAAAGGAGGACACCCTAGTAGGAGGAGCTGGCCAGTGTTAATTTTGGCAGCAAATTTCAATTTAGTTTTAGTCTTAGTCTTAGGACTAAAATGGCATTTTAGTTTTAGTCCTATTTTAGTCTTCTGCAAGTGTTTTAGTTTTAGTCGCATTTAGTCGACTAAAACTCCAGTATATTTTAGTCGACTAAAACGCCCTACATTTTAGTCGACTAAAACTCATTTTAGTCATCTATAATCAAATGGGTGTAGTTCAATAGTAATTTGTAATGCATTATTTAAGCATTTCTCTACAATTTCCAAACTCATTATATACTACTGCTGGTCCTGGAGTGAAAAATCTAATATGTTATTATTTATTCTTTGAGCATGCACCAGTGTTAATTTTTGGCAGCAAATTTCGATTTAGTTTTAGTTATAGTCTTTTGACTAAAATGCCATTTTAGTTTTAGTCGTATTTTAGTCTTAAGACTAAAATGCCATTTTAGTTTTAGTCGTATTTTAGTCATCTGAATTGTGTTAGTCGACGAAAACGTTTTAGTCGGTTTTAGTCGACGAAATTAACACTGGAGCTGGCTCATCCTCCAAGTGCAAAGTATCCTTAATGGAGGCGATCAGCTCATCCATGAGTGCAAGCTCTTCAGGCGAGCCAGGGGGAGAAGTATCAACCCCTTCCACCTCCGCCTCCCCCTCAGACCCCATGAGGTCCAGAGATGAGCGAGACCCTGAGAAGGGTACGCCAGCCCCAGCAGCCACATCGCCCTCTGAATCAGAGGAAATGGATAACCTGGCCCTTTTTGCGGATCGTTCAGCCATCAGCATCTGCACCTGAGACACTAAGGATGCCACTACAGTGGCCAGATCAGCCCCCTCGGGGGGTGCAGCAGCCCCCTGGTCCCCCACCAGGGCGGGGGGAAACTTGCTATCCTGAGAATCCATGCCCACAATAATAAAAGCAAAAAAGGGTACTGTCCCTTTAACACCCGGCGAGCGCAGCCCACCGCACACTACTGCATGCACCGATCCCACAGGGATAGAGAACACTGAGCAAGGAATGACAGGGCAAAGAAGGAAAAAACCTGGAGAGAGCACAAACAGGCTGCTGCCACTGATCGCTGTTCCAGAGAAAGAGGAAGTGATGCAATAACCGGCTGACTTATATAGCCTGTGAAGGCTCCGCAAAAATGGCCCCTCAGGATGAGGGATCGAGGCTACAAGAAAACGGCGCCGGCATGTGCTCGAGCGAGCGCGGCCCGCCAAAATGGCGGCAATCGGCGCCAAAACACAGCGCTGTACAGGACAGGGCCATCCATAGCATTTTCTGCAAAAAGAAATGGCGGGCCGCATAGCGGTCGCCGCTCATGCATGTCTGTCTATTCAGCCCCACAGAACTCCCAGCAGAGCGGGAGGCCCCCCCCCTAGCAGCCCACAAAGGCATGCATCCATACAGGGATCTGACAGGGAGCCCGCATAGCACACAGACATGAGGGTACACACAGCCACAGACTGACACCCACACAGATGGTCCCCACATAGAAGGTGCTTACCGTACCGGATGGCGTGGGGAGCCTTCTCAAGCGACAAACCGCTATCAGGATGACAGGGAGTGCCGCAGCCAGGACGCAGTGGACCGCAGCACAAGACCGCAGAATGGCGTCACAGGCAGCATCCCTGCAGCGAACAGGGATGGGTCGTTCATAGCGCCAGGGCGAACCGTAGCTGAACGCTCGATGGCAGGCTGGGGATCCATCTGGCTCTCAGCCCTGGGATCCAGGGCGGCCAGTCCGAGACCCAGCTCCGCATGATCATCTTCATCCGAAGATCCCTAAACTAAAGCTGACAAAATAACAGCTAGTAAAGAAAAGAAAAAATACTTGAAATAAAATCAAAAAAGGGTAGAAGGCTGAGACTGAAGCCCCAGCACAGGAGAGCCTGCTACTCCTAAGCTAGGCAAGATCAAACTGAGTTGGGAATGCTGGTGCAGGGAGGTATTGACTAAGGGGACAGCCCCTAGGGGTGTGTCTATGCTAAAAGCTTTTGTTATTAACAAATCTTGTTGCCTAGCTACTCCTGCGGAGCAAAGGTCAATACCCATTGGTGAAGACTTGGGAAGGGGCGGCGACTGTCGGAGGACGTAAGAGAAAAAACATTTTTTACTTTCGGCTATAAAATATACTCAGTAAAAAAATGTAAACTAAATTAAATTTCTTTATCAATTTAGGCCAATATATATTCTGCTACATATTTTTGATAAAAAAATCCCCAATAAGCATATATTGATTGGTTTGCGCAAAAGTTATAGCCTCTACTATGGGATATATTTATGAAATTTTTATTTAATTTTTTTTACTAGTAATTGCGGCGATCAGCGATTTACAGCAGGACTGTGATATTGCAGCGGCCAAATCGGACACTAAGTGACAGAACAACGATCTGCCTTGTTTACATAGGCAGGTCGCCGTTCTGGTTCTCTGCCTAATGATCAGCAGGTGCCGGCAGACATCGAGTCCGCGGTAACCACAGATCAGCTCCCACAGTGTGTAATCACAACAGGAGTGGGTCGCCGGAAGTGGTTCCTAAATCCAGAAGTGCAGGATCACGTACCTAGCGGAGCCGCCTTGTCGCAGTATATGTAAGTTATACGGTCGGCAAGCAGGTAAATATAAATGAAGGGGAAAGAAAGCAATGAGGAAGTCTTTTCCTCCAGCGGACTATGTGGGGAATCCAATTTCTTTACCAGAAATATTAGATATTCTGTATTTGGCAGGATTATGGAGTTTGAGAATGAAATAGATATCAGTGTAATCCTGAAAGCAAAAAAGATGTGATAAAAAAAACATATTTCAATAAATCTACTAGTTACCTCTTCTTCTTCAGACTTTAAAAGGTTACAAAGGCACTCCACAGTTCCCAGCGTAGTTATGGCTTCTGGTATGCCTGCCCTTGTGTGGGCCAAACAAGCCAGCAACTCCCCTGTTAAAAAGAAATTTAGCCATAATAACAGATTTTCAAAGGATTTCAAAAATAATTAAATACTGCAGAAATAATAAATAAAAAAGTTAGATGAGTAATATTTTTAGAAAACCAATCACTTGAAAATCACCAATAACTATAAAGTGTAGTTAGCGCAACATAGCATTTAGATAAAAAGTCAGTACATTTTATATGTCAATTTATTATACCTAAATTGTATATCCAATATTACATAACGTATTGTTTAACCACTTAAGCCCCTCGGAGGATTTGGCTGCTCAAAGACCAGAGCCTATTTTGCGATTCGGCACTGCACGACTTTAACGGACAATTGCAATCGTGCGACGCTTTACCCAAATGAAATTGACATTCTTTTTTTCCCACAAACAGAGCTTTCTTTTGGTGGTATTTGATCACCTGTGCGATTTTTACTTTTTGCGTTATAAACAAAAAAAGAGCGACAATTTTGAAATAAAACAATATTTTTCACATTTTTTTTATATGAAATCCCCAAAAAAAATGTAAAAATCAATTTTTTAACATTTTAGGCCAATTTGTTTTCTGCTACATATTTATGGTAAAAAAAAAATTGCAATAAGCATATTTTGATTGGTTTGCGCAAAAGTTATTGCGTTTATTAACTACGGGAAAGATTTATGTCATTTTTGTTGTTGTTTTTTTTTTAACTAGTAATGGCGATTTGAAATTTTTTTTTTTTGCGGGACTGCGAGATTGCAGCGGACAGATCGGACCCTTGACTGACATTTTTGACACTTTTGGGGGTACCAGTGACATTACTACAGTAATCAGTGCTATACATATGCACTGTTACTGTAAAAATTACACTGGCAGGGAAGGGGTTAACTTTATTGGTGATCAGTGGGTTAAATGTATCCCTAGGGGCGTGATTCTAACTGTGGGGGTGGGGGGCATGGCTTGTGATGTAACCACAGAGACATATGATCCTACATAGCAGGATCGTATAGTCTCTGCAGTTACATCAGGGAGAATGACAGACGGCTGTGTTTACATCAGCCGTCTGCCTTTCTCCCTCTCCAGCGGGGGATCACGAGTGGCTGGCGGACATCGGAGCCGCCGGTCACTCACGCGGGGATGTCAGGGAACGAGCGGGGCGCGCTTGCCCCCTAGAGGCTTGTGGGCGAGCGATGTACCGGTACGTCACTTTGCCCAGGATTTACCCTCTAATACTTTTCTGGGGATAACCTAAAATTTTGGATTTTCTTTTACTTTCAATCGTAACTGTAAACAGGACAAATAGAGAGGGTGAATCTCCCTAACGGGGACGCAGACAGCAATAAAAACGTAGTAGGTGTTCTAATCCATCTCCACCCTCTCAAGAAAAAAGTCTTTAGTTCTATTTTAAACTTGTTCACAAACACTGAAGCTTAGTCAGAAAATGTCTATGGCCAACCTTAGGTTTAACTACTTCTGGTTGAACCATTACTCATCAATACATGTTGATTTAGAGAGTGAAATATAAACACAATATACAAACTAAATGTAATAATATATTATTTAAAAGTATACATTCATGCCTCCTACCTGCTAGCACAATTGTGGCTGACTTCTTTGTTTGTAGGAGCTCTGACAGTATGGTCACACCTTGAGCAGAAAGGGTGACTTGATCCATGTCCGTAATAATTCTGGACAAAACAACAATCTACAGAAAATTTGAATGAAATGGGTATACAATTTAACACTTGGTTTTTTCGAATAAAAAAAATCTTGTATTTAATCTTGAAGATGTTTACATAAGAGTTTAAATTTTCATGAACCATTTATGGGCTTGTGGCTTGGGCAGCAAGGTACAAGGGGCAAGTACCAACATTTACAATTCCAAAAAAGTTGTGATGCTGTGTAAAATCTATGTAAAAATCTAATGCAATATTTTGCAAATCTCATAAAGCATTGAAAAAATGTATTTTTAAAATTGATGGAACTTTTTTAAAAGTTGGGACAGGGCCACATTTAGCATCCCCTCTTTTTTAACAACACTCTGTAAATGTCCAGGACTGAGACCAGTTACTGGAGTTTTGGTAGGGAAACTTTGTCCTATTCTAGCCTGATTTAGGATTTTAACTGCTCCTGGGTCTTCTTTGTCATTATTTTGTTTCAAGATGTGCCAAATACTTGCAATTGGTGAAAGGTTTGGACAGCAGGCAGGCCAGTTAAGTACCCGGACTCTTCTTCTACGAAGCCATGCTATTTTCATAGATGCAGATTGTCCTGCTGAAATATGCAAAAAGACGTCAACTGGATGGGAGCACATGCTGCGTTAAAACCTAGATACTTTTTTCAGAATTAATGGTGCCTTTCTAGATGTGCAAGTTGCCTATTCCATAAGCACTATGCACCACCATACCATCAGAGATAGAGGCTTTAAACTAAGTGCTGATAACAAGCCAGAAGGTCCCTCTCCTCTTTAGTCCAGAGGAATATCAAATTTCGATTCATACGACTACAGAAAAGTTTTCCACTTTGCAACAGACCATTTTAAATGAGCTTTGGCCCAGGGAAGATGGCAGTGTTTATGGATCATGCTTATATATGGCTTTCTCTTTGCATGATAGAGCTTTAACTTGTATTTTTGGATGACACAGTGAACTGTGTTCACAGACAGTAATTTTTGGAAGTATTCCTGAGCCCATGCAGTGATGTCCATCACAGAATCATGTCTGTTTTGAACACGGTGCCGTCTGACCGCCTGAAGATCACGAACATCCAATATTGTGTTCCAGCCTTGTCCCTTGTGCACAGAGATTCTCTGAAACTTTTGATGATATTATGTACTGTAGATTATGATTTATTTAAAGTCTTTGCAATTTTAAGTTGAGAAACATTATTCTGAATTTTTCAACAATTTTTTGGAAGCAGCTTTTCACAGGTTGGTGAACCTCTGCCCATTTTTACTTCTCATTTATTTCTTACAATGTTACATGGTACATTTTTCTTTGAGATTTGCAAATCATTGCATTCGGTTTTTTTGCATTTTACACAACGTCCTAACTTTTTTGTAATTAAGGTTGTATAAAAAGAACAATGTACAGTTCAGTAAAATATTATACAAACAGTTGTTCCTCAATATTTTTCAGATAACTGGGTGATGGGGAACTTTTTGACTTGTCTTTTTGTACCTGGAATGCAGCAAATGCTTTATCTTCATCATTCTCTGACTGAAGGAAAGGTTCGTAGATGGCTATTTCCACACCTCCATTTTGCAGAATATAGAACTGCTGTAAGGTATTGTTGTAAGCAAAAAGAGCTAATGCATGGCCAGCCCGTAAACATATATCCTGAAACAAATTAAAGGTAGTATTATATACAGTACTTCAGCATTTTAAGTATTAAAAAACAACTTACAAAGCCATCCACAACCCCAGCTATATCACTAACTTGGTCTCAAAATATCAACCAAACCTCTCTTACCAGTCCTTCCAAGACCTAATGCTCTCTAGCTCCCTTGTCACCTTCTCCCATGTTCACCTTAAGGACTTCTCCTGAGCCTCTCCCATCCTTTGGAACTCCCTACCCATTATGTCAGACATAATCTATCCATCTTTGGATGATCCCTGAATACCCTTGCTCTTTAACCGCTTGCCGACTGCCCCACGCAGATTTACTGCGGCAGGGCGGCTCTGCTGCACATAATCACATAGGCCTACGTGATTATGTGCATGTGATTTCCGGTTTGTGATTAGACACAGCGGGAGCCAGACTGCAGGAGGAGCTGAATCGATCTCCGCCGGCCTCCTGCGATCTTCGGCTAGAATGTCAGAAGAGCTGCCTGCCTATGTAAACAAAGCAGGTGGCTCTTCTGTCAGAGAGGCAGGGAAAGATTGTGTGATTTAGCTAAGCTGAATCATCGTTCTCTCTCTGCCTCTGTCCAATCCATCCCCCACACAGTTAACCTCTTCCCTGCCAGTGTAATTTATACAGTAACAGTGCATATTATTTAACAATGATTACTGTATTAATGTCACTGGTCCCCAAAAAGTGTCAAAAATGTCAGGTAGGGGTCTGATCTGTCCGCCACAATGTCGCAGTCCCGGAAAAAATTGCTAATATACTAATATTTTTATATTTTCTATAAAATGTTTTACTGCCCCTTCAGAAGGTTAGGACACTGGCAAAAAAAAAACATTAAGACAGCCCCTGTGTTCCCCACCTACAGTTATCATGCCTCAGTTTTGTAAGCAAGGAGTAAATGGGGCCAATAACACATAAGACTGGGACACTAGTAAACAAAAAACATTAGCACATATCTTTATCTCTGCCTCCAACAGTCATGCCTCATATCAAGCAGAAACAACATCATAATTGCTCTCAGCAGAATTTAGCTTACTGGAGAAAAAAGCCAGATGATACATCTACATACATAGTAGAGCTTTGCCACTGGGACAGGATGGCCCCACCAATGTTCTCTGAGGCATCTAATTCAAGGATATATGACAATGCTGGGTCTGGATGCAGCAGGATTGATATTGGATGTAAAGAGCAGTTTCAGTTTGTCAAATGCTTATTGAGCCTCAAATGACCACTGGAACCGGGCCTGTTGCTGTCTGAGTTGTTGTGTGATGGGATAAATGATGGCTGAAAAGCCATTGATAAATTTCCTGTACAAATTGGCAAAACCCACAAACCTTTATATTCACTTTCTATCAGCTACAGCAGCCCAATCTAGGATGGCACTGACCTTTTGGTGATCAATGGCAATCCCTTCCGCAGAGATAATGAAACCTAAGAGATTTCATGTTTCTACAATTCACATTTTGGCATAAGGTCTATTTGCTCTTTGTTTATTCAGTACTCTTAACATGGACATGATGACATACCAGCGAGGGGGAGACGATCAGTATATTATGCAAGTATACAATTAAAAAAGGTCAAGAAAGTCCCAGAAGATATCAAAATGGCGAGAATGTCAATTGGTGTTAACAGATATTAAAAATGTCTAAATCAAGTTCTAAATGCCCCCCCCCCCCCCAATAATATGGACTAGATAATGAGCCTAGTTCAGGGACCAGAGGGAGAGGGTACCTGTACTTGTAATTCTGTTGGGCTTTTGGTAATCTATGCAAAGATAGAGAATATTGTCCTTCTACTTCTCAACAAAGAAATTGCCCACTCCATCAGGAGATGTGGATGGGCAGATGAAACCTTTCACCAGATTTTCTGAAATGTATTGGCAAAGTGCTTCCCTTTCCTCGGAAAAATTGCCCAAATGGTATTTCTGCTCCTGCCAAGAGTTCAGTTTGGCAGTCGTATAGGCTTCCAACTTCCGATTCAACATAAGTAACAGTTTCTCCAGTTTAGTACAGGTGAGCAGTCTGCTAGACTTCAACCTGTCCAAAGATACTCAGAGATGTCAACAGATAGCACCAACAGAACAAATGTTGTGCATACACATTTTAGTAATGGATTGTGCTCAGTCTAACAATGAGTATAACAAAATAGTGTTTCATTAAGGATATCTTTGAACCTAACAACATGTTAAAACCGTGAAACTATTTAACACAGTTTAAAATAATAATTATTGTTGTAACTCTAAAAACTCGTACAAAATGGCAGAGTCAGAAATACCTTATCACTGGCATAGAGGAGATTAAGAACATCAATATATTTAAATCCTTCTTTTTCATGCAAGAGACTTTGCAGGCTAGAATTTTTCAGGACAACACAAGCTATGGTACAAGCAGCTTCAACCTGTCCAAGAAAACACAAAAAAATAAAATCTAGCCATTAAAACATACAAGTAATATGTATTATAATGTATGCAAATAACCCCCTTCCAAAAGGAGGATCTTCGTTGGGGTGGTTGTGGTTCTGTGGCAGTGATGCTCAATTGACCCCCCTACTCCGGCAAAGGCAAAGTCTTTCTCTTCTTTACTCTAACATTGCCTTTTTGCTAACTTGATTATCATAGGTGAGGTTTTGAACATATGTATTTCCCATGGCATACCCCTGAAGAAAGGTTTCAACTGAAACGCGTCGGGTAGAGTGAAGACACCATGATTTCACATGTACAATTTTACAGGATGCATGTAATCTGAGCCATAAATTTTATTTTGTATATACATGTTTTTATCAGCACTGGACCTTTTTAATGTGAACCAATAAAACATTCATTGTTTTAAAATCACGATATCGGTGTACTGGTTGCCTTTAAAGTCCCACTCACCTATGGGGGTTTTCTGTTTTTCCTAAAAGGCGAGAGGGTTCTTGGATTCAACAGTGACACCAAAGCCAAGAGTACAGGTAAGAAAGCATTAAACATAATTTGATCAACCTGTATGCTCACCAATGAATGACCCATTCAGTGGCTTTAAAGCATTACGCAATCTTTCCTGAACCAGATAACCGACCCTTGGATAGTACGATTTCAGCCGACTAGGCTTCATGAGAATAGACCGATGGTTCCGATGAGCATGTAAATCACCAAAGCGGAGCATACACTCACCCACAAAGTATATGTGGTACTTCACACATTGATCAAATCCAGCATTCTCGTTTTGATCAGACAAAGTTCAGTTTTTAGTTCAGAAACTGTTTACTATTCCGTAAAATTCCTGTATCTGGGGAAGTTCAGCCACTTTCAAATGACAGGAATTGACATGAATAACATAAAAAATATGGAAGTTCTTTGCCCTGTAGTTAACTCAATTCAATATGATTTAATTGAATCAGAAACCCACAGAAAAAAATATAATCGCTTGCTATTGCTGCCAAAGGCAGATCTACATAATCTATCGATCATCATGCTGACTTCATGTTGTTGGATCATGACAAAATACATACAATATTAGATTATCACATGACATTAGTTCTAATTTTATGACCTGTAATGACTAGATTATTTGTCAAGTACAGACATGGTATATATATATATACACACACACATACAGAATCTCCAAAAAGTGTGTACACCCCTCACATTTTTGTAAATATTTTATTCTATCTTTTCATGTGACAACACTGAAGAAATTACACTTTGCTACAATGTAAAATAGTGAGTGTACAGCTTGTATAACAGTGTAAATTTGCTGTCTCCTCAAAATAACCATTACGTCTAAACCATTGACAACAAAAGGGAGTACACCCCCTAAGAGAAAATGTCCAAACTGGGCTCAAAGTGTCAATATTTTGTGTGGCCACCATTATTTTCCAGCACTACTTTAACCCTCTTGGGCATGAAGTTCACCAGAGCTTCACAGGTTGCCACTGGAGTCCTCTTCCACTCCTCCATGACGACATCACAGGGCTGGCGGGTGTTGGAGACCTTGCGCTCCTCCACCTTCCGTTTGAGGATACCCCACAGATGCTCAATAGGGTTTAGGTCTAGAGACATGCTTAGCCAGTCCATCACCTTTATCCTCAGCTTCTTTAGCAAGGCCGTGGTCGTCTTGGAGGTGTGTTTGCGGTCATTATCATGTTAGAATACTGCCCTGCAGCCCTGTCTCCGAAGAGAGGGGATCATGCTCTACTTCAGTATGTCACAATACATATTAGCATTAAGATTGTAGCTCCTCAGTGCCTGCAGCACTCATGCAGCCCCAGACCATGACACTCCCACCACCATACTCAAAGTTTCAGCTCCCTCCATAAAATGTTCTATAGCAGGGCTTCCCAAACTTTTTTGGGCCGAGACCCACTTCTGAATACAGTTATTTTTCGGGACCCACTTGCTTGTAATTGAATTTTGTAAAGTGTTACAGAATTTGTTGGCGCTATATAAATGCAAATAATAATGCATATTTTAAAGGGAGGGGGATGTTAAATTAAAAATATCAATTTACTACTTTTTAATTTATTATTGAATACACTTAATTAATATATAAATAAATATAAGGCTATATGGCACTCCCCCTACTTCCTCTCCCAGCAGTCCACAGTGAAGGTGAAGCCCCTGTTTGCCCTCTCCAGGGCCCAGCACACCTTACACAGAGTCTCCATGATGAGGAGCTCTATGCTGGTCTTGGTGTCCTGGCTCTTTTCCTTCAGATACTCTACTGGGGTCACAGAAGCTGCCATGAACTCCTGACCCCGCCGGGCCACCTGGTCCTCCTATGACACAGAGGCTGCCGTCTCTGCCCGCTATAGCTAAGAGAATCCCTCCGCCAGTCTAGCCACCACCACTGCCACCAGCAGGACCGAGGTGCTGGCTCTGCAACCCATCAACATCTCCTACATAACAGCCCACATACGTACTCACTGATCTAAGTATCCTCCTCGCTGGAAATGCAGACCAGCCTCCGTAAACTGCGTGGGCGGAGTACTGAATCCATCGCGATTTGACTGCTCTGGCTCTCTGTAATTTGCGCAGGCTCGCACAGCACAATTTAAGCGGGCCTGCTCTCAGTGATTTCCGGCTCATCGCGACCCACTCCAAAGCTTAATGTTTCCAGCTCCATGCTTGACTGTAGGGATGGTATTTTTAGGGTCATAGTCAGCATTTTCCTTCCTCCAAACAGGGCAAGTCCCCCTACTCAAGAAGGCACATGTACAGTCATGCCAATGAACATATAAATGATTCAAAGAAGGATTGGAAGAAAGTGCTGTGGTCAGATTAAACCCAAATTGAGCTCTTTGCCATTAACTTGACATTTTTGGAGGAAGAAAAATGCTGGCTATGACCCTAAGAACACCATCCGCACAGTCAAGCACAGAGGTGAAAACATGATGCTTTGAGGCTAAAGGTACAGGATGACTTTGCCGCATTGAGGGGCCAATAGACGGGGCCATATACTGTAAAATCTTGGATGAGAACCTGGACAATAACCCAAAACATACAGCCAAGGCAGCAAAGGAGTGGCTCAAGAAGAAGCACATTAAGGTCATGGAGTGGCCTAGTCAGTTTCCAGAACTTAATATGGAAAAATTATAGAAGGGAGCTGAAACTTCAAGTTGCCAAGAGACAGCCAAGAAACCTTTGAGGTTACTAAACCCAGAACCTGCATTTACTATATATGGTCTCCCACATTACACAGAACATGGAAATGCAATTATTTTAGTAAATATAAACTGCTAAATACCTTTTCTCATCAGTAGTATATAGCAGACTTGTTACTTGTATCAGTTCCTAGTAAAGCATTCTCCCCTGATCCTCTGTCTGGACAGTGCTGATTGGCCTTGTGCTGATCACATGCACTTTCCCAAGAAAAAAGAAAAACTCTCTAGCAATACACACCAAACTGAGCATGTGCAGCCTGACTCCTAAAGCTCTGTTCTATCACGAGATGAACTGTAGTCAGTTAAAGAAGAGGAGCATCAGAGAGACAGGATTACACAGCCTTTATACACAACGCAAACGACTAACCCCTTAAGTTCCACATTGAGTATAGCAAGCATGCTTTACTGCATATACAGACTGATTTTACTGTTGTGGGTTTAGTAACACTTTAAGGATTTAGAGAACATCTTTAAAGAAGAGTGGACCAAAATCCCTCCTGAGATGTGCGTAAACCTGGTAACCAACTACAAGAAATATTTGCCAACAAGGGTTTCTCCACCAAGTACTAAATCATGTTTTGTATGGGGATCAAATACTTTTACTCACTGAACTGCATCTTAAATTATAGCATTTGTTTTGTGTATTTTTTCTGGATTTTTAGTTGATCTTCTTTCTTTGTAAGTGGACAAACTTACAAGATCTGCAGGGGATCAAAAACATATTTTCCCCACTGTGTGTATATGTATATATATATATATATATATATATATATATATATATATATATATATATATATATATATAGAAATAAAATATATATATATATATATATACATATAAACTGTATTGTCAAAAGTATTGCACCTGAACTTTAATGGCATCCCAGGTATACTGAAATAAAAAAGAAATAGCAAGGCTGTTAACAAAGATAGTTGCTCAAGACATTTACTGTTAACTATTGGACTACCTTAATTTTCAGAGAGCTGTGGGTTTTCAGAAGCTGAACGAGCGTTGTTAGTGCTTGTTCCTCTACTATCTTCTCCTGCGTGACTGGATTATTTATAAGAGCTACACCTGTTTACCAAGAAAAAAGCGTATTGTTCTTTTTATGATCAGCATATCAGTGTTCTGCAGCACACGGACCTGGGTATAATCAGAAAATTCCACCATATTTCCATATTCAAGCTTTTACTTACTTCCATCAATGCCCAGTTATTTCAGTCTCTGGCACTTCTAACATCTGCTTGAATGAAAAAAATGTGTGGATTCTCCCATTAAGGCGCTAAAGAGGAATTCTTCCCGCAGCGCTATTTTGTTCTGTCGGTGGGGAGCCTTCCCAGCCAGCAGCATACAATGATCAGTGTTGCTGGCTAAAGCCGGCGGCACTTATTGTTCAGGAAAAACCTTACAGCTCCCTGCTGAATTGGATTAATTTCAATCCATGTATGGCTGGCTTAAGTACATCTGTCTGCTTCCAGGACAGTTTTCCACATTTTATATCTTTTATACCACACAGGGAAGGTACAAGAGGACTATGTGAAGCGAGATTTTGACTGTCAGCCAATCATACATTGTAGTCAGAACCCTACTTGCTAGCTATATTATTAAATGTGTGTGCAGAGGGTAGAGGCTGGAGAGGGGTAATAACAACGAAGAGGAAGCAAAGAGAGGGCATTCAGAGAAAATGAAGACAGAGGGTGAAACAGTATAAAGTGCACACAGAGGTAAAAAAGGGCATCAGCAGCGGGTTGGTAGAGCTGAGAGTGGTACATCTTGGGTAAAAAGGACCTTGGATAACATGCACAAGTGGAAATATGGCTAGGGTAATACAGTAGTCACTGATATTTACTATACATATGTGCAATGCTTAATGGCTGTCTTTTGTTAGCACTTAGGTTTGGGTATTTAGAAATGTGTTCAGGCTATTACTGTCATATGAAGTATAAAAACATATGTGATTGCCTATGCTTTATATTTAACCACTACATACAGTAAGGTACTGCTGTCATAGTGTAAATTTATGATCTCTTATGTGGAATATCATGCTTAATAAATATGTAAAAAACCCTCCTGTGTGTTGTATCACAGGCCTTTGCATACAAGTAAGGTACTTTCGTCATAGCATAAATACATATATGATCCCCTATTCAGAGCATATTCTATAAACTGTGTATCACATGCCTATTCATAATAGTAAATAAATACAGTACATACAATACAATCCATAATAAATAGCACACCCCATAAGAGGTATCTTTATTTCGGAATAACATATGGTTTGAGTTTTAGCAGCACAGGAGAAGGTACAGTATACAATAAGGCGATGGGAATAATGCACTTAGTAACCTGGACCTATAGCCTCATTAGATGTAAATCCAGACCTGCTTTTACTTAATAATTATTTATTGTTTAAATTTTCTTTGCCTGCTTTTTCTGATTTCTTTTAATAAACATTCAGAAAAAACAAAAAATAGACAAATGGGACTTTAACCACTTAAGCCCCGGAAGATTTTACCCCCTTCCTGACCAGGGCCTATTTTGCAATTCGGCACCGCATGACTTTAACGGACAATTGCGCGGTCGTGCGATGCTGTACCCAAACGAATTTGACGTCCTTTTTTTGCCACAAACAGAGCTTTCTTTTGGTGGTATTTGATCACCTGTGCGATCTTTTGATCGTGCACTAAAAACCAAAAATTGCGACAATTTTGCAAAATAATATTTTTCACATTTTTTTTTATATGAAATTCCCCCCCCCCCCCCCCAAAAAATGTAAAAATCAAAATTTTTTAACATTTTAGGCCAATTTGTTTTCTGCTACATATGTTTGGTAAAAAAGAATCGCAAAAAGCGTATTTTGATTGGTTTGCGCAAAAGTTATTGCGTTTACTAACTAAGGGAAATATTTTTGTCATTTTTATTGTTTTTTTTTTTAACGAGTAATGGCGGCGATCTGCGATTTTTTTTTGCGGGACTGCGACATTGCAGCGGACAGATCGGACCCTTGACTGACATTTTTGACACTTTTGGGGTTACCAGTGACATTACTACAGTAATCAGTGCTATACATATGCACTGTTACTGTAAAAATGACACTGGCAGTGAAGAGGTTAACTTTATTTGAGAGGGAGGGGTTAAGTGTGTCCCTAGGGGCGTGATTCTTACTGTGATTGGATATGGCTGTGTGTGTAACAGCACAGATCAACGGTCCTACATAGCATCTCTGTGCTTACACAGGGGAGACTGACAGGCGGCTTTGTTTACATTAGCCGCCTGCCTTTCTCCCGCTGTAACCGACGATCGCGAGTGACCGGCGGACATCGGGTCCGCCGGTCACTCGCGCGGGGGGGTCTGTGACCGAGCGGAAGCGTGCCTCCTACGTCGCTTTGCCTGTGAGGGGCTGACTGCCGACGTAAATCGTCGTTAGGCAGTCAGCAAGTGGTTAAAAGTGTTGAACTCCCTTTCAGTATAATTATCGATACAGAGACATTAATAAAAGAAAAATACTTTATTCATACACAATCATTATTTGTTAAAAAACCCAGATGTGGGGATTGAGAATTACCCTAAAAACAATAAAAATGTTGTAACCCAAAAAGGCACCCCTGAAACTTGAGACTCCTCCCCTCAAAAGTAAACTGCAATGTAATAAAACAGTAAACCCAGACATGTGTAGAAGGTAAGACTCATTCTTACTCGTTTCACCTTTGTTGGCTTCTTCAGGGGTATTGGGGGGTGCAGGTGGGTTACTGAAAAAAGAGAAATTAAAAGAAAAAGGGTAGTACAAAACATTTTACATATTAGCCATTACATCATCAAAAACTTCCATTAAAAAGATATGTTTAAATCAACTTACATTTGTGGAATAGATTGCAATTCGGAAAAAATCACAGGTACTCATCTCACTCTGGTTAGATCCCAAATTGGACCAAGACGTCAGGGGCTAGGTGGACCAGAGAAACTCACAGCAAAAGAGGGGGGACCATTCAGAGATACCCAAACAAGGCGGAGAGGGAGGAAAGAAAAAGTGGCTCTACCCCCACTTATAAACTGTTTAGATAGTACTGGTGAAGAAAAAGAAACGGGAAAGACGCCCTAGTTAACACTCCTGTTGTTCAATGTAACAAACATTAGCATCAATATTGACAGACCAAGGCCATCACCAAATAAACAGACATACCTAGCCCAAAAAGGGGGATGGAGGAAGGAAGTGTTCCGGGATGGTCACAAATTAAGGCCAATACATTAGGGATGGATATATCTGATTGAACAAATACAAATGTAAACCATCTCCATCAGTACTCTATGATGCTATCATAAACAGATATATACACATCTACATTTCCATGTCTTTAAATAACAGGGGTAACAAAGCACAATACCTATATATCCCCTTGCATTCCCTTGTTCATCTGCATCACCGCAAAACTGACCTGTCATGGGTAGCCTGTAGGATTCATTGCTATCCCAGTCTGTTTGGCTCCAGAAGCATTTCATAATGGCGGGATGGGCGGCCACAGTCCCTAACCGCATCACATCACCAGCCAATGCAGCGGCACCCGAAGGAAGGGGTAGAGAGAGGCAGAGGGACACACAAAGTTACCACCATGCCCCGCCACAAGCCCATATATCAAGGTCCATACCTAATAAAAACATATAGACAACACCCCAGTATACTGCCATCTTGTGGATCACTGAGGGAATAACATTAAGAGCAGAGCAGCATAGCACCATCTTGTGGATAAAAAGTAGATGACATATAGGGTGCAAAAATAATAAAGAGAGCTATCTTATTACAGTATGTCACAAAAGTGAGTACACCCCTCACTTTTTTGTAAATTTTTTATTATATCTTTGTATGTGACAACACTGAAGAAATGACACTTTGCTACAATGTAAAGTAGTAAATTTTAAAAAAGTAAAAAAAGTGTAAATTTGCTGTCCCCTCAAAATAACTCAACACACAGCCAATATTGTCTAAACCACTGGCAACAAAAGTGAGTACACTCCTAAGTGAAAATGTCTAAATTGGGCCCAATTAGCCATTTTCCCTCCCCGGTGTCATGTAACTCGTTAGTGTTACAAGGTCTCAGGTGTGTTAAATTTGGTGTTATCGCTCTCACTCTGTCATACTGGTCACTGGAAGTTCAAAATGGCACCTCATGGCAAAGAACTCTCTGAGGATCTGAAAAAAAGAATTGTTGCTCTACATAAAGATGGCCTAAGCTATAAGAAGATTGCCAAGACCCTGAAACTAAACTGCAGCATGGTGGCCAGGACTATACAGCGGTTTAATAGGACATGTTACACTCAGAAGAGGCCTCGTCATGGTCGACCAAAGAAGTTGAGTGCACGTACTCAGCGTCATATCCAGAGGTCGTCTTTGCTGCAGAGGTTGAAGGGGTGGGGGGGTCAGCCTGTCAGTGCTCAGACCATACGCAGCACACTGCATCAAATTGATCTGTATGGCTGTTGTCCCAGAAGGAAGCCTCTTCTAAAGATGATGCACAAGAAAGCCCACAAACAGTTTGCTGAAGACAAGCAGACTAAAGACATGGATTACTGGAGCCATGTCCTGTGGTCTGATGAGACCAAGATAAACTTATTTGGTTCAGATGGTGTCAAGCATGCGTGGCGGCAACCAGGTGAGGAGTACAAAGACAAGTGTGTCTTGCCTACATTCAAGCATGGTGGTGGGAGTGTCAAGGTCTGGGGCTGCATGAGTGCTGCCGGCACTGGGGAGCTACAGTTCATTGAGGGAACCATGAATGCCAACATGTACTGTGAGATAATGAAGCAGAGCATAATCCCCTCTCTTCGGAGACTGGGCCACAGGCAGTATTCCAACATGATAACGACCCCAAACACACCTCCAAGATGACCACTGCCTTGCTAAAGAAGCTGAAGGTAAAGGCGATGGACTGGCCAAGCATGTCTCCAGACCTAAACCCTATTAAGCAACTGTGGGGCATCCTCAAACGGAGGGTGGGTAGAAGAAGAGCGCAAGGTCTCTAACATCCACCAGCTCCGTGATGTCGTCCTGGGGGAGTGGAAGAGGACTCCAGTGGCAACCTGTGAAGCTCTGGTGAACTCAGTGCCCAAGAGGGTTAAGGCAGTGCTGGAAAATAATAGTAGCCACACAAAATATTGACACTTTGGGCAAAACTTCCAAGCTTAGCTGAAACTTCTGATCTCTCCCTGCCTGTCTGACAGAAGACCTGCCTGCTTTGTTTACATAAGCAGGCGGGTCTTCTGTCAGTTTCTCTGACGATTGTGGGAGGCCGGCGGCGCGCTGACGAAACCTCGTGAACGGCATCACGTAGTACTACGTGATTTTGTGCAGCCGAGCCGCCCGGCCGCAGTAATACTACGGTGGGCGGTCGGCAAGAGGTTAATAAAATTTTAAGTTTTGTGACGTGGTCCGTCTCCTCTGGTAGGGATACATCCCTGATCTCCTAGACAGAGGACGGGTTTAATCAACTATTGTAAGGCTGGACTTGCCTGTGCGGGGGGCGGGTCCATCTATTGGTGCTCAATTTGGAATGTGTAAGCCTCATCGGGGGCTTTTGTCAATCAGGAATGTATTGCTTCTTTTGATATTTTGTGAGAAAAATGTGAGTATTTTTCAAGGCTTGTTATCAATTAGGGATTCATTATTAGTAATCTCCCCATACAGTATCTCACAAAAGTGAGTACACCCCTCACATTTTTGTAAATATTTTATTATATCTTTTCATGTGTTTCTGTTATGGGGGAGTGGAGTTCCACTCAACACTGAAGAAATTACACTTTGCTACAATGTATAGTAGTGAGTGTACTGCATGTATAACAGTGTAAATTTGCTGTCCCCTCAAAATAATTTAACACACAGCCATTAATGTCTAAACCACTGGCAACACAAGTGAGTACACCCCTAAGTAAAAATGTCCAAATTGGGCCTAATTAGCCATTTTCCCTCCCCAGTGTCATGTGACTCATTAGTGTTACAAGGTCTCAGGTGATAATGAGGAGCAGGTGTGTTAAATTTGGTGTTATCGCTCTCACTCCCTCATACTGGTCACTGGAAGTTCAACATGGCACCTCATGGCAAAGAACTCTCTGAGGATCTGAAAAAAAGAATTGTTGCTCTACATAAAGATGGCCTAGGCTAGGAGAAAATTACCAAGACCCTGAAACTGAGCTGCAGCACGGTGGCCAAGACCATACAGAGGTTTACAGGACAGGTTCAACTCAGAACAGGCCTCGCCATGGTCGACCAAAGAAGCTGAGTGCACGTGCTCAGCATCATATCCAGAGGTTGTCTTTGGGAAATAGACGTATGAGTGCTGCCAGCATTGCTGCAGAGGTTGAGGGGGGGTCAGCCTGTCAGTGCTCAGACCATACGCTGCACACTGCATCAAATTGGTTTGCATGGCTGTCGTCCCACCAGGAAACCTCTTCTAAAGATGATGCACAAGAAAGGCCGCAAACAGTTTGCTGAAGATAAGCAGACTAAGGACATGGATTACTGGAACCATGTAATGTGGTCTGATGAGATCAAGATAAACTTTTTTGGTTCAGTTGGTGTCAAGCGTGTGTGGCGGCAACCAGGTGAGGAGTACAAAGGCAAGTGTGTCTTGCATACAGTCAAGTATGGTGGTGGGGGTGTCATGGTCTGGGGCTGCATAAGTGCTGCCAGCCCTGGGGAGCTACAGCTCATTGAGGGAACCATTAATGCCAACATGTACTCTGACAAACTGAAGCAGAGCATGATCTCCTCCTTTCGGAGACTGGGCCACAGGGCAGTATTCCAACATGATAACAACCCCAAACACAGGGTAAAGATGATGGACTGGCCAAATATGTCTCCAGATCTAAACCCTATTGAGCATCTGTGGGGCATCCTCAAATGGAAGGTGGAGGAGCGCAAAATGTCTCTAACATCCAACAGCTCCGTGATGTCGTGAGGACTGGAAGAGGACTTCAGTGACAACCTGTGAAACTCTGGTGAACTCCATGCCCAGGAGGGTTAAGGCAGTGCTGAAAAAGAATGGTGGTCACACAGAATTTTGACACTTTGGGCCCAATTTGGACTTTTTCAATTAGGGGTGTACTCACTTTTGTTGCCAGCGGTTTAGACATTAATGGCTGTTGTCAGGGTCCGGACTGGTAGCAGGAGCGGTGCAGGGAGTGGATCCGCTGTGTCAGTGAGGGATTGGCGTGGACCGTACCGGAGGATCGGTTCTAAGTAGTTACTGGTTTTCACCAGAGCCCGCCGCAAGGCGGGATGGGCTTGCTGCGGCGGTAACTACCAGGTCGTGTCCTCTGGTAGCGGCTCAATCTCACCGACTGCTGATATAGGCGTAGTACAAAAGGGACAGGCAGAGGCGTAGTCAGACGTAGCAAAGGTCAGGGCAGGCAGCACAGGTACAGAGACGATAGTCGTTAGCAAAGGGTTCAGCAACAGGCAAAGGATTACACAAATAACGCTTTCACTAAGGCAACAAGGCAACAAAGATCCGGCAATGGCTGGAAGGGGCAGGTCACTTATATAGGAAACAGGAAACAGGTCACAGGAAATAGGTCACAGGAAACAGGTCACAGGAAACAGGTCACAGGAAACAGGAAACAGGTCACAGGAAACAGGAAGGGAGGTTTGGACCAGGCACCAATTACTGGTGCACAGGCCCCTTAAATTTCAAACGACCTGCGCGCGCGCGCCCTATGGTGCAGGGGCGCGCACTCCGGGAACCATGTGAGCGGGGAGCGGAGGAGGGAGCCGGAGCGGGCACAGGTGAGTGGATCTGGAATGAACGCTGCGAGCGCTCTGGTCCAGAAGCAGGGACCGGAGCGCTCAGCGTTACAGTACCCCCCCCCTTTGGTCTCCCCCTCTTTTTGGTACCCAGAAACCTGAGGATGAGATTACGGTCCAAGATATTCTCCTCTGGCTCCCAGGATCTCTCTTCAGGACCGCAGCCCTCCCAGTCCACCAAAAAATATCTTCTCCCCCTGACCAATTTAGAGGCCAATATCTCCTGAACGGAGAAGACATCCGAGGTACCGGATACAGGCGTGGGAGGAAGATTCTTGGGGGAAAAGCGATTAAAGACCGCAGGCTTGAGGAAGGAGACATGAAAACAGTTGGGAATTTTAAGGGAGGGAGGGAGATGGAGTTGGTAACACACAGGATTGATCCTCTTCTTGACCTTGTAGGGTCCCAAATAACGAGGACCAAGCTTGTAACTAGGAACCCTGAAGCGGACGTACTTGGAGGAGAGCCAAACTCTGTCCCCAGGAACCAGGACAGGAGGAGACCGACGTTTCTTGTCCGCTTGGATTTTCATGCGGGATGAGGCCTGTAAGAGGGACAGGCGCGTCTCACGCCAGATGGCAGAAAAGTCTTGCACCAGGTCATCCACTGCAGGTACACCGGAGGAGGAGGATAACGGCAGAGGAGGCAGAGGATGACGACCGTAAACCACGAAGAAGGGAGACTTGTTGGTGGCGGAAGAGTCTTTGTGGTTATAGGAGAACTCCGCCCATGGGAGGAGGTCGACCCAATCGTCTTGACGGGAGGAAACGAAGTGGCGAAGGTAGTCGCCCAAGATTTGATTGACCCGTTCTACATGTCCGTTGGTTTGGGGGTGGTATGAAGAAGAGAAATCCAGCTTGATTTTAAGCCGTCCACAGAGAGCCCTCCAGAACTTGGACACAAACTGGACTCCTCTATCGGAGACAATATGTGAAGGCAGGCCGTGTAACCGGAAGATGTGTCGGAGGAAATGCTTGGCCAACTGAGGTGCGGATGGTAAGGCTGGCAACGGGATGAAGTGCGCCATCTTCGAGAAGCGATCTACGACGACCCAAATTATCGTTTTCCCGTGAGATGGTGGTAGGTCCGTAACAAAGTCCATCGCGATATTGGACCAAGGGGTCTCTGGTATGGGAAGTGGCTGGAGAAAGCCGGCGGGTTTTTGGCGAGGGGTTTTGTCTCTGGCACATACAGAGCAGGACTGTACAAATTCAGAGATGTCCTTCTCCAAGGATGGCCACCAATATCTCCTGGAGATAAGTTGTAGAGTCTTTCGGACGCCAGGATGTCCTGCGAGAAGAGAAGAATGTCCCCACTTAAGAACCTTTAGGCGAAGACAGGGAGAAACATAGGTCTTTCCGGGAGGGAGGTTACGCAAGTCTATAGGTGCCACGGTGACCAGACATTCTGGGGGCACAATGTGCTGTGGCTTGACTTCCTCTCCTGTGACATCAGACAAACGAGAGAGGGCATCGGCCCTGAGGTTCTTGCTCGCTGGACGAAAGTGGATCCGGAAGTTAAATCTGGCAAAAAATAGAGACCAGCGAGCTTGGCGGGGATTTAGTCTCTGAGCAGACTGGAGGTAAGATAAATTTTTATGATCCGTGTAGATGTTCACGGGATGTACCGATCCTTCCAGTAAATGCCGCCACTCTTCCAAGGCCAGCTTGATGGCGAGTAATTCTCTATCCCCAATAGAATAATTTCTTTCAGCGGGAGAGAAAGTCTTAGAGAAAAACCCGCAAGTAACCGACTTGCCTCTCGTAGTCTTTTGCATGAGCAAAGCACCAGCACCAACAGAGGAAGCGTCTACTTCCAGGTAGAACGGCTTAGTAGGATCCGGTCTGGACAGAACTGGGGCGGTGGCAAAGGCAGACTTAAGAGCGCTGAAGGCCTTCTCGGCCTGGGGCGGCCAAGATTTCGGGTTAGCTCCCTTCTTGGTTAGGGCTACAATTGGTGCCACAAGGGTGGAGTAATGCGGGATGAACTGTCTATAATAGTTTGCGAATCCGAGGAATCGCTGGATGGCCTTAAGGCCAGAGGGACGAGGCCAGTCCAGGATGGCAGACAGTTTGGCAGGATCCATTTGTAGTCCCTTGGCAGAAATGATGTAGCCCAGGAAGGGAAGGCTGGTACGGTCGAACAAACACTTTTCAAATTTAGCGTAGAGACGGTTCTTTCTGAGACGGGAGAGTACTAAGCGGACATGAGCACGGTGTCGATCCAAGTTAGTAGAGAAGATGAGGATGTCATCCAAATAGACCACGACACAGGTATAGAGCAGGTCTCGGAAAATGTCGTTAACGAACTCCTGGAAGACCGCTGGAGCGTTACAGAGCCCGAAAGGCATGACTAAGTACTCAAAATGCCCATCTCGGGTGTTAAAAGCCGTCTTCCACTCGTCACCCTCTCGGATGCGAATAAGGTTATAGGCCCCTCTGAGATCCAACTTGGTGAAGTACTTGGCGCCTTGTAACCGGTCAAAGAGTTCCGTAATCAGGGGAAGAGGGTAACGGTTCTTTACAGTAATGCTGTTGAGACCCCGAAAGTCTATGCAAGGCCTAAGGGTACCGTCCTTCTTCGCAACAAAGAAGAATCCTGCTCCGGCAGGAGAAGAGGATTTCCTGATAAACCCTCTCTGCAGGTTCTCCTGGATATACTCTGACATGGCTAGAGTCTCTGGAGGGGAGAGAGGATAGATTCTTCCCCTAGGCGGTGTAGTGCCAGGTTGCAAGTCAATGGGGCAGTCATATGGCCTATGTGGAGGCAACACCTCCGCCTGTTTCTTGCAAAAAACGCCTGGAAAATCCGCATATGGTTCAGGCAGACCGGGAGGAGGAGAAATAACAGGTGCAGACTTGACTCGTACCGACTTGAGACATCTGCCGAAACAAGCCGAACCCCAGCTTCGAACCTCTCCGGAGGTCCAATCCAGAACTGGACAATGGCGCTGGAGCCAGGGCAGACCCAAGAGGAGTTCTGAGGTGCAATGGGGTAACACAAAAAACTCCAATCGCTCAGAATGCAGGACTCCGATGTCCATCTGGAGGGGTTCTGTACGGAACTGCACCATACCGTCGAGTCTCTCTCCATTAACTGTGGAGATGAAGATGGGCTTCAGTAAACGAACCACAGGGATGTGGAACTTGTTCACCAGCGAGGCGTCGATGAAGTTACCGGCTGAACCGGAATCCAGAAAGGCAGAGGCAGCAAAGGAGATCTTGGCGGACACGGAAATCCGCACGGGTACCGTAATGCGTGGAGAGGAGGTATTCACACCTAGCAACGCCTCTCCCACGTTGACTAGGTGCGAGCGTTTCCCTGACGCGGTGGACGGAGAGGACAGTCCTTTAGAAAGTGCTCAGTACTGGCACAGTACAAACAGAGGTTCTCGTCTCTACGGCGGTTCCTTTCATGCGAGGTCAGGCGAGACCGATCCACCTGCATGGCTTCCTCGGCGGGAGGCCTAGAAGAGGGTTGCGGTGGAGGCTGGAAGATAGGCGCCAGACGGGGAAAGCGTCTGGGACGAGCACTTTCCTTTTCCTGTAGCAGTTCCTCTCGTCGCTCAGCAAAACGCAGGTCAATCCTGGTGGCCAAATGGATGAGGTCACTCAGGTTGGTAGGGACTTCTCGTGCGGCCAGGACGTCCTTTATGGCGCTGGACAAGCCTTTCTTAAAGGTAGCACAGAGCGCCTCGTTATTCCAGGAGAGTTCCGAAGCCAGGGTGCGGAAACGGATAGCATAGTCTCCGACAGAGGAACTCCCCTGGGACAAGTTCAATAACGCAGTCTCTGCTGAGGCAGCCCGGGCTGGCTCCTCAAAAACACTCCGGAATTCCACAAAGAAACTCTGGACACTGGCAGTGGCAGGATCGTTGCGGTCCCAAAGTGGTGTAGCCCAGGCCAGGGCCTTCCCCGAAAGCAGGCTAACGACAAATGCCACCTTGGCTCGCTCCGAGGGGAACTGGTCAGCCGACATCTCCAGGTGAAGGGAGCATTGGGATAAGAATCCGCGGCACAACTTGGGATCACCGTCGTACTTGGCCGGCATGGACAGACGGACTCTAGAAGTGGCGGAGGCCACAGGCTGCGGTGGTGAAGCAGATGCAGGCGGTGGAGGCGGCTGCTGCTGTGCTGGAAGAAGCTGCTGCAGCATGGCGGTCAACTGTGCCAGCTGTTGACCTTGCTGAGCGATCTGCTGCGACTGCTGGGCCACAACTGTAGTAAGGTCCGCGATACTAGGCAGAGGCACATCAGCGGGATCCATGGCCGGATCTTACTGTCAGGGTCCGGACTGGTAGCAGGAGCGGTGCAGGGAGTGGATCCGCTGTGTCAGTGAGGGATTGGCGTGGACCGTACCGGAGGATCGGTTCTAAGTAGTTACTGGTTTTCACCAGAGCCCGCCGCAAGGCGGGATGGGCTTGCTGCGGCGGTAACTACCAGGTCGTGTCCTCTGGTAGCGGCTCAATCTCACCGACTGCTGATATAGGCGTAGTACAAAAGGGACAGGCAGAGGCGTAGTCAGACGTAGCAAAGGTCAGGGCAGGCAGCACAGGTACAGAGGCGATAGTCGTTAGCAAAGGGTTCAGCAACAGGCAAAGGATTACACAAATAACGCTTTCACTAAGGCAACAAGGCAACAAAGATCCGGCAATGGCTGGAAGGGGCAGGTCACTTATATAGGAAACAGGAAACAGGTCACAGGAAACAGGTCACAGGAAACAGGAAACAGGTCACAGGTCACAGGAAACAGGTCACAGGAAACAGGAAGGGAGGTTTGGACCAGGCACCAATTACTGGTGCACAGGCCCCTTAAATTTCAAACGACCTGCGCGCGTGCGCCCTATGGTGCAGGGGCGCGCACTCCGGGAACCATGTGAGCGGGGAGCGGAGGAGGGAGCCGGAGCGGGCACAGGTGAGTGGATCTGGAATGAACGCTGCGAGCGCTCTGGTCCAGAAGCAGGGACCGGAGCGCTCAGCGTTACAGTTGTGTGTTGAGTTATTTTGAGGGGACAGCAAATTTACACTGTTATACAAGCTGTACACTCACTACTTTACATTGTTGCAAAGTGTCATTTCTTCAGTGTTGTCACATGAAAAGATATAATAAAATATTTAAAAAATGTGAGGGGTGTACTCACTTTTGTGAGATACTGTATATGGGGCAGAGCCATTTGTTCTTTCCTCCCTCTCTGCCTTGTTTGGGTATCTCTGGATGGTCTCCCCTCTTTTGCTGTGAGTTTCTCTGGTCCACCTAGCACCCGACATCTTGGTCCAATTTGGGATCCAACCAGAGTGAGACGAGTACCTGTGATTTTTTCCTGAATTGCAATCTATTCCACAAATGTGAATTCATTTAAACATACCTTTAATGGAAGTTTTTGATGATGTAATGATTAATATGTAATATGTTTCATACTACCCTTTTTCTTTTCATTTCTCTTTTTTCAGTAACCCACCTGCACCCCCTAATACTCCTGAAGAAGCCAACAAAGGTGAAACGCGTTGGGATGAGTTTTGCCTTCTCCACATGTCGGGGTTTACTGTTTTATTACATTGCAGTTTACTTTTGAGGGTCTCAAGTTTCAGGGGTGCCTTTTTGGGTTACACAATGATGTGCAATATAATTTATTGTTTTTAGGGGAACTTTCAATCCGCACATCTGGATTTTTGAACAAATAATTATTGTGTATGAATAATGGGATTTTTGACTTACTGTAAAATCCATTTCTCTGATGTTCATTGACGGACAAAGCTCCTGATCTTCTTAACCATTGGGTTATACTGCCCCCTACAGGAGTAGGACACTAGGCAGAAAAAAAATCTGGCTATGCCTATGAGCAGGTCCAGGGGGTATACTCCCTCTCTCTGCTATAGGAACTTTATATTTTTAATTATAATTTCTAATTTATTTATAATTTTGTTACAAACAGTGTCAGAAGAATTACAACTCCTCAGAGGGTTGTTTGCTGTGTCCGGCAATGAATATCAGAGAAATGGATTATACGGTAAGTCAAAAATCCCTTTTTCTTTTTCGTTCATTGAGGGACACAGCTCCCAATCTTCTTAACCATTGGGATGTCAGAAAGCAGTGTTAAACATGAGGGGTGGGAACAGCAAAAAGAAACTCCCAAGGCTATAGCCAATCAGATAAACAGGAGCTCAACCAAAACAACTGGAGCTCACCTGAAAAAAACAATACACCCTGAAAGAGGACCAGGTCCTCTAAACAGCAGCCTGTAAAACCTTGCGGCTAAAGGAAGCATCCACAGATGCCAACCCATCCACTTTTTAGAACATTGTGAAAGTGTGCACCGACAACCAGATGGCCACCTTGCAAACCTGTGGCACTGACGTCTGATGACGGAAAGCCCAGGAGGCACTGAGCGCCCGAGTAAAGTGCGCCTTGACAGGGGAAGGAGGAACCTGACCCCTGATGAAATAGGTCTGAATCATCGTCTGTCTGATCCATCTGGAAATGGTCACAGAGGAAGCGGACAACCCTTTCCGAGGCCCATCCGTAAGCACAAGTAGCACATAGTGAGTCTGACTTTCTAAAAGACTCCATAGCTGCCAGGTACACCCTAATTACCCTTATTAGATCCCCAGCATGCAAAGCAACTTTCTTTGGATGTTTTGGTCTGAGACACAGGGAAGGCAAAATCAGAGAAAACCTGAGAAAGGAACGATGGACAGGGGCAAAGAACCACCTTATCTCTGTGAACCACTAAATAAGGTGAACGACAGGATAACGCCGCCAATTTCCGACACCCTGTGTGCCGAGGTGAAAGCCACCAAAAAGGCCACCTTCTGGGACAGCGCAAGCCGGGGAATGTCCCGAAGGTTCTCAAAAGGAGGCTTCTGGAGGACTGAGAGCACCAAATTGAGGCCCCAAGGCGGCAACAGAGACCGCGCTGGAGGGGTCAAGTGCCTAACTCCCTGAAGAAAAGTACGCACCAGGGACAAGGCCCATTGAAAGAAGATCACTAAGGCTGACACCTGACCCTTGATAGTACTCAAGGCCAGTTTTTGCTCAACCTCTGTTGAAGGAAGATCAAGATCCAAGCCACCGGAAAAGAGCGAGGATGAACCCCAAGAGACTCACACCATGCAATGTACATCTTCCACCTACGATGGTAGATCTGCCTAGATGTAAATTTTCTAGCTTTTAACAGCGTTGGAATCACAGACTCAGACAAACCTCTATCCATCCGCACCTGTCATTCAACAGCCAAGCTGTCAAAGCCAACGACTGTGAAGCAGGATGGAAGATTGGTCCTTGGGACATCAGATCCTCCCTGAGAGGAAGCTTCCAAGGAACGTCGGCGACCAGCCGCACCAGATCGGCGTACTAAGCCCGGCGAGGCAAGATGATCGGAATCCCTTCTGCCTTGATCCTGCGTAGAAGTCTTGGCAGAAAACCACAAAAAAACTAAATTAAATGGATTTCAGCTCCACCTCCTCACAATTAAATCAATGTTTGCCAAAATGTTTTAAACCAATGAAAAAAGTATGTGTGTACTTAAACATAAACCAACTGTATATATACCATAAAGGTTTGACTGTATATATGTGACAGGGCTACATATGGTCATATTTATGCACCTTTAATCTTCAACAAAAACAAGTATAAAATATGCATATAACATAACACATGAGACACAAGACATGATAAAAACATAAAGCCCCAATGCTGCTCACACCTCCCCCTGTATGTATGTCTATCTATCTAGAAGTGCAATGTGAAAAAAAGTCTTGGCAGAAGCTTGAGAGAAGGGAAGGCGTAAATCAAAAGATACTGAACCCTCGGGGCCACCAGCGCATCTCAGAGGATCCCGATACCGAGCCACAAACCTCTGCACCTTTGATGACCCAACGAAGACACAACTGATGAAACACCTCCGGATGAAGGGACCACTCCACTTGGTCCAACGCCTGCCGACTGAGGTAATCCGCCTGCCAGTTTTCCACCCTGGGAATGTGTACGGCGGAGAGGGCTGGAACAAACCACTCTGCCCACCTTAGAATCCTCCAGAGCCGCTAGGACACTTCCTGTGCCCCCCCCCCCCCCGGTGATCGAAATAAGCCACATCCGTGGCACTGTCTGATTAAATGTGCACTCGACATCCCTGAAGACGATCTGTCCAATGTTCCAAGCACAGTCTGATCACTCAGAGTTCCAAGACATTGATCATTAGTCTGGACTCTTCCAGTTTCCAGATCCCCTGAGCAGAATGCTTTCCCAGGACACCTCCCCAGCCAGACAGGCTGGCATCCTCCAATACAAGGGGAGGAAAGTTTTGCCCAGCTGAAGCGCCAAAGAAAAAAGCCACCATATCAGGGACTCTTTGATTCCCTGGCTCAGCCGGATCTGATTGTCCAGATACTGCGGATTCTTGTCCTATTTGGCCAGAATCTCCCTTGCAGGGACCTCATATGAAACTGTACAAACGGAACTGCCACGAAGGTAGACACCATCAGGCCCAGCACCCGCATGCAAGTCCAGAGGGATGACAGCAGGAGACGAATTGCAGCCTGCAGTTTCTGGAGTTTGTCCAGAGGAAGGAGCACTCTGGCTAAGGCCGAGTCCAGAGTCAGACCCAGATAGGCCAGCTTTGTGAACGGAACCAGAGCAGACTTCTGAAAACTCAGAATCCAGCCAAACTCCCTCAAGCTTGTATGGTGATTTCCAGGTTTTCCACCAGAGCAGTAGGAGACTCCACACACAGAAGGAGGTCACCCAAGTAGCCCAGTACCACGATCGTAACAATGCTAGCACCGAGGCCAACACTTTTGTGAAGACCCGAGGAGCAGAAGCGAGACCAAAGGGTAATGCCTCAAACTGATAATGCTCCTCTCCCACGGCAAAACGAAGGAAGTGCTGGAGACCGACACATATTGGAATGTGAAGGTAAGCGTCCTTGATGTCGATGGAGGCAAGAAAATCCCCCTGATGCAGGAAAGCCACCACCGTGCGAATGGACTCTATTCTGAACTTCTGCACCCGTACAAAGCAGTTCAGTGCCTTGAGGTCCAGAATTGGATGCACCTTGCCTTCCTTCCTGGAGACTGTAAACGGGTTTGAGTAAAACCCCTAAAAACGCTCTGAAGTCAGAACCGGGACCATCACCCTTTAAAGTAAAAGGTCTTGCAACGCCCTAAAAAGAGCCTGTAAGCGGACTGGGGACAGTCATATGTTACCAGAGGGTAAGCATCGATCTTGTAGCCGGATCGAATGACCTTGTGGACCCACTTGTCTTGTACCAGGGTAGTCCATGGGTCTGAGAACCAGCAAAGACGTCCCCCCCCCACCCCAGATACGGGTGAGGGCGCACCTTCATGCTGAAGGGGCCTTGTCCACAGGTCTGTAGAAGCCCGGTCTTGACTTGCCAGACCAAGTTCGCTTGAATCCTCCAGAGAAGGCCCTGAAGGGCTCCGATCCCTTGTCAGTCGACCCTGAGGGATGCAAAAACTTCTTACAAGCTGAGAAGGAAGGCCCACATCTACGAGTTTCCTTGCCCTTAGTAGCCTGCGGAAGAAAGGTACTCTTCCCCACTGTGAGACCTATAATGATATCATCCAGGGTAGCATAAACCAGGCAATATCCTTGAAAGGGAAGGTCAAGGCCTTTTTAGAAGTCTGGTCTGCAGACCAGCATTTGAGCCAAAAGACACACCGAGGGACCACTGCCGAAACAGAGAGCCGAGCCACTAGGGGAACATTACAGATAAACTGCAGCTCCTGGACCAGCTGGTCCGCCAGCTCAACAAAGGCAAGGGGGAGCTACTCCTCCTCCAGGTCATGGCGCAAAAGCCTATTCCGTCAGAGTCTGCGACACCAGGGTACCGGTGGATATCGGCCTCAGTGCCAAACCAGCCAGGGTATACATATTGCGGGACACAGCCTATTCCCTCCTGTCAGTCGATCCTTAAAGGCCAGGGACCTTTCAACCTGAATCATGGTCGCTTTGTCAATTCTGGAAACCGGAGGGTCCACCACTGGTGGAACAGTCCACTTCTTAAGAAGGGACACCTCATAGGGGTATCACCTAGCAAATTGCTTAGGGACCCCAAGGTTTTTCCAGCCCGTCACCCAAAAGCCACCTCCACCCGGGACACAAAGAATTCCAAGACCGCCGTCTGTGCATCGATGGATGGATGAGACCCAGATGGCCCCGCAGCCTCAGAGAGGGGATCAGGTGGAGAGATGTGCTCCACAGACTCCATAAGTCACCAGGGGGACCCCACAAAAAAGTGTAAAACACTGCTAAGAGACAACTCCCACCACTCTGGCAGCCTACCCGGTTGCCAGTCACAGAGCACCAATCGATCTTCAGCAGAGAGGGAGAGGACCCCATCAGCCTCACCACCCCACAGAAACCAGGCACCAGGAGAATCTGCACTGCATGAACGGCGATCAGGAAATGAAAGGATCCATAAGCCAGCACTAGGGGAGGGGAAAACGCCACCTAGAAGGCTCCACAGACATGGCTGCCGCTGTTTTCTGTGGCAAACCACTGCAAAATGGCCACCGGACTACACAAACAGGTTTCGCGTGCATTGCAGCCCAAGGCTACAACAAAATGGTGGCCCCGCCTGGAACTACAAGTCTCCCAGGGACCTACCAGGAATCCCTAGGCCTCTAGGACAGGCCCAGGCAAGATAGAGGGCTCTGGCAGGAGCCCCCACCAGGTACAGCCCCCCCCACAAAATCGATTGTCTGGTTGCCGGTGGAGCACCCCCACCCCCATCACCAGCATAGGGCCCTGCCCCCATCCCAGGAGGTGGACCAGACCACCCACACAGCCCCAGCATAAGTGGAGGGGGTAGGATGGGGGGACAAATGAGGGGGGTGCTTGACGGGAAGGAGGGGAACCCGGGGGTCCAACCATCCCATGGCAGGGCCCACGTCCACCCCAAAACCCTCCAGGAGGAGAGGAGGGACAGCTACTCACCATACCAGGAACCAGGCGGGCACCGCTCCAGACAGAACCCCTTGCCATCTAAAAGGGGGGTGCTGTCAGCCAGGAGGGACTCGGGCTGAGACCCGGTCGTATGTGACATCGCGAGGCGTTTAACTCGCATGCCAGCCCAGTCTGGTGGGGCTATGTCGCGGCCGACCTAGCGCTGGGCTGAGGTCTGCACGCGCTCACTGGCCAGACAAGGGTGACCACTGGATCTACATTATCCAGCCCATCGGCCATTCCGGCAGTTGATTGTAGATCTCACAGGAAAAAAACAGGAGAAAAAATATATCTAAAAAGCAAAAAATTTGCCAGGACCAGAGATCCCTGCAAGGAACTAGGTCCTTACTTCTGACTAGGCAGAAAAAACTAAGTAGCTATAGTGAAGAGAGGGAGTATACCCCCTGGGACTGCCCATAGGCATAGCCAGACTTTATTTCTGCCTAGTGTCCTACTCCTGTAGGGGGCAGTATAACCCAATAGTTAAGAAGATCAGGAGCTGTGTCCGTCAATGAACGAAAGAGAAAAAGTATTTTTCATTTAATAATGTCTTTGTATCTATAATTGTACTGAAATTCAACACTTTTAAAGTCCCATTTGTCTATTTTTTGTTTGTTTTTTTCTATTCGTTTCTGGGATGTGGTGTTGATGTGGTCAACTGGGACTTCAATGAAATTTGTTCTAATAAACATTCACTGATACTATGTATTATACTCAAGACATATTGGAATTATTATAGCAATGGCAAAAAGATGTGCAGTTGCACTCTGCAAGTGAATTTTCTCTAGCGTTCAGTAAATGAGGGAGAGCTCTGCTGAATTCTATCATCCAATCATCTGCAAGGGAAAATGCCGTTTCATTTTTTTTTTTTTTTTTTCCTTACATGTGATTGGGTATTCTTTGCAAAGTAAATCTTCACCTCATTTACCTCATGAAGCAAACTCCCTTGCAAAGTGCAACTGCACTTTCAAAGTGCACAGTTAATTTCCATTTAGTAAATCAACCCCATTGCATGTATGCCTTTCTAGCTGCAAAGTAGTTTCTAATTGGCAAGCGTACCACCAGTGTCTATTTCTTCAGTCTATCCTGAAAAAGGAATGGGAGTTTGTGGTTGCTGGTCTAAGTGGTTTAGGTGTTAAAGTTTTTTCCCCATAGGTTATTTATACGTTATTGCATCAAACTGGTATGGGGTGAGGGGCTGATGTAAAAAGTGGACCTTGCCTTTTAGTGCAAGATCCACTATAATATCATAGAGTATGGTCTGGGGCCTCGTCCTACTTAAATTCTTAAATAACTTAGGAATGCAAGGAAAGACTAAGTGCACTGCATAGGCCTCAAAACGCAACAGCATACGTGTATGGCAAATGTATAATGAAGAAGGAAAAAAAAAAATCACATACCGATACACATTGTCCCCAGCGCTGTAACAATGCTCAGAAGTGTTCCCTCTGCCACTTTGGAATTTCGTAACAGTCGCACCAAAGGACCAATACCATTACCTTCACATATTTGGTCTTGGTGATGTTTGCTATTTTTACATAAAGCTATAATTGCTTGACCACCTGTACAAGCAAATTAAACAAACATTTGTATAATTGGAAGAAAAAAATGTGCCCATCCCTAATACAGTCACTGCTAACAAAACTATTTTAAAGTCCCATTACATTACATCTGTAACTTTTTTTTTAACTCAAAACAACTTTATTGTGTACCAAGAAATCACAAATAATATACATCAAGAAAAAGCAGCATAGAACAACGCCATGAACAAGAACAATGGAAGTATAAAGATCAGAGAAAGCAATAATGCAAAATAAATGAGATACAAACAACTGCATCACAACCACACATATAAGGGCAATTATTCAAGAAAAGGCAGGGGAATTCTGATACAGCTGGAACCCTAGGATACAGCACATGCTTCACTCTAAAGCCCCGTACACACGAGTAGAAATTCGGCTGGGAAATTTCGTCCAACGACCGATCTGCCAATTTTTGGATTGTTAGTATGGTGCTTCTGACAACTGACTCCGACTTTTCGGCCGAAAAAATCCTGATGTGCAGGCTATATCATTTTTGTCGACCGTCAAAACACGTCTGATTTTCATCTCATTAGTACAGATTTCGATGGGGAAAAATCTTATGAGCAAGACTAGGCATGCTCAGAGATGAAAGAACACAAAGAAAGCAATCCAACACATGACATCACTTCTGAAGTAGAATTCTGTCGTGCGGGAAAATTCATGTGCAGTCTAGAGCACATTCCAACCAACAGACACGACTGGACAAAAGACGGACGACCGGTCGGCAGAAATTTGTTGCGTGTGTACGAGGCTTAAGGCTTTAAGATATACAAGTGGAAGATGAGTTCAACCACCTATCCCAAACCTTATTATATTTGCCAGGGCATCCCCTATTGATATGTATCAATTTCTTATAGGGACATCAGTAACTTTTACTAACCTTTGAGTATACTGTACATGTTAGTAATAATCTGTTTATTACCTTTAAAATATCTACAAGAAACATTTACGACTATATAACTAGAGTAGTTGCCTTTTTCAAGATACTGGATACAGGAATGCAGAAAACTTACCAACATACTGCATCTTATCAGAAGGTGATAAGAGCATGTCAATGATAAACGTGTAGCCAATTTGTTCTGCCATTTTTTTCTGATGTTTCCATGTCTGCCCAGCCAATGCCCAAAGTGTCATGCAGCCTTGTTCTTTGACCTCTAGATGAAAAACCTAAGCAAAAAGGAAACACAATAAAACATTTTTGGTTATAAGTTTTAAGTAGGAAGTATAAAAAAGGTAGCCAGTGTTAAAATGAATTCTTGCCTTGAGGAGCTTTGATATGTGCCTTGATGTTGATCTATCCAAAAACTCTTTTTGTATAGCAGCATTATGATCTGCAAGTGCTTCTATAGCCATGGCAGCCTTCACCTGGTTACTGAGTTTCTTCAGTCTAATTATATTAATAAGAGCAACAATTGCATTCTCCTTTGCTATGGCATCCTGGAGCTGTTTGTTTCCTCGAGCAAGCTCTGCAATAGCAGCTGAAGATGAGCTTATTAGCACGTCTTCACAGAAATAAAAATTAATGAATATAAACAGTAAGCAGAATTTTTAAAATGTTAAGAAAAATGATTATCACAAGCTAATGGTTTGCTTTTAAGTTTAATACATTTTTTTATTGCTTATTTCAAGAGAAAAAAAAAATTACACAGAAACTAGGCATCATACAATGACTCATTGAGTTGGGTCACATTTAAACAATTCTTATATATTTTGTACCAGTTGCATCCCCAGAAATATAAATTACATTGTTAGAAAAGAGAGAAAAAGAAAAGAAGGTACAAAGGAGGAGAAAAGTGGTGTGGGGGGGGGGGGGGGGGGGTCGGATGCATACCAGTGAGTTCAGAGTACAAACTTCAAAGGACACGGTCTATATAAACTTCCAGGCAGACACAGTTATTAAAAGGAAACCCTCAGAAACCTGAAATAATATCATAATATAAAACAGTAGCTTTAAACTCAAACCAACAGGCCCTTGTTTTAGAGTATAGTACCTCTAGCGATATGTGTAAGTTCTTCTACAAGGCGTAAATAATCCATTTTACGTAGCTATTGAGCTAAGGTGGGTACAGTAAATTATCTCCAGTAAAGTGGGAACAGAGATTTTGCAGCATTCAATAAATGTGGAATGATAACTGACCTTTTTTTTCGGTCTGTTTATTCTGTTTTACAGTGAAAAAAAGATAGACCAGGGTTCTAATCTGACCTTGTCGACTTGTATGAGAGGAATCGTGTCAGCGACCACCTGCCAATATGGTTTTGGTATTGCTTTGGTTTGCTTTTTAGTTAACATTTATTCAAATCAACAAATTGTCTTTTGTAAAGCACAACACTACTGCACTTCTAGAAACCCATTTATCTGTATTTTGATACTAGTTCGGATAAGGGAGGATCATCACAATAGTGCAAAGTTCAGTAAATACATCAAAATTGCAAACATGGAGAGTTTGGACTTATTCTTCATGAAATGTAAGGCTTACTTACCAGATTTAGCAGATAGAAAGTCTACAAGTAGTGGGATGCCTCCTAGATCTTTGACAGCCTTCTGGTTGGCTGGGTTTTTTATGCATAAGACTCGGATGCAGTTAATAGCATTTACCAATACATCTTCAAAATCTTCAAGCAGCAGATTAACTAAAGGTGAAATTCCATTCTAAAAATAAGAAGAAAATAGTATAACCATGAAAAAATGCTATGTATACATTTTTTTAGTGACCAGGAAAATTTCATGGTAAGCATGGATCATCAGCTTGGAAATCCACTGGAGATGTAAATTTAGATGACATGAATGCACATAGATTACTTTTAACTGCTGTTTTTGAGATACAAGGAATCTACCACAGAAGTCTTTATTTTATGTTGATTTTCATATCTGATGGTAAACCCATAAGTTTAGCTTTGTTTAGTTTGATCCTATTGATATCTGATGCCTCATTTAAGGTGCATCTATAGCCAAAATATTTTTTTCTAGTTTTGGACAGAGTGTGAATGGATGAGAACACCTTTTGGAAATTTTATTGCTCATATGCAGTCTAATGGGAGTGTCTAACTGTGCTTAAAAGACCCATGTCTTTTAAGCATATGATAGAACAAATAGATCTGCACTGTGATTTGCTGCTTGGAACACATTCAAGAGTGCAGGTTAAGCCATTGTTAGTGAATTCTGTTCTGGTATGATAAACGTAAAGATCTAAAGTCTCTTCTTAAAACAATACAAATGTGTTAATAGGTTTATTGGTGCTTCCTTAAGCCGTTCATAGATGGTTTGAATCTCGGCCAGTTAAGCATGGACTGGCTGAGATTTAAACCACCTATGGGTTGGCTGGTTCTAAAACCAGTATGCCGGGTTTTTACATGCAACTATTGCCAACAGCCATTGTCGCTAGCAACAATCACTGTGTTCTTCCAGCAGGGACAGCTTTCTGTGCCTCCCCCCTGCCGGGAGAACACAATAGCTCTGCGGGAGGGATTCCCTATCAACACTGACTGTGCTGATGGGGGAATTGAGCGATTTTCTTTCTAACAACCCATGGTTGCAGGAACAAAAATTGTATCATCAAACGTGACACTTTTTTTTAAGAAGTGAGACCCTGTTCACTTTAACCACCTCCCGTCCATAGGACGTTATATGACATCCTAGACTTGAAGTGTAGGTGCAGGCATCATCGAGATATCTTTCTTTTCAACCAGCGATTTCCTCTAACGTAAAAGCCATCCTAGCGGCTGATTAGCTGCTGGATTGCTTTTACAGGCAGCGGGAGGGGACGTTCCCCCCACCCTCTCACCGCCAATCGGCGCATATCCTGGCTCTACCATGTAATCCAAAAAACAGAAATCCGATCCAGTTGTGGGTTTCCATAGAGCTGGCCGAAGACCGGATGGTCTCCAGCCAGCTCTTTGATCCTGGGAGGCTGGAAGCGACGTTATGACTTCTAGCTCTGGCAGATGTAAACACTGCCTTTTTTCCCTGGAAAGCTGAGATCAATGTTTTGTTTTTTTTTATC
Source organism: Pelophylax lessonae (assembly GCF_965119305.1). Lineage (NCBI taxonomy): Eukaryota > Metazoa > Chordata > Amphibia > Anura > Ranidae > Pelophylax > Pelophylax lessonae. Next base: position 180,356,705 of record NC_138773.1, on the reverse strand, counting down.
TCATGCTTTCCAGGGTAGATGAGAGATTTGGGGTCCCTAGATGTCTCCATAAAGAGGACCTGTCATGCTTTATTTCTATCACAAGGGATGTTTACATTTCTTGTAATAGAAAAAAAAAAGTGATTAAAAAAAATTAAAGGGACAGTGTAAAAATAAAAAATGAAAAAAATAAAAAAAATACAGTTTTTTTTTTTTTTTAAAATAAAGCTTCCCCCTGTTCCCTTGTGCTCGCATGCAGAAGCGATACATACATAGGCTGCGCCCGCATATGTAAACGGTGCTTGCACCACACATGTAAGGTATCGGTGCGAATGTTATTGCAAAAGCAATATTTCTAGTGCTAGACCTCCTCTGGGTAACCTATAAAAAATTTAAAGCGTCGCCTATGGAAATTTTTTAAGTCCCTTAGTTTGGCGCCATTCCACGAGCGTGCACAATTTTAGGGCATGACATGTTAGGTATCTATTTACTCTGCAAACATCATTTTTTACATTTTACCCAAAAAATTGGGTAATATATTGTGTTTTTTTGCATTAAATTAAATAAAATTCATTAAAGTATATTTTTTTTCAAAAAAATTGCATTTGAAAAATTGCTGCGCTAATACTGTGTGACATAACAAATAGCAACTGCCACCTTTTTATTCTCTAGGGTCTTGTTTGCGGGTTCTGAGTAATTTTCTAGCAAAAAATATACTGATTTTTACATGTAGGAGAGAAATGTCAGAACTGGCCTGGTTGGAATTGGTAATTTCAGAACTTAACCTTCTTTGCTTACCATTTGTGCAATGCTGTCCTGATTACCATCGACCTGGGCAATGTCATATAAAATCACCGAACATCGGGACTGAAGCTCAGGATGTTTGGAGTGCAGCAATGTAATAAGTACAGGTATGGCTTTTGCCTCCACTAGACTCTTTGCAACAGGAACGTTACTGGAGATATTGCTTAAAATCCCTGAAGCTATGCATTCCAGATTAACTTGCTTACTTTTTAATAGGTTGACAAGGCAAGGAACTGTTCCTAGAATAAAGACATATATACAGTCTTTTTTTAACAACTGCATATTTAGAATACAATAGTAAAGTTGTAGTATTTTATAGTTTCAATGACAATCTGACATCTGTGAAGTACATAAAACTCTAACTGGATGACATTTTGTTTGCTAAAGCACTGCATATCATAAAAAATTGCCAATTTTTTAACAAAACACTTTGTTTACCTTTTTTCACAACTGTGCTTCTGGTCTCCTTTTTCAGCCACCTACTGTCTACATGCACTTGCTCTAGCATTGGCTGCACATCATTGCTCTAAATAACCATCCTGAACCATGCCTGCTTGATGTGTGTTAACATTGCTGTCTGTAGTTTTAACCAGGGGTGCATGTGGCAGGGTGACATTGCAGAAGCACAGTTTGGAAAGAGTTGTCATCATATAACAAGAAGTGCCTAAACAAGGACCTTCATAGAAGTGTCAATAGGTATTTTCTTTAGGCCTGGTTTCAAATCAGTGAGTTGCATTGACCTATGATAAAAAGCCATTTATTTTGAAGTTTACTCTATTGCATGTTGCAAACATACCCAATGCACATGTTTTGTGGTGTGTCGGTCCCTTTAAAATTATTTAGGACTTACAGCTTCGTAGTTGGCATATCAGGAGCTTGGGGTCACTGAGGAAGGGCTGCTTGTTATGAAAATTTGTCCATCTGTCAGTAAGTATAGACTAGAGCCAGCAATCACCTTTCAATGATGTGACTGCTGGTCTCTTATGGTTGACCAGTTACTGACTGCAGTACACTGATGCAAATACTGTATACCAGTGGTCTCCAAACTGCGTCCAGGGGCCAGATGCGGCCCTTTGCTTGCTTTTATCTGGGTCCTTGGGGCACTATTTCGTCCACTGACACCTACGATGGGGCATAATTTCCCCCCCCCCCCGATGACACCAATGATTGGGCACAATTCCTCTTACTGACACCAATATGGGGCATTCTTTACTCCTATTGATGCCAGGGCATTTTCTTCTCGCGATGGCCACAGTTTTTCCCCTCTAAAGTTCGAAGGAGAGTAAAACGGCCCTTTGTTTAGAAAGTTTGAAGACCTCTGCTGTATACCGATAAGAGGTAATTGGTGATTACTATAAGTTATATTACTGTGATGGAGAGATAAGTGATTGGTTGCTATGGGTTACATCAGAAAAATATAACTGCTCAACACTGCAGTGAGTTTCGCTGCTGTACACGGATGGTTGGTATTCAGTGGTTGCGATTGATCACAGCATCATGACTGTTGTACAATAAAAGGGTAATCACTAATTGGTTGCTGTGGGTTACAGCACAATATGGGAGCAGAGGCTGTGTGCACAGTAAAGAACACTGAATCTGGGCTGATGGTATCCTAATGGTATGTATTCAGGGAGATGGGAATGTGGGTGACATTTAATAAAGGACAATTGTACAAAGCTACAGTTGCCCTTTGTAAATAAAGCTGTTTTGTAGAAACAATAAGTAATATGGTATGGCTGTCTTTATTCATCTTATTTTTTTTTAACAGCAAAAACAGACAAAATGAGCGTCAATTTATGAGCAGTTAAAAAGCTGTAAAATATTGTACAAATTATTAACGAAATTTAAGACCTGCTTCATAAATATTCTTCCAGAACTGTTCTTTTAAAATGCAAAGAACCTCCAAGCATCTGGCAGCCATTTCCCTTCTGTGAGAATCATTAGATTTCAGCATTTCTGAAACAAACAAAATGAAGATTTAAGTGTACATACGTTAATTGAAATACATTTGTATGATAAATATATGGAAAACCCTACGCGCCTTTGGTGTTTGCGTTTGGTATGCTGCACGTTTAAATAACTGTAATAAGTTATACTGTATATTGTGAAGGGAAGAAACTGCGCTATACCTCTTGTGGGGTGTCCAACATATGGGCACCCGATATAAAACGCCGGCTGTGCCTAAAAAAGTACCTAATGCAATAGTTACCTATAACATTAATTGTACTATATCATGAAAAAAGTGCCTTGTTCATATAATGACTTCAATACAATATCATTCCAATAAATAATCAATAAATAACAAAGTGATAGAAAAAGAGGGATGGGAAAAAGTGCAAATGTGCAAAAAAAGTCTCTGTTGAACTTCCGAAGACGTCATACTCTGACGAAACGCATCAAGTTGGCACGCACGTTGCCTCGCTCCGAAGTCCGCAGTTGGAACGCACGCCGGGGACCACGCTTCCGGGTCCGGCAAACGCTACCGCTACACTCGGAAACAGACTAGCCGCAAGGCTGGGAACAATACCGGTGAGGACAGGAGCTTATTCTTTGTTATTTTACCGTCTGAGAGACTGCTCTAAACGGACTTTGCTATATATTTTATCGTTTGAAGTGGATTTTAATACCGAGTTCCGGAATGGTTTTAAGATATTTTGCAGTGGTTTTTATGCTTTTTATGTGTGGAAATAAAGGAGTTTAACACTCTGCACAAGGAGAGGCCTCTTTGTTTTATATCTCCCACATTTTTGGAGCCACCAAGCACCCGGGAAACACGAGCCTGGTATCCACCATCCGGCAGAGGGAGTCATCCACGTCCTGGGGACCCCAGTAAAAATAGCGCCAGGGGGCACTATTACCAAGCCTTTACAGATTCCTGATTGGCGTATGTCATCAGGAATCCACTCCATCTGGTAAGTGAGAATTCTTACCATATGAGCACCAGTGGTGAACAACGCGGGAGCACAGCAAAGTCACTCATAAACAGAGACTTTTTTTGCACATTTGCACTTTTTCCCATCCCTCTTTTTCTATCACTTTGTTATTTATTGATTATTTATTGGAATGATATTGTATTGAAGTCATTATATGAACAAGGCACTTTTTTCATGATATAGTACAATTAATGTTATAGGTAACTATTGCATTAGGTACTTTTTTAGGCACAGCCGGCGTTTTATATCGGGTGCCCATATGTTGGACACCCCACAAGAGGTATAGCGCAGTTTCTTCCCTTGTATGATAAATGTTAGCATAAACATGCATTCATCATGATATTAAAATTAGGGGGTGCACACCACACAGATCAACCACATCCACTGGTAAGCTAAACTTCAGCTACAGTTCTTGCATCTTGGACACACCCCTCTATTGCTTTTCACTCTGACTTGGTTTAGTCATAGAGGTTAATAAGGGTGAAAAGCATCAGCGGGGAATGGCCAGGATAGAGGGAATGTTGTTGATGCCTCATGCCTCTGTTAGATTACCAGCGAATGTGAACGATTTGTGTGGTGTACGCCCCCTAATTTTCCTATTGTAATTCTTCCATGGAGTAAGACATGCTCATAAAGGCCTGGCACCCACTGTGGGAGGAGAACTGACAGAAGGACGAATGGGAGGCGTTTGAGCAGTGCTATTTTTGTTTACATGTGGTCACAATGCATTCATCATGAAAAGCCGGCCATAGATGGTTCAAATGTTGGACACTTGAGCAGGGACCAGCTGAGATGCAAACTATCTATGAGAAGACTGACTGTACACAAGTCGATCCATCAGTTGACTTGGGTACAACGAGCATGTCAGATTTTTACATGCAACTATTGCCAGCGGCTATAGCCGCTATCAGTAATCACTGTGTTCTCAGGCAGGGATGGCTCCCTGTCCCCCCATCATCCACCCCACGCCAGAAGAACACAATAGTTCCACAGGAGGGATTCCCTCAGTCTGTGTTGATGGGGGAATTGAGTGATTTTCTTTCATGCAAAACTGCATCTTCTTGGCCTGCCTAAGTCCAACTCATTCAATCCAGAAACATTTCTAAGGCCTGCCTTAGACCACTCTCAATGACTTACCAACTCCTTCTGGAGAAGGAATCGCAGGCTAATGCCTATAATATAAGCAAAGGGAACTGGGCACAACCCTACCAGAGTAGTTGGTACAGAAGATTGTGCGGCTGATGCGCCTCTTGTTTACATTCCAAAATAGAGCAACTGTGTTATGGTATTATCCAGATGGTATAGGGCAAACTGGTTAGAATGTAACCTGCTGCTTTTAAGGAGTGCCGAAGCGGGTATGGTCAGAGAGGCTTTTTTCTACATCTGTGGTGGAACTACCCAGTCATAACACCTTTCTGAATGCTGACATGGGATTAACTGAGAAAGCTACTCAACAACAGGTACCAGACAACCTGCTAGTTGTTCTATTTCATGCTACCCTCCCCCCCCCCCCCATGTGTTAGTTCTTCTATGTGCTCTCTTATAGGGAAGAAGGGCTTGATCCCGTTATTTGGCAGTCTCCTAATGGTCCCACATCAAGGAGAAGGTTACTGAAACTACACAACATTATGGAAGCAAAGTAGAGGATATATAAAATGAAAGACATAGTGTATATGACCACTTCCATATAAATTGGGATGTTTGGATCAGATTTTTGCCTCATAAAAGCAATAATGTCACGTTTAGAGCATAGGTTAGCTATTTGCCATACAGTGCATCCAGAAGGTATTCAAAGCTCTTCATTTTTTTAACATTTTGCTATGTTACAACCTTATTTCAAAATGGATTAAATTCATTATTTTCTTCAAAATTCTACAAACAATACCCCATAAAGACAACGTGAAAGAAGTTTGTTTGAAATCTTTGCAAATGTATTAAAAATAAATAACAAAAAAAATCACATGTACTTAAGTTTTCACAGCCTTTGCTCAGGACTTTGTTGAAGCACCTTTGGCACCAATTAAAGCCTCAAGTCTTTTTGAGTATGATGCTATGAGCTTGGCACACCTATTTTTGGGCAGATTCTCCTATTCTTCTTTGCAGGACCTCTTAAGCCCCATCAGGTTGGATGGGCTGCGTCGATGCACAGCTATTTTCAGATCTCTCCAGAGATGTTTAATCAGGTTCAAGTCCGGGCTCTGGCTGGGCCTCTCAAGGACATTCAGAGTTGTCCTGTAGCCACTCATTTGTTATCTTGGCTGTGTGCTTAGGGTGGTTGTCCTGTTGGAAGATGAACCTTTGCCCCAGTCCAGAGCTCTCTGAAACAGGTTTTAATCAAGGATGTCTATGTACATTGCTGCATTCATCTTTCCCTCAATCCTGACTAGTCTCCCAGTTCCTGAGGCTGAAAAACATCCCCACAGCATGATGCTGCCACTACTATGCTTCACTGTAGTAATGGTATTAGCCAGGTGATGAGTAAGGCCTGGTTTCCTCCAGACATGATGCTTGCTTTTCAGGCCAAAGAGTTCAATCTTTGTTTCATCAGACCATAGAATTTTGTTTCTCATGGTTTGAGAGTCCTTCAGGTGCCTTTTGGAAAACTTCAAGCAGGCTGTCATGTGCCTTTTACAGAGGAGTGGCTTCTGTCTGGCCACTCTTCCATACAGCCCTGATTGGTGGAGTGTTGCAGAGATAGTTGTTCTTCTAGAAGGTTCACCTCTCTCCACAGAGAAATACTGGAGCTCTGTCAGAGTGACCATTGGGTTCTTGGTCACCTCCCTGACTAAGGCCCTTCTCCCCCGATCGCTCAGTTTAGCAGGGCGGCCCGCTCTAGGAAGAGCACGGGTTGTTCCAAACGTCCTCCATTTACAGATGAGGGAGGCCAATGTACTCATTGGGACCTTCAAAGCTGCAGAAAATTTTCTGTACCCTTCCCCAGATCTGTGTCTCGATACAATCCTGTCTCGGAGGTCTACAGACAATTCCTTGGACTTCATGGCTTGGTTTGTGCTCTGACATGCACTGTTAACTGTGGGACCTTATATACAGGTGTGTGCCTTTCGAAGTCTTATCCAGTCGACTGAATTTACCACAGGCGGACCCCAATCAAGTTTTAGAAACATATCAAGGATGATCAGTGGAAACAGGATGCACCTGAGCTCAATTTTGAGTGTCATGACAAAGGCTGTGAACACTTATGTACATGTGCTTTTTTAGTTTTTAATTTTTAAAATACTTGCAAAGCTTTCAAACAAACGTCTTTCACATTGCCATTATGGGGTATTATTTGTAGAATTTTAAGGAAGATAATGAATTTAATCCATTTTGGAATAAGGCTGTAATATAACAAAATTTGGAAAAAGTGAAGCGCTTTGAATACTTTCCGGATGCACTGTATGTTACTTATGGATATGTAGAAAGCAAGGTAACAGAAACTGAACAAAGTTCACAATTTCCTTTCTTCTCTCCTTTCCTTTTTATATTTTCCTCCTCAGGTTTTTTCATCTCTGTAATATGTATTCAGGCACTGTACCATAATTGTGGTGCACGTTCTTGTTTTTGTATATGCCCTTTTAACTGCTATAATGTCTATATGAACGTATTCTTGAAATAGTACTTTCTTATCTCCAAACATCCCTGGATCGTGCAGAACTGTCCTGCATTTTTGCCGGAGTCCCATGTACAGATGCTCTAACCTGCAAAGGTTTTGACCTTGCTACAGTGTGCCCACATTTCATTCATATGTACATTGTTGCAGGATTTGCATATGAATGAGACATCATATAAAGGACACATCAGTGGGATTTTTATATGAATGAGCCACTGCAACTTATTTATATGCAAAGTAGAGGGAGATTTGCATTGCATCTGATGAATGAGTCGGGGGGGGGGGGGGGCTGTACTGGTAGGGAGAATATAGAGGGGGGTCTGTATTGAAGGAATGGTCTGTACTTAGAAGGGGCTGGGAGGGGAGGTCTGTACCAAGGGACTGGACTGAGAGGGGTGTGTTTACTGGAGGAGCCTGTATTGAGGGCTAGGAAGAGGGTCAGTACAGTATTCTGTGAAAGGGGTCTGTACTAAGAGATATTTAGGTCTGTGGGCAAAAAACTGGGTGGGGAATTAGAGCCACTGGGGGAAATACTGAGATGAGAAGTAATTTTTGGTCGCATTCTGTGAGTTACAAACCTCTGACCCCTGCAATTTGTGCATTACGCACATCTGGCCCCTGTATGCCGTGCAATAGCCACACCTTTCCCTTGTATTTTGTGCGATAACCACTTCTGAGCCCTGCACTCTGTGCCTTATACACTCCTGACCCCCTTCCCTTGCTGTCATACAGAACGCAGCCCTCACACAGGTGTACGCCTAAGTACACCCATGTGAATGAGGCCTTAGGCTTGTGTCCCCCAGGACTGTGCATATTTTTAAAGGGTGGGAGAAGCCAAGCCAGTGACGTCAGACCTGTGGCGATCCAAGGTTCTGTGGTGAGCTGAGGTATATGGAATTTCAATGCATGCTTTTTTTTAGATTCTGTAAGTGTTTTAAATCCCTTTTGTGAGGGAGTGTTTTCACAATCCCTCCTGTTTCTTTTATCATATTATCATTCTGATGACTGAAAAATTTAGTGAAGAGGAGACACACTGTATTAATTACCAGGAAGAGAAGTGTGAATCTGATGCCCCTGAAAACGGAGAGTAACACAGGTGTATGATACTCTGTAGTGGGGTCTAAAGTGGAGGTGAGCAGGTTTTTCACCCAGAGGTTAGAGGTCACTGAACACATGGTGAAGATAGAAGATTTGCAATCACTGTTTACACTTCGGTGTTTGGCACTATTAAGTTGGACTTTGTTTATGGACTTTATGTTTGAGGATATTTAATTTTGAGAATGTTTTTTTAGATATATTAAGTGATGTTATCAATATAACACACAAGTATATTTATTACCATAACATATAGGTGTATTTTTAGTTATATGTGTGATTAATAAATTTAGAGTTTCGCTGTCCATTTTTTCGAATATTTTTAAAGGGTGCCTTGACTTAGAAAAGTTTGAGAAACACCAGTTTAGGTTATTACATTGTTATGTGTATTATTAAATAAAGAAAACTTGCTAGCATTTTAGCCTTTTTTTGCTCATGCTTTCTACTCCTAATATTAATGTAGAACAATGGGTTTTGAATGCTAGAGTAATATAATAGCAATACAACTGGTACAAATAAGTCAAATAGTTAAATTCAGGGCTTCTTTTCTCATACAATAGGTGCAGGAACCCAGCCACGGCCCCCCATAACCACCCCCCCCCCCCCCCCCACACACACACACCCTCCAATCCGCATCAAATAGAAGGTGTAGTCAATAGGGGCAATAAATACTAGGAGTGCATAGTACAGTACATAGTAAGTACAGAGTGCAGAGTTTAGGGGGAGTTACACACAGAGTGCAGAATTCAGAGTTGTGCTACATGCAGAGTTTGGGGGTGTGCGCTATGTGCTTAGTGCAGAGTTCAGGGGTGCGCTGCATACGGAGTGCAGAATTCAGGGGTGCACTGCACACAGAATGCAGAGACCAGCCTTCTTCTACAGCTGCTTACCTCTGCATACCCCATCCACATCTCACTTTCACACCTCTTCTTCTGCAGTACCTCCCCATACACTGTAGGTGGCTCTGTCCCTGTCACTTGCAGGGAGATTTTCAAGTCGGAGTGTCGCCATCCGCACTGCGTCAGCCTTGTCCCAATTCTGCACTCAGTGGGAGTCGCTCAAGAGACAAGCTGTCGTTTGTAGACACAGAAGCCGGACTTCTGTGTTTACAAGTGATAGTGGTGAGCAGGGAGCAGAGAGCCTGAGTCAGAGGTGGTGGAACTGAGTTCCACCAAGGTCCAGCTGAAAAAAAGCCCTGGTTGAATTTAATAGCAATGTTCAAAATATGTGATTATCCTTACCTACAAGATGCTGCCATATATTCAATTCTGGAATATTTAGTTCTATTATATATTTCAGTATGTGCGTATGAAAGTAAAGTACAGCTAAATGAATTATATTGTTTTTCATGCTGTCCATTTTTTTCCAGTTTGCCCCTAATGAAAGAAGATATTGGAGGGCATCAAGGGTTCCAGATATTGCAGTGAGCAGCAATACAGTAGACTTGTACCTGTAAAAGAGCAAATGCTAAAATGCAGGCCTGGACAGTTGTTTAATAATTCTACAAGACAAAAAAATTGTATCTTGAGCTAGATAAGTTTGCAGGTTTATATCAACGAGAACGTTGCATATGACAAGTCACTGCAACGTTAAGGCTAGTCATTTATTCAGATTGGGTGTCGGATTTGAACTCTCCAATCAACAAAATGTGTCAACAGTTATGTAGTGTAGATGTCTGCCTAAAAAAAACATTCAAATACATCCACTCAGGTATACCCTTAAAGTATACAGTGTATCCAGAAAGTATTCACAGTGCTTTACTTTTTCCACATTTTGGTATGTTACAGCCTTATTAAAAAATGGATTCATTTTATTATTTTTCTCAAAAATCTACAAACAATACCCCATAATGACAACGTGAAAGAGGTTTGTTTGAAATATTTGCAAATTTATTAAAAATAAAAAAAACAAAAATCACATGTACATAAGTATTTACAGCCTTTGCTCAATACTTTGTTGAAGCACCTTTGGCGCCAATTACAGCCTCAAGTCTTTTTAACACCTTCCCACTCAAGGACGTACCCGTACGTCTTTAGGTTTCACTGGTTATACGGGGTTGATGCCTGCACCTACAGACATCATCCCTGTACCATTGTTTGCACCCAGCGATTCTGTAGAAGGCAAAAGTGATCTGAGTGGCTAATTAGCCACTCGATCACTTCTGCAGGTGGCGGAGGGAGGTCCCACCCCCCTCTCCCAGGCTCTCCAGTCCCATTGCGGAGGCCGGGAGCGATGCGGCCGGCGGCGATGGTTGCCTGGTACAGAGAGAGAGGAAATTACGTAGTTCCCCTCTCTCTGTAACCCTTCCGGTTCTGCCTCTTTGTTTACCTGGCCACCAGTGGCTGGAGAAGCAGCTGATTGGACCAATCTTGGTCCGATCGGCTGCATAGGGGGCCAGAGGAGAGGACCTGTCACAGGCCCATGCTGTTACAAGGGATGTTGTTCATCCCTTGTGATAGCAATAAAGTTTGTACAAAAAAATGAAGAAAAAGTGTAAAGAAAAATGTATAAATAAATGTATAAAACAAATAAAATAATATAAAAAAAAAAGTAAAGCGCCCCTGTCCCACCGTGCTTATGCGCAAGTGCGAACACATACGTTACTCCCACATGTAAGCCGTGATCACACCACACATGTGAGGTACTGTCGCAAACGTCAGAGAGAGAGCAATCATTTTAGCACCAGACTTCCTGTGCCACTCTAAACTGGTAACCTGTAAAAGGCAATTAAAGTAGTGATCCACCGATATCGTTTTTTTAATGCCGATACCGATATTTTGGTCATCGGATATCGTTATGTAAAAATGTTTTTGTTTTATTTAATTTTTTTCCAAGGTACTCCTTGTGGAGGGATCTGGGGGTCTAAAAGACCCCGAACCCCTCCTCGGCATTGAAAAGCCTTCAAAACGCCAAGTTTGGCTGTTTTGAATGCTGTCAGTTTTTTTTAATTTGGTGGCGAGTACGCGGAAGTGATGTCATGACATCACTTCTGGGTTTTTTACATGGAGACCCGATCAGAGCCGAATGCAGCTTTGATCGGATCTTTGGCGGGCGTGCAGGTAGGATGCCCAGATTTACCGGTCTCCCGGTGGGCGAGCCACAGAAGGCGGCGGGAGGGGGGACGTCCCCTCCCACTCCTTGTAATGACAGCCGAGTATGGGGTAATGGATGCCGGTACCGGGGTGTTGCCTCTAGCTGCAGGCATCACTTCGGTACAGCACTTTCACGAAATATAGGCAATATCTGATATATCAGTGGTGCCGATATTTGGCCGATCCCTAGTTTAAAGTGTCGCCTATGGAGAATTTTAAGCACCGTAGTTTGCCCCCATTCCACGGGCAGACGCAATTTTAAAGTGTGACATGTTAGGTATCTTTTTACTCGGTGTAACATCATATTTCACATTATACAAAAGAATTGGGCTAACTTTACTGGGTTTTTTTTTCATGAATGTGTTTTAAAAAAAAAAATAAATTGCGTTTGAAAAACGACTGCGCAAATACCGCGTGACCTTAAACAATTGCAACACACACCATTGTATTTCATACAGTCACTGCTAAAAAATAAATAAATATATATATATATATATATATATATATATAATGTTTGGAGGTTCTAAGTAATTTTCTAGCAAAAAGAAAGTAGATTTTTACATGTAGGAGAAAAAAGTGTCAGAATAGCTTGGGAAGGAGGTGGTTTAGCACGAAGCTGCAAGATTGGCACACCTATTTTTGGGCAGTTTCTTCCATTCTTCTTTGCAGAACCTCTCAAGCTCCATCAGTTTGGATGGGGTGCGTCGGTGTACAGCCATTTTCAGATCGCTCCAGAGATGTTCAATTGGGTTCAAGTCTGGGCTCTGTCTGGGCCACTCAAGGACATTCACAAAGTTGTCCCATAGCCACTTCTTTTGTTATCTTGGCTGTGTGCTTAGGGTCTTTGTCATGTTGGAAGATGAACCTTCGCCCCAGTCTGAGGTCCAGAGCGCTCTGGAGCAGGTTTTCATAAAAGGATGTCTCTGTACATGGCTGCATTCATCTTTCCTTCGATCCTTATTAGTCTCTCAGTTCCAGCTGCTGAAAAACATCCCCACAACATGATGCTGCCACCACCATGCTTCACTGTAGGGATGGTATTGGCCAGGTGATGAGCGGTGCCAGGTTTCCTCCAGACATGACGCTTGCCATTTTGGCCAAAGAGTACAATCTTTTTCATCAGACCAGATAATTATGTTTCTAATGGTCTTAGAGTCCTTCAGGTGCCTTTTGGCAAACTCCAGATGGGCTGTCATATGCCTTTTACTGAGAAGTGGCTTCCGTTTTGCCACTCTTCCATACAGGCCGGATTGCTGGAGTGCTGCAGAGATAGTTGTTCTTCTGGAAAGTTCTCCTGTCTCCACAGAGAAACGCTGGAGCTCTCTCAGAGTGACCATCGGGTTCTTGGTCACCTTCCTGACTAAGGCCCTTCTACCTCGATCGCTCAGTTTGGCTGGGTGGCCCGTTTTAGGAAGAGTCCTGGTGATTCCAAACTCCTTCCATTTATGGATGATGGAGGTCACTGTGCTCATTGGGACCTTAAATGCGGCAGAATGTTTTCTGTACCCTTCCCTAGTGCCTTGATACAATCCTGTCTCGGAGGTCTACAGTCAATTCCTTGGACTTTACGGCTTGATTTGTGCTCTGAAATACACAGTTAACTGTGGGACCTTATATAGACAGGTGTGTGCCTTTCCAAATCATGTCCAATCAATTGAATTTTCCACAGTTGGACTCCAGTCAAGTTGTAGAAACATCTGAAGGATGATCAGCGGATAAAGGATGCACCTGAGCTCAATTTTGAGTGTCATGGCAAAGGCTGTAAATACTTATGTACATGTGATTTTTTTTTCATTTTTTATTTTTAAAAAATTTACTTCATTCCATTTTGGAATAAGGCTGTACTATAACAAAATGTGGAAAAAGTGAAGTGCTGTAAATACTTTCCGGATGCATTGTACTTAAACACTATATATATCACTGAAGTTTCCTACAAGCTTTAAAAGTCCTCTTTAAGCTTTAACATGTTAATGTATTTTCCAAAATAATTTTCAACAATTTGCACTGTTTCCTAGTTACCTACAGAAACTGTCTGCACTGCTTCCCACTTACAGTTGAAGACTATGCTGTTACTAAGCGGTTACAGAAAAATACTGTCTGCATTACTTTCTAAATAGAGAAATAGCCTGTCTGCTCTGCTCCTCGGTTACAGACAGAGACTATCCGAACTGCTGCACAGTTAGACGGAGACTATCCGACCTGCTTCAAAGTTACAGGACTGTCCATACTACTTCGCACTTTCAGACAATACATAACCAAGCTGTTCGACATTTAAAAAACAAAGTATATGAATATCTCCCCAGTTACAGAGAAATCGCGTACAGTATTCTAAAAAATGTTTTTAGAGCAGTTCTGAAAACCTGGAATTTAGCTGAATATACCATCTCACTCCCTACAAGTGACTATGGGCCAAACTTAGATAAGCATATCTCTGACAGGGGGAGGGTAAGGAATGGATTCTGTTTTCCTGCAAAGCAGGGACTAGAATCCATTACTTCCCCCAGTAAAAGCAGCACACAGTTAACACACAAACACTGGCTAGGCACACAGTTAACCCCTTGATTGGCCTAGATGTTAACCCTTTATTTATTTTTTTATAGAGCAAAAAATTAAAGAAAAGCAGTGGTGATTAAGTACCACCAAAAGAAAGCTCTATTTGTGAGAAAATAATTATATAAATTTCATTTTGGTACGGTGTTGCACAACCACGCAATTGTCAGTTAAAATAATGCAGTGCAGTATGGCAAAAAAATGGCCTGGCCATGAAGTGGGGTAAATCTTCCGGAGGTCAAGTGCTTAATTGTTCTCAAAGATACCAAATTTCATCAACAGGTAACTGATGTATGGTCTATATACCTGTAGCTTCTGGTCCAAGAAAAACCTGGGAGCTGTGTGGTATAGGGACACTTGTATGACAACATAAACAATTTCAGGTTTAACTGAAGAGCATTTTAGTCCATTTATTCAAAGAAAACACAGCTACCATGCCAGCCCTTTTATTGGTATACTGTAATTAGATCAGTGGTTCTCAACTCCTGTCCTCAGGACCCACTAACAGGCAAGATTTTAAGTATAAGGCTCCTTTCACACAGGCGGTGCGTCCGACGGACTCAGTTTTGCTCAGAAGGGATCGATCCGCTGATCCCCGCTGAGCAAACGGATGACAGGTCCATCTCCGCTTACTTTACTGATACGGACCTGTCAGATCCCCGCTCTCCTCTATGGGAGATCGGATGAAAAGTGACCACCTGTACGTTTTCATCCGATCTTATCCGATCCAATCCTCCAGACGAATGACAAATAGGGTTTTCATCCATCTGGATTTCATGAACAGGATGGTATCGGATAGCAGCGGGTGTCAGCGGAGATGTCTCCACCGGCTTCCGCTGCTCCATAGAGGTGCTTGGAGCATTCCGATCAGGTCCGCCTGAAAAAACTGATAGGCGGACCGGATCGGAAAGCCTGTGTGAAAGGGGCCTTACCTTGGGGAGATGCAGACTAGAATACTGCAATCACTGAGCAGCAAATTATATCACCTGCGATGCACTTCAGTTATCTTGCAAAACTGGCCTGTTAATGGGTCCTGAGGACAGGAGTTGAGAATCACTGAATTAGACCAATCATAGTATATTGTTGTCTGTATGTACTCACTCAGCTGCTGTTTCTGCCTCTAGAAGATCAGGGTCTTTCCTGTATAATGCTCTGATGCAGGGAATTGTGCCAAAGAATGCAGCAACATGTATAGCCATCCAGCCTCTTTTGTCACATAACTTGTAATCTGCATTTAAAGCCAGCAGGCAGGATAGAACTTCAAGTGAGCAACACTGAGCTGCCAAGTGTAATGCAGTGGGTCCTAAATACAGAGATATGAATATTAGCTGGATAATTTACAGATAAACAGATTAAAGACATTCCAGAAAACTGCTAATGCAATTTATAGCAGGATTTTGTTTTATAATTGAATTGATGGAATTGCCCCCTTTCTATTTGATTCAATATTAACTTTTATTTACTAAGAATGAGTATACTTGTATGTACTATTGTGCATTATTATGTGTGTGTATTGTTGTGAAATTGCGTGGAATGCTGTCCGTTTGTCCGTTTTTCATCCATCCGTTGATGAATGAAAACAGACATCAATGCATCTCTATGGGAAAACGGATGTAAATGGATGATCATCCACATCCACATTCGTCATCATTTGTTTTTTTAAACTGATCAAAGCTCTATTAAAAAAACGGATTGGATGAAAAACAGATGTAAACTGACAAATGGTCAGTTTTTCATCTGTTTTTGCAGTGGTAGTGGATGTAAAAAAAAAAAAAAACTGATGAGAACTGATGAAAAATGGCTGAAAAATTGATAAAAAACGGATAACCACTGATGAAAAACTGACCCCTTTCACACAAGCAGTGCGCCTGACAGACCCAACGGTTTTGCTCAGCAGGGATTGATCCGCCAATCCCTGCTGAGCAGGTGGATGACAGGTCCCTCTCCGCTTACTTTGTAGAGACGGAGCTGTCAGAGCCCCACTCTCCTCTAAGGGAGATCGGATGAAAAGGGACCGCCTGTCCGTTTTCATCCGATCTTATCCAATCCGATCCTCCAGACGGATGGAAAATAGGGTTTCCATCCATCCGGATTTCACGGACAGGATCGGATTAGATAGCAGCGGGTGTCAGCGGAGATATCTCCGCTGACATCTGCTGCTCCATAGGGCTGCATGGAGCATCCGATCAGGTCCGCCTAAAAAACTGACAGGCGGACATGATCGGAAAGCTCGTGTGAAAGGGGCCTAATGGAAAACTGATGAAATACTAATGAACACTGATGAAAAATGGATGAAACACGAATGACCACTGATGAAAAACAAATGAGCACTGATAAAAAAAAATTAAAAACTGATGAGCACTGATGAAACACTGATGAATACTTCATCCATTTTGATGTGACTGAAATGATGAAATGAACAATCCGCATGTGTGAAAGGGGCCTTAAAAATAAAATCAGACAACTAGCCTTTGCTACAAAATATACCTTCTATCCAAAGGTTTCCCCTGCACTACGTTTTTTCTTCCCTGGATGTACTGGGGCCAACATCATTTAACCAACTTCTCATCTTGGACCCTCCTCAGCAATGAAAGGAGAAGCAGCACAGCAATGAACTCATCATCCCTCTGTCAAACTGCTTTCTGCCCCTATTAGCACTATTTTTGTGATGAACTTGTGAATCCTTGTACTGCTTCTCCATCCTTTGCACAAGTTAAAGCGGAGTTCCGGCCTCAAATACCTTTTTAAACTAAAAATACCCCTATAATACTAATCCATCGCCCTTTACAGAACCGCTATCCTCATACTTACAAGGTGTACAGTATTGGATTTTAGTCAAAATCTTACTTTTAAAAACGCTGTCTGAGCGCGGGCATTTTGGATGTGGGCATCTGAAGCCACAGTGTAATCTGCTGTGTCCTTCTTCCTTATTCCAGGGAGTGTTCTGGGAGTTCTTCCTGATTCCAGCCTCCTGGGAGTGATGACAAACACCTCCCAGGATGCAATGCAAAGGCGGAAGTGATGTCGGTGGCTGTGGCCACAAGAGGGGGGAGAAGGAGGAAGTACAACCAAAAATGCCCTGAAAATAAGGTAAGGGACCCCCAAAAAAAATTGAAAATGCCCAATTGTTGATCAGCATAGCGAGCACTCCAGGAATCACTAAAGTTGCAAAATAGGCCGGAACTCCGCTTTAAGTCGACTAGTAAAGTTCAGCATACAATGTTATATTTGTGCCCAAGCTTAGAATATTTTTACTTACCAGCATTAGACGGGACAAAAGTGAATGATAACACTGGAGATGAGATCTACTTTGTATTGTCCTTTATTTATAATTGTAATGAAGTGTAATATTCTAGAATACAACACTAATGATTTTGAAGTTTTTTGTTAATATGGGAGGAATCAGGAATCAGGAAAGTCCACCCTAACACTAAAATGACATCTACAGGCATCCACGATCTAAGACTAACCTATCTAACCCTGTAAATAAGAAATCGCTATACATTCCTTTTTTGAAGCCGATCCAGTCTCCAGCGGCGGAAGCTCTGCAGAGGAAACAGCCGACAACAGCTGTGAAATGAATAAGAAGTGGCATCACCCATAGAGTTACTATGGGGCTTCCGTTGGCGGCTGCCTCCTCTGCACCCACCTACCCAGAGAAGCCGCTGCTGACAGCTCAGCGTGGGACTGGACAGGAGCAGCTTCAAAAAAGGTATGTATAGTGATTTCTTCATTACAGGGCTAGATAGGTTAGTCTTAGATTGCGGATGCCTGTAGATGTAGAGATTTTAGTGTTAGGGTGGACTTACCATTTAAAAAGGCTCCAAGATATATATAGTTGGGATTGAACAAGAGGCTGAGATAGAAAAATCAGTATGGCTATGGTGATGTATAATCATTGTGCACAAATGTGATGAATCTGTGAATGTTATTTCAACCATGGTGAATTAATGACAACTTTTAAGGGACAACCTTTAATAAAAATCCAGGTGGCGATAATTCATTAATTATTTGATATGAGCTCATTAAATATAGCTAAAAGAGAGAGCACTCATGAATCAACAAAATAATAACCATATGTTTTGTATTTTGTGGAAAGTGTTTTGTGTAATGTATGTTTGGTGCTAACAATTCATTTATTTCTAGGAGGGAAATGTAATATCACACTAAGACCTTTTATTTTGTTTAGTTCCTTGATAGTACTTAACAGTAACAATCCATCTGTCTGATATGCAGGGCCAGCCCTACTATGGGTCCTGCTGGGTCCATTGAACTCAGGCAGCACTTGGAGAGGGGCGGCAAATTGACTCCCAAGATTTTTTTGTCCAGCAGTTTTTGTGTGTCCTCAAGTTTGCGGCGCGTTACGGGTGGCAATTCCCCATCTCATACTGCTGCCTGTAGTGCAAACTGAGGAGTATGAGGAGGTGGAGTGTCTCCTCCGGGAAATGTCCCTCACATGATCGTGGTGTGCGCAAAGACATCAGACATCAGCGCACTCCATCTTACACAGGGCAGGCTGGATCTTCTAGGGCGGCGGTAGCGGCAGACACAGGAGTGACAGGAGGAGTGAGGACATACAGTGGGTGTTTGGTGGACCGGTCCGGTGGTGAGTTATGGAAGAAGATAACAGTATATATCATATTTTCAAAATGTTATATTTACATAAAATAATGGATGTGGGGGCCTTTTGTTGGGCGTGATTTTTTTTTTTTTTGGGGGGGGGGGGGCAGCATTTCATTCTTGGACCCAGGCAGCACAATGTCTTGGGCCAGCTCTGTCGATATGGTTTGATGTCCAAGAACTAAAGACGAAGATTAGAGCCTTCATGGAAAATTTACGTCATTTTGTTGTTATTTTTATGAAATATAGGAATGTAATGAAAGTTTGTGTTTTGATTAAGTTGAATTTGAAACAAAAATGAGGAGGAGAAAAAACTACTGTTTAAATTACCAGTAATATTGTTTTCACATTTGGGACAGTTTACTATTTTTATGCTTTGAAGGTGTTAAGCCCAAATATTGGCACTATAAATGTTGTTGTACATCTTCCTTTTCTGTCTTTTCCTGTGTGACCAAGTTCAGAATTCCCAGGACGTGCACAGTACAGGGAGAGAAAGTGATAATACTTTGGGTTTTACACATAACTGGTGTTTATTTGAAGTATATTTTTCTACACGTGACAGTTTTAAGGAAATTATTCATAATCATTGGTTTTGGTTTATCATAATTTTGCATTTTGGTTAATATTTTAGTCCTAATTTGAGATATTTATGTTATTGCAGTGGAATTAATTTTTAAAGGAAATCCTTCAAGATGAGGTGTTCTAGTATATATATTTCAATAATATATGCTATTTTTTGGCCACCACGTTTAAAACACTTGATTGAGTTTTCATAAACTGTTCTTGATAAATCATTATGAAATAGGTGTCCAGATTTTTCCTCAATCCTCCTGGATTGTTTGTGTTTGGGACTGGCATGTAGACTATGGTGACACATATGCATGGGTAATTTGTACGCACATACTGGGACCAGTGTAGACAAGAGCCAGTTAGCCTGCCAGAATTTTCTTACAGTGTGGGAGGAGACTGGAGTACTAGGGGAAACACACACAGTAAAGTGGAACTTTACCCATAACAACTTGATAAAAAATAATGTTCTTTAGCAAGAAACATACATTCCATATTAATAATTATGCTACCAAAATTATTGTGTGTTGTAAATTGCCTCCAGCAGGGTTCCTGTTTGCTCTTGCTGGAGCCTGCCAATTTGATGAACCCTAAAGCCCCAGCTGTAAATCATAAAGCGGACTAAACCCATCGATTTGCCAGTTTCAAAAAACAGTTTGATGTGATTGTGTCCTCAACCAAACTGTCAAACCATGAAATGGCTAATGTCCTAACTGGTCAAATGATCACAAGATCACATGCAGTGCAGAACCATGACAGTTGCAGTTCAAACAGAAGCAGCTTTCTTGGTTGTAAAGGATAGGAGGGTAGGAGGGTATAATACCACTTTAAGGCTGTCAGCAAATCGGCCTCTAAAAACTCTAAAAACTCAGCAAGGCCTAAAAATGCCTACAATGGAGAGCAACTGAACATGTGCACCCCAGGTAAATATTTGTATTAATGTGCATAAAGAAGCCAAGGAAAGATGGAAAAATCTCCAAAAGGCATCAAATTACAGATTAGACATTCTTATAATATGTCAACAAAAGTTTGATTTTATTTCCACCATTTACACTTTCAAAATAACAGAAAACAAAAAAATTTCATCTGCAAAAGTTTGGGCACCCTGCAGAGTTAATATCTTGTACTGCCCCCTTTGGCAAGTATCACAGCTTGTAAACGCTTTTTGTAGCCAGCCAAGAGTCTTTCAATTCTTGTTTGAGGTATCTTTGCCAATTCTTCCTTACAAAAGTCTTCCAGTTCTTTGAGATTTCTGGGCTGTCTGTCACGCACTGCTCTTTTAAAGCGGAGTTCCGGGCACAAAATCTACCTTTTTTTTTTTGTGCCCATCCGCTTGGTCTCCTTCACCTGAAAAGGAATTGGATAGTTAGGTATATTTTTTTTTTTTTACTCACCTTGTAATTGTAGATAGAAAATACTCACCTATTCTCTACTTCCTCCCTCTGTGCCACGGCTCCGTCGTCACTTCCTGTCTTGCGATGATTCCTGCGAGCTGAACGTCATCGCTCCCAGTAATCAATGCGACGGCACCGGCCCCGCTCGTCACTTCCCGCATGCCCAGAAGCTGTGGAGGAATGCGGCGCCGCACCGGAAGTGACGAGAGGGGCCGGTACAGGCGCATTCTGGGAGAAGAAGACACGGAAGAGGACGCAGAAGAGGATCGCGCCGGCTTCAGCTGCCCACAACAGAGATGGCAACGCTGGAGAAGAAATTTTATAAGTGAGTATTTCTTCTTGCAGGTAAGTGCGAATCGGGACAGATCAGAGGCTAGCCATTGTGGAATGTACTAGCCCTGACTGTCCCGGGGGTATGTTTATTGAAAAAAAGTTTTCGTGCCCGGAACTCCGCTTTAAGGTCTATCCATAGATTTTCAATTATGTTGAGGTCAGGAGATTGTGAAGGCCATGGCAAAACCTTCAGTTTACGCCTCTTGATGTAATCCCCCGTGGATTTCGAGGTGTGTTTAGGATCATTATCCATTTGTAGAAGCCATCCTCGCTTTTTCACAGATGGCATCATGTTACTATCCAAAATATGCTGAAATTTTATTGAATCCATTTTTCCTTCTACTCGTGAGATGTTCCCTGTGCCACTGGCTGCAATACAACCCCAAAGCATGATTGATCCACCCCAATGCTTAACAGTTGGACAGATGTTCTTTTCATTAAATTCTGTGCCCCTTCTTCTCCAAACGTACCTTTGCTCATTCCGGTCAAAAAGTTCAATTTTAACCTCATCGGTTCACAGAACTTGTTTCCAAAATGCATCAGGCTTGTCTATATGTTCATTTGCAAAGTTCAAACGCTGATTTTTGTGGTGAGGACCTAGAAGAGGTTTTCTTCTGATGAGTCTTCCATGAAGTCCATATTTGTACAAGTATCTCTTTATAGTGGAATAGTGTACCACAACTCCAGTGTCTGCCAGATCTTTCTAGAGGGATCGTGCAGTCAATTGTTTTTCTCACAATCCTGCGAGCTGTTCTGTCTGATATTTTTCTTGGTCTTCCAGATCTTGCTTTAACTTCCACTGTTCCTGATGACTGACATTTTTTAATTACATTCCGAACAGAGGATATTGACATCTGAAAACGCTTTGCTATCTTCTTATAGCCTTCTCCAGCTTTGTGAGCGTCAACTATTTTCAGTTTTAGTTTTCTAGACAACTGCTTAGAAGATCCCATGGTGCTGATTGTTGGGGCAAGGTCAGATGAGTCTGGGCATTTAAAACCTTTGAGATTGACATCACCTGGTCTTCCCAGACGATGAATGAGAACAATTCATGACACTGGCAGGTCTCAGCCTTGCAAAGGGGGCAGTGCATGCTATAAATTCTGCAGGGTGCCCAAACTTTTGCAGACACCATTTTTTTGTTTTCTGTAATTTTGAAAGTGTCAATGATGGAAATAAAACCTAACTTTTGTTGACATATTATAAGAATGTCCAATCTGTAATTTGATGCCTTTTGGAGATTTTTCCATTTTTCCTTGGCTTCTTTATGCACATTAATACAATTTTTTACCTGGGGTGCCCAAACTTTTGATCACCACCTTATTATTAGATTTGTAAACAGTATAGGGATTTTTTTAAAGGTTTTACATAGCTATACCTGCAAAAGGGGCCAGCCTGAAGTGATCTAAGTTATCTAGCAGAACTTTATTTTCTGACTAAAGTTCTGCTTTAAGTAGTTTAGGGTTGGGTCTATAGTTTAAGTCGGTTTCGTTTAGGTACAGAATAGTGTAGAATTCAGGTGGTAGATGGGTAATGTACCTGTAACAATACAAATCTGAGATTTTTTTTAATGTTAGGCCAGGCCACTAGTGATTAATGATTTACCTGTTAGCACCTGCATTGACGTGTGGAACTCCGTGGCAGAAAAGGCATCTTTAGTTAAGTATTCTTGATATATTTTCTATTATATTATAGTATATTATTATTATATTTGTTATCTGTATCTGACATTACTTAATTAAATGTTATACCTACAAGTATTTGTGTGATCTCTCTTTGCACATCTTAAAAACCACCCCCAAAAATGTAAACTATCACCATGACTGTGATAAAACAATACCTGATGTAATTTTTTAATGATGCAAAAGCCTACAACTCTCTAGAAACAAGTTACTCTACACACTCAGCTGTCAATATAGCAGAGGAACAAAACATTTTCTTAGACCGCTGTTAGCTAAATATTCTCCCTAAACTTCCACAAAATCAGCAATCAGTTGTTTTTGAATTTTATCTTCCATGCACCTGCCCCTGCTTATACCCTGCAATTGTAACCTAAATTAAGCATTTAGCTTTTTTTAAAAAACAATTTCTCTCCCCTATCTTTCTTTCTTCCTATTCTTAGGCCTCTTTTCCACTACTCTTCTGTGCAGATCGCCATTATTAAATAATGTCCTTCATCCAACACAGACAAGAACAATTGGGAAGCCATATTACTCAGATCCACAAGATATGAAAGAAGTTTGCTGGTAACTCCATGTATAATTAAAGCTTTTGGATGCACTAGACCAGGCATGTCCAACCTGCGGCCCGAGGGCCACATGCGGCCCAGAACCACAGGCAATGCGGCCCACTGCCCCCTGACAATTTATTATTTTTTGCTGGGGACGAAGGAAGTCGAGTCAGGGGTACAGCCATAGCGACTTCCAACTAACTGGGCATGCACTGGTGACGCTACATTGGATGGACACGGATCAGGCTGCATTGGATGGGCATGCACTGGTGAGGCTGCATTGAATGGGCACTGATCAGGCTGCATTGGATGGGCATGCACTGGTGAGGCTGCATTGGATGGGCACTGATCAGGCTGCATTGGATGGGCAGACACTGGTGAAGCTGCATTGGATGGGCATGCACTAGTGAGGCTGCATTGGATAGACTCGCACTGGTGAGGCTGCATTGGATGGGCACTGATCAGGCTGCATTGGATGGGCAGACACTGGTGAAGCTGCATTGGATGGGCATGGTCTAGTGAGGCTGCATTGGATAGACTCGCACTGGTAAGGCTGCATTGGATGGGCACTGGTGAGGCTGCATTGGATGGGCACTGGTGAGGCTGCATTAGATGGGGATGCACTGGTGAAGCTGCATTGGATGGGCATTGTTTAGGCTGCATTGGATGGGCACGCACTAGGCTGCAAGTGCCGTGCGCTCTCCTAGCTGCCACGTGAGACTTAGGATGTCTGCAGTCAGTGACAGAGCCGCTGCTTCCTGTATGATATGAAATGCACTCCGCCTGTGACAGGAACCATACAGAAAGCAGCGGCTCTGCTCTCTACTGCAGCCACTGCTTCCTCCAGCAGTACCGCATGACCAGCATTACCCATCAGCAGTAACCGCCAGCAGTAACCGCACCAGCAGTCTGCAAAATAGGTAGAAAGGTATGTTCATTAGCGTGTGTAAATTGTTGCGTTTTGTCATAATATGTCATGTCCTTGTTCATACATGTATGAGTAAGGACATGACATTTTCTGGCTGCCTAAGTCATATGTGCTAGAGGTGCAACTAGCCCCCAGCACATAACTGTAAATATCCCAGCATGTGCAGTGTTTCTGTCTCCTACCACCATGTCCACTTCAAATCACTGAAGTGGTCATGGTGGTTAGAGTGTTCCTTTAATATCTCTTAGAAGAAGTAATCCTCTGTATACTGATTCTAGTATTCCTGATACAGCGGTGGCGTTTTATTACTTATATACCTTAACTATAGTATATATTTTATATGCGGCCCGAGAAAATTTCTCTACACTCAATGTGGCCCAGAGAAGCCAAAAGGTTGGACACCCATGCACTAGACCTTTCAATTGATAATAGTTTACGAAGCTCACAACAAAATCTTCACTTATTTCTCAGTGACCTTGAACCATTATAATGATTATAGTGCCCTCAAAAGACTTATTATTTACTATATATATGGCCAAGTGCTAGTTTGTCTTTTTTTCATGCTACTCCATACAGCAGGGGTCTCCAAACTATGGCCCTCCAGTTGTTCAGAAACTACAATTCCCATCATGCCTAGTCATGTCTGTGAATGTCAGAGTTTTACAATGCCTCATGGGATGTGTAGTTCTGCAACAGCTGGAGGGCTGTAGTTTGGAGATTCTTGCACAGTATACTAGTTGCTTTTTTTGAGTTGCTATTTTATACTGTATGATGATTCTGTTTTATATGGCGGTCTTATAATGTTGCCTCTGTTAGTAGCTATCTTGTATGGTACTGTAGATGTGTTTTACACAAAGAATGACACCAATACATAGTTTTCATTTATTACTGAAAATCCCTTTACATTTTGAATTTAAATTTCTAATTAAATCAGTATATTATTACAAAATGACTACTTTTACTAGAATAAAACATACAATGGGGCCAGATTTTTTCACACCTGATTTGATAAACCTGGTTAGATTTGCTTCATTGTTTGTAAGGAAAAGAAACCTATAGTGATTTATTGAAAGCAGAAGTTTTAATATTTTTACGCTCAGGTGGGATTTATAACCTCTTTCTGCTCCAGCAGTAGTTTTAGCCTTTCTTGCTTGCAGTCTAGAAAACAATAATCTGTCCAGGAGACTACCTGTGTAGTCTCTTACACTACTTAGGTATAAGCTAATATGATTATTTGGTAATTCCCATATACCTGCCTCTCATATATAGGGAGAAGGTGAAGAGGAGAAATAAACAAAAACAAGTGACCATACCTGTTTTTTCAATGACGGTTTCCAGATTCTGGAGGCTCATTTTCCCTATGCAATAAACAAATACATTTGTGAAAAATGAAGCACAATGTATGATGTATGCAGCTTGTCCTGTATTACAGGGAACTCAGACACTTTGTGATTCATACACATCTTGTCAAACAGCACATCTGAAAGGGCAGTGCAGGGGCAGTATCGCACACATAAGTCAACAACTGAGTTCACTTTGGTCTCTCCTCCTGTCTGCTTGTTCTCTGCTAGCATACATGCAAGCAGCAAGTCCTTGTTAGTTTGTAATGCTGACCCTCCCTCTCCCAGGCTAATTTCTGCTGTGCAAGGGAAGACAGAGGTGATATAAAGATTTACATACTAATAGAGCTGCACGATTAATCGTTAAAAAATTGTGATCTCGATTCAACCCCCCTCGTGATCTTAATCCAGCATTTCCATGATTCATACAGTGCAAAGCCATTCTCTGCTCACTCACAGCTGTTAAAAAATAAATAAAAGAGCCTCCAGCAAATGTTTATCAAAATTACTAAGCACTGGGAGATAACTATAGACAAAGTATCATTTTGTTCTCTTAGATCAAAGGGATGAACTTTGGTCTGTAAATGAGGGCAGTTTAACCACTTAAAGACTAAGCCCTTTTCTAAAACTTGTTGCTTACAAGCTAAAATTAGTATTTGTTGCTAGAAAATTACTTAGAACCCCCAAACATTATATATAATTTAGGAGAGACCCTAAAGAATAAAATGGCGGTTGTTGCAATATTTTATGTAATACTGTATTTGTGCAGTCTTTCAAACACATTTTTTTGGGAATAAATACACTTTAAAGAATTAAAGGAAAAAAAAAACAGTAAAGTTAGCCCAATTTTTTTGGTATAATGAGAAAGATGATGTCAAGATCTTTATTGTAAGCACAAAAATTGTGATTCTCATTTTATCCAGAATTGTGTAAAATCTGCTTCTTTACGTTGATTAAGGGACGCAGGAATCCAATCTAATGCCTCGTACACACGTTCAGATAATCGTACGAAAATAATCGCTTTTGACTTGATCGCACGATAATCTGATCGTTAGTACACAGCTTTCAACAGCCGATCACGACAGTTCATCCAACAAAATCCGAAGGGACAAACATGGAAACTTCTGTCGTACGATAGCCTAGCGAACGACAATAGTTTAATCAGTACAGTATGCGTCCACTATAAAATCGATCGACAAAGACAGCGCATGATCAGAAACACTAAAATAGCACGGAAAAAGCCTGACTGCCATTGTTTTTGTTTTGCACCATCTGATACGTAGCTAAGCAACCAGGAAGCTTTTCTGGAATCGTACGAAAAAAATCCTACGTTTATATGCATTGTCGAATTCGATATTAGTATCATGCAACAAAATGCGAACGATAAGTCGTTCGATTATCTGAACGTGTGTACGAGGCATATCTCTAACTGAACTAGAGGAAACAGATTTTACGGTAAGTACAAAATTCCTGTTTTCTTTCTCATTTATTATTGGACACAGAATTCAGGATTCAGGACACAGAATTCAAGAAGAATCGGACATTAGCTAACAAAAAAGCTGTTAGCCAACAGGGTATACTGTAAGCCCTCCTATTCCTAACATGCTTCAGTTATGTGGAAAAGCAATACTAGGAGTAGATCACAAATATAGAGGGGTGGGATCAATTTTTCTACTTGAACGCCAAGAAACTGATTTTATGGTAAGTTCAAAAATCCTGTTTTTTTCTCATTCATTAAAGGACACGGGATTCAGTTATCCTGAGACAAGTGGGTGTCCAAAAGTAGACCAACTGAGGGGCGGGCAAAAGTAACAAAAAAGAGAAAATGACTAGTTAAAATAGGTACATTTTTCTCCATATTGCATGATAAGTTGTCCATCCCTCTAGCACACTATCAAAAACTGAAGCATGATGGTAGTGGGAGGAGTTATGCCTGGCTGGCCAATGGCTTTTTTTGTTTACTAGTGTCCAATTCCTCGTGAAGCCAGCAGTGTAACCCATTTGAGAGTAGTGAATCCTGTGTCCCTTAACAACTGAGAAAGAAATACATTTAATATTTTCCAAATTAATACACAACTGCATTACATACACTTTATTATAAATGCCTGAAGTTCTGCTTTATATTGTTAAATAATGCTGCCAAAGATATCTGTACACATATATGTTTGTATACATTAGTAACCAATCTGTTTAGCTTCAAAAAGTGATCACATGTTATGTTGTGAAATGAAGCAATCTAAAACAGTGGAAAATTCACCTTGTGTACCAAAATGACTACTTCGTTGTTGGTTTAAATCCACACCAGCTTTTGCTAACTGGGAAACAACTGCAACTCTATTATGTAAAGCAGCGTGGTGTAAAATAGAATAGCCGGCATCATCAAGAATATTCAGCCCAGAAATAGGAGTTTTACGGCAAAAAGTATAAAAGATGGCAGTTAGTCCTCTCTCTGCAGCAGCTTTTAATCCAAATGATATGTTCTAAAAGAGGGAAATACCAAGTCAGATTTTTCACAGCATGACTTATTAGCTGAAAATATTCTCTAGCTTATGTCCTCTGTTAACGTATAAAAAATATATCACTATGCACAGCAGTGGTGGTCGACTCTCCTCTTATAGTGGGTCTCAAATGCGGCCTGACAGTAAGCCATGCACACAATTTTTTTGCATTTTTTGCCGGCGTTTAGCAGTGTTTAGCCTAGTGTGTAAGCTACGTTTAGAAGCTTCAGCGTTATGGAGCGGGGCTGCCTGGGTCCTTAGCAACCAGCAAATAGCTGGTTGTTATGGAACGGGGCCGCCGGGGTTCTTAACAACCAGTAAAAAGCTGGTTGTTAAGGAACAGGCTGGGAAGTCGGCCGACGCGTCCTTAAGAATGGATGAGTCATCAGTTGTCAGTGGGCTTCCCCACTGACAACTTGATGTAAAAAAAAAAAACATTGCCGGCAATACAAAAAAAAAATGGTGTGGGGGTCCTTTGGGTCTGGTATGGTCTTTAGGGGGAACCCCATGGCCAAAAATGTAAAACTACAGCGTGAGCCCCCCCCCCAAAAAAAAAATCCATACCAGACCCTTATCCGAGGATGCAGCCTGGCAGGCCAGGAAAGGGGGAAGAGCCAACAGAAACTCCCCCCTCCTGAACCATACCAGGCCACATGCCCTCAAAATGGTGGGATTACTTTGGGGCAGGGGGGGCTTTGCCCCCTACCTTCAAGCACTTTGTCCCCATGTTGATGGGACAAGGGCCTCTTCCCCACAACCCTGGGCAGTGGTTGTGGGGGTCTGCAGGCAAGGGGCTTCTCAGAATCTGGAAGCCCCAATTAACAAGCCCTCAAATCCAAAATCCATACCAGAATCTTAGACGATCATGCAGCCTGGCAGACCAGGAAAGGGGGGGACGAGCAAGTGCCCCTCCCCCTCCTGAACCATACCAGGCTACTTGCCCTCAACATGGGGGGGTGCCTTGGGGCATGTTATTAAGGACAAGAGCCTCTTCCCCACACCCCTGGGTGGTTAATTTAAGAGGGCCGCAAGATCCCCCCTATGTGAATGAGTATGGGGTAAATAAAAATACACTGTCCCCTGATTGGATCCTTTGTCAATCATGACGCTTGCCACACCACGCCACTTGCCCTCCACATGGGAGGGGGTGCCTTGGGGTATGTTAATAAGGACAAGGGCCTCTTCACCACCCCCCTGGGCAGTGGAATCACGGGGGCCCCAAGATCCTCCCCTATGTGAATGAGTATGGGTCAAATAGAAATAAAAACGCACACACAGTTTTTGACAGGTTCTTTATTTAAAAAAATAAATAAATAATTAGATCCATTATCAATCACGGCACCCGCCTATTTAAGAACTGTCACACGGCAGAGCAGGCAGACGGTGGTAGCCTTCGTTGCAGGCGGAATTTATTTTTTCCTTTTTTCGGGTCCACGGTGTGGCAAAGGATCCAATCGGGGACATTGTATTTTTATTTACCCCATACTCATTCACATAGGGGGGTTCTTGGGGCCCCCTTGATTCCACCAACCAGGGGTGTGGGGAAAAGGCCCTTGTCCCTATCAACATGCCCCAAAGCATCCCCACCATGTTGAGGGCATGTGGCCTGGTATTGTTCAGGAAGGGGAGGGTCACTTGCTTGTTCCCCCCCTCCCCTTTCCTGCCAGGCCTGCCAGGCCTGCCAGGATGCATGATTGGATAAGGCTCCGGTATGGATTTTGGGGGGAACCCCACACAATTTTTTTTTAGCATAGGGGTTTCCCTCAAAATCCATACTAAACCTAGGAGTCTGGTATTGATTTTTAGGGGCAACCAACGCCATTTAAAAAAAAAAATGGCATGAGGTTCCCCTTTAAAATCCATACCAGACCCAAAGGGATTGGGGGGGACCCCCACACCATTTAATTCACCTTTTTGTTTTGCCGGCAATTTCAATTCAACAGCCTCTGCATCAAAAATAAAAACCCAAAAAACTCTGTTAAATGCTGGACACAGGCGTTTAGCAGAGTTTAAAAGAGTTTAGTAGCATTTAGGAGCTGTCAGCATTTTTTTTTTGCCAAAATGCTGCTGCTCCAGAACGTACTGGCCCTAGGTTGTTTTTTTTTTACAGCTTCTAAACGCCTATGCTACTAAAAGCTCCTAAAAGCCTATGTGTGCATGGACACAAAGAATAACATGGAGAAGAGTTTTGAAGCTGTAAAAGAAGAAAACTACTAACGCTGCTAAAAGCGGCAGTAAAAATGCCCTGCGTTCATTAGGCCTTAGAGCGGAGTTCCGCCTCCCCCTTCAAAAATTAAAAGTCAGGAGCTACACATACTGTAGCTGCTGACTTTTAATATTAGGACACTTACCTGTCCTGGAGTCCAGCAATGTCGGCACCGCAGCCGATGTTTCCATCGGCTGTCGGGTGCTGCCGCCGCCATTGCCTGTAAGGGAACCCGGCAGTGAAGCCTTGCGGCTTCATGGGCGGTTTCCTACTGCACATGCGCGAAACACGCTGCGCATTCCTACTGGCTGGGTGGTGGAGGAGGAAGGAGGGGGCTGAGGATCCAAAGGATGGCGCCGCGGCGCCGTATCCCGGAAGTGGGGAAGGGTACCTGTCAAAAACAGGTACCCATTTCCCCCTCCCCCCTGAAAGGTGCCAAATGTGGCACCGGAGGGGGGGGAACAAAAAAGCGGAAGTTCCACTTTTGGGTGGAACTCCGCTTTAAGGGCCACACATAACATTCAGCATATATAGTGCTACATAAATCTTTTAGAAAATGCTGACCCACACAATAGGAGATGATCAAAGACCACAGGCATGTTACTAAAATAGGTCAGAGTGGTTGGGTTCATGCTTCAGAAGACAGTCATAGACTGGAGACAAATTACATGAGACTTTTTAAGATCACAGCTATTACAGGGCAATAGAAAAACACTCACAACTATCTGCAGAGGTCCCAAGAACTGCACAAAAAGTGCCAGAGGGCAGCATAAGCATACAGAAACAAAGCAGAATAATAACCCCATTTTCTTAGCTTATGATGATAAGCAGCAAACACAGGATTATTCTTCTGGTTATGCTTCAATTACAATCATAGGTAGCTGACAACACAACAGTTACCATAAAATAGTCTGTTAAAAAAATAAAGGACCAGGGTGAACAAATCTTAAGTTAGATATGTTCAAAAATCAGCATGGCTGATGGTTGTTTTCCTTTGTTTTTAATTTCTAAGAGCTTCACGGTCCATTTGTTTGTGTCAAGTATTGAAATAAAAAGTATTATTAGACTGAGTCCCCATTCACACTAGCGCGACTTGTCAGGCGACTTGGTCGCCTGACAAGTTGTGGTGGGTCGCTCGTATTGATAAGCACAGGACCCGTTCTAATAGGAGCGACACAAGTCGCTCCAACTTAGAAAAAGGGTCCTGTACTACTTTGGGGCGACCTGGAGGCGACTTGCATTGACTTCAATGATATGAAGTCTGTGCAAGTCGCGCCGAGGTCGCGGTGCACTCTGTGCACCGCGACTTCACAGGTCGCCCCATCAAGTCGTGTCGCCCCTGTCTGAACGGGGTTTTAGAAGAAAAATTAGGCAGATAGCAAGAGCAGCAATAATTTAGATGAAGCTTTGGGTTGAATTCTTCTTTAAAGTGCATGTTAAGGTATTTTTAAAAAAAAATTTGGATAGAGAGTGGAAGGGGAGACCCTATGTCAACCTTTTATCGCTGTCTTTGTCCCTGTTGGGGAAAAATACCCCTGTATTTGTCCTTCTGACCGCTGTCACCAATACAGAAAATAAGTGGAAAGTCCAATAATGACATCTAAGATGGAAATTCCCCACACTGTGGGAGTTGCCTTTACATACGCTTTAAATTTCTTGAAAATCACGCATATACAAAAACTCCATGTAACATACCTTGCACTTTATTGCCTTTTTATAGCCAAACCTTTTCTTCAGTTGCTCATGGAGATGAATGTCTGTTAGTGGAAGCCTTTTGGGCCTCAGTGTGCTTATTATTCCATTGACTGCTCCCCACCACTGCTTTTTTTGCATTGTTTGATAAAAGTCTTCAAGCTGGATTGCAATTACATTGTAACTATAAAAAAGACACAGCAAAAACATGAAAACCAAGATGTGATGCCCCCACACAGACTCCAACCCTTAGATGTATTATCCTTTAAGAGGGATTTATCCCTTTAATCCATGATTGTGTCTGAGATTAACTCCTCCCTATCACAGTCTGAGATCTGCTACATACAAAAGGCAGGACTAAAAGCAGAATTAAATGCCGCTATTCTTTTTTTGTTATGCCATAATGTGCTAGTATGCACTGCATATTAGCACATTATGGCAGACTTACCTGTCAAGCAATGGTACTGTCAGCATTCTTACTGGTCACAGATGCTTCCATTATATCCCAGTATTCCTTCTGAGTCTGCTCTGTTGGACCACTTGAATGGCCTAGGCACGATGACGTCACTCCCGCACATGCGGGTCACATCATCAAGGCACAGAGCGACGTACAGCTCAGTGTATATTACCACTTACAGGCAGAGAGAGGCATCTTTGACAGAAGAGACCAATAGGGTCTGTTCTGTCATAAAAACGTTGTATGTCAGCGGTTTTAAACTTTTTGAGTTCAAATCCACTAATTGCATTCACTGTTTTTTTTTTTCTGCCTAATATGCAGCTTTAATTTAGCAAACATTAACATTTTAAAAAGGTATAAAATAATGCAGAATGTTTGAACACGTAGTACTCAGTGATATCTAATACTTGTAGTATGCTGGCCATAAGCCTAGTACACATGAGATTATCGGACGAATAATGATCGTCCGATTTTTTTTTTTGCATGCTAGTTTCCATATCGAAAACGAATAGGTTACTAAAGTATGAGAATTCTCGTACGACAGAATACAAATTCAGAAGTGATGTAATGTAGTTGTATGGTATTTTCGGACAAAAACTGTACTGATTAAATGAAAATCGTACGATCTGTTATCGTACGAGAAAGATTTACGTGTTTGTCCCTTCGGAAAATTTAAAGCGAAAGCTGTGAATTAACGATTCGATTATTGTATGGTTGCGTCGAAAGCTGTATTTTTTGTATGATATTCTGATCCTGTGTACGGGGCTATGCCCTCGTAGATTTTTAAACAAATGTTGGTATGAAAATTCATATAAAGATTCATATGAAAATTCTCAGTGGTAAAAAATTAACTTGAACTTGACCCCACTAATAAATAGAAAATTGAACGAATGTTCTTAGAATAAAACATTTTGAACAAAATTCTACTAGAGTTGTATGGCCAGCTTTAGTACTAGCAATGTGTGGCCTAAAATCATGCCTGAATGGACAGGTACAGTATATGCATATATACATGGAGTACTGAAAGGAGTCATTGGGCCATCTTTGATGCAAATAGGGGTTCTGCACAATATTCACCTGCAAATAAAAGTAAACATATAGCAGTGACCATCTTGCTGGAACTCAGGAACAATTTTTTGTGATTTACACTTCACCCGAGACAGTTGGTACCTTTGTTATATAAAGTGATGACTTTGCAGGTAGCTCCAATCCTTTGAGAATGTCATATTTGATGAGACCAGTCAGGGCAGGGCAGGGCCACGTCATCGCAACCATGTTGATGTAAATATACAGCGCTCTATCTGCCTTTTTCTGTGTAACTGAAGTCTCTAGTTTTTTTATAAGTTTCAGGCTATGTGGAGCATGGGTCTCCTTATGCTTTTTTTGAGTGGCAAGTGCAAGGGAGTTTGGCATCAGAGGAAGTCCTGTCAACCAGCCCTGGGGTCCCCCTTTACCCCCCTTTTTTTTTTTTGTAAAGGTAATTTTATTAATTTAAAGCAACATACAAAGAAGATGTGAAATAGGGTACCCACTGATGGGTGAGTGATACAATGCAGTATAGCAAAACACTACTTAAACAATATATACATCATTAGAAATCCCATTAGAAGTACAACTTAACACAAACATTACCCTAATGCGAGAACAATCTGAAATCTTTGGGTGGTTTTGCATCTGATCTACTATCAAGTTATGTGTTCCAGGGAGCCAGGGAGCTTCTAACCATGTGATTTATGAACTTTCTATTCATTTAGGAGGTCATGGAACTCCAGTAAGCCTCCATATATTTATTTTTTTGACAGTTAATTACACTGATGGAGGATGCACTAATTTATTTGATTTCCCAGTGAAGAATGGAATCATCACATGAACTCAGAGTTACTAATGGACATTTTTTCACTTTTATATGTTTTGTATTTTTTAATATTAAATAGCTTCTTTGGTATTTCACCAATCTTTGCACTATAATCACTTTATTTAGCGCA
Organism: Pelophylax lessonae; assembly: GCF_965119305.1. Taxonomy (NCBI): domain Eukaryota; kingdom Metazoa; phylum Chordata; class Amphibia; order Anura; family Ranidae; genus Pelophylax; species Pelophylax lessonae. The sequence continues at coordinate 180,322,392 of NC_138773.1, read as the reverse complement.
GCACAGTATTTTTCCCTGATTTATCCCTTATACACATACATTTTCACACATTTTGAGTAATGTTAGGAAAAATAAGGAGCGGATGTTACCAGTTCCTGTTCTTAATTCTAAAAGTTAAAGTATATCTGAAGCAAACACTTTTTTTTTTTTTTTTTTTAGTTTTGAAAGAGTAGGGAAAGATTGGAACTGCTTTTTAGTTTTTTCCCCATTTTTGTCTCATGAGAGAGATCTCTCTTCGCTTCCTACACTGTGGACTCCAGAGGACGTGTGAGGGAGATCCACTCTAGGAACAAGTGTCCCCATTACTGTATAAGATTTCCCCTCTGTTCCTGTTCTAGTAGCAATCAACATTTTGGATTTATCCTCATCTTGATTACTGGTGAGATTGGTGATCAGGACAACTGGGGGCAGACAGCAATATAAACCTGAAAAGCTGCCTAACCTCTCACCACTCCAAATGCAAAGAACATTTTTCATCCTTAGTTATACTTTAATGACAGCCAATGTAACCTGTTTGAAATAGAATCATCTAAGAAGTAGAGTATGAATACCAATATATTTATTGAATAAAGATAGTGGGAGACCCATTTTCAGTATTCATGTCTAATGTAAATTTAAAAAAAGGTCACTTGCCTCTTTCCATTAACATTCTTGACAGGAAGAGGATAATGTTCCCTGTAAGTTGTATCAAGATCAAGCAGGTCATTCAAGTGCTTTGTTGCCGTGTCCAGCATGTCTTCATAAGCCTCCTAAACAAAATAAACTGGGTGATTTACCTATTCAAGACCAGAGGTTATTGATGCCTATATGTGCAGACCAAATTTAGCACCATCAGCATGTGTCAACTAACTAGACAGTAACTCCATGACTTAAGCTGGCCATAGATAGATCACAATTCAACCAGTTCATCAGGGACCTGCCAAATTTCCATCAGTGTGTGGCTATTGTTTCTGGACAGGGAGTTGGTCATTTGATTGACTTCTGTTAAAAGGACTTGTTGGAAAATAATTGGCAATTACTTCGCCAGCAGTGGCTGCAGATCACCTTAGTGTCTGGAAGCGGCACGTGCCACTATCAGAATACAGTGTCCCGGCTCCAGAGGGGATCCCTTCATCCACCTCGTTTAGCGGAATCTGTTAGTTTTTTTTGTTCAGCACGCTGTCTAAATAAAAAAAAAAAACTAACAGTGTATGCCCAGCTTATTTTTGCAACCTAAATAATTTTTACATCTTGTTACAGACATATAAAGCTTTCATCTATTATGGTGTGTTAATGTGTATTATGCTGCTGGTTAATGTTGCCTTAAGGATGTCATTCATTTATATGGGCTCATGCACCAAAAAATTGCATATAGCATGTCTGGAAGTGCAGTGCACCACAATGCATGTTTGTCTGCAAGGTATGTAAAGGTGCCATTCACAATAAATTGCACCAATGCATGTAAGATCTGCTGCTTCGTATTACTGCAAAGCAATAGTGTGAATGGGCCCCTAAGGCAGAACTAAACCCATCGATTTAACTGTTTCCCAAAACAATTACATTTAAGGCATGCTAAAGTTGATAACTGCCACAGCTGCTTGTGCACTTGACTGAACTGTCAAAGCCATCAAATGTCTGGTGTTATAACTGATCAAACCGGCAACATCAAGACAACTGCATATCAAACAGAGGCTAAGATGGCTGTAAAGGATAGGAGGGTTTAGTTCCACTTTAATAAGAACATGGAAGAAATTACTTCGATAATAGTAAACATTACAGAACAAGTCCAGTTAAATGTGACTAACTACTACTAACTTCAGCATCTGACTCATCTAGGTGTGCTGCATGCCTGTTCCCCACAATTTGCTATGGTTCCTTCCACCAGCCGCTATGTCACTACTGCATCCTGTACACGGCGTGGAAGTGTAATGAGTACTGAAGATTATTCAGCAGCCATAGCTTTTCAAGAGTAGCGATGGGCTCGGGCATGTTCGGATCGAGCCCTCCAGGAAGCCGGCATTGCACACCGCCAATCGTAGGCAGTATGTGTATGTGCAGCTGCAGGTCAGGAAATGTCTCACTGCCTACGAATGGCGGTGTGCAGTGAGGGCTTGCTGGCGGGCTTGTTCCAAACACGCCCGAGCCCATCACTATGAAAGAGAGGAAACTTGGGAGTTGCAGTCCTCTGGAGTTTAAAATTTTTTTCCAGCCACATTTTTTCAGGCACCAGAGTTGGTTTAAATTGACAAAATGTCTAAAATTAAAAAAGGATAACCTGACTTTTCAGACCTTTATTTCTTCGGACACACTTTGAAGGGGCGGTGTTCCTAGGTCAAACTCGATTCCTCCATGAAGGTGAAAACACTCATTTGATGTATACTGAAAATGCTGGCACTTAAAATCTTGTCCCTGCATTAGTGGAGGAAATTCACGCTCAGTCTTTACTTTATCATCTGCAAAACATTAATCATTTATTAGTGATTGCATCCCAAAAAATGTTTGGGAAATATGAAATGTAGTATCACATTTATATATATGTACATTATATATTCAGATATAATTTTGACTTTCTTTAAAGTGTAACTCCACTTTTGTTGAGAAAAAAACATTCCCCTCTGGGTGATCTCTGTACACTGCAGGGATTTTAACAAACTTTGTTGCAGATTCCTACCTTTTGTTATTCTGAAGAAATCATTGTTTGTGCCTCTGTGCCGAGTGTGTCTAATGGGAGTGGTTTCATAATTATGAATCAGATGTGCAGCTGCAGGGCTCTAATGAGGAAATCTGCTGGGCCTGCATCCCTTTAGACGTGTTTCTATTTGTTAGTATCTCACCAAAAATGACATTTTTGTTGCAGAGGATGCCTGAAATCTGGAAAATTTGTGAGCCAATCACACAAGCAGGAAATTATGTTTCAGGGGTGTGTAATACGTTTTCTTTTATACAGTAGGATTTATGATTTAAGCACTTTGAAGGATTGTAAAAGTATTTATTTGGATACACCTAGATACAGCGCTGTAATTTTTTGCCTATATTTGTGGTGGGAGTCAGTTGACCCAGGGAGACAATGTAGAGGTCCAAGGACGAAGCCTTGGGGGAGAAAAAGAAAGCAGAGGAGGAGGTAGAGTTAATTGTGAAATTGAAGGTACAGTGAGATTGGTAAGATGAGAACCAACAAAGAGTACAGTCACGGAGACCAAGGGAGTGGAGGTGTTTGAGGAAGTAGGGGTGGTCCACTGATTGAAGAAACATGACTGTTACATCTTTACTCATGACTGTAGAATAAGTAATTAGTTGCCTAGCAAACCATAACTGCGACCTGCAACACCTTCACAATTAAAGCAGAGCTAAACCCATCAATTTTAACTGTTTCCCAAAGCATTTACAATTAAGCACGTTGTGAATGATAACCGACACAGTTGATTGTGCTTTCAACTGAACTGTCAAGCCATCAAATGGCTGGTGTCATAACTGATCTTATGTGCAGACCCATGGCAACTGCAGATAAAACAGAGGCTAAGATGGCAGCTTTCTTGTCTGTAAAGGTAGATACTGTATCTAGATGTGCTAATTTACTTTTTAAAATAGCTTTAACCACTTACAGACCACCCACCGTGTATTTATGTCTGTACTTTGACGTTAAATACCCGGGTTATGGCAGCAGATAGATGCTATAACCCCATTATTTTTTTAAATGGTGGGCAGTCCGCTTTAACGTAAAGGTGGACCCAGCGGCGGATTCGCCGCGGGATCACCCTTATGAGCGTCGGGAGAGGTGCCGCCTTTTCCTGGTTGTTTTCCCCACTTACTGGAGCCGTCGGTAGCGGAGAAAATGATCCGGTCCACTGTCCCCACAGGCAGGAAGTCGAGTGAGGGCAAGATAGCCTTAACTCGACTCTATGGCCTTGGAGGACCGGAGCAACATCATACGTCGCTTCCTAGCAACGGATTTTTTTTCATCATGAAAAAAAATACTTTTTTTTATTTTATTGTAGATGTGAGGTCTGAGGTCTTTTTGACCCTAGATCTCATATTAAAGAGGTCCTGTCATGCTTATTTCTATTACAAGGCATGTTTACATGCCTTGTAATAGGAATAAAAGTGATCAAAATATATAAAAAAAAAAGTGTTTCAATAAAAAATAAAAGATAAAATTAATAGTAAGAAAAAAGCAAAAAGCGGCCCGTCCCCGTTAGCTCGCGCACAGAATCGAACGCATGCGCAAGTTGCGTCCACATAGGTAAACGGTGTTCAAACCACACGTGAGGAATACACCGCGATCGTTAGAGCGAGAGAAATAATTTGAGCCCTAGACCTCCTCTGGAACTCGAAACTGTCGCCTATGGAGAAGTACCAATGTTTGTCGCCATTCCACTAGCGTGCCTTATTTTGAAGCATGACATGTTGGGTATCTATTTACTCAGCGTAACTTTATCTTTCACATTATTGAAAAAAATTGGACTAACTTTACTGTTTTCTTGTTTTTCAATTCAAAAAAGTGTATTTTTTCTGAAAAAATTGCATTCGTAAGACCACTGTGCAAATACAGTGTGATAAGAAATATTGCAACGATCTCCATTTTATTCTCTAAGGTCTCTGCTAAAAAATATATACATAATGCCTGGGGGTTCCAAGTAGTTTTCTAGCAAGCAAAAATAATAATTTTAACTTGGTCCAGAAGTGGTTAAGAACATTTACAACAAAGATGCTGCTCCATCTTGAAAGAACGATAAAGGTAAAACTACAAGTTAGAATTAGGCAGTATTACTTTTACATAACAGAATATGGTACATTTTACACATCAAATACTATTTATATTTTTTATTTGTAAAAATAACTCACCAGAAAATGGTTGTAGAAGGTGACTGAAATCTGGCACTTTCATCTTTTTTTTCAGTCCCAGCAGAAATGGCACAAGAAAACTGATGAGCTTGAGGTAGGCAATGTTTCTGCGTATTTCTGCTTTCTTCTCCAGATTTGCTTCCACAAGCTTCCGATGACTAGTTAGCCTCTGTTGGAGCCGTTGATGCGTTACAGAGTCCATGTACTCCTCTGTCAGCCTTATTACATTAGACAACATGTATGAGGCATCGTATACAAACAAGTTCTTGTACTGCTGCACCTGAACCGTAAAGCAGGTCATCTTTATTGTCATTTTGTTTGCATACTGCATAAAGAGATTTTTCTCTTCTTGTTTATTTGGTTCATAAGTGGGGTCCAAGTCAAAGCTCTGTGAGTATATATCATCAAAGTCTGGATCACTGGAAATGTCGATTAGACCTATTCAATAAATAATGATATGGGTGAACTGTCCTAATAAACTTACAGAATTTTTTTTTTTTTTTTTTTTTTTTTTTCAAATACACTTCTATGAAACTAACAATTATTTTGTGAATTGTTCCTTTGTTAAATATTCTAACAAATTCTCATGAATTTTAGAACAATGGTTCTCAACCACCAGGTCTTTCTTGACCCACTGCTGGGCCATGGCTTCCTTCCTCCCAGGCCTTCAGCTAGCTGCCAATCCCTTAACCTCCCACAATACCTCCCAGCTCCCGTAGTGCCACCCAACCTCCCATAGTGGTCCACAGTGGCCCCCAACCTCTCACAGTGCCCCCAGACCCCTTAAAGTGGTAGTAAAGTCTGTATTTAAACTTGTACCTACAGATAGGCTTACAATCAAGCTTACCTGTAGGTACAATGAATATATCCTAAACAAACAGCATTTGGAGATATTCACATCGGCAATATCCAGTGATGTCCCCTACGCATTCACAGTGATGCTCTGCCTTCAGGGCATATAGCATTGCAGAGCTGTGCGCACAGGACTGATGTCATCGTAGCCCCAGCCATTCAAACAGCCAGAGCCCGCAAACCCCGAAGGAAGACAGGCTGAAGATGGAAGCACCGGGGGAGCTGTGAGAGCGCTGGACTGGTGGGCTCCATTTGCAGATACGTCTGTCATAATGTGCTTGTAGGCGATGCATATGTCAAAAACCTGCAGGGAACCCATTTATTTGTTAGGGCGGTTTACTACCGCTTTAAGAGTCCTCAGTCTACACAGTTCACATCCCACAATGCCCCCGTCCCCTAGATTTCTGCAGAGCCTCTGGCCCCAATAGTGCCCCCAAAAATGCTCAACAGTTTCCCTTATAGCCCACGCAGTGTTGACCAGTTCCCTGCAAAACCCCAGCTTCCTCCAGAGACCCCATCCCTCAAGGTTGCCACCAGCTTCCATGGGAAACCTTATCCCTTACCGGGCTACCAAGTCTGCTGCAGAGTCCCATACCCCCCAGAACATGAATCCCCCCCACAGTGACACCCAGTCCCATCTATTCGTGCCTCCACACAGACAGCAAGATTCCATCTGTACAGCATGCAGGTGGAGGACAGACATTTCTGCTCAAGATGTAGATGCCTTCTAAATAAACTGTAAGCCTGTGAACGGCTTTTGTTTGTATGCACCTATTATTATATTTTAACCAAAGGTTAGCGCCCCACACTGGAGTGAGTAAACAAGAAGTAGCTGGAAAAGCCTGGAGAAGATCAGCAGCACTGAATTTAAAAAAGGCTAAAAAGAATTAAAACAGCATCTTATGGGAAAAGGAATAAAACTTGTCTGAAATACACAGTGCTCTAGCAAACTACTGTAAATGTCATCCTGTTAGGGGTTAGATCTACTTTATTCTTCCTCCCATAACACTTAACCTCTAACCTTCCCCTTAAGACCTACCCACTGCCCCCAGTGCCATCTTAAGAGCATTATAGGCCCCCGGGCAATGCAGTGCACTGGGGCCCTGCCTACACACTCGCCCACGAGAATAAAAATGCAATTTATAGATAAACCTATATTTATTGGTACAGAAGTGCCAGGCTAATGACAGCTTCCAAGTTCAGCGGCTGGGTCTGGTTAACACACACACACGGACGGGAGTCAGACTCGACTGTCCTGTGTGTACCTGTTCCCGCGGAGGCGGACAGGCATTCCTGCAGTTGTGGCTTCCCCCTCCATGGCCATGTGGCCTGACAACAGCACAGGGACGACAGGCGCTTGCTACCTGCTAAGTTCGGCGAAGGGATGCACACAGGAGTCGGGACTAATGGTTGGCTGGGGCCGGGTCGCTGGGCAGGTGGGGCCCCCCGGGCAAGTGCCCATTCGGTAAGATGGCCCTGACTATGCCCCCCAGCCCTGGTACTTGTTTGTAAAGTGAGATCTTAACATTAACCCTTTTGACGCTGCAAACTTTTCTTGTCCTGTGCCAGGAGCTTCTGGGCCAAAAGCAACTAGGTATATTATGCTAAAAGGAAGACAACCCTGTACGCCGGTATACTACTGCTGTGGCAGGCAATATCCCTAATAAAATGTATGAATTTTAAAATGATGTAAATAGGCATGTAGCTGCTATTAGGGCTACAATATATCTGAAAGGTTGTCTGCAATATCTGGTTTCATATGCTACAGTGACTTTTGATTTTGCGGCTTTCCGTCTCAACAAAAATAACCGAAAAGAAAAGAAGCGATAGAAATGTTATGGCTGAGGTTAGGTTTTCCAAATTTTATACAGCTTATCACTACAAGTTCTTTTTATTTTACCAATATATATTTGAGTTTCTATTAAATTGTAAACGAAACATTGCTCCAATATTGGTCTATAGTAAATTATTTAAAATGGTGACAGTAGCATAACTTTAATTAGCCCATAGAAAATGCTTACCCGCTGAAGAGAACTCTGAAAAAATGTTTTTCTTAGTCTGAGGAAGTCCATTTGCATCAATGTCCATGACAGATCTCCAAAATTCCGAGAATCTTGTTCGTTTTTCTTTTGACATATAGACACCATGCCATAGAGCCTTTATCATGTAATCCACACTGATCATTATTTGCCCAACTCTTGTGTTGAAGTATGCAGGGGGTAGCTGGCATGACGTACTGCTGTCATAGTTGGCTTCAAGAGAGATTGATGGCACTTGATGAAAGCAATAAATTCCAAAAACAAGCTCCCTTAGTATCTGGTGAACCTCACGACAGTCCAATGGGATATCATTGTCAACTGGTACTAAGAGAAGAACATTTGGATTGGTGATATTTTTCAGCTGAGTTATCAAACCACTGGGAAGGTGGAGAGGTAGTTGAACATCATCCACAGAAACAAGCCAGCTGGACATAGTATGGGCCAAAAGTTCTTGTAATTCACTTCGATCAAATTTGTCAAAGAATGCATTTGCATTTCTCTGAACTGTCATTTCAGCCTTAAATTCTTCATCTTGCACCGGACTTTTTATGTTTTTCTTGACTGTCCTTAACATTTTTAAATGTTTCTACAGCAGTATACTAAGGAATTGCAGTAGTGATGGCTAACATAGTGATATCCATCAATGTAAACTGAAGGCATTCATTCACTAGAAGGCTTATCCAATAGTAATAACATAAGGTTTTTATTAATTGCTTTTCTATCCAGGTATCTTTATATGAATCTGAAAAACAAATGCATATATGTTTAATTCATATTTTTAATTCAGTTATCAAAAAGGATATCAGGGAACTGGAGAAAGAGAAGGGCAACCAAACTGATAAGAGGCATGGAGGAGCTCAGCTATGAGGAAAGATTAGAGGAACTGAATTTATTCTCTCTTGAGAAGAGGAGATTAAGGGGGGATATGAGTAACATGTATAATTACATAAGGGGTCCATATAGTGAACTTGGTGTTGAGTTATTTACTTTAAGGTCAACACAGAGGACAAGGGGACACTCTTTGCGTCCAGAGGAAAACAGATTTCTTCTCCAAATACGGAAAGGTTTCTTTACCTTAAGAGCTGTGAAAATGTGGAATAGACTCCCTCCAGAGGTGGTTCTGGGCAGCTCACTAGATTGCTTTAAAAAAAAGCCTGGATTCATTCCTGGGTGTACATAATATAAATGAGTTCTAATATTTATAGGTAAAGTTGATCCAGGGAATATCCGATTGCCTTGGGGGATCTGGAAGGATTTTTTTCCCCCTGCTGTAGCAAATTGGATCATGCTTTGCTGGGGTCTGGATCAACTGCGGGTATAGGATTGTGTATATGGGATTGTATGGCTGTGTTTTCTTTACTGTTTTTTTTTTTTAGGTTGAGCCAGATGGACTTGTGTCTTTTTTCAACCTGACTAACTATATATGAAACTTTATATAAATAAGTTGCCAAACTTAATAAGAAAAGAATATAAAGCAAAATAGAAAAATATATTCTTTTCTTCCAAACACCATAGCGAAGGTCCTTGCATTGGAAATTAATGTATAATCAGAGGTTACCTTCAATGACAACTGCATGTCAAATTGACTAGCAAATCAAATTAATTTGTAAAATACTCCATTCAGTGGAGACAGTGTTTTCTTGTGGCCTAGGTGAAACATTAAAAATACACAAACCCTTTAAATAACATGCTTGGAGGATGCCCTAAAGCTGTAAATGCTGTTATGGAACAGTACCGTTTAGTTCGTTAAAAGTTAAAAAACTAAAAAGGGCAAAATACAGCATGAATTTCACCTTAAAATTTTAGCCAGACCGTTATCCATCCATGCAGCCTGGGTAGCCAGAAAAGGGAGGGCAGTGAACATGCACCATCCATGCAGCCTGGGTAGCCAGGAAAGGGAGAGCAGTGAACATGCACCATCCATGCAGCCTAGGTAGCCAGGAAAGGGAGGGCAGTATAGATGCAACCCCACTTTCAACACTGGGGGATACACCTTGCAAGGAGGAGCAGTGAAAACTCCCAATGCTTGCAAGGCACCTTGAGTGACAAGGGTCTCTTCCCCACATCTAATGCCCCAGGAGGATGAAGGGGTTTTGGGGGAGACTTGCAGGAATCTAAAAGCATTTCCTTTAAAGATCATTTAAAGCCTAAATATTTTTTTACCTTAATGCATTCCTTGCATTAAGCTAAAAAATGTCTAGGCCCCCCCTTTTACTTAAACAAGACCTTCATTCGATCCAATGCTGTGCCTGTCTGCAGCCAGGGCGGGACAAGGGGTGGGCAGAAGGAGGTACTACTTCTGTCAGCTCAGCGCTGACAGTGGCAAGGAGAGGAGGAGAGAGTCGGGAGGAGGTGCAGGCTGTGCTCTCTCTCCCTCTCCTCCTCATAAGTTTTCACATTATGGAGGTGGCTGCAATTTGGCATCTTTGCCTTGGGCACTGGATAATCTTGTCCCGACATTGTCTGCACCTCTCCTCTCTCCTCACTTCTGCGTCTTACTGGCTTTGCTGGGCCACTGGGAGCCATTATCTCACACTGCTGTAAATCAAAGCCAGTGACGAGGGAGTGGGGGGGGGGCGGGGCCGAGTCTTGCTGTCTGTGTCAATGGACGCAGCAGCAGGGCTAAGGAGCAAGCACGCACAAGTGCCCCCATGGGGCGCGGGACATAGAGGAGGAGCCAGGAGCACTGACAGGGGGACCCGAGAAGAGGAGGTTTGGGCCGCTCTGTGCAATTCCATTGCATAGAGCAGATAAGTATGACATGCTTTGTTATTTAAAAAAAAGAAAAGAAATTACCTTTACAAGCACTTTAATTAATATAAGTTGCCAAACTGAATAAGAAAATAATCTGAAACAACACACACCAGGCTACATGTCTTTAAACATTGGGGGGGAGGGTATACCTTAATTGATTGCATGAACCTTTTGGGAATGAGCAATAATCTATTCTCTAGGAGGAGGCAGATATCTGGGAGGTCCTAATTATACAGAGGCTTCGAAATGTCTATAGGTCCCTCCCCCCCAAAACCCCTACATCCTCTTGGGGAATCACATGTGGGGAAGAGGCCCTTGTCTCTCAATACTGGGACAAGGTGCCTTGTAGTGGGGCTTTGCCACCCACCTTGCAAGGTATTCCCCCGTGTTGAAAGGCATGTGGCCTGGTGTGATTTAGTAAGAGGGGCTGCATATTCACTCCTCTCCCTTTCCAGTCCACCCAGGCTATATGCTGGATATGGTGCTAGATTGAATCTTAAGGGGAACCCCACACCATTCCCCCTATTTTTCATGTTTACAGAAAAATAAAATTTTCCTTTTTTTGGGGAATGAGTAATAAGGGGTGACTATCTGGGGGCCACTTACAATATGTTGCCATTTATTATAAAGACAGCTTACAGATTACAGGTGCCTTGCATGGGAGGGGGAGAAATGTTGTCCCCTCCCATTTGCAAGGTTCCACTCCCCCAATGTTGAAGTTGGGGCCTGGTGGTGATCAAGAAAGGGAAGGCACAAGTTTCAAAAAATTGTAAAAAAAAGTACATGCAGCTATTTCTTCTTGTTGCAAATGACTGAATTCCTGTAACTGCAGTGTCATAAACACAGATCCGGGGATTCTGAGTGATGTCACTGACCAAACATGATCATGACCATACTTGATCAATGACGCTGCATGTGATCCCTGGTTGCTTTGTTTACATTCCAGCAGCCAGGGATTTGGACGGGTGCACTGGTAAAATTTTGACAGTTTGTTCAGCGGTTTGCCAAATTACAAACAGACTGGGTTCAGGTCAAAATGTTATCCCTACTTATGGATATTTACGATGAGACTGCCCTGGGCTGCCCCTAATCAGAAATCAGTATAGTAATTAGGGCATACTTAGAATGGGGTGCATTACAGCAAGCTTGAGAACGACCTACAGAGAGATAACAAAGTCACCAATTAGTAACAACCTATTTCATAGAAATAAAGCAGCCCTAAACTCAAAGTTTATATCTGGCTTCAGCAGTCAAGTAATCATAGTAGGAGAGAGGAAATTGGGACCGGGTTACTAATCCAAAATTACTTTCTGCATAGACAGTAACCAGAAAAAATTCAAGCTCAGAATTTTACAGACCTATTGCCATGGCACCAATGGATTGCCCAAAACAATACTACACCATATGCAACAATGATGTTGTATTACATAGAATTGGAATAATGACATTATGTATTAACATATAGCCAACTTTTGTGAAAGAAGCAATTCCGTGATTTCACTGTGTAGGGTGATAAATAATACAGAGAATTATCCAATGTTTGTAAAGGAAAAAACATTGAAATCTCATTTCTCAGCCAGGGTTTCTTGAGCAATGAGCGACCTCTGCCTCTCAGATGAGTAACTTCTGACATCAGTGATCTTTTAGCTATCTGTAAAGAAGGAAGGGGGGGGGGGTATATTCCCAATGCAAACTAATTGAAGGAGCTTTCTTCCCAGTGTCCATCATAGTAAGCTACTGTGAGCTTATCTAAAAATCCAAATCATATCCCTATCTAGGAAGGCTCTGGTAGGGATTTTACCAGGAACCCTGTGCTATTTTTTATTCTTTCTGCAGGGCAATTGGCCTGTTATGTTTCAGGAGCAAGGGGTGGGGGCATAAACTCGCTGCTAGCAACCAAGACCGGGTATGGATCTAGTGAATTTTGAGGGTGATCCCATGCAAAAAATAAATAAATAGCGTGGGGTTCCCTTTAACTGCTCCCCATCCTGCATTTATATACTATATAAACATCCTGGACTGGAAGCGGTCATGATCCATGATCCTAGTGGTGAGTCAGTTATCGGCTTTCATGTAAAAGTGATCTGAGCAGCTCTACAGCTGCCTGATCACCATTACAGAGCTTGGCAAGGGTGGGTCCCCCTCCTTCTGCGTTTCCTGAGCTCTCCTGTTCCACCAGGGAGCCTGAAACTGCTGGCAACAGTCAGGCCAGCAGTCCACAAAGCAGATGGAGGAATATCAAATATTCCATCTTTTATGTGATGAATGATGCTGGAAACGACGAGGATTTCATCACTTCCAGTTTCAGTGTTTTTTTGGTCACTGGTATGGCCAGGGAAGCAGCCAATCAAAGAGATCTCTGTTTGATCAGGTGCCTTGAAGGGCATGCACAAATGCAAACATACATGTAGTTTCTGCAGGCATGTCAGGTATCACAGCGAACATCAGAGCTCATATTTAACTCTCAATTGGTAGCCTGTAAACTGGCTTTTAACCACTTAGCGGCCGCCCACCACAGTTTTACTGCGGCAGGCAGCCGCACCTGGGCAAAGCGACATAGTACGTAGTACTACGACGCTCGCTCAGAAGACTCTAGGTCGCTCGCTCCCGCCCCTGCTCGTCAGCTGGGGAACCGGTGCGTGTGACCGGCGGCTCCGATGGCCGCCAGCCACTCGCGATCTCCTGCCACTGACAGAGAAGGACAGACGACTGATGAAAACACAGCCGTCTGTCATTCTCCCTTAGATGATCACAGAGGCTATGTGATCCTGCTATATAGGATTGCATGTCTCTGTGATGATCTCACAAGCCACAACCCTCTACAGTTAGAATCACGCCCCTAGGGTCACAGTTAACCCCTTGATCACCAGTACAGTTAGCCCCTTCCCTGCCAGTGTCATTTTTACAGTAACAGTGCATATTTTTACACTGATTGATGCACTGATTACTGTAGTAATGTCACTGGTACCCCCAAAAGTGTCAAAAATGTCAGTTAGGGGTCCGATCTGTCCGCCGCAATGTTGCAGTCCTGCAAAAAATCGCAGATCGCCGCCATTACTAGTTAAAAAAAAAATAATAAAAATGACATCAATCTTTCCCTTAGTTAGTAAACGCAATAACTTTTGCGCAAACCAATCAAAATACGCTTATTGTGATTTTTTTTTTACCAAAAATATGTAGCAGAAAACAAATTGGCCTAAAATTTTAAAAAATTTTGTTTTTTAAATTTTTTTTGAGAATTTCATATAAAAGAATGTGTAAAATATTGTTATTTTTTCAAAATTGTCGCTCTTCTTTTGTTTACAGCGCAAAAAATAAAAATTGCACAGGTGATCAAATACCACCAAAAGAAAGCTCTATTTCTGGGAAAAAAAGGACATCAGTTTTGTTTGGGTACAGCATTGCACGACCGCGCAATTGTCCGTTAAAGTAACGCAGTGCCGAATCGTGAAAAAGGGCCTGGTCATTGAGCAGCCAAATCCTCCGGTCTTAAAGCCTCACCTATAGAAAATTTTAGGTACTGTAGTTCAGGCGTGCGCAATTTTAAATCTTCACATGTTTGGTATCAATTTATTTGAGGTAACATCATCTTTTACATTTTACCAAAAAATTTATATTTTATTGTGTTTGTGTGCACTAAAATTCATTTAGGTGAATTTTGTTGCTGAAAATGTATGTTTGATAGATGGCTGTCAAAAAGAAACACAAGTTCCCAGCTCACTTACCAGCCAGCTTGCAAGAAAACTAAATGAACCCTGTCTAACCGTTCACGTTAAAAACAAGGGGTTTAGTCGCACACATTTGCAAACATATGTGTAAGCTGAAGTGGCCACGTGAAGGCACCCCAGTCCTAACTCTATAATTTGAATCTCCTAAATTGGAGCACACATATAGCAGTGGATAAATGAAGGCAGGAGTGCTCAACCTGAGGCCCGCAGGCCACATGTGGCCCTTGGAGCCCTCTGATGTGGCCCGCAACCTCAAACTGAATGCAGGAATTTTAGTGCACTTTCAGAAAGTTCACTACACCTGCAAGATATAATATAGGTTTATGGCAAAGCACACCTAACCTGCAGGAGAGCCGCTGATATGAAAGTAGCATTTTAGGGGGGCTCAGGACAGTAAGGGCTTGCCTACATTTGCGGTTTGGGGGTAGGGTGGCTTTTACCACACATCCCTAGCCATTGGTGTAACATCAGGGGTCGCAATGATGACTCCACCCCATTCTCCAGCGGCCCGTGCGACCTCCTTGTAATATTCTGTTTTGCACTTGGACAGAAAGGTGGAGGGGGGGGGGGTCAGATACAGCAGATACAGGAACTGATCCCCTCCATTTTTCTCCTGCTATTGCTGAAATTTGGCTTCTTCCCCTCTCCCCTCCCACCGGCAGTCAGTGGCTGCAAGGGGAAAATGTTTATTATGCTATTCAATATAAAATAATGTGAGATTTTTAACCATTTAATATTGTGGCCTGCAACAGGTTACCAAATCACTTATGGGGCCCTCGCTCCTCAAAAGGTGGAGCACCCCTGGATAAAGAGCAGGTATGCCTGGAGGGAGCCCACCCCTCCTTAAAGGTATAGGGACGCATGGGACACTCAGTCCAGGTTGCACATGTTTGTACTTTTTTTTGAGCGTTGGACGTTTTGCTTAAAACGTCAAAACACTCAGATGTGAACAGGGGCCATTGAAATGAATAGGATTTGTCTTGTTGGGCATTTTTTGAGCTGATCCTAGAGCAGAAAAACGCCCCAAAACGCCTACATGTGAACTTAGCCTTAATGTTATGCTAACGATTTATGCACATCGTGAATTTCCCATGTGTGCGTTTCTATGCAGTGTTGGAATTGGAATGAAGCGCTCCTACAATACAACGCATATGTTCAGCTGCAGATACTATTAGTAAACCACCGGTATACAAAAGGTTAACCACTTTTCGACTGCCAGCAGTACATATACTGTGGCAAGTTGGCTCTGTCCCGCGAAACGATGTAACTGTACGTCACCCTGCAGGACTGCGAGTGAGGGCATGTGCACACCACGCCAAAGGCGCACACGCACCTATTCGTCGCAGGGGAAGCTGATCTGCGGGTTGCCACCGGACAACCACAATCTCTCCCCGTGGAGACAGCGGTCAACACTGTTCTTTCAGCAATGAACACAGTACTCCTGTGTTACTCCTATTTAGGAACACAGGTCTCTGTGTTCATTCCATAAGTCCACCCCCCCCACAGTTAGAAAGCACCCCCTAGGGACACATTTAACCCTTTGATCGCCCCTGGTGTTAACCTCATCCCTGCCAGTGTCATTATTACAGTAACAGTGCATATTTTTAGCACTGATTACTGTAGTAATGTCACTGGTCCCCCCAAAAGTGTAAAAAATGTCAGTTAGGTGTCCGATCTGTCAAGAATTGTCGCTCTTTTTTTGTTTATAGCGCAAAAAATAAAATTTGCGCAGGTGATCAAATACCACAAAAAATAAAGCTCTATTTGTGGGGGAAAAAATGACTTCAATTTATTTGGGTAGAGCATCGCACGCTCGTGCAATTGTCAGTTAAAGTAATGCAGTGCTGAACCGCAAAAAATGGCCTGGTCATTAAGGGGGTAAAACCTTCCGGTCAAGAAGTGGTTAAATAAATCAATGAACATGTATGCTCCAAATCTGTACAATAAAGTAACAGCTACAGAGCCCCCCACACCTATGTACTGGATTTACTTGATATTTGGATTAATGGACTGTAATGTCCTGTCAGTAAATACAGTAACTGCACATTCAAACATTACCTAGACTAACATCTTCCTTCAGCCCCCGCCAAAGACACCAAAACCCGCCACTTCCAGTCTTCAGGAATTGTGCGGATTCTCCTCAGTCATATGCTCAGCCCTGCTTGTTACTCTGTTGCTAAGTAACCCGAGAGAGCAGGGCTGTAGGTCACTTCCTGGTCTTCACAAAGATGGCTCCTGTAGTGCGGACAGTTCCTATGCCATGTTGTATGTAGCTGAAAGAAGACGTGGTTGTGGGATCCGGACACTGGTGCTTCTGGTGCTTTCAGAAAGAAAATGTAGGTACTTCTTTAGTTTTATAACAGTGTGATGAACTGATGTCTATACACAGAGGTAATCCCAGTGCATATTGCCATGGGGCAGCACAGTAGTAGATTATTTACCTAACGTTTGCATTTGATCTCCAGACTCCAGCATTATAAACAGCACAGAATGTTATTTAAAGAGGTTGTAAACTCAGCTACATTTTTTTTTTTTTACAAGCTGAAAGAGAAACCCATAATGAGCTAGTATGCATCGCATACTAGCTCATTATGAAATACTTACCTTAGAACGAGCCCCCGCCGTGCCGCCCGCTTACCTCTATGACGGGCGACATGTCCAGTCGCCCGTCTTCCAGGATCGCGGCATCCGGCCATCTGATTGGCCGGAGCCGCGGTGACGTCACTCCCACGCACACGCGCGGGAGCCGACGGTCACGGCACTGGGCTCTGAAGGAACGGCACCAGCGGCCGTTCCTTCAGAGCGCATGCACCAGTGACGTCACTGGCTGCATGTAAGGTAAATATCTCCTAAACGGTACATGTTTAGGAGATATTTACAGTACCTATAGGTAAGCCTTATCATAGGCTTACCTATAGGTAAAAGTGTCAGAGGAGGGTTTACTTCCTCTTTAAGCCATATCAATCACAAGAGTTGTCTTTGCAGATGACACAGTGACATTTTACATTATTCAGCAGATCTGGAGGAAGGGACATATTCTTCTGGACCAGAAGGTTTTACCCCCTTCATGATTAGACCATTTTTTTGCGATACGGCACTGCGTCAATATAACCGACAATTGCGCACTGCTGTACCCAAATACAATTGATGTCCTTCATTTCTGACAAATAGAGCTTTCTTTAAGTGGTATTTGATCACCTCTGCGATTTTTATTTTTTTTGCGCTACAATCAAAAAAAGAGCAACAATTCTGAAAAACGTATTACTTTCTGCTATAAAACATTCCCAATAAAAAAAAATTAAAAATCAAAATGTTCCATCTTTTTAGGCTAATATGTATTCTGCTACATATTTTTTGGTAAAAAAAAAATCGCATCTACAAACTAGGGGAAAGATTTATGTCATTTTGATTAGTTTCTTTTTTTTTACTAGTAATGGCGGCGATCAGCGATTTATAGCAGGACTGCGACATTGCGGTGGACAGATCGGATCCCTAACTGATATTTTTGACACTTTTGGAGGGACCAGTGACATTACTACAGTAATCAGTACTAACAATATGCACTGTTACTGTACTTATGACACTGGCAGGGAAGAGGCTAACCCAGGGGCGATCAAAGGGTTAAATGTGAGCCTAGGGGTTGTGTGGGGGATGGGCTTGCTGAATGAACACAGAGACCTGTGTTCCTAAATAAGAGGATCCCTGTGTTCATTACTAACAGAACAGCGGTCTGCTATGTTTACAACAGCAGACTGCCGTTCTGTCCCCACTGGGAGCGATCACGGGTGCCCAGCAGACATTGTGGCCACCGATCCCACTGATTAGCTCCCCCTGTAGCCAATCAGCGCGTGCCCCCACTAGCTGTCCTGCAAAACGACGTACAGTTACAAGGTACCGATAAAATCAGGTACATGTACAATTAAAATCACGCAAACAGAATCGCGGGGACGCTTGTAGCCCAAAAATGAAATACAAGAACTTATTTTGTGTGACAGGCGTCCCGCGATTCAGATTGCGCAATTTTACTGCGATTCGACGGGCGACAATCGTGGCAAAATCCCGCCGCGTTTGGGGTGCCATTGCAAGTCATGGGAATTGCATGGGCGTCCTGCAATTTGCAATGATTCGGGATCGCGGACAGAATAGCAGCAATTCTGCCCATGATCCGAGACACCAATATTTGAACAGAGCCTAAGTCAATTCTGATTGGTTGCGATGGGTTACTGCACTGAAGAACTAGCACTCTACATTTACTAAAGCTGAAACTCCACTTTTGTTGGGAAAAAAAAATAGCAAATAAAGAAAAAACAATATAGACACAAGTCATATTGTAATTGAATGCTATTAAAAATTAACTTTCCTTTTCAATCTGCAGCCGCTGTAATTTTCTGAAAATGAAATGCAATATGGCTTCCTGGACTTGTCCTGTACCAGGGATGAGCTCGGGCGCGTTCGAGTTCGTACGTGCCCGATCCTGCTAGGAAGCTGACACTGCTAATCACAGGCAGTGAGACATTTCCCATCCGCAGCGGCACAGATTGGGAAATGTCTCACTGCCTGTGATTGGTGGAGTGCAGTGTTGACTTCCTGGTGGGATCGGGCACGTAGCAACTCAAACACGCCTGAGCCCATCTCTTTTCTGTACACAGAATGTGTAAAGAACGCCCCCCAGATACATAATTTCCTGCTTGTGTGATTGGCTCACCAATTTTTCCAGAAGTCTGCCTAAGATACAAGTCAGATTTCTGTCATCCCCTGCAAAAAAAATGTCATTTTTTGGTGAGATACTCCCAATAGGAACACGTCTAAAGGGATGCAGGCCCAGCAGATTTCCTCATTAGTGCTCTGCAGGTGCCACAGCTGATTGATAATTATGAAACCACTCCCATTAGGCACAAAGTCCTGACCTCAACTTAACAGAACACCTTTGGGATTAATTAGAGCGGAGACTGCGAGCCAGACCTTCTTGTCCACATCAGTGCCTGACCTCACAAATGCGCTTCTGGAATGGTCAAACATTCCCATATATGAAGAAAATGACCATTTTCTTCATATATGCTTCTTCCGGTGGCGAGCCGAGGTTCAGCACCCACTTTGGATGGTGGATATTGACTGGCCTGAGCGGTGTTATCCCTTTCCACAAAACATTCCCATAGACACACTCCTAAACCTTGTGGACAGCCTTCCCAGAAGAGTTGAAGATGTTATAGCTGCAAAGGGTGGGCCAACTTAATACTAAACCCTACTGACTAAAGCTGGATACACACTATCCAACATTTGTGGTTAGATTTCCTTCAGATTTACCTTTTCTATGTAGTGCAAGGGCCTGCCAGATTGCATACAAATTGAAAGTGTTTAGGTTTGACCTCATATTATATGGTTTTGGTAAGTCTGAAGGACAAAATCCAAAGAAAATTGTATAGTGTGTATGGCCCTTTAGACTGGGATGCCAATAAAGTTCATGAGCCTGAAAAGGCAGGCATCCCAATACTTTTGACAATATAGGGTATCTCAAAAATAAAGGGAGGTTGGAGGTATTTCAGTCAACAAGGAAAGAATTAAAGTATATCTTAAGGCTGAATTAAACACAAAATCCACATTTTTTTATGTTGCAGTTTATCAGTTTTTAGATGTAGTGGGTACATTAGTTTTATTTATTTTTCAGGCTTTTTTCTTTATTTTCATCTGCTGGTTCAGCCAGTAAGCGCCGGTTCACATTGCAGCGACGCTGCTCGCACCGCGACCTCGGAGCGGCCGCCACGGACTTCATAACATTGAAGTCTATGGCGGTCGCCTCCGGGTCGCCCCAAAGAAGCTCCGGACCCTTTTTCTAGGTCGGAGCGACTTGTGTCGCTCCTATTAGAACGGGTCCGCAGCTTCCCTATGGGAGGCGACCTGCGGCGACCTGTGAGGCGACCAGGTCGCCTCACAGGTCGCCCTAGTGTGAACCGGCACTAAGTCTGTTATTTATAAGCTGTCCTTCAGATATAGCAGTTAGAGGGTTAAGACAAACCATTTACTACTGACAGGGGTGCTTACAATAATCATCTTTTATTTATTTATGTAAAATGTTTATATCAAAAGGAGAAAAAAAAACAGTTGCTGTAACTGCATAGAACTGGTTTAGTACATTTTTAGGGGGATACAACATGTAGAAATGCTATGAAAAGAATGAGCATTCTATATCACTGGAGATACAAGGGTTGTTTTACTAAAGGTAAATAGGTTGTTTACTCTGCAATTTTCCTTAGCTTAAAGCGATTGTAAAGGCCAAAGAAGCATTCTATGCATGAAGGTAAAAAAAAAAAAAAAAAAACCTTCAGAGTGCGGCTCCCCCCTCAGCCCCCCAAGACAGTGCATCCGGAAAGTATTCACAGCGCTTTAGTTTTTCCACATTTTATTATGTTACAGCCTTATTCCAAAATGGATTAACTTCATTATTTTCCTCAAAATTTTACAAACAATACTCCATGATGACAACGTGAAAGAAGTTTGATTGAAATCTTTGCAAATGTATTAAAAATAAAAAAATGAAACAAATCGGATGTACAGAAGTATTCACAGCCTTTGCTCAATACTTTGGTGAAGCACCTTTGGCACCAATTACAGCCTCAAGTCTTTTTGAGTATGATGGCACACCTATTTTTGGGCGGTTTCTCCCATTCTTCTTTGCAGGACCTCTTAAGCTCCATCAGGTTGGATGAGGAGCGTCAGTGCACAGCCATTTTCAGATCTCTCCAGAGATGTTTAATCAGGTTCAAATCTGGGCTCTGGCTGGGCCACTCAAGGACATTCACAGAGTTGTCCCATAGCCACTCCTTTGTTATCTTGGCTGTGTGCTTAGGGTCATTGTCCTGTTTGAAGATGAACCTTCTCCCCAGTCTGAGGTCCAGAGCGCTCTGGAGCAGGTTTTCATCAAGGATGTCTCTGTACATTGCTACATTCATCTTTCCCTCAATCCTGACTAGTCTTCCAGTACCTGCTGCTGAAAAACATCCCCACAGCATGATGCTGCCACCACCATGCTTCACTGTAAGGATGGTATTGGCCAGGTGATGAGCAGTGCTTGGTTTCCTCCAGATATGACACTTGCCATTTAGGCCAAAGAGGTCAATCAGACCAGAGAATTTTGTTTCTCATGACCTGAGAGTCCTTCAGGTGCCTTTTGGCAAACTCCAGACTGTCATGTGCCTTTTACTGAGGAGTGGCTTCCGTCTGGCCACTCTACCATACTGGCCTGATTGGTGGAGTGCTGCAGAGATGGTTGTTCCTCTGGAAGGTTCTCCTCTCTTCCCAGAGAAACGCTCAAGCTCTGTCAGAGTGCTCATCAAGTTTTTGGTCACCTCCCTGACTAAGGCCCTTCTTCCCCTAGTGCTCAGTTTGCCTGCTCTAGAAAGAGTCCTGGTGGTTCCAAACTTCTTCCATTTACGTATGATGGGGGTTCACTGTGCTCATTGGGACCTTTAATGCTGCAGAAATGTTTCTGTACCCTTCCCCAAATCTGTGCCTCGATACAATCATGTCTCAGAGGTCTACAGACAATTCCTTGGACTTCATGGCTTGGTTTGTGCTCTGACATGCACTGTTAACTGTGGGACCTTGTATAGAAAGGTGTGTACCTTTCCAAATCATGTCCAATCAACTGACCTTACCACAGGTGGACTCCATTCAAGTTGTAGAAACATCTCAAGGCTGATCAATGGAAATAGGATGCACCTGAGCTCAGTTTTGAGTGTCATGGCCAAGTTTGTGAATACATATGTCCATAGGATTTTTTTTTGTGTCTTATAGACACACAGAGCCAGCTCAGAAGCAAGCATGTACAGGTGCTCCCACAGCAGGTGGCTTGCTATGGAGGCACTCAGCAAGGGGGAGGGGCCCAGTGCGCCAGCGGGGGACCCGAGAAGAGGAGGATCAGGGCTGCTCTGTGCAAAACCACTACACAGAGCAGGTAAGTATAATATGTTTGTTTTGTTTTTTAAATAACATTTTTTCCTTTTTTAATCATTGTAATGAATGTGGTGATGCTTGGCTGAGTTTCATCTTCCAATAATGTGCAAGCAAAAATACTGTTTTTGGAATTTTCCTTGCACATGATTGGGTAATCTTTTCAATGTGAAATTTCAGGGAACATTTTTTTGCAAAGGGAGTTGAATTGCATTTAGTAACACTGATGCTTTTGAAAATCATCTAAAAAAAATTCTTACCTGTCAAAATTTTTTTTTTTTTTTAGGGTTAAAATGAAAGTAGTGATCCTGGCTGCTGGTTACGGCACAAGACTTCTTAAAGATTTACAGGAAGCAAAAGAAGAGCAATATGCGAAGCTCGCAGGTGTACCCAAACCATTGCTCCCAATTGGAAAGGTTCCTCTCATTTCTTATTGGGTGGAGGCCTTGAAAGCAAGAGAGGACACAGAAAATATTTTTGTAGTGGTAATTTAGCTTTTTATATTGTGATCTTAACATATTATTACTATATATTATTATGTGTAAACTCTACATTATCTATCTATTAGGTCGTTGATTTTGCCTCATGACAGGTTTATGGTTTGTATGCAAAATCTTACAACATCTCTAAAGAATATTTTTAGTAGTGCTTGCTTGGCTGAGGCTGCTTGACTACAATGTTAGCATGGATGGAGGAAGTGATGAGCGATTCTATTTAAATGAACAAGAGAAAATCAAGCCATATATGGCTACCTTAATGCGGTTGTAAACTGCAGTTAAAGGAAAAAAAAAACTCCCCTGCAGGGCAATGTCATAATGTGCTAGTATGCATTGCATGTTAACACATTATGAGAGATTTACCTTAAAAAGAAGCCCTCCAGCGGTGCTTTCCGGTCTTCCTTACGGGTAAGTGGCCGGGGGCGCAATGATATTATGGGCTCTCTGAAGGCATTTATGGCACAGGCTCTGAAGGTCCAGAACGGTATGCCCAACCGGTGACGTCACTGGCTGCATGCACTCTGGATATCTCCTAAACAATGCAAGTTTAGGAGATATTCACAGTATTTATTGTAGACTTACCTGTAGGTATAACTGGTAAAAGAGAGTTTACTACCACTTGTAAGATATGACTATGAAGCCAAAGACTGGACATTTTTATGTATTGCCGGCTTTCTGGCTCCTTTGGGTATAAGTTGTCTACTTCTCATGTCGAGTGCTTGTCCGGGGTGCCATAGCATTATTGTTCTTTCTCACAGGCTTGGTTAATAAGGTGTTCATTCCTACTCTTCCCTGGATAAGAGTATTTCATTTCCTTTATTAGTAAATAATGATAGACTGATTATCGGCAAGGCACTTTCCCCGATATATCAGTATCGGCCCTGGAACTGGCTGATATTGCAGATATTTTTGTGACGTCATTCTGCCTTCTTAGGCCACCTCCCTCGCCTTGGACAGCCTCATCTGGAGTCGGGACTAGTCTCGCTGGAGTGT
This sequence comes from Pelophylax lessonae, assembly GCF_965119305.1. NCBI lineage: Eukaryota > Metazoa > Chordata > Amphibia > Anura > Ranidae > Pelophylax > Pelophylax lessonae. The sequence goes on along the minus strand of NC_138773.1, from coordinate 180,298,761 downwards.
ATCACAGCCATACACCCACCCACAGCAGCCCGGTGCCAGCCAGCCACCCATATCCACAGGCCCTGTACCAGCCAGCCAGCCACAGGTACTGTACCAGCGAGCCAGCCAGCCACCCACAGGCTCTGTATCAGCCAGCCACCCACAGGCCCTGTGCCAGCCAGCCACAGACAATGTACCAGCCAGCCACCCACAGGCCCTGTACCAGCCAGCCACCCACAGCCCCTGTGCCAGCCAGCCACCCATAACAGGGTGCCAGCCAGCCAGCCACCCACCACAGGGTGCCAGACAGCCAGCCACCCGCCACAGGGTGCCAGACAGCCAGCCACCCACAGGCCCTGTACCAGCCAGCCACAGGCACTGTACCAGCCAGCCACCCACAGCCCCTGTGCCAGCCAGCCACCCACAACAGGGTGCTAGCCAGTCAGCCACCCACCACAGGGTGCCAGACAGCTAGCCACCCGCCACAGGGTGCCAGACAGCCAGCCACCCACAGGCCCTGTACCAGCCAGCCACAGGTACTGTACCAGCCAGCCACCCACAGGCCCTGTACCAGCCAGCCACCCACAGCCCCTGTGCCAGCCAGCCACCTACCACAGGGTGCCAGCCAGCCACCCACCACAATGTGCCAGACAGCCAGCCATTGACCACAGGGTGCCAGCCAGCCACCCACCCACCACAGGGTGCCAGCCAGCCACCCACCACAGGGTGGTAGCAAGCCAGCCATTAAGCATTAAACAAAAATTAACATGTTCAGTACCAGATTTGTGTCAAAAATTTTCATTATTTTTCCAAACTTTAAGCCCCCGTTCACATAGAGGCGACCTGTGTGGCGACCTGGTCGCCTCACAGGTCGCCGCAGGTCGCCTTCCATAGGGAAGCTGCGGACCCGTTCTAATAGGAGCGACACAAGTCGCTCCAACTTAGAAAAAGGGTCCGGAGCTTCTTTGGGGCGACCAGGAGGCGCCTGCCATAGACTTCAATGTTATGAAGTCTGTGGCGGCCGCTCCGAGGTCGCGGCGCGCTGCTCGCACCGCGACCTCGGAGGTCGCCAGTCGAAGTCGGATCGCCCCTATGTGAACGGGGGCTAAATGTACAAAATATCGGCCTATATTGGCCGATACCGATACGTTGTGACCAAAATATCGGTATAAGCCCTGAAAAAAACATATCTGTCTATCCCTGATAAGCAGTAAAGCATCTAATCTGTAAATGTATATGAAAACTGGCAACTTTCTGGTATATCCTGCCTACTCTCAGACTGCATTGGTAACATGCAACTCACTTCCTTGTACATTATATGCTGACAACACTCTGCGTCTGTCAATAAAAAGCCTGCCTAATCCCCTAGTTGATCGGTAATATGATGCTCATCTTGCTGTAGTCTAAAAGTATATAGTATATACACCTGGCTCTGCACACTACTTTTTTACTCTAGTATTATGCTATATTAATTGCCTAAAGATAGAGTTGACCTCCTGAAAGACACACAGCGTATAACTACAGGGGTAATATGCAGAACGTACAGCAGCTGAGGCATGAAGATCATTTTTATCAAATTCACTCTACATGCCAGGGACAGCCAGAGCCTGTTCCAAATTTTTATTTTGTCTCGGAAGCAGCTAAGAACTGGGGTAATATTCAGGCGACGAGAGTCCACCAGATGCGAAGTGATCTGGATTCCCAAATATTTGCATGAGGGTGCAATGGGAACTGGGCATGATGGTGCAATGATTTTTGAGGGAGCATTATCTAGCAACATAAATGCCGATTAGTCCCAATTAATAAGACCTAAAAACTCCCCAAACCTAGTACAGGCAGTCCCTGTGTTACAAACAAGATAGGGACTGTACGTTTGTTCTTAAGTCAAATTTGTTTGTAAGTCGGAACAGGTACCATTTTTTAAGTTTAGCTCCAGCCCAAAATAATTATTTTTACGTTTTTTGGAGAGCATAGGGAAGGGTTAACACCCCTGTACCATTTGTTTTGCTGTCTCTACCCCTGTTCAGAAGATTTCACCTCACTTTCTGTCCCTGTGACAATTGGATTTTGAAAATTTTGGGTTGTTGTGGAAACAACGATTAGTGATAAACCTTCAGTGGAGACACCTTTTTCCCATGAGAACTCTTACAGGAGTAAATTTCCCTTCCTAGGGGGAGATTTCTCCTCACTTCCTGTTGTCTCTCTCAGTTTGTAAGTAGGAGTCGTTTAAAAAGTCGGATGTTTGTAACTCGGGACCGCCTGTAATGGTATGCATCACCGCCTCAAGGGAATTTAGGGTTTCTCCAAGTAACAGCATAGTGTCATCAGCGTAAATCATGACCTTCTCCTGCAGTTCCCCTGAATTGAAATGCCACTATGTTAGGGTTTTGTCCATTGGAGGCAGCCAAAGGTTCCATCACTAATGCGAACAGTAATCGGGATAGGGGGCATCCCTGACGACTACCTCTACCCAGGGAAAATGGATCTGAAATCCGTCCTGCTTCCCTTATTGCTGCCAGTGGGTGACTGTATAACAATTGAACCCATGATGAGAAAACAGGGCGCCAAAGCCAAATTTCTCAAGGACAGCCCAAAGAAAGTCCATTCCACACTATCAAAGACCAAAGTCCTTGAATGTTAAGAAACAACCTTCTTAAGTTTACAGCCGTGGATTTCTGAGGCATAAAACCGGATTGATCCGGGCGAATTATCAAAGAGATGACCTTATCAAGGTGAAGGGCAAGTACCTTGGCTAGAATTTTAATACCACTTTGAAGTAGCGAGATCGGCCTATAGGAGCCTGGATCAGTAGGGTCCTTACCAGGTTTTAGTAGCAGGATAATGTTAGCTTTTGTCATGGAATATGGCAGGGTTCCACTGTTCCTAACCTCTGCACACTACTTGCCATTCCAAATCTACTTAAGCCTATCACTCCCTTGTTATGTATTTTAAACATGTATATGCAATATTTATTTCTTTTCCAGACTAATGAATTGTACTACAGTAAATTCAAGGAGTGGGCAGAGAATTACCCTTGTGTAAGAGTAATTAATGATGGCACATCCACTAATGAGGTAGGTTGGTGCAGAATGGAAAATGCAAAGCAAATATAAGGTGTGTGAAAAGCATGGTGTATAGGCAATGTTTCTTTCGATCAATAAATAATGCACAAAAATTGTGGATTGATAATTATAATTGAATGCTGTAAGAAGGAAAAGTGCTATAAACTATTAGATTGTAAGTATATACAGTAAGATTTTTTATGGGATTTTAGCGGTGCCATAAATACAGTAAAGCCAGGAGGTAAATAAAAAGACACAATTTATTAATACATCATTAAAAAAATGTCTATAGACAAAGAAAAGAAGAGGAATTTAAAATAGGCAACATGTCTTTTAGTTCATCCCCAGAGGGTAATTTTGCAAAAATCTGTAATGAAGTGGTGCTTATCCTGACATGTTTCACCACTTAGGGCTTCTTCAGGAGACTTGATAAATAGTCACCAACAAGGTCTTCCAGTATCACCAGAACAGGAACCACCAAAGTGATGCAGAGGACACAGGGGGGGGGGGGGCACTGAGACCAGGAGCACAAGTTGCTAAAATAAAATGAAAACAACCAAGGGTGCCAGCTATAAGTGCCAATTGTCAAACAAGGGTTCCGAGGGTGACCATCCAACCACCCAACTATGCAAGCTTTCCATTGTGGCCTTGTTTCACAATTGGCACTTATAGCTGGCACCCTCAGTTGTTTTCATTTTATTTTAGCAACTTGTGCTCCTGATCTCAGTGTGCCGTCTGCGGCCGCACGGCTCCCGCTTGTGTCCTCTGCATTGCTTTTGCGGTCCCTATTCTGGTGATACTGGGAGACCTTGTTGGTGACTATTTATCAAATCCCCTGAGGAAGCCCTAAGTGGCGAAACATGTCGGGATAGCACCACTTTCTTACCGACTTTTGCGAAAATACCCTATGGGATTGAACTGAAAGACAAGTTGCCTATTTAAAATTTCTCTTCGTTTCTTTGTCTATAGAAATATTTTTAATGATGTATTAATAAAATGTGTCTTTTTAACATATAGGAGGTATACTATGTTTATGGCATTGTTAACCACTTGCCGACCGCTCACATGGAGCGTACTGTGGCAAAGTGGCTCGATTCCGCTTGTGAGCAGCGCGTGCCCGCTGTATTCAGACACAGCGGGAGTCGGGCCATGGGAGGAGAGGCGGTGATCACCGCTGCTCTTCCCCCGATCGTCGGGGATCGAGTGAGGAAATCCGCCCGCTTGTGTAAACAAAGCGGGTGGATCTCCTATGTGACAGGCATGGACAGATTACAGAAAAGTGCAGAGGTGCTCAAATACCACCAAAAGAAAGCTCTGTTTGTGGGGAAAAAAGGGTGTAAATTTCGTTTGGGTACAGCGTTGCACGACTGCGCAATTCTCAGTTAAAGTCGCACAGTGCCAAGTTGCAAAAAGTGGCCTGGACGTAAAGCAGGAAAATCCTCTGGTCCTAAAGTGGTTTAAGTTCCATTAAAAGCCTTCCTGTCTAGGAAAAGAGGAGAGCTGGACTGCAGCCAGGACAGCACTCGATCGTGTGTGGAGGCAGGTCAGTATTTAGAGGGGGATAAGTAGTGGGGAATTTTTTTACCTTAATGCATTAGAAACCCCCCCCCCCCCCCCCCCCCCGTGTAAAGGCCTTAAGGTAAAAAAAAAAAAAAACTTTTTTTTTTAAACTGTTTATTGAATTTTTAAACAGAAAAAGTCAACATACGAGCTACCAGGTAACAAGCATAAAAAATTCAAAAGGAAAAAAAATAAAACAATGTAAAAATAACAGTGCAATTGTAGCCTCATCAATTTTGCCAGTGTTAGAACTACTTAAAATAAGTGACAGTTTTTTTCAGCTGAGTCAAATGGGATTTGAAAATTACAGTCACGCTGTTAAAATAAAAAAACCTTAATATTGTGTTGAAGCTCCTAGAATTGAGCCTTATGTCTAATTTGTAATATGTTTATTTTAGCTAAAATGTCTTCTCTTTAGGAGCGTCTAGGTGCCGTCTCTTGCCTTCAACTGGTCATTGAGAGATTTAGGATAGATGATCATGTCATGGTTATTGGAGGGTAGGTGTTGTTGTTTTATTGCAGTATTATGGTTTAATTTTGATTTGATTTTTTTGGCTCTCATTTTTGGTTCACACTCATGCAATTTAGGATCTGATTTGTGAGACCCAAAGTCGCTGGACACGAAATGCCTTGTATCTGTTACAATTTACACTACTGAAGGTTCCTGCACTACTTTGATGGGACTTTGATAAGGTGTCAGTGCCAGGGAGTGTAAAAGTCGCATCAAAGTCGTATGAAAGACGAACTCCAAAGTCGCACGTCTTTGGAGCCAGCTAGTGTGAACCGAGCCTGAAATTGTATATTCATTGTATAGCTAAGTGGACAAATGTCTTTCTGTAATCATACTGATTAAACACAGTAACAATGATATATGTATTGTCTTAGAGCAGTCCTACACACAAGCTGCGGTTGTACACCTTTCACCATACATCTGAGTGTTTGCATGCATACAGGGATGGATGAGCTGCCGTGGATGCAAACAGTACACATGTAGGCCCACTAATCTATCCCTGTACGCATGCAAATGCTTGGATGCTCAGTGAAAGTTGCAACACCTGTCCTTATTTGTACAGGCCGGCTGTATGCAAGAACCGGTCACTCCTGGACGCGCCACATAAGCTTATCTCTTTGCATCCTATGGACCCTCTCCACTTGTGTGAATTAGACCTTATGGTTTTACATTACTGAACATTCAATAAATTAAAACACAGAATAAGCAGAAACACATTACTTTTTTTTTTTTTTTTTTTAGGGATACCTTATTTTATGAAGATTTTCATCTGCAAGATGTTTTAGAAAAATATGAAACACTTCATAAAGACTATAGCCAAGCAAACTTAGTATTATCATACAGCTGCAAAGAAGAAGGTACGTATCATTTTTCTTTGTTACATCTATTAAAACTATATATTTCTTTTTAAAGATATGCCCAAATAAAGGCAGGCAGAGGGAAAAGGACTGCTCACCCGTATTGCCTGTGGTATCCCTGTAGCTGACCTTTGCCCATTTGACTTGCCATGCGTAGTGTTTAGAGGTGGCCATTTGATAGAGACAGGACTTTTGTTTCCTTATGACAAAGCCTTATGGAGAAGAACATTGAGCAACACAGTAGTGACATCACAACATTTTATTCCAGATCTGCAACTAGCAGTCAGAGGCAGCTGTGCCTTCGATCTCACACTGCACATAGGCAGCTATGAGACTGTAGACACAGGAGTGCCACTGCCTAGGCATCTTCATGTATCAGGAAGTGTGCTGCTCTTTTTCAGGAGCAATTGCAGACAAAAGGTAAATTTTCAGGGTACTGTTTAGGTGCAATCAACATTTCTAAACTTAAAAGCTGACAGAAACCACGTTTCCAAAAAAATGCATATCATGGGTTGGGAAAAGACAGACAAAAGGCGCCTCTAAGTGTGGACTGTATAATTCGATTTATTTCAATACATTAAAACTCACATATGCAGTTCTTGGTAACAAGCCTGTAGAGTGGGAATGCTTAGATGGACGTCTGGAGGTCTGGAGGAGTGGGGGTAGAGATGCCCATCCGAATGCTGTGTGTTGTCTCCTGCTCGGGTCCCGCTGTTTCCGGCCGGAAGAAGAACAAGATGAAAGCGAGGGCAGAGACGCACGATGGAAAGTAGCATCGCTTCTTCTGACGTCACAGGACCGCGACTCGTTTCAGAGCATGCGCAGTAGGTGGAAGAAAAGTGATGCGTGCTCCTTTTTCAAGCAGATATTATGTCATGAGTTGGGTTTTTCTGAACAGATCTCAGATGCAGGGCAAACACGTAAATTGGACAGCAAGAAGAAAATTATAAACACCCAGTACATGAAGAAAGGAATGCTAAAATTAGCATTATTGATTATAATGTCTTCTGTATTCAGACAAGATCATATGCGAAAAATAGAACACATTGCATCCTTGCCTCTCCCTTAATGATTTTTATAGTTACATAGTTAATCTGGTTGAAGAAAGACACAAGTCCATCCAGTTTAACCAACATATAAAAAAAAAATAAAAACACAAATAAATAGAAAACCTCCAAATAACCAATCGTATACCCACAGTTGATCCAGAGGAAGGCAAAAAAAAACCCCCAATAATTCATGATTTAATTTGCTCCAGCAGGGAAAAAAATCCCTCCTGATCACCCAACAGGCAATCAGATATTCCTTGGATCATTTACCTGTAAATGTTAGTATCTAGTTATATTATGTACTTTTAGGAAAAAATCAAGGCCTTTTTTTTAAAATAATCTACTGAGCTGGCCAGAACCAGCTCTTCGGGGAGTCTATTCCACATTTTCACAGCTCTTAATTTGAAGAAACCATTCCGTATTTGGAGATTTAATCTCTTTTTCTCCAGACGTAAAGAGTGCCCCCTTGTCCTCTGTGATAACCTTAACCATTTGCTGAATGTGCTGGACCCAAATGACGGCTACAGGACGGCTGGCTAGTTTTGGGAGGCCTGTGATCGCACCCGCTGAGAGGCACGGGTGGCACGCCTTGTGTTCACAGTGTCCGGAGGACACTGCTGATCACAGATCGAGGTAAAGAGCCAATCAGCAGATCTTTTCCACATGATCAGCTGTGTCCAATCACAGCTGATCACAAATGTAAATAGAAGCCGATTATCGGCACCCCTATACTCATGCTGACAGCATGAGGGGAGGAGAATTGAGCCGATAACCGGCTTTTCTAAAACGGATATGTGCACTGATAATTAGGGCACTGATTATTAGTGTCCTGATTGTTAGTGCAATACCAACAGTGTCCACCAGTGCTGCCAATCTGTGCCCACCTGTGCTGCCAATCAGTGCCCATCAGTCCCTTCTCATCAGTGTCACCTATCAGTGCTGTCCATCAGTACCGCCTATCAGTGCAGCCTCATCAGTGCAGCCTGTCAATGCCCATCAGTACTGCCTCATCATTGCTCAACAGTGCAGCCTCATCAGCGCTTATCAGAGAAGGAAATAAATTACCTGTTTGCAAAATTTATAACAATCTATGAATAAGTTTAGTTTTTTGTTTTTTTTTTTCTAAATCTTCGGTCTTTATTAGCTTATTTAGCAAAAAAAAAAAACTTCATTTGGGTACAGTGTAGCATGACCGTGCAATTGTCATTTAAGGTGCGACAGCCCTGAAAGCTGAAGATTAGCTTGGGCAGGAAGAGGGTAAAAGTGTTACCAAGTTAACTACATGGACCCCTTATGTATTTATACATGTTGATCATATCCCCCCTTAATCTCCTCTTCTCAAGAGAGAATAAATGTAGTTCCTCTAATCTTTTCTCATAGCTGAGGTCCTCCATGCCTCTTATCAGTTTTGTTGCTCTTCTCTGCACTTTCTCCAGTTCCCCGATATCCTTTTTGAGAACTGGTGCCCAAAACTGAACTGCATATTCCAGATGAGGTCTTACTAATGATCTGTACAGGGGCAAAATGATATCTCGCTCTCTGGAGTCCATGCCTCTGTTAATACAAGAAAGGACTTTGCTCGTTTTGGTAACTGCAGCTTGGCATTGCATGCTATTATTAAGCTTATGATCTACCAGAACACCCAGATCCTTCTCCACCATTGATTCCCCCAGTTCTACTCCTCCTAGTATGTATGTAGGAATGTTCATTACTGAAAGTCATTGTATTTACCTCTATTGTGTGAAATGCGTTCTATTTTCTGTCTAGTCTGTATGAACGCATATTATCGCCATGCTTTTATTAAAGTTAAGAAACTTTTTGTTTTGTAAGTTGTGTATGCAATGCTTTGAAACTTTACACAGTGCTTCTCAATAAGACATATGCATTCAACTTCTATATCATTCAGAAATAAGGAAATATGGAATTCTGGAAACAGATGAAAACCAAAAAATCACAGCTTTACTGGAAAAACCTTCACCCACAGATACATCATCAAGACAAGCCGTAAGATCTCAAATATGTGTATCTGATAACCATGAAGTATGAAAGACTGTGAGTTATATTTGTTTATGTGTAGTGATGATTATTTATTAAGTATTGTGTGCATTATGCATACTACAGCTTAACCTCAGGCAGTGTAAAGAGTAAGCCTAAAGAGTATAGAAAGATGCTGGTATTTGTTGTAGGATCAAATTACTACATTTAAAGTAGAAATATATGCAATTTTTTTCCATTTTGGATAGAGTAATGGAGGGTTATAACACCTGTCAGATTTTATTTCGCCATCTGGGGTCCATTGCGGAGATTTCTCTTCCCTTCCTGTCCCATAGCCAAACAGGAAGTCAGAGGAAATCCCTGCAAACAAGGGGAATTCCTTGGGGACCACCAGGTCACCAGAGCCAGTGTCCCCATTAGAAGATTTCCCCCCTATTACTTTTCTGGGGACAACCCAACATTTGGGTTTTTCTTTTACTTTCAATGATAATGGTAAACAGGACAAATAGAGGGTGAATCTCGACAAGGGGAAAACCGACAGGTGTTCTAATCCCTCTCCACTCTGTCCAAAACTAAAAAAAAAGTTTTGCCTTTAGTTATACTTTAAGAATGCATTGTGTAAATGGTTATGTATACACAGGTAATAGCCAGACCATTGTTTCTAATTTTTATGGATAGTCTGCTGACGGGAATGGTAACAGCTGATTGGAAAAAAAGCCAACGTGGCACCAATATTTAAAAAGGACCGAGATATACAGTATTCCTGGGAACTACAGGTTAGCCTAACATCAATAGTCTGTAAGATAATGGAGGGGATGATAAGGGACTATATACAACACTTTAGTTCTGAAAACGGGATCATTAGTAGTAATCAGCATGGATCCATGAAAAATCACTGGCGGGGGAACCCAGAAGAGGAGGATCGGGCCGCTCTGTACAATACCATTGGGAAGTAGAACATTTTATTATTTTAATAAAGGAAAAAAATTGCTTTAACAGTCACTTGAAATCAGAGCTAAACTTTTTAAATACCTATGCTTAAACAATGTAACACCCACAATGTCCCTCCCCACTGCTGACATCATCTCCCTGGCTTCTAGGTGCTGAAGCCTCAGCCAGCTGGTCCTTCATTCCAGTGCTTAGAAGTGTGGAGAGTGTACACTGAGCTGTGCATGCGCAGCTCAGTGTACATTCTAAAGAAAACAGGGTCTCTTTAATGACTCCTTCACACTTGGGCTGGGGGGGGGGGGGGGGTTCGGGTAAAAATAGGCAGTTGAGCTGTGGTTTTACCACCCCCAGCTTCCTTAATCCAACACAGTGGTTGTGTTTGGCAGGCTTTATCTCTGCCTGTGAATGGGACCACTCCACAGCCATCCTTCAACTGAGTGGTGCTGGTATGTCAGGGTTAAAGTGAGAGTAAACTCCCGTCCCTGACTTTTACCTGTAGGAAAGCCTATAAAAAGACTTACCTATAAGTAGTGTAAATATCTTGTAAACATGCCCCGTTTAGGAAATATTTATTGTACATGCAGCCAGTGACATCACCGGCGCATGCCACCCGAGCCGTTCCCGAGTCCTGTACCGTAAAAGGCAGGTCCCGCCCACATGTGCGGGAGTGACGTCATCGCGGCTCTGGCCAGTCACACAGCCTGAGTCCCCGAAACCGAAATGGAAGACCGGGTGAAGATCAAAGCTCCTGCAGTGACAGCTCGGCGCTGGAAGGGCTTTGTTTTAAGGTAAGTTTAACATAATGTGTTCGTATGCGATGCATACAAGCACATTATGGCTTTACCTTTCAGGGTGCAAAAAAAAAAAAAAAATGCCCAGCAGTTTACTACCGCTTCCACTGCAGACCACTTTTCAAAGGAGCGCCTAGGACTGCCGCCATTGTAAACGAGTCTTTAGAGCTAATGAAAATGTCATTTTTCCATTTGCCTGATGAAAGTAAGTCATGTTATTTCTACATTTTTTGGGGTCATGGGTTACTGTGCTGCTGTTAGAAATAATGGGGCCCCATACTGCCTACCTGACAGGGTCCTGCTCCACCCCTCCCCACCCAGAAAATAAAAAATTATATTTTGCCTGAAAATACACTAAAATTATTATTATATGACATGTTTACTGGCCCCCCTACTCCACTCTCCATCCAGAAACATCCCCTTGTGTGCCCGCAGAAGCTGCCGGCGGGAGAGGAGGGAAGCCAGCAAAACCGTGGGAAAAAGGGGTGCAAGGGGCGGCTGAAAAGCAAAGGGGTGGGAGCATGGATACTAGAACTGATCCCCTGCAGCACAGCTGGAGGGAGGGAGCAGAAGAGAAGCCAGCAGCGCTGCAGGAGAAGACGGAAGAGGATCAGTGTCTGCAACAGTTCTGGGACAAGGTCATGCAGTGACCAAGGCAAAGATGCCAAACTGCGCCCCCCCCCCTTCCCTTAGGGTTAGAGTCAGGGCACCCCTATCCCTGCTATAAACCATTGTGCCCAGGGCAGCCATCCCTCATGCCCAGGGCAGCCATCCCTCCTGCCCACCCCTTGTTCCGGCCTTGGTCTGCAGTAAGGTAGTACAGCTGGCCCTCCTGCTCATCAGTTACCTGGGCCCCCCTTTTGAACTGATGAGGCCTGGGCCCAGTATAGAAGGGCTGGCTGTACTGCCTAATCAGCGGCCCTGTGGGTTCATCAACAGCACAGTTTTACTCTAAGCTGCCTATAATGTTGCACCTTTTCTTTTTAGGTATAATTTTATTTTTTTTCCTCTCTTTTAGTGCCCCTGTTTCTATGTTTTCTCTAAACACACGGTACCACTTGTGAAAGATTTTCTCATCGAAAAAAAGGTAAACGCTGTACGCTTCTAAATTAGATAAGTGATTTTTAAATATTGGAACATTCCACAGTAAGAAAAAGATTGGGTACACGTTGATTGCTTGCTTCCCCCTGTGGATAAGAATTTATATTTTAGGGAGCATTGCAAAGATTGGTAACAAGCTAAAGCTGAACTCTTGGCTAACAGGGAAATACACAGTAGCACAAAGCTGTTTATTTGTCAAAGAATTTATCATTTTGACCTTGCACTTAGGGCTTATTCACACATACTGAGGTGATGGGGGTTTTACTGCATTGTAAAACGATTGTCACCGCAAGGACGCACAGAAAACAGTCGTTTGTTTTCTGTGTATCTCATTTACACTGCAATGGAGCCCAGGGCTGCACTGCACAAAATCGCATGGCACTCGTACAAAAAAAAGCTGTGTGTGATGTGCAGAATCGCCCCTCTACCGCAGTCAGGAAAGGACAGCTGTCAGAGAGGTAAAGCTCTCTGACAGCTGACTGCTCCTGTGTGAATACAGCCTTACAGCGCTCTGAAAGTTATATTGGTGACCTGAATTCTCTCCACTGCAGTTAAGGGCACTGCCTGTGATTGGACAGTGAAGGAACAGCAGCAGAATTATACGTTCCTTTCTCTCTCCCCTGGTCAGCACATCTGTATGCTGCACACTTTATTGGCTCCTAGTCCTCTCATATCATATCCAAATCTGAATGCAAAGTGAAAATTCAAGGGATTTGCTACTCTACGAGCCCTTTTTCTTGCTAATGATTCTGGCAGAATCCTCTTTCAGGCTTTTTACCTGATTGATACTTGGGAACCCGGTGTTTCCACCTGGAATCACAGCTTTAAACAACTGTTAAAGTTGGGGATTTACCTTATAAGATATTATGTTTGTGATATGGGCCTGAAAATCGCCCACCATTCAGCAAATATTTGATCCTTATTATAGACTCCAACAACTACACCACTACCTTCTTTCAGTTGTGAAGAGTGGTATGCATTTCAACTCCGAAACTAATTTTGAACACATTTGTGCGGTCTCATCGCCGTGAGCTCATGGGGTCTCCACCACAAGCTCTTCCAGAGAAGGAATTCACACCACTATTTTTACTTAAATGGAAACAAGACTTGGGGTACTCATCTGCAGAATAGCTAACAGGTATCAAGAACTGGGGTATAAGATCCTGGTGCAGTGGTACAGAGTCCCGTCAGTTTTACATAAACTTTTCCCTCGAAACACTGGCAACTGTTGGAGATGCCGGAAAGCGTTGGGTACTCTCCTAGGTTTTCTGGATAAACTACAACATTTTTGGTCTACTGTTATCAAGCAGTTGACTGATTTTGATCCGGGTACAGATTGTCAAGGTCTTACCTTGCCTTCCTGTCTGCAGCCATCTTGGATATGTGCTGACTGCTGTCTTTTATAGACTCTGATTGCTTCATCACTTCTTGCTGCTTCCTGGGCATCACTTAGGGATGAGGTTGCACACAGGATATATATATCACCTGTTGGTTTGCAGTTCTTTGCTTGTGTGTTTTTGCTTCAAGGTGCGTCTCTGTTTTTTGTCTTTCTCCGTCCATGACCTAGTTTTGGCTGATGACCTTCCTGGCTCTCAATTTCCAATCTGGCTGACGTCCTTCCTGGCTCTCTATTCCCATTGGCTGATGACTTTCTTGTGACTACGCTTCTGTCTAATTCCTATCGGTTCCTTCGCTCCTGGATCCAAACTCGTTCACCTCATGGTGGGGGAATGTGATGTGGTGCCAACAAGCAGCGGAGTCCATCTCCACCATCAGGAGCTCTGGTGAACACTGGTTGGCGCTTAGACTCCGCACCTCAGGTTAGCCTGTGTCTAGCACCAGGGTGACCCCTATACACATTAGGCTCAGCTACGGGAGGCATGACAGTGACCCAGCCAAATACCTTCTACACGTGTCTCACCTGCCCAGTATACACTACAAAAAGACTATGTTGGTTCATTAGGATAAATGCCGTTAGGGCTTGCATGCCGGTTCTTTGGAAGCAGGAGACTCCCCCTTCCTCTGTACTGTGGCTCTCAAAAATCAACAAAATACACCGTATTTGGTGATTTTTGAGAGCCACGAGGTGTGAAAAAATTATATTTTCTGGGCTTTCCATTCCGTTACACTTATGTTTTGGACACGATAGCTCAGGGTTTCTTCTCTGTCCCACCCCAACGTACTACTCCACCCTCCCCACACACTTTTTATTTTCTTTCTTTCCATTTCAACTCCAACTCTTCCCTGTGCCTGACTCTATGTGTGTGTTTTTTGGAGGGCTGGAGTTGGACCTTAGGCTGACCCCCCCACAGGTAGAACATTCCCTACTGCCATGCAGTTCACTGCTTACATAACCGGCTCTTCAAGCTTAGGTAATTAATACGGCTTTTGAAATTGTCACTCATATCCGTTGCCTGTTGTTTTTGTTCCCTGCTGTTGTGTCCAATCTCTCTGTCATGTTATTTTAAAAAAGCTGTTAAACCAAGGAGCTTGGTTAGTTGCATTGAAAGGCTGATGTCACTGCCAGAAGCCATAGATGGAACCTTGACCACACTTACCTTGGCTCATGTGTGACAAGTTCTCCATTAAGAGAGGAATAGAACGGGAGCTCACATTGCTAGCATATGCAGGTGTCTGATACACAAATCCACATTTCATAGGGCTAATCCCATGTAACTGCTTATGGGGTCAATTTACTAAGAGTTAAATAACGGTAAATAAAATGTGGTAAAATACCACCTGCTGACAGCTGATGAGTCATCTGTTGTTAAAGGACGCATCAGACAGCTTCCTGGCCTGCTGCTTCACAACCAGCTATTTGTCTAAAAACAGCCTGGGGGTCCTCCAACCCCCCAGGCTGTTTTTTGACAAATACTGCATGTGATTCCACCAGCAAAACCCTGGTGGTAATTATCGCATGCTTTTTTTTTTTGGGGGGAATTAGGCCCCTTTCACACGGGCTTTCTGATCAAGTTCGCCTGTCAGTTTTTTCAGGCAGACCTGATCGGATGCTCTATGCACCTCTATGAAGCAGCGGATGTCATTGGTGACATGTCCAATGACACCCATTGCTATCCGATCCAATGTGGTCCGTGAAATCCAGACGGATGGAAACCCTATTTTCCATCTGTCTGGAGGATCGGATGAAAACAGACAGGCGGTCCGTTTTCATCTGATCTCCTATAGAGGAGAGCGGGGATCTGACAGTTCCGCCTCTGCACAGTAAGCAGAGACTGACCTGTCATCTGCCTGCTCAGCGGGGATCGGCGGATCAATCCCTGCTGAGCGAAACTGAGTCCGCTGGACAGAAAGCCCGTGTGAAAGGACCCTTATGCTTAATTTACAGCATGTGATCATTTATTCAGATGAGTAACATAATACCCTTATCGCTTAGTGAATTGATGCCTATGATGTGAAAAGCCACCTAGAGAAAGTATACTATATAACAATGACATTCTGTTGACTTGCAAACAAGTATTCAAATCAAGAATTCAGAATAACATACCAGCGTAAACACAGTATGTTTTTTAGGAAGGAAAAAGACACAAAATAGGGACAAATCGTCTATCACATTTTTTAGAGCTGCATGTCAGATATAAGCCCCGTACACACGTACCGAATGTCGACCGAACGATCGGCCGTCTTTTGTCCAGTGCTGTCCTGTCGGTTGAAAAGTGCTAAAGTCTGCACACGAATTTTGTCAGCCAACAACAGCCGACTGCAGAAGTGATGACATGTGATGGTTAACTTTCCGTGTGTTTTTTCTTCTCTAAACATGCCCAGTCTTGCTCATCTGCTGTTTGTCGGCCAAATTCTGTACTGACTGGCGAACAATCGGCCGTTCTGGTGTTGGCCAACAAACATTTTAATGCCTGCACACCAGATTCTGTTCGGCCTAAAAGTCGCAGTCGGTTGTCGGAAGCATCATACTAACAAGCCGACAATCGTCCGATCGGTCGGTGGCCGAATATTTACGGCCGACAATCGCTACGTGTGTACGGGCCTTAAGGAAAGGTCACTCCAATAAAATTGGACCAGAAATAAAGTGTTAGCAAAAGCTTTATTTGTTGAAAATTCAGGGCAAAACAAAAAAGAAAATTCAAGCAACATTTAAAATCTCCATCGCCAAGATTTTTTAAGTGCTCTCATAGTCATATTATATCTTAGATCCATTGCCCTCTTGTTATAAGTGCAACTGGATTCAGAACATAGGTGTAGCACACTGAACATCTATGTGCAATTTTACTGTGAATTACCTATGTGTACTTCTCTGCTGACAATTAAACATCGCCAATATGATTGCCTCCCAAGGTGACAAGTAGACTACTAGACAGACTTGTATAAAGTACTCGAAATTTCTACTTGAGTAAAAGTACAAGTCCTCGATCAAAAAATTACTTGAGTAGAAGTGGAAGTGCTCACAGAAAAAGTTACTTAAGTAGAAGTACTAAAGTATTCAACATTTTTTTTACTTAAGTATTGCAAGTAGTTTTTTCAAAAAATTTGCTACTTAAGTACTAAAAGTAAAAAGTACCAGTAGTTTTGAAAAAAAATTTCTACTCAAGTACTGAAAGTAGAAGTACAAGTACTGTGTTATGTAGTTATTAAAGAAAGAAGTCAAAAGTTTGAACATCATATTGTTTTTATTATTTCAAATGATTTATTCAAATGATTAACCTGTGTTTGTTAGTAGTTTCTTGATGCACTTTAAGCGCTGTAGCACCATTTATTTGTTTGTTTCATATTTTCTTTTTATTGGAAAGATTTGGTATAGCAGCTTTTATTATACACAGCCTTTATTTTCGTATGCGCTGATTTACAAATGACATTATACACATTTTTTTGAGCGTTATGCAACCTGCCATCTACTGTTCTGGCAGTGGTAATTTTTTCAAAAGTAACGAGTAACTATGCAGCACAAAAAAAAAATACTTGAGTAGAAGTATCGAAATCATCGAAAAAATGTAGTGAAGTAAAAGTAGAAGTAGGAGAAAAAAATTCTACTCTAGGAAAGTACAGATACCGCATTTCGGTACTTAAGTACAGTACTTAAGTAGTTCTACTTCGTTACTATACATCTCTGCTACTAGAGCTGTCTTTACATCCTGCTTTACTGTGATCGAGCTGTTGCCGACATTACTAAAGGGTAATGTTTGGAAATGGGACACATGTCTGTAAAGAAGCTCATTTTCCAGCATAAGCTTGTTTGCAGCAAAACAGAATGTAAAAGCACAGATGGATTCATCTTCAATCAAGGCAACCAATCACCCTACAGGCATTTTTTTTTTCCGAAGCTGTCGGGACAAGTAAATTCATAATGAATGTGTAAACATATTTGAAGTTAGGAAACATTATATGGCTTCTTTCACACAGGTGGCAGACTTTACTGCTCTCAGAAAAGCATTCTGTTGTGGATCACTTTTCAGAATGACATCCAGTTTACAGGCATTAAGGAGGTGATAGTACCTGCATGCCTGTTTTTCAATTCCCAGAGGGATTTTTATCTATCCCTATAGGAATTTTGCTAATACCCAACATGTCAAGTTAAAATTGCTATACCACAAACCTTTATAGCCTCCTATATAGCCTCTGTGATCACTTCAGGGAGAATGACAGACGGCTGTGTTTACATCTGTCCTTCTCTCACAGCTGCGGGTGATCACGAGTGTTCGGCGGCCATCGGAGCCGCCGGGCACACGCACTGGCTCCCCAGCTAACGAGCGGGGGCAGGAGCGTGCCGCTGGCAGGGAGTGCTCGCTCCCTAGAGTCTCCTGAGCGAGCGACGTAGTATAACGTCCCTTTGCCCAGGAGCGGCTGCCTGCCACAGTAAAACTGCGGTGGGTGGTCCTTATGTGGTTAAAACATACTTAAAAATTGGTATTCATAAAACCACCATGCGTTCCATGGCACGCGGAAGTGACGTTGTTACAACTCAGGAACCGGAAATAACGTCAACGTGTTTCGTCCTCACAGGGCGTCATCAAGGACCTCATTTCTGGTAAATACAGACCTCTATTTATATCCAGAAAAGAGCCGCCTCCTCCCCAGTGACCAATCAAAGGACATGACAGCCATTTTAGATGCAAGCCCAAGATACTAATAATAATGTACCATTAAACCCACTTATTAAAAAATAGTCTTAATGATGTCACTTACAGTTGAATATACATGACATTAAAAGACTTAGTTGACAAAATAAAATATAAATCCACTAAAAACAATTGATGTAAACTGATATTGACTAGCTGTATATCAAATCATACAAGAATATTATACACCATTTAAATGTTATTAATAAAGAAAAATGAAAAAGTTCTGAAAAAATAAAAGTAAAATAAAAATAGAAATTAAGTAAAAATAAACGAAAATGAAATTAGAATCAAAAACAAAAATGAAAATAAGAATGGAAAAATGCATAGACATAAAAGTAAAAAGAAAAAAATGTTAAAAAATAAATAAATGATATCACTTTCTTTCACCAATTAGAAATGAAACAGTTGAGATCCAACTCAATGTTCAACTCCAAAGGGCTCAAAGTTCCCAAACAATGAATCCACTGTGTTTCGTTTTGGGAAATGGCCCTTTTTAAATTTCCTCCCCTCCAGTGGGGCTCAACCCTGTCTATCCCACAACAGGTCAAAAGGATCTTTCCCATGATGGAGTCTGAAATGATTAGATAGGCTATGATGTTTATAGCCCTTTTTTATGTTATTTACGTGTTCTCTGAGCTTAACTCCCAGCTTCCTAGTTGTTTGGCCCACATATTGGAGCCCACAGGGACAGGCTAGGAGATATGTGACATGCGTGGTTTGACATGTAATACATTTTTTTTTTTTGTAGGACCACGTGAATGTGATTACAAAT
Organism: Pelophylax lessonae; assembly: GCF_965119305.1. NCBI lineage: Eukaryota > Metazoa > Chordata > Amphibia > Anura > Ranidae > Pelophylax > Pelophylax lessonae. The sequence goes on along the minus strand of NC_138773.1, from coordinate 180,280,044 downwards.
GTGTGGTTTTCTTCTTTCTAAATTTAGAAGCTCTACAAATCATACATTTGCCACAACTAATGTGGGTTCACACATATGTTGCCACGGGTCACAGGAAGGGGTTCGGTGCGTCCCTGTTCACCCAGCTTCCTAGTTGTTTGGCCCACATATTGGACCGGATTCACACAATTCAGGTGTGAATCAGGTCCAAATTTTTGCCTGAATTCGCACCTGAAAGGGAGCCAAAAGGCTCACAAGACCCTTTTCCAATGTGGACCTGGAGGTGTGTGAACTGTCTCCATTGAGAACCAGTCACACTCTCCTGTCATGAGAATTGGATACAGGGAAAACCGAATCCAATTCGCATCAGTGTGAACCCAGCCTTAAACAGACCTCAGCAGATAACCCAAAATGCACATTTACAGCATGGTCATGGCTTGTAATGGACAGTGTACTTCCATGCAATTACCCTTTAGAAAATGCTAGTTGCCTGGTTGTGATGCTGGTCTTCATGCTTCAATAATTAGTCTGTGATGAAAAACAAAAATGCAGATAAAGATGTGACTTTTCTTTATCTTAGCATTCTTATTGTGGGTCAGTGATTCAGAAAGCACTGAAACCATTGGGTAAGGAATAAAGGACAGGCGACAAAAATTTCAGAAAGAGGTCCGTAATAACAGCCTTCATATATCTCTTGGGACAGGTTTACTTTAGTCTTGTCTTACAGGGGACATTGGTGCTTTATGTTACCATAAATGTCATATTTATTTTTTATATTATCAAAGAATATTAAATATCGTATCCTATAACTGAAGGAGTTTTCTGTTGAAATCAATACAATCTCATATAGAAGCCATTATATCTTTCAGGATGCACCAATCAGTGAGAAAGATGCACCGGGTCTTTTTCTGTCCTGGCTTGTAATAAGGTAATTAAATCTATGTTTGAGAAGCCATTTATTATGAATGATGTTTTCCATTTTTTATAAAAGAAATCTTAAAGAAACAGGTTTGCACTGCAGCACATTGTGGTGCCATTCTTTGTACAGGCATACACCAAATTTGGCTTCAAGACATTTACTTCCTGTAGATAGAAACAAATTTTTGTTAAAAATAACAAACATGTTATACTTACCTGCTCTGTGCAGTGGTTTTGCACAGAGCAGCCCAGATCCTCCTCCTCTGGGGTCTCTCTTCGGCTCTCTTGGCCCCTCCCTCCTGTTGAGTGCCCCCACAGCATGCAGCTTGCTATGGGGTCACCCAAGCCAAGCCGCAGCTCCATGTGTCTATTCAGACATGGAGCCGCAGCCTGGCCCCACCCCCTCTCTCTTATTGGCTCATTGACTTTGATTAACAGCAGGGGGAAGCCAATGTCACCACGCTGCCGTCTCAGCCAATGAGGAGGACGAATAGCAGCTCGTAGAGACACTCCTGCAACATCGCTGGATCAAGATTGGCTCCGGTAAGTATTAGGGGAGCTGATGAAGAATGCATAGATAAGATAAATAAAACCTTCTGACTTTACAGCCACTTTAAAAACCTTCTGTGCTGCAGGTTCCTCCCCAGCCCCCACTTATTCTTACCCGAGCCCGATCCAATCCAGCTCCTGCCACTGTCTCCCCCCTCCCTGGGCAGGTTAATAGCAATCAAATGCTTTGCCGAGCTGCCCGCTCTGTGTCAATAGACGCAGGCAGGGCTGCTGGGGAGTGACGTACGGGTGCCTCCATGGAAAATGGCTTTCCACGGGGGCACTTACTGAAGAGGAGGAGCCTGGAGCGGCACTAGTGGACCCCAGAAAATAAGGATCGTGGCTGCTCTGCAAAAACATTGCACAGATCAGATAAGTATAACATGTTTGTTATTTCAATTTGAAAAAATAAAAATTAGGCTTTAATGTCGCATGAAGCACTCTGCTGCATTGGTGCATAGTAGCCAAACAGCTTCTAACTTCAGCTTGTTCAATTACGCTTTGGCAATAAAACCTAGAAGCTGATTGACTACTATGCAGAGTTGCACCACATTTTGCAAAAAGACCGCAATTACATAGTTAGTGAGGTTGAAAAAAGACATCAGTCCATCCAGTTCAACCTATGATGCGTGTGTGTTTGCTTTAACCGTACATTGTATACCCCTGTATGTTGTGGTCTTTAAGGTGTCCATCTAATAGTTTTTTGAAACTATCAATGCTCCCTGCTGATACGACTGCTTGTGGAAGAGAATTCCACATCCTTACCGTTCTTACAGTGAAGAACCCCTTACGCACTTTAAGGTTAAACCGCCTTTCCTCAAGTTTTATTGAGTGGCCACGTGTCTTATTGTATCTCCTTTCTCTGAATAGTTTGTTCCTTATGCTCGGGTCACCAGTACAGTATTTGTACATTGATATCATATCCCCCCTCAATCGTCTTTTCTCCAGAGAGAAAAGGTTCAGTGCTTGTAGTCTTTCCTCATAGCTGATGTCCTCCATTCCCCTAATTATTTTTGTTGCCCTTCTCTGGACTTTCTCCAATTCCAGCACATCCTTCCTGAGGACCGGTGCCCAGAACTGGACAGCATACTCCAAATGTGGCCGGACCAGAGTCTTGTAGAGTGGGAGAATAATCTCTTTATTTCTGGAGTGAATCCCCTTTTTTATACATCCCAGTATTCAGTTGGCTTTGCTTGCGGCAGCTTGGCATTGCATGCCACTGCCAAGCTTGTTGTCTACCAGTACCCCCAAGTCCTTTTCCATCCTAGACTCACCCAGAGGTTCCCCCCCTAGTGAGTAGCTTGCTTTCTGGTTTCTGGCCCCCAAGTGCATTACTTTACATTTATCAACATTAAACCTCACCTGCCATGTAGTTGCCCACCCCGTTATTTTGTTCAGGTCTGCTTGCAAGGTTTCCACATCCTGCATAGAAGATATTGGCATGCCTAGTTTAGTATCATCTGCAAATACTGAGATTGTACTAGATATCCCCTCCTCTAGATCTTTATGAGCAAATTAAACAGGATTGGTCCCAGGACAGAACCCTGGGGGACCCCACTTTCCACACCCGCCCAATCCGAGTACTCCCCATTAATCACCACCCTCTGTACTCTCCCCTGGAGCCAGTTCTCTATCCAGGTACTCACCTTATGATCCATACCTACCTTCCTTAGTTTGTACAGTAATCGTTTGTGGGGAACGGTGTCAAAGGCCTTTGCAAAGTCCAGATACACCACATCCACAGGTTTACCTTTATCTAGGTGGCTGCTCACTTCATCGTAGAAGGTTAATAGATTGGTTTGGCAGGAACGATTTTTCATAAATCCATGCTGATTACTACTTATAATACCATTTTCATTACTAAAGTCTTGTATGTGGTCCCTTAACATCCCCTCCAAAATTTTGCAGACTACAGATGTTAGGCTGACCGGCCTATAGTTACCCGGGATATATCTCGGCCCCTTCTTAAATATTGGTACCACGTTGGCTTTTTTCCAATCAGCTGGCACCATACCCGTCTGTAAACTATCCTTAAAGATCAAGAATAATGGTCTGGCAATCACCTGGCTGAGCTCATTAAGAACCCTCGGGTGCAAGCCATCCGGTCCCGGGGATTTATTTATGTTAAGTTTCTCTAGTTTAGCTCTAAGTCTATCCTCTGTTAGCCATGGCGGCACTTCCTGAGGTGTATTATTTAGTTCGGCCTTACAAGCTGGGTTTGTGTAGCCCCCCCGATTCTTTTGTGAAGACTGAAGAGAAGAAATTATTTAACACTTCCGCCTTTTCTTTGTCCTCAGTGGCCATATTTCCTTTGTCATCTTTTATGGGGCCAATGTGTTCTGGCCTCGCTTTCCTACTGTTTATATACTTAAAGAACTTCTTGGGGTTCTTTTTACTCTCCTCCGCTATATGTCTCTCGTGTTCTATTTTAGCCGCCCTGATTTCATCTTTACATTTCTTATTACACTCCTTGTAATGCTTAAATGCTGCCAATGACCCCTCAGTCTTGTATTTTTGAAGGCCTTTTCTTTAGCACTAATATACATTTTTATGTTGGAGTTTAGCCATCCAGGGTTTATTTTTGCTCTTTTAAATTTATTTCCCTTTGGAATGCACTGGCCAATCCCCCTGTTTAGTATGCTCTTGAAGCGCTCCCATTTTTCCTCCGTGTTCTTTGTTCCCAGGGTTCTATCCCAATTGATATTTTCTAGCAGCAAGCGCAGTTTAGGGAAATTGGCTCTTTTGAAATTCAGTGTTCTTATATTACCCCTCTGCTTCCTATTACTGTAATTAATACTGAAACTTATTGACCTAGTAGAATGCGATTTCTGAGCTGCCAAATGTTTACTAAAAAAAACAAAGCACCAAACATTTTGACCCTCTCTTTTCAGAAAACCAGTGTACTGCCACCGATTATCTGGTCGGTTTGATGTTGGAAACTTAGAATCATATATAAAGTGCAATGAATACTTTAAGGACAAGATAAATATACCCAACTATCTTCAGTAACTGGTCTGTGCAATGTGCAGGGAATACGTACGCAGGATGGAAGATTCATTTATTTCAAAAGGTTTTCTTCTGTAATGCACCAAATGAACATTTCACATTATTATATTTAAATTTTCAATGAAATTTTATTATCAGTACTTTAAATGTAAAATATAGTATAGGTTCCTACAGCGACTTTCAATAAAACTAAAAGATTATTCAATCAATGGTTTCTGTCTGGAGTCTATTGCATTTGTCTGAAGCTTTTTCATTGCTGTTTTCCATTTTTGCGATCCTGGATCCAAACTGCATTGCTCTTTTTGGCAGGACTGAGGAGTTACCAAGTCCTAAACTCACAGCTGCCATGCGCAAAATTAATTTTTCCCCAAGTCCTCTGGGCAAAGTCAAGTCTACTTTGTCTGAGATTGGCAAAGAGTTTAAGAATGAGACCACATTTTCATCGAGGAATGGAAACCTAAATAAAAAAAAATAAAATAAAAATGTATATATAAAAAACAGATAAAATAACTTCAATAATGAATATTAAAAGATGTGAAAGCCACTATAGAACCAGAGTTTTCTGTTGAGATTTAAAATGCTTTAGATTGTGAATCACCTTCCCAGATTGTAAATGTTAAGATTTCTCTACCTGATGTCCAACATTCCTTTAAAAAAGGAATCAAAAACATCTCTCTCATTAAAATCACCCATTCTACCATAAAATGTTTTTGTTGTTGTTTTTTTCCCCATAGTTTCTCACATGGTACTCAGAGGAGTTACTCAAATCGGACACAGACACAAATAAAAATGTTTTGACAAGTTGGTCCTAGAATTCAAATCAATTTAAAGCCGCATTGGTGTGAACCAGGGTTAAGTGAAATAAGAAGCCTAAAGCCCCGTACACACGCACAGATCGTCGTCATACAAATGTTCGTCTTTTCTCCCCGGGATGTCGGTGTCTGTTGAAAAGTGCAAAGACAGCACAAGGACAGCACAAGAATTTTGTCCGCAGACTTCAGCTGACTGCAGAAGTGATGTCATGTAATGGTTAACTTTCCCTGTGTTTTTTATTTTCTGAGCATGCCCAGTCTTGCAAATCTGCGGTCTGTCGGCTGATTTCTGTACTGACAGGCGAACAATCGTCCGTTCTGGTGTCCGCAGACAAAAATTTTCATGTTTGCAAGAAAGACTCTTGTCCGCGGATTGTGTGCAGACAGCTGTCGGAGGCACCATACTAACACGCGTACAATCGGCAGATCTTTCGTCCGCCGACGTTTGTATGACGACGATCTGTGCGTGTGTACGGGGCTTTAGGCAGTATAAGTTATGAAATCTTGAAAACACCCTTTGAACATATTTGTCTGAATTCCCAGAAGCCCCAGGTACCATTTCCTTGATTTACTCCTCCCTCAACCCCAGCCTCACTATCCTATGTATCAAAATGGGAACAAGACCTATCACCCATTGATTTGGAGGATTGGAGTAAAGCCTGGTCCAATATTGCAAAGTGCTCTTTTAATACAACCACTCTGGAGGCAGCCTATAGGGTGCTCCTACACTGGTATTGGGTCCCATCCCGCATGGCCAAATCAAACCCATCCTACAATGATAGAGGTTTTCGGGGATGCGGCCATTAAGGAGAGCAACTTCATATCTGCTGGGATTCTGGTCAAGGGTCTTTGGATTGTTGTTCACCCTCTTCCATGTACCTATTCGCAAAAGACGTCAAGTTAGCACTGCTTCACTGCCCGATCTCGGGTATCTTCTCATACCAACAGAAGCTGGCCACCTATCTATCTAAAGCCACTAAACGTGCAATAGCCAGGGCCTGGAAAAAACTAATTTGCAGACATGAGGAGCATCCTGACGACCCTCATGATCAATGAGAAAATTAGTATTCTCCGGAACGCTCACACTAAATTTCTCAAGATGTGGGCCCCGTGGTGGTCTTACGCTCTCCCCTGCTCTGCATCTGACCAGCCAAAGCCTGTTTAATTGACTCTTCTTATCTTCCAGCCTGGGGGACCTTTTTCCTCCTCTTCCACCGTCTTTCTTTTTATCTCTCTCTTCACCTGTTTCTTGGACCTCGCCCAATTTTTTTCCCCTTAACGTCTTTAAATATCCAGTCTAAGATTTGTTTTTATAATTTTTTGTGGTTTGCTTCACACCTCAGCCCCTTGGCCCTTAGGCCCAGGCAGCCTGTGTTGACCCCCCGGCCTTGGTTGGAGGTCCCCTGTTGACAGTACTTCCTATAAAACACATTCAATATGAGTATGAACACAAAAACACATTCATAAAACACATTCAATATGTGTGTTCATGCTGTTTCGCTATAAGCCTACTTTTGGTATCCCCTGCGTGGGAATGTTGCATTTGTATTTTTTTTATATTCCAATAAAAATATTGTACCAGAAAGGCAACTGTGTTAAAATATTTTAGGATTTTGCTATTAAAAACAAATTTCCCAGTTTTTGGAGATGTTGGTCGACTTAGCACCGATTATTTATTACAATATAGTACAGTCAAGTTAGGCAGAAGTTTTTGTGAGGCAATTATGGCTGTTTTAGGCTGGATACCAGATATGTCATCTGGTTACTAGGGAATAGGATGAGCCCAGAGGTGTTCCAAACCTGCCGGAGCTATCCCGCTTGAAAGCTGTCAAAGTGGAAAGCCAATCATAGTCAGACATTTTCCACACTGCAGTATACAAAATATTTGTGTATAATTGTGGCTGTGGGGCAGAGAATCCCTCAACTCCCTATGATTGGCTGTCTGCTTTCTGGCAGGATAGCTCAGACGCCTTCAAACTCTAAACATGCCTGTGCCCATCCCAGCTGGTAAACAAGGACAGGTAAGCCTAGCCAAAAATAGGCTACAGATGCATGGTTATGTTCCAGGTGCTGCCTGAGTATGCCCTCCTTCCTATCATTTAATGGGATAGCTCATACAGAGGCATTATACTAGAATGTTGAATAGTGGACGTGGGCACCAAGTCCCAGTGGTATACAACATATCATTGAGTCTGCTGACCATTAAATAATCGCAACAATGCAATTACATGTTTGCCATGACAGATTTCCATTAAAATTGCAGATAAGGAATCTCACATAAATATCCTGCATGGTGCAGAAATACATTCTCTGCATCCGATACGCTCTTATCCTCAATTTCTGGACTGCGTCTCCTACTTTATTAATGCAATGGGTGCAGCCTTCATCAGTCTCTTCAGTGTAAAATTTTCAGAAGTGTTGGAATGCCTGTGCTCACTGCTGCAGTTCCTTCCTCATACCCTTACATCGCTGCTGTGTTTTGTAGTCATGTAGGGGGTCAGAGGAAGGAACAACAGTGCATGGTAAAGGGCATAAGCATTCTGACATTCCATGAAGTGTCACATGCGGAACAGACTGATCAAGGCTATAGCATGGAAACTTGAGAAGGTAGGAGACACTGGCTGAGGAGAAGGTAAGTATAAAAGCTCTTCTGTCACATGGGACTGATCTTGGGGGAATTTTTTTTTTTTTTTTTTTGCGCCCAACAGGTTAATTAAATTAGTCCTGTCATGATAGACTCATGGAAGCTTACAATGCTGACCCGCTTTCAAAACTCTAATTGTTTGGGTGCAATATAGACACTCTTGCTTCAAAACAAAGTTGCTTTTTTGGGCAACAATTTTGCTTTAACATGTATGAAAATGCAGCAATGCAATGTTGTTTGTGCGGTTAATAAAAACAGATACTTTGGCTTACCTTGCTTCTTTGCCATGATCACCAATAACTCTGTCATCCCGTCCAAGGTTTCTAGAGGAGATGCGTCCCAATTCCATAATCAGCTCCTCAAGAAGACCCTTGTATCCCAACATATTGAATCTGACTCTATGACGAGAGTAACCACCAAGCTGTTCATCTGCACCTATACCAGTCAGCACAACCTATAGTGTGGATAAAGGGAAGATTAAGCAACACTGCAACGTTTTAACATAGAATGGGTTGCCAACTCATTCCTTTAAGACAAACCTGTCAATACCCTAACCAACTGGGAAAAAAATGTATCACAAACAGTAGACCCAAAGCCAGCTGAATTAGAAATCTTGACCTTTCCTGCAAGCATTGAGCTTGGTCCTATTCTTTTTTGCACTTCCCAAGCTAAACTTTCACAGGAAAAGTAAGTGAGCCATTACTTTTGTAATTATCTGGTATCCTCAATCACTGTGGCTGCTAGAACCATACCAAAAAAAAAAAACATGTTTTACTGTTGTCATCATGCAGCAGGAAATAAAACACTCAGCTCCTGCATTGCAATGGAGTTTTGTTTTGCCATGGAATTTTTTTTCCATGTGTTGTAACATCAAGCACCATAATATAGTAAAAGGATAGGACAGAGCAGCTTCAGAACATGTCTGGTATCAGAATGCATGTCTACTTTTCTTGCAAAGAAAACTAGAGCTGGTCTAAAAAAGCTTATGTGTCTGAACTCTCCAACTTGTATAATGCATGGTGAAGTCAAAGCTCCTGAGTATTCCCTTTCTACACATTTAACACCCACCGATGGCACAACAGAACTCTCTGGGGGGAATTCTGTTACATTTAAGCCCCGTACACACGATGAGAATATCAGACGAATGATCGTCCGTTTTTTGCTGCATGCCAGTCTCATGTCAAGAATGAAAAGGTTACTCAACATACGAAAATTCTCATACAACAGAATACAATTTAGGAAGTAATTTAATGTGTTTAATTGTATTGTTTCATTTCCGAGCATGCATAGTCTTGCTCTTCTGATTTTTTGGATGAAAACTGTGATAATTAAACGAAAATTGGACGTTGTGTTCACATACAATACATTTTTTTAATTTTTTTTAGTCCGAACAGTCGGAAGCACTATACAAACGATTAGATAGTTGATCGGTCATCCTATTGACATTTTCATATAAGTTGCTTATAGTGTGTACGGGCCTTAACACTTGCCGCAAATCTGAACACCTTGCAGCATGTAACACTAAATGAAATGTCAGTGCATGATTAAAGAAACATTTTTAGAAATGATGCACTTTCTGATGCGGTCACTCCAGCATTACTTTTTTGTTCAGAATTCCAGAAGCCCACTAAACTGGTGCTGACTCTGACCCATCTCCTGCTATGTGTACTACTAGTTAGTGAGGATGCCCATAACAGTGAAAGTTTAAGGTCCCTTTCACAAGGGCAGGCTAATCATGTCAGTGGACCCTCCGTTGTCCACTATGGAGCAGCGGATATAAAATGGACATGTGCCCGTTTACACCTGCCGACATCCAATCTGATCAGTTAAAAGCAGACAGATGGAGATCCGTTACCCATCAGTCTAGCAGGTCGATAGAATGGCAGTTGGGTGTAAAGGGACAGGTACTCCACTTACATCTGACCGATCATACAGAAAAGCGGGCTGTGTCTCTGTCTGTCTCTGCATAAGTGGAGCTGACACGGACCAGGCATCCACCTGCTTAGCAGCAATCAGCAGGCAGGTTCCCTGCTGAGCAAGCAGACTCCTGGTGCAGTCCACCCCATGTGTAAAGGGCCTGAGAGGGGCAGGTGCACCAGAGCCAGTGACTATAGCAGGTTTACTGTGGTCCTGTGGTGCTCTGAAGAACAAAATTATTGCAGCTGGAGAAGAAAATGATGCAGCTTTGTGGGCACATGTAGCTGTCTGTCAACTACAAATGGCATTTTCTAAATTGCCACCACAGGAGTACTTTATATACTGGTACTTAAGACTTGGGGATCGATGTAAAAGAAAAAAAAAAAAAACAACAACTTTGTTGCGCGAATGTGAGAAACACATCTGCATTAAAAAAAATCAACATGTATACACGGCATTTTATTCTTGCAATAACACAATCTTTTTTTTTTTTTTTTAAACAAGCTTTTAAAGGTTTTAATCATACATACATTTAAATCAATCACTGTAGACAGTTGTTAAGGCCATATTCCATGGCTCCTTCAAACACTGTAGGATACAGTATGTCTTATGCAGTTTCTAATTACCTTAGAAGTGCTGCTGTAGGGTTTTAATTCTCCATTACTTCGCAGTATACCTATTCCTCTAGAAGCAAACCAAACAGCACAGCCAATGCTATCATCCAGTACCGTGTTCAATGGATAGATCAACTGATATATGTGCTTTTGCCTCATTTGATTCAGTTCCTCCAGAGTGACATTTATTTCTACAAAATTCCATATTCTTGTTGGACTCAAGGCTTTAAGCTCCTCCAAACCAGATCTGCCTGTTATTCGATCAGGGACATTAAAGGGATCTGTCGGCAAAGCATCAGGATTAGAATTCTTTCCGGTTAATGCAGAACTTGAAATCTCCCCTCGACTGCATTTCTTCGAAGGTGGCTTCTGCTTTTTTGGGGCCCTCATCATAAAAGCTACATTTAAAAGGTCAATAGGTTCCTCAGGTGGAACATGGCGATCTGCAAGTGCAGCTAAAATCATAGAGTCAATTCCACCAGAAAAAAGTATAGCAACCTTCGCTTGCCTTTCAGGTGCTGAAGACAATGACTCATTCAAGCGTGGGAGGTTCAGAACTCGTTTCAGTACAGCTTCACTTAAAACATTTACAAACGACTGAATATTTTTCTTGTGTTCCTCAGAAATTAGCAATTTAAGTTCTTCTAAACTTACTGTCCTACAAGAAGTTTTGCATTTCTGTTCTGAAAATGTTTCAGGAATCTCTGTGTTGAATGCAGAAACTGGCACAAGGAGTCCATCACTTCCAATATTTACTTGAGTTACACATTTTGGGAGGGTGTTTAAAATCCATTTTTGTTCCTCATCATGTACTGTTGCTCTAGGAAGCTGTGTTTCAGATACAGACACCCATGGATACCATGTCAGGGATATAGATTTTACCTGGGCACAGGTACTAAGGTCACACCTGAAAATACCAGATGCTGGGACTTCGTGCCATTGATCATCATCGGTCAGGGATTCTGCCACAGAAGTCAGACTCAAGATTTCTTCAAGATTATCACTAAATTTCCACAAAAGACTTCGCCGACCAAAAAAATCTCTTCCGAACCAGAGGCTGTGATTTTTGCTTTGATAGTAAATAAAAGCCCAAGGTCCTTGCACCTTGGAAAAGACTGACAATAGGTCATGCTCATTATCACAAGAGGTTAAATGCTGAAACATTACAAAGGTATCGTTAGTTGCAGACAAAACTTCAATTCCTCCAAAAACTTCTCCATTCCAAAGAAAAACATTGCCATTTTCATCCTGCAAAGGCTGGGGAGTCAGCTCTCCTCTTAGATGAAGTACATGCCCAGAGAAAAAACAACTGTAATGATGGGTAGGATCGCTTCGAATTATCTGCTGGCTGCTGTTAGGACCTCTTCTTATTAGCTTCTTGTTTTCCTGATAAAGGGTTGTGTCCACATGGGCACCTAAACTGACAGTACAACATATTCCACACATCTTAGAAAAACACACAAAGGCTTTATTCCTGGTCTTGTTTCTTTTCAGAGTTCTTAAGAATCTGAGATGTATGTTCCAGGTCATCCAGTGTTTCTGTTAAAAATAAAACAGCAAAACATTTGTAAAGTTAGGTTATTGATTGCGTATTTCTGAGCTGCCATTTGCTAAGCAGATTTTACAGGTTTGTGCTCAAGGCTGTCATATTGATCCTGGTTATAGTAGACACTGACCTGAAAAAATAGATTTTTCCACAATGATACTATTGGAAAAGCTTCCCAAATATGCAAAGAAAATGTGTAATTAAAGCGGAGTTCCGGCCCAAATTATTATTTTTTTTTTTTTTAGATAAAAATACCCATAGAACAATCAGGGCTAGTGCATTTAAGCAACAATAGCCTCTGAAGTGCATTTAAGCAACGATAGCCTCTGAACTGTCCCATTTAGTGTACCTGTAAGAAGAATTACTTAGCTTGTAAATTTATTGTCCAGCACTGCCATCTACGGTGTGAGCAGCTGAAGCCACAGTGTCCCTCTTCGTGTCCTCTTCCTGGATATCGGAGTCCCAGAATGCCATGTCTCGTCACTTCCGGGGCAGGCGCGCCATCCCACAGCTGGTTCTGCGCATGCCCAGAAGCTGTTCTCATTCATACAGCAGGGAATGACCCGCCTGCACTGGAAGCGACGAGGGACACCGGTGCAGGCACATTGACTCCTGGGATTGATGACGCTCATCTCCCAGGAGTCAAAGCAAAGGAGGAAGTGATGTCAGGGGCCACAGCCGCAGAGGGAGGAAGTGGAAGGAATGTAAGTTAATTTTCATTAAAAATAAGGTAAGTGAAAAAAAAAAAAAAAAAAAAATTATCTAATTCTTTTTCAGGATGTTTTAATGTCATTGATGGTGTAAAGTGTAAAAATAGGGCGGAACTCCGCTTTAACATGAAGCATTACCAAAGTAAAATAATTCTGCATTACACTTGACCTTATGATAAATGGTTTTATAAATAAGAATGCTTACAGCAGCAAATGTCTATATGAAATAGATTGTATAAACAGTGCTTCATTATGACCAGAAAGCTGCTGGAACCAGTACAAGTAAAACTTTTTGCTGATTTTCTGAAAAGAAAAAAGGTTTTGCATATCTATATAGGATGCGATTAGAAAAATGTGGGATAAATATAGATTGTGCTGGCTTGGCAGTACAAAGGTTGAATGAATTTTATAGCTCTGGCAATGATTTTGCCACCTATGGCTTGTGTTATCGGAGGGCATTTTACACTCCACGTAGCACCCATTTTGTATGTTGTAAACAAACATGTTTTAAAGTGATATTAAAGGGTTTTTTTTGCAATAACAAACATGTTAGTTATACTTAACTGCTCTGAGCAGTAGTTTTGCACAAATCCTCCTCTTCTCAGGTCCCCCGCTAGTGCTCCAGGCCCCTCCCTCCTACCTAGTGCCCCCATATCAAGCAGCTTGCTTTGGAGGCACCCAAGCAGGCCCGGTACTGAGCTGCTGCTCTGCGTGTCCATTCACACACAGAGCGCAGCATGGCCCCGCCCCTGTTCTCTCCTTATTGGCTCACTAGCTATGATTGACAGTACCGGCAGCCAATGGCTACCACTGCTGTCTCAGCCAATGAGGAGAAAATATACTTACCTTCCTTCCTCTTCCTCCCTCTGCGGCCACGGTCTGCGCCATCACTTCCTCCTTGCATTGACTCCTGGGAGATGAACGTCATTGATCCCAGGAGTCAATGCACCTGCACCGGCCCTTCTCGTCATTTCCGGTGCAGGCGCATTATTCACTGCTCAACAGCTTCTGGGCATGCCCAGAAGCTGTGCAGGGGTGACAAGCCTGCACCGGAAGTGATTAGCAGGGCATTCTGGGACTCCAACGTCGCCGAAGAGGACAAAGAAGAGGACGCTTCGGCTTCAGCTGCCCACACCTGAGATGGCAGCTCTGGACAAGACATTTTCAAGGTAAGTATTTCTTCTAAAAGGTAAGTGAAACGGGACAGTTCAGAGGCTACTGTTGCTTAAATGCACTAGCCCTGACTGTCCCGGGGGTATTTTTAGCTAAAAAATGTTTTTTAGGGTGGAACTCCGCTTTAATTACAGCAGCTCCTGTGGACATCACTGTTGGAGCACACTGGACTAGATATATTTTGAATACACTTATGAATTGATATATTGTTTCATTTTTGTATTTATTTTTGTTCTTGAATTTTTTCACACACACATTACTATGTATTTTCAATAACACACAGTTACATATTTGGAGTTGATACACTCTGAAAACATTTGTGGACTTGATATATTGGTTTACATCTGTGGACCTAATTATTCAATTTTATCTTGGTCTTTTCTTCATTTTCCCTATACTTGTTTATGAACTTTTCACATAGCGCAACTATTTTTTTTTTTTTTTGACACTTTGTTTTAAACATACGACAAGGCTGAGAGAACCAATAAAACCACTGAAGTTGTATGGCGGTGACTAGTGACTAATCAAGAATTCTCCACTTCAGTTTGTTTTCTAAAAGGAATGCTCCCTGTCAACAACGTGGACAACAAATATAGATCAGATATGCCATATTTAAGAAGGATGTGTCCTATAGTTTACACTAGTGGTCCTGTGGACAAGGATTTACCGATTAAGCCTCACGCACACTGGATGTTATCAAAACGCCAGTAGAAAACTGTAGCTTAAGAGCCCATTCAGACTAGCGCGACTTGTCAGGCGACTTGTCAGCCTGACAAGTCGTGCTCGGACGCTCGCCATTGATTAGCACAGGACCCGTTCTAATAGGAGCGACACAAGTCGCTCCGACTTAGAAAAAGGGTCCTGTACTACTTTGGGGCGACCTCGGAGCGACTTGCATAGACTTCCATTATGTGAAGTCCCTGCAAGTCGCTCCGAAGTCGTGGTGCACGGGAATGACAAGTCGCCTCCCCAAGTCGTTCAGAGTCGTGTCGCCCCAGTGTGAACCAACTCTTAGGAGTTTTTCAGCAGCTTTTTTCAGCTGTTTTTGGCTGTAGTTTTTTTCATAGCAAAACTATACTCCCACAAACACTTATGGCTCAAAAACATTGATAAACGCCGAATAGCTGCATTTTTTTTGGTGTTTTTCAGCTTTTATCAAAGTTACAGCTGAAAAACGCCTCCTAAAACCCACTAGTTCTGGGTTTTTTTCCAGCCAGAAAACGCCCCTGCCAAAAACTGCTGATAACAGCCTGTGTGTGCATGGACACATAGGATAACATGCTGGGGAGTTTACTGTCTGCAGAAAAAAAACATCTGACACCAAAAACAGCAGCAGTAAAAACATCTGTTGTGTATGAGGCCTTATAGATAAAATGTTCACTATGCATATAGAAAAAAAAATTCTGTAAAAGCCATAAATATAAAAACACATCTGGACTTACTTTTACATTCACTCAGTGTTTTAGCCTTGTCTGCAAGGAAGAAAATGTTACTATTGGGCTGCTGTCTGTACACCTTCTGAAAAACAAACAAAAACACATAACAGAAATGTAAACTTTAGAATAGGTTTACACGTGCACCCATACAAGTATCATAATCTTTTGTAATATAACTACCAAACTTTACCTGCCAGTCGCAGTATTGGATATGGGGCTTGTTGCTGTAGACCAGGGATCCTCCAAATACAGCCCCCCAGCTCTTATGGAACTACACATCCCATGAGGCATTGGAAAACTGACTTTCACAGACATGACTAGGCATGATGGGAATTGTAGTTCCTGAACAACTTGGAGGGCCATAGTTTGAAGACCCCTGCTGTAGAGTGACAATGCCCCCTGCTGTAGAGTGACAATGCCTTATAAAGTAGGGATGCACCGAAATGAAATTCTTGGCCGAAGCCGAATAATAATAAAATGTTTGGCCGAAGGCCGAATACCGAACGATGTGTTTCACATTTTTTCCATTTATTTTGCCAATTTTTTGTCCTCTCTCTTGTCCTCTCGTGTCTCTCCCTCTTGTCCTCTCACTCTCTCTCTCGTCCTCTCATGTCTCTCTCTCTCTCTCTCTTGTCCTCTCTCTCTCTCTCTCTTGTCCTCTCATGTCTCTCTCTCTCCCTAAATGTTACTGTAGGGAATGGGATTCAGTGCACACTGCAGCCTTGTACCATAGGGTTAATGTTAGTGACACTGTAGGGATTGGGAAGGATGCTGGGAATGGAAATCAGGAAGCATGCAGGCAGCCTTGTAAATTTTAATTGCAGATACAGGGCACTGGGCAGGTCAGGGTTAATGTGGTAACATCAATTACTCAGTGACAGTCAGTCAGTGTCAGTGTGGACTCGATCAGATTATACAGTCTCTCATAGTGGTGGTAGTAGGAGGCTGGAGGTGGACTAGTAGTAGCCTGGAAAGGAGCACAGCCGCATACATACATTACTCACTCGTGCACTGCAGCCCACCCCACACATTCAGTGAGTCTTACTCTCCTCCCTAGTTTTTTCAATGGCACATTCAGGAAGCCAATCACGCCGTGAGTAGCGGCACAGCGGAACCAATCAGGTGTGCAGGCACGCGTGATTGGTTCGCTGTGCAGCTAATCACGGCGTGATTGGCTTCCTGAATGTGCCATTGAAAAAACTAGGGAGGAGAGTAAGACTCACTGAATGTGTGGGGCGGGCTGCAGTGCACGAGTGAGTAATGTAATGTATGCTCACCGCTGAAGTGTCCCGGCTTCACGGAAGTCTGTGAGTCCTCCTGTCCTCCTCCGAGTCCCTTCCCCCTGTAAATATCGTGACCTCGGCGATATAAATATCGCCTACGGCCACAGAACGATAGTCGATATCATATCGACTATCGTTCAGCCCTATTATTCGGCACAAAATTATTCGGCCTTTTGACTTATTCGGCCGAACACCGAAAGTGCTATTTTTTCTATTTTCGGCCGAATAATGTTCGGCAGCCGAACATTCGGTGCATCCCTATTATAAAGCAGCATTTGTGTTGGGAAATCGCTCTGGATTTTACAGGATCCTATAGAGCAGCAGCCTCATGAGTGCATACACCAGTCTAACAGGGGGACGGGGTGCAAAGTTTCATCTAAGGCTGGGCAGAAGGTCCTTTCTCAGAGCGCAGAAGATAGGTGCATAGCACCATTTTTTTGTTCGTGGATTGATCTATGCCAGACTTAAAGGTGCATGAACATGCAATGTGGCAGCTGAAGACAAGCGTTTACATGAGTCACAATGCCAGGACAAAATGGCAGAGCTGTAGAATACAACACACACAATATTTAAAATAGTTCTAACTAGAGATGCACCAAAATTTCGGCAGCCGAAACATATACATATCGGCAGAGAATGGTGTTATTATCGTTTTGCCGATACGAGAAAAAGGTGCCCTTAATGGCCTCGAAAATGCATGTGAATTTGCCGCGATTTTACTGTGCGTTTTATAGGTCATATGATTTAAAGGTGCAATAAATAAGGTGCATAAAACGTGCCCAAAAGTGTCCACTTGTGCAAATTCAGCATATAAAGTGCTTGATAGATGTCTCCATCCAATATGTGCTTGTGACACCACCACCAATAGCCACAAGATGGCCTCTCACCTTATGTATGAATAAAGAAAGCAATGTTTCCTTAGTAGAGGTGGGTCCGGTAAACTGAAAGCCAATCGCTGGACTGCATCAAAAATGGAACACGGGTGCGTTATTGATGTGTTCTTGCTGCATTTTCAATGCATTTCAACAGGGAAGTGTATTTTTTTTACTGACCAAAAATGCAGCAAGCAGGATTTTTAACACCACAACAGAAGCGCAATGAACCAGTGTGAAGACATGCATAGAATTTAAGGAGCTACATTTTTCTAGAGCTTTTCTTGCGCTAAAGGTGCCAATAATGGCCGACAAATTCATATTAATTTAAATTCATGATATTAACTAGAAAGTTTAATAAAATTATATATATATATATATATATATATATATATATATAAATTTTTTTTTTAACCTCTCATTTTCTGTATTTTTGGTTTCGGTACACCTCTAGTTCTAACAAGGAGGATATTTGCCAGCACACCACGAATCATCAGGTACAGTCTAAACCAGGCATGTCCAACCTGCGGCCCGGGGGCCGCATGTGGCCCGGAACCGCAGGCAATATGGCCCAGTGCCCCCTGACAATTTTTTATTTTTTTTGCTTGGCAGGAAGGAAGGCGGGTCAGGGGCACAGCCACAGCAGCTGCCAACTAACTGTAGGCAGAGGCTGCCTCGGAAGGGATCATCCTCTAGTTGTGTTAAATTAGTGGCAGTGCGGGAAGGGCGCGGTGGCGTTTTATTACACATATACCTTAACTATAGTATATATTTTATATGCGGCCCGAGAAAATTTCTCTACACTCAATGTGGCCCAGAGAAGCCAAAAGGTTGGACACCCATGGTCTAAACGATTTTATTGCAGCATGATCACATCACAAAAAGTAGTGCAACGTTTTGGCGTCACACAGGACCCCTTCGTCAGGCATGCGATGATCTGGTTCGAACAATTTATAACTACACCAACCGAACCTTACATCAACATGTGATATTACACATTGCCTCTAAAACTTACCCGATTGAAACAAAAGGAATGCCTAATTGAAACAAAAGGAATGCCTAATTGAAACAAAAGGAATGCCTAATTGAAACAAAAGGAATGCCTAATTGGGGGATGCTCAAAGGAAAAGTATACTAAAAAAAAAAAAAAACGTGATTGGCACCAGCAGCATACAAGAATGATCACTAAAACTGCCAGTTTTCATGTTGACACCATGGCTTCAGTGCTTGAGGTGTCAGTGACCTTGAACAAGAATACAGATCAAGAGTTCTGGCTTAGCTCAGGCTTGACCAGTGTTCTCCATGTCAGTGACCCAAATTGCTAAAAACTGAGAAAACCAAATAATTGGCAGTTTAAAAAAATATAAATAAACAACTTACATGCTTCTCACTACAGGGGTAATTCAAAGTTCACCTGTATTCCATTTTAAAACAAACACCACAGGTTTCCGACCATAACCTTTATTTTGCCAGAAAGGCTTCTTCTGTGCTTCAATCCGATATAGTTTTACTTTATAATTGAAGCCTGACATTTCCTAACAATATAGCTAAGCTCTGCCAACTGCCTTCCCTTATGTTCACTGGAAGAACCCCTGCTGACCTTTAGCCTAGGTTCACACTGAGGTGGGTTTTAAGATATGGGAGTTCAGCTTAACTCCCACAATTTCAAACCAGCATTTTTAGTCCCAACTTCGGGGGCGATTTCACAGACATCTGTACGGGTTCCTGCATAGATGTCTATTGAAATGGCCCTCTGAAGTTGCTAAAAGTAGTACAGAAACTACTCTTGGGAATTGGTTGCAGCACTGCACCGATTCAGACTTTGCCTTTGCCGGCAATAGGCTCCCATTTGACATGCGATTTGACATGTCAAATCGGCCCATTGTGAACGTGGGCTTAAAGGCTGTTTATATTGGTGCAGAGGTTGGGTACATTTACAAGTGAGTGGAATACTTTTATATGTTGTAAATCCAGGTTAAGTACAAACTACACTTAGTACTTTGGTGGTTTGACATTGTGGTGTTCCTGGAGCGATAACGGAGGGTAGTGTGTTATCTCAGAAGACCTCCTGAGGAATGGTGTGATCGATTTGGATGTGTATATGGCCGATCCCACAGCGCTTGTTGACCTTTATTAGTTTAGAGGTCGCTGGACTGGCGGTTATTTGGCTGTGTTAACACCATATTCTTTTCTTTTTTTACACACATATGCAAGGTGGAATTTTTCACTTTAAAGAGGGCAGATTCACACAAGTCACTATATAATGATAGGTGCCTTAACCACTTAAGGATTGCCCACTGTAGATTTACTGCGGCAGGCAGCCCCTCCTGTGCAAACCAACGTAACTGTACTTCAGTCGTGCGTCTGCAGGTAGGGGGCGAGCGCATGCTGCCGGCGGCGCGCTCCAGCCCCCTTTTGGCAGCGGAGACTCCCGAGATCATTCCCCGCCGAGAGAGGACGGTCAGCTGTTGTAAACACAGCTGACCGTTCTTCTCCCTGGAATGATCACAGAGCGCCTGTGATCCTTCTATGTCGGATAGACGAATTGGCCTAAAAATGTAAAATAAATGTGATTTTTACATTTTCTTTTTGGGAATGTTCTATAGCAGAATGTGAAAAATCCTTCCGGTCCAGAATTGGTTAAATTATACTATCTATGGTTTCACTCTAACAGCCATCCAGAAGAAAACTTGACTTGACATTATCGCTTCATCATGCAGGTTCATTTTTATTCAGAATGTTGATTTTATCTGCATGCTAACCCGTGATGGGAGCTGACAGTTGTAGGATAACCAAAGAAAACAAAGTTGTGTATATTTTTATTATTATAACTTACCCGATCTTTCTTCAGGTTGGATAATTCATCAACTACAACCTTCTGTTCGCTGAACTGAACAAAGAAAAGAAAAGTATTAGCAGCAAGCATCACGTTTATTCCATGAAAAACTGTACTAGTATGGTATTAGCTCTGGAGGACTATAATGGCTCGTTTCCACAGAGCTTTCTGGTACGGTTCGGTATGCTATTTATGCCGTTTCCATTGTGAATGGTACCCTAATTCTGAACCGTACCGTACCACTTTTTTGGTACACTTTCGTTGGGGTACCAAGCACATTAATACCGTACCAACAGGGTGGAGCTACACTCTGCAGAACTTTGATTGGTTGACAGAGAATCGTCTATCACAGCTTTCCTGCTACACCACGCCTATCATGAAAGGGTACTATTGGCAGTGGAAACACAAGGTGTACCGTTCCGAACGGTACCGTACTGAACCGAACCGTACCACTCAGGCCTCATTTACATGGGTGAAGGATATAATGCTGATTGTACAGAAATTGTAAATGGTGCGTGTGTGGTGACCTTTAGATCCCCATTCTTGCTTTCTCAATTCCCTTTCCTGCCAATTGTGTGGCTTTGTTAAATCTCTCACCCTACCAGGGCCACAGCTTTGCTAGCAATCCATTGACCTGTTCTCCGTAAGAATACTACCCGTTTCAGTTTACAATACAGCATACCCTCAGGAGAGGAAAGGTTAAAGTAAAACTAAAAAAGTAAAACTTTATTTTTCCCCCCCCGTTTTGGATAGAGTAGGGAGGGTTATAACCCCTGTAAGGTTTATTTTTGCCATACGTGTCCTATTGGGGAGATTTACCTTCACTTTCTGTCCCATAGCCAAACAGGAAGTGATAAGAAATCCATGCAAATTAAGGGAATTTTTTGGGGGCCCCCTCGTCACCAGAACTAGTGTCCCCATTGGAAGATTTTTCCTCTATTACTTTTCTGGGGACAACCCAAAAATTATTTTGCTTTCACTTTCAATGATGATGGTAAACAGGGCAAATAGAGAGTGAATCTCCCCAACAGGGACACAGACAGCAGTAAAAACCTAATAGGTGTTCTAATCCCTCTTCAATATATCCAAAATTTAACGTTTTTTCCCTTTAGTTATACTTTCAAGTATGACTTAGGCCCTTTTCACACAGGCTGTCCGATCAGGTCTGCCTGTCAGTTTTTCAGGCAGACCTGATCAGGCCCTTCATCAACCTCTATGGAGCAATGGATGTCAGCGGAAACATACACCCGCCACCATCAAATCTGATCCTGCCCGCCAAAAACAAACGGATGGTGGTTCTATTTTCCATCTGTCTGGCGGATCGGATGGAAAGGGACAGGCAGTCCGTTTCCATCCGATTGCCCCATAGAGTGGAGCGGGACTGGGTCCGTTCTGCATAGCAGAGGACCTGTTATCTGCCTGCTTAGTGAGTATCAGCGGAGAGATCCCCTGCTGAGCAAGTGGATTCCGCTTAGCAGAGGTGCCCGTGTGAAAGGGGCCTAAAAGGCAAAACGTTTTTTTTTTACATTTTGGACAGAGTGGATAGGGATTAGAACACCTGTCGGGGCTTGGACAGTCCGTCATGAGGGGGAGGAGCCTATTGGCACGCACGTAGGACGGAGGGGGAGAGGGCTATCTCCTGCTAATGGAGGCATCAGGGAACCTGACCGCTCCCGATTCACCCCCGGCCAGACTCTGGATGCCTAAGCTCCCGGGGATGAGCGCGGGCGCTGCGAGTGGTGAACCCTGCTGACCCCCCCCCACCCTCCCCGACGTCTCCCTCCACGGTGTGTAGCGACGACCTCACGCAGCATTAACATCCGGAGGAACCCCGCACGCGTACAGCACACGGAATCGGCCCTGGAGAGCCCTGTCTCCTGCACAGGAAACGCAGGTGAGCAGCCATAGCGGCGATAGGAGAGACCTCCTCGCTAACCGGCAGTGCGGGGGGCTGGACACGGTCAGTAAACACGACCAGGCGAACAGGTCCCGAGGGAGCGGACCCCAAGAGAGCTGCCAGGTCCATGTGAGCCAATCCATCCGGAGATGCTGATGTCCTGATGCCTGAGGGTTGGAAGCTAAGGAGACAAGAGAGTATACAGTCTAAAGACAAGCGGGGAAAAGGAAAAAAACTTTTAAAAAAAAGGGACAGTCTACAAAACCGTGAGTCACAGAGGAGCAATCCCTCTTTCTATATTATACCTACCGTCATTTCTCTGTTTATCTGAAGGTCTTATAAAGACTCCTTAGAGACATACAACAAAGCAGTATGGTAAAATGTTAATGTCAACACACCTGAGACTGATTCAGCTGCTCCCTGTTTAAATCAGCAACCTCTCATAAAGTGTTTGTTATTGGATTAATAGCCACAACAGTCTTTCAATACCCCAAACCAGCTAATTTTCTATCCTATACGGTCCCTTAATAACCGTACACAGAGACTCATAAGAAGATCACAAGTATAAATAAAGACCTTGGGGCTACATATAAAATATTTAAAATGATTAACACTCCCTCTGTGAAATAATACCTGACATTACTCAATCACCTTGCTACGACATACAGCCTGAGTTTCCCCTTTGCTCTATTGTCTTCTCTCTCTTCCATCTCTCAAATACTTAAGGTCGGGACTCACACTAGCCTGTATAAGAACTTGAGTAGGGAGGTGGGAGGCTGGAAGTGCTCCATGCCTCATACCTCCTATAACCGCCTGTGAACATTGATTCAAAATAAAGGCTACCCAGACGGTCTGTGTCTTCCTCTGGCTTGAAGGTAGACAAAATCTTTTTCTGATCATTAATATGGTATACCTAATTTTGGAGTACCATCATAGGAGGTTCTGAGATTCTATAAAAGAGCCGCGGAACAACTCTCTACATAATGAGAGGTAAATCCACAAGAGGAGGAGCAATCGCAAAATCACCAAGGGTATCTTCAAGCCCTAACACAATAAGGAAATTTATGACACAAGAAAATGCCTTAGAAAAATCATCCCAGGGAAAACAACAAGGAACGGACAAGAAGAAAGTAGAGAAAAATCCAAAAGCTGAAGTAGCTAAATCACCAATCAGCCCAGCAAATTCAGAATTAAGCATAAGGACTGAAAACGACGAGGGAGAGGAGGAAGAGCGGGGAGAAATAAGAGAGCATGCCCCCACAAAAGGTGAAATGCGAGAAATGTTTGCAGGATTGGAAAAATCTTTAAAAATCGAATTGGTTAAAATCCAAACCGACCTAGGTCGGGTCCAGACGGATCTGGGACACGCCCTGGGACGAGTAGAAGAACTAGAAAAAAAACAAGAGGACCAAAGAAAAATAATACAGGGGATGAGAAAGGAAATAAATGAGACCAAGAAAAAAGCCAGAGATCTAGCTTACAAACTAGAGGATCAAGAGAACAGAGCTAGACGAAAAAATTTGAGGATCCGAGGCTTAAAAGATACAACACAGGAAGAAAATTTAGAAGAAAAACTTCAAAAAATCCTAAACCCAGTATTAGGCAGAAAGGAAGAAGACCAATTGCTGATCGACAGAGCACATCGCATAAGAAAACCGATAGGAGCCCCAGCAGAATCACCTAGAGACGTGATAATCAGGTTTCAAAATTATACAGATAAAGCACAAATATGGGAAAACCTAAAGAAGAATAAATCATTATTAAATGCAGTAAATACAGAAAACGACAAGATACAGATATTTACAGATCTGGCACCGGAAACACTGAGGAGGAGAAGAATTTTAAAACCCCTGACAGAAGAGATGCAAAAACAAGGAATCAGATATAATTGGGGATTTCCAGCCAGTTTAATAGGAAAAAGAGACGGGCGATCAGCAAAACTCATCTTTCCAGAGGAAACTCAAGAATTTTGCAAAAAACTGGATATACAGGAACCAAACCTGCCTGGATGGTATGAAGGGGACAGGGAAGACGAATTAGGAAGAAACTCACAGACGGAAGAACAGCAACGGACATTAGCCAGAAAAAACAAAAGATAAAATACGCGGAACACTGCCCAAATAATGCAAATCGGGAGGGGGTGTGGTTTTTTTTTTTTTTTTTTTTTTTTTTTTTTTTTTTTTTTTTTTTTTTTCCCCTCTCCTGCTTTGCGGGGAGTGGTCTTTCTTACAGATGCGAACTGTGTGGGGGGACTGGGGGAGGGGGGGTCGGGGGAGTGGGGGGAGGAGGGAGGGAGGGGAAGGGAGGTAAGCTATATAAAGGAAGCAGGATAGCCCCCCCCAAAGCCGGAACGTCCTTCCAACCGAGGAGGGAGGTATATCGTGCTAACCCATTAGAGCACCACCCCAAAGGAATGGGTACCAGGGAGAATGACCCAAAGAAACAACTAAATACCCTAAGATCAAAAATGGATCAGAAAAACATCAACATGAGACGGAAGGGGATGGAGGCGGGGGGGAGGGGAGGGGGGGGGGGGAGGGTGGGAGAGGGGGGGAAGGGTAGGGATAGGGAAACTCTCCATTGCCAAAAAAGAAAAGAAATTTTAAAAGCCTGCCAGACTAACAACATTGGTAGTATGCTGTTAGTGGAATTTAAATTGATCCGGTGCCCCCCTGTTCGTGGAGGAACTGGATCAAGTAGAAGGAAAAAAAAATGAAAGATGAACAACTAAAAATAATAACGTACAATGTAAGAGGATTAAACTCCCATACAAAAAGGTATAAGATATTGGAAGAGCTGAGGAGAGAAGCAGCAAATATTGCTTTTCTACAGGAAACGCATATCTCTCTTCACTCGAATTTAAAACTTTTTTCTAAACACTTTCCTAAATGGTATTACGGAGACTCACCAATAGAACGTGCAAGAGGAGTAGCAATAGGAATAGCTGGAAATACAGAATTCTCCTTAGAAGAAATAAAAATAGACCCGAACGGTCGATACATTTTCCTTAAGGGACAAATAAGGGGGATGGAGCTGACATTGGCCAATATTTATAACCCAAATAAAAAACCAAGTGAATATCTGGGGAGAATCCTGTATGAACTAGAGAGCTTTAAAAAAGGCTACCTGATAATGGCAGGAGATATAAATTTCTGTTTAGATCCAAATGTCGATAGTACATCGGGAGTAAGGACGTTAGGAGACCAAAAACTGAGGAAAATAAGGGTAAAGTTACATCAGAGCCAATTAGTAGATGCATGGAGGATTCAACATCCAAAAAAAAGAGACTATACTTACTACTCCTCAATACACTCGATGTACTCAAGACTGGATTACTTTTTTATTGACCACCGCCTGTTGGAATTTGTAGAAACTACAGAAATAGGCACAATCACACTGTCAGACCATGCCCCCCTAACCCTAACAATCAAGACACCGACACACCACAAAAGTATGGGAACATGGAGGTTAAATGAAGAACTAATTCTAGATGAAGAAATAGGAAACAGATTAGAAAAAGAACTAGAGCTATTCTTTCAAGAGAATGATACGCCAGAAATATCATCCGCCACACTCTGGGAAGCACACAAAGCGTATATCCGAGGGATATTAATAGCCAGTGCCTCAAAAAAAAAGAAAGAGAGGTCCAATCAAATCAATACACTCATAAGAGAAATAAATGATCTAGAACAAAAACATAAAAAAGAATTTAAAAAAGAAACAGAGGAAAACCTTATAATTAAAAGAGACGATTTAAAAGATCTATTGGAAGAAGAATCTAGAAATCACTTCAATAAGATAGCTAGATACAGATACAACTTTGGAAATAAACCAGGGAAATCCCTAGCAAGATTACTGAGGAAGAAAAAATCAAAAAATTATATAGAAAAAATCAAAAACAGTAAAAATGAAACAGTAAATCCAACTACAGAAATAGCTAAAGCGTTCCATGCCTTCTATAATACGCTATATAACGTTCGGAAGAAAGAAACCTCAAAAACAAGGCAGGAAAGAATAATTAATATCCAAAAATATATTGAGGAAGCAAACCTGCCCAAGATCCCAGAAGATAAATTGGAACTTCTTGAAGCGCCAATTACTGAAAGTGAAATAAGAGAAGCATTAAAAACCACCCAAAATGGAAGGAGTCCAGGTCCGGATGGATACACAATAAAGTACTATAAAAGATTTAAAGAAATATTAATACCAAAAATGCTAGAATATCTGAATAAAATAGGGAAGGAAGAACTAAGAGAAGAATCTCTAATGGCATATATAACGGTCATACCGAAAGAAGGGAAAGATCAAACCCTATGCTCTAGTTATAGGCCAATTGCGTTGTTAAATACAGATACAAAATTATTTGCGAAAATTTTGGCAACGAGATTAAAAGATTTATTAAAAATGTGGATCCATCCGGACCAGACTGGATTCGTTCCAGGTCGAGAAGGTAAGGATAATGTTATACGCACCTTGCTACTTTTACAAAAAACAACAAAACATGAAGTCCCCTCCATCCTATTATCAATTGATGCCGAAAAGGCTTTTGATAGGGTCGACTGGGACTTCATGAAAGAAACCATAAAAAGTTTAGGGATTGGGCTAAGAATGAGGCAATGGATAGAAGCATTATATAACAACCCCACAGCAAAAATAAAAATAAACGGAAGCTTATCAGAGAAATTTGGAATGAGTAATGGGACAAGACAGGGGTGCCCCCTGTCACCCCTATTGTTTGTGTTAACCCTGGAACCATTACTGGCAAAAATTAGACAAAATGTAGACATAAAAGGAGTGAAGGTAAATCAAGAAGAACACAAAGTCGCAGCATACGCTGACGACCTGCTCTTCATTGTCACAAATCCAAGGATCACTCTCCCAAATATTCAAAAGGAGCTAAAAGATTATGGAAAGTTGTCAAACTTTAAAATAAATCCAATAAAATCAGAGATTCTCAACATAAGGTTAAATACTCAGGAAGAACAAAGTATAAAAACACACTTCCCATATACGTGGACAAAAGAAAAATTAAAATACCTAGGGATATATTTAACTCCTCATACTGAAAAATTATATCAAGCAAATTATATACCGTTACTGAACGAAATAAAAACAGAAATAAGAAATAAATTAAATGGTCAAATCTCATGGATTGGAAGAAACAATGTCGTTAAGATGTTTATTCTGCCAAAAATCTTATATACCTTCTCTTTATTGCCAATAAACATCCCCGCAAATTTTTTTAGGGTAATTAGAAACCTACTGACAAAGTATATATGGCAGTGGAAAAAACCCAGAGTACAGTACAAGATCCTGACAAGAAGCAAAGCACAGGGAGGATTAGCCACCCCAGACATAGAGAGGTATTATAAGGCGGTAATTATTACACGAATGGTGGACTGGACAAAAATAGAAAGGAGAGAAAAAAGATGGGTAGAGATAGAATGTACACAAAATAATAACCAGTTACACAAAACAATTTGGATTCCACCAAAATATAGGGAAACACAGGGAGCACATGAATTGACAAAAGTAGTTTATAAAATATGGGATGGAATAAATAAGCAACTGAAATGGGAATATAACTCACCAATGATAGCATTAAACGGCACTAAATATTTTCCACCCGGGGAGGAAGAACAGGGGGGAAATTGGATAGGGAACACTCAATTAAAAGATATTTTACACAAAGGGCACATAAAAACACTTCAGAAATTACAACAAGAAAATAATAATATAAAAATAGATAATTGGAGATATCTCCAGCTGAAACATTTTGTCAGCTCATTACCACAGCCGATTAGGTCGGAAAAAAATCTCAACAATATCGAGAAACTGAGCTACTCTCTCAAGCAAAGGCATGGAGTGTCTCAGATTTACAAAATGCTGACGGAATGGCACAGTATAGAGAAACCTCCATATATAGGAAAATGGGAGAAAGAAATAGGAATACACTTGCAAGGACAGGAGCTAGGGATTGTACTGGGGATGGCGGGATCCACAGCCATAGATGTCAGTACTACAGAATTAAACTACAAATGTCTATACAGGTGGTATATCACCCCAGAAGTGATAAATAAATACCAACCAGGCAAGACAGATAAATGCTGGCGGGACTGCGGCAACATAGGTACAATTTATCATTTATTTTGGGACTGTCCCAAAATAAGAGATTTTTGGCTAGAGGTAAGACAACTGATTGAAGACATCACCGAAATAAAAGTGCCGGACGATCCATGGGCATGCCTATTTCACAAAACAACAATACCTTTAAAGAAATATAAAACGACTCTGGTCCCAACAATGCTGAATGCAGCAAAAGGAACCATACCAAAAAAATGGAGAGAAAAGGAGAGTCCGAAAATAAAGGAATGGTGTAAAAAGATAAATAATAAATATAATATGGAATACCTATGTAATACACAAGAGGAGATTCCAAGAAATATGATAAGAAAATGGGGGAAATGGAAAGAATTTAAAAAATCAACTAAATATATTGAGATAAATAATTAGCATATCTACTATGGGGAGGCATCCTAGAGCGAAACGGCTGGCAAGTAGGGGAGGAATTCTGGGAGGTAGGGGGAGGGTGGGAAGGGAAAAATGTATATGTATTTCTTTTGTGTGCCTTTTGATGCATAATTTAATTATGTAACTTGTGAATCTAAACCAAATTGGTGGAACTCTGTATATTGAGATTTTATATGCAAATAAAAATAAAGTAAAAAAAAAAAAAAAAAAGAACACCTGTCGGGTCTTAGTTTATTGCGGTCTGTGTCCCTGTTAGGGAGATTCACCCTATTTACTGTTATCACAGATGTTGAGAGTGAAAGAAAAGCCAACATTTTGGGTTTGTCACTATTACAGAAATAGAGGAGAACATTTTTGATGGGATACACTTTGAATAGATTTCCTCTCGCTTCATGTTTTGTCTATGGGACAGGAAGCAAACTGAAATCTCGCCTATAGGATACGATGGTGAAAAAAAAAAAAGGGGGGGGGGGGTCCTTCGTTCTACTCTAAGTGCTGGTTCACACATATGCGATGCTGGGAACCCTACGAATCCACAGCGAATTCCCGCATTGCACTCGACTCGTAGGCACTTCACACTGCCATATGCGAATCGCTGGGGTTGTCAATACAAAGTTAATGACACCCCCAGATCAGTTCACATATCGCAGTGCGAACAGTCAATTCCGAAATGAATCGGATCGCATAGGTATGAACACCCATACAATCCGTTTCTGGTGTGCCCCAAAAAAAGGGTCCTGTGCGACTTTGGTCCGAATACGATGCAAATTCAGCCATACAATCCTGTATGGCTGAATTTTCAACGCACAGACATCGCATGTGATTTGCATAGCAGTGCAGTGTGAAATCACATGCATTGTCTGACATTACATATGTGTGAACTGGAACTAAATGTTAATTTGGTTGACAGTACTTACACCGAATGTGCACAGATTTATGCTTGAAAAGTGTGTACGTTCTCCATAATACCAGATCCTTCCTCCTCTTTACTTGCTCAGGAAATGAGGAATTTAAATAGATAAAAGTGACTTGGGGTAGATGGGACAGACTACCAGGGACAGGGGCACCTCCACACTGTCTGGCATGTAAAACAAAGCCCTGGACACAACTTGGTTTTGAGCTTTGGACAGAGAGATAGAGATGTATTGCTTTTTAGGTTCCATTTGGAGAGATTTCCTTCCACGTCCTGTTACAGAGATACAACAGGAAGTGAGGAAAATCAACAACAGGAAGTGAGGAAAATCAACAACAGGAAGTGAGGAAAATCAACTTCATCACAGAAGAAACTTGAAAACCAATAAGGACATAATAAGGGTACATTTATACTGCAAAGTCTGCTCCACAATTCACTTTGGATAGAGTAAAAATAAGGGACATGATACAGTTTGGGAATGATTTAATAGAGGTGACACCCAAGAAAGTCTGTAAACTGTAGAGCTGTACCAATAATTGTTACTAGACCCTAAAATGGCTTTTCCTCAATTCATACAGAGCAGAGCTGTTCTCTGCTCACACACAGCTGTCAAAAAAAAAAAAGCCTCTGGCAAGTGTTTATCAACATTGCTAAGGCTGCTAGATAACTATAAACACAATGCTTTACAATGTATCAATTGGTTCTTTTAGATCAAAGGAATGAACTTCTGTCTGTAAGGCTACATTCACACCTGAGCGTAGCGTTTTCGCGCATTTTTTACCGCGATTTACAGGCGTTTTTTGATTGAATAGATACCAATGGAAAACGCCTGTAATCTGCCCAAAAAGAAGCTCATGTACTTTTATGAGCGTTGGGCGTTTTGTATACAGCGTCAAAACGCTCAGATGTTAACAGGGGCCATTGAAATGAATAGGATTTGTCTTGTTGGGCGTTTTGAGAGCTGATCCTAGAGCAGAAAAACTCCCCAAAAACGCCCCAAAACGCCTAGATGTGAACGGAGCCTAAAAGGAGGGCAGTTTAACCTCTTAACTACTTGCCAACCAGCAGCCGCAGTTATATGGCAGCAGGTTACCGCAAATAGCCGTACCTGTACGGCGGTCCGCGGGAGCGATCCTGGAGGCGTGTGTGCGCCCCCACCCGCCAGCAGGGAAGCTGATCCACGGGGCACCAGCGATCGCTACTCATGATGATGATGTTGTAAACACAGCAGACCGTTGTACTCTCAGGAATCAATACAGAGCTCCTGTTTTCCTCCTATTTAGGATCAGAGGTCTTAGTTACATAGTTAGTGAGGTTGAAAAAAGACATCAGTCCATCCAGTTCAACCTATGATGCGTGTGTGTGTTTGCTTTTAACCGTACATTGTATACCCCTGTATGTTGTGGTCTTTAAGGTATCCATCTAATAGTTTTTGAAACTATCAATGCTCCCTGCTGATATGACTGCTTGTGGAAGAGAATTCCACATCCTTACTGCTCTTACAGTGAAGAACCCCTTACGCACTTTAAGGTTAAACCGCCTTTCCTCTAGTTTTACTGAGTGGCCACGTGTCTTATTGTATTCCCTTTCTCTGAATAGTTTGTTCCTTATGCTCGGGTCACCAGTACAGTATTTGTACATTGATATCATATCCCCCCTCAATCGTCTCTTCTCCAGAGAGAATAGGTTCAGTGCTTGTAGTCTTTCCTCATAGCTGATGTCCTCCATTCCCCTAATTATTTTTGTTGCCCTTCTCTGGACTTTCTCCAGTTCCAGCACATCTTTCCTGAGGACCGGTGCCCAGAACTGGACAGCATACTCCAGATGTGGCCGGACCAGAGTCTTGTAGAGAGGGAGAATAATCTCTTTATTTCTGGAGTGAATCCCCTTTTTTATACATCCCAGTATTCTGTTGGCTTTGCTTGCAGCGGCTTGGCATTGCATGCCACTGCCAAGCCTGTTGTCTACCAGTACCCCCAGGTCCTTTGCCATCCTAGACTCACCCAGAGGTTCCCCCCCTAGTGAGTAGCTTGCTTTCTCGTTTCTGGCCCCCAAGTGCATTACTTTACATTTTTCAACATTAAATCTCATCTGCCATGTAGTTGCCCACCCCATTATTTTGTTCAGGTCCGCTTGCAAGGTTTCCACATCCTGCATAGAAGATATTGGCATGCTTAGTTTAGTATCATCTGCAAATACTGAGATTGTACTAGATATCCCCTCCTCTAGATCATTTATGAATAAATTAAACAGGATTGGTGCCAGGACAGAACCCTGGGGGACCCCACTTTCCACACCCGCCCAATCTGAGTACTCCCCATTAATCATCACCCTCTGGACTCTCCCCTGGAGCCAGTTCTCTATCCAGGTACTCACCTTATGGTCCATACTAGGGATGCACCGAAATGAAAATCTTGGCCGAAGCCGAATAATAATGAAATGCTTGGCCGAAGGCCGAATACCGAACGCGGTGTTTCGCATTTTTTCCATTTATTTTGCCAATTTTTAGGGGGCACGCTGATGGGCACATTTTATGTTAGGGGGCACGCTGATGGGCACATTTTATGTTAGGGGGCACTCTGATGGGCAAAACAAAACATTTAAATCAGCGTTGCTCTTAACATAAAATATGCCCATTAGCGTTCCCCTTAAAATAAAATATGCCCATCAGAGTGCCCCTTAACATAAAATATGCTCATCAGAGGGCCCCTTAACATAAAATATGCTCATCAGCATGTCCCTTAGCATAAAATAAGGGGCACGCTGATGGCCACATTTTATGTCAAGGGAGCACTCTGTTGGGCACATTTTTTTTCTTTTTTTTTTTTTTAAGGGGCACTTTATAGGGCACTCTAATGTAATGAGCATGGCAAGTGGCAACAACATATGACAGTCTGCACACTAATGCTTGTGCAGCTGCCAGCTACCGTATTCTCCCCCAAATGTGCTCAGCTCCACATCACATACCTGAACTGCAGCAAGAGCCAAAAGCCGCGAACAGGGGGGCGGGGCGTGGACCTAGTGTGAAGGAGCCGCAGTCAGGAACAGGGGGTGGGACGCGCGCGTGACGTCACACCCCCTACTCGTGGCCGGACAGGACACCGGCGGCGTGTGAGAAGGGAGTCGCGAGCCGCAATGAGGAAGGTGAGCGGTCAGGGCGGAAGCTGACATTGTTCGGCTCAAAATTATTCGGCCTTTTGACTTATTCGGCCGAACGCCGAAAGTGCTATTTTCGGCCGAATAATGTTCGGCCGCCGAATATTCGGTGCATCCCTAGTCCATACCTACCTTCCTTAGTTTGTACAGTAAGCGTTTGTGGGGAACGGTGTCAAAGGCCTTTGCAAAGTCCAGATACACCACATCCTCAGGCTTTCCTTTATCTAGGTGGCAGCTCACTTCATCGTAGAAGGTTAATAGATTGGTTTGGCACGAACGATATTTCATGAATCCGTGCTGATTACTACTTATAATACCATTTTCATTACTAAAGTCTTGTATGTGGTCCCTTAACATCCCCTCCAAAATTTTGCAGACTACTGATGTTAGGCTGACCGGCCTATAGTTACCCGGGATATATCTCGGCCCCTTTTTAAATATTGGTACCACGTTGGCTTTTTTCCAATCAGCTGGCACCATACCCGTCTGTAAACTATCCTTAAAGATCAAGAATAATGGTCTGGCAATCACCTGGCTGAGCTCATTAAGAACCCTCGGGTGCAAGCCATCCGGTCCCGGGGATTTATTTATGTTAAGTTTCTCTAGTTTAGTTCTAAGTCTATCCTCTGTTAGCCATGGCGGCACTTCTTGAGGTGTATTATTTAGTTCGGCCTTACAAGCGGGGTTCGTGTAGCCCCCCGATTCTTTTGTGAAGACTGAAGAGAAGAAATTATTTAACACTTCCGCCTTTTCTCTGTCCTCAGTGGCCATTTTTCCTTTATCATCTTTTATGGGGCCAATGTGCTCTGGCCTCGCTTTCCTACTGTTTATATACTTAAAGAACTTCTTGGGGTTTTTTTTACTCTCCTCCGCTATATGTCTCTCATGTTCTATTTTAGCCGCCCTGATTTCGTCTTTACATTTCTTATTACACTCTTTGTAGTGCTTAAATGCTGCCAATGACCCCTCGGTCTTGTATTTTTTGAAGGCCTTTTCTTTAGCTCTAATATACATTTTTATGTTGGAGTTTAGCCACCCAGGGTTTAGTTTTGCTCTTTTAAATTTATTTCCCTTTGGAATGCACTGGCCCACCCCCTTGTTAAGTATGCTCTTGAAGCACTCCCATTTTTCCTCCGTGTTCTTTGTTCCCAGGGTTCTATCCCATTTGATATTTTCTAGCAGCAAGCACAGTTTAGGGAAATTGGCTCTTTTGAAATTCAGTGTCCTTATATTACCCTTGTGTTTCCTATTACTGTAATTAATACTGAAACCAATTAACCTATGGTCACTGTTCCCTAAGTTGTCCCGTATTTCTATATCCGTGAGCAGGTCTGTATTGTTGGTAATCAGTAGGTCAAGTACCGCATTGTTTCTTGTCGGTGCATTCACCATCTGACCCATGAAATTGTCCTGCAAAACATTTAGGAACTGCCGAGCCTTGGCTGAGTGCGCGGTTCCTTCCGCCCAGTCTATATCTGGATAATTAAAGTCCCCCATTATAATGACATTTCCCATCCTTGCTGCCCATCCTATCTGTAAAAGGAGGTCCGCCTCACCCTCCTCCCTCTGGTTGGGGGGCCTATAGCATACGCCCAATATTACCTTCCCCACCGTGCCTTCCCTTTGAAGCTCTACCCATAGGGATTCTGCCTCATCCATAGCTCCATTATTAATATCATCCCTCATATTTACCTGTATACTGTTCTTAATATACAGACATACCCCCCCTTTTTTACCCTCTCTATCCCTGCGATAAAGGGAATACCCCTGAATGGTCGCCATCCAGTCATGAGAGCTGTCAAACCAAGTCTCAGTTATCCCCACAAAATCTAAGTCCTCCTCAAACATCAGCAGCTCCAGCTCTCCCATCTTGTTGGCCAGGCTTCTGGCATTGGTATACAAACCTCTTAATTTTGATCGGTTACATATATCCTCATTTAATGTTTTTAGGCTACTCTCTTGATTTTTCCCCATACCGACCCTGGGTATAGGAGCTCCGAACACCCTACCGCTAATGCCCCCATTTCTGCCCTCTGAATCTTGCTTTCCACTGGCTAATTCTACATCTGTACCCTCCCCCCGTCACCTAGTTTAAAAGCCCCTCTGTGTTGATTTTACAAGCCCCACCCCCTTAGGCTCACATTTAACCCTTTAATCACCCCTGGGTTAACCCCTTCCCTGTCAGTGTCATTTTTAAAGTAACAGTGCATATTTTTAGCACTGACTACTGTAGTAATCTCACTGGTCCCCCCAGAAATGTCAGTTAGGTGTCCGATCTGTCCGCCGCGAAGTCACAGTCCCACTACAAATTGCTGATCTCCGCCATTACTGGTAAAAAAAAATAAATAAAAATGACATAAATATTTCCCCTAGTTTGTAGATGCGATAACTTTTGCGCAAACCAATCAAAATACGCTTACTGGGATGTTTTTTACCAAAAATATGTAGCAGAATACAAATTGGCCTAAAATGATGAAAAAATGTTTAAATTTATTTATTTATTTTTTTTTTTGGTCGCACGACTGCGCTGTTGTCCGTTAAAGGAACGCAGTGGCGGCTCACAAAAAACGGCCTGATCATTAAGGGGGTGAATCCTTCCGGTCCAGAACTGTTGAAAGACTAAGCCTTTTTCTGACACTTGTTGCTTACAAGTTAAAATCAGTATTTTTTTCTAGAAGATTACTTTGAATCCCCAAACATTATTTTTTATATATATATATATATATATATATATATATATATATATATATATATATATATATATATATATATATATATATATATATATATTTTTTTTTTTTTTTTTGCATAGACCCTAGAGAAATTAAATGGCGATCATTGCAATATTTTATGTCACACTGTATTTGCGCAGCAGTCTTTCAAATGCTGTTTTTTTGGGAAAAAATACACTTCAATGAATTAAAAAAAAACAGTAAAGTTAGCCCAATTTTTTTGTATAATCTAAAAAAGCTGACATGAGGTTACATGACATGAGAATTGTGATCTTTATTCTAAGCAAAAAAAATGGTGATTCTCTTTTTATCCAGAATGGTGCAGCTCTAGTAAACAGGGAATAGGGGGGTTGATGACAAGGACACAGCTCACCTTAGTATAGAATTCCTCCTTCTGCTTGTCAGTCCAGCCCCTGCAATCCCCCCTCTCCTCCACTCCTACGTCTGACATTTTCACACTTTACAAGACCGGGGATAAGACCATGCGGCTGTACACGAGCCCTGTCATCTACTAGGAACCATTGTCCCGGATGTGTGCCCAGTCGAGCTCCGGAAACGAGTCCCTAGCCATGTCACTTGAAGCGGATTTCCGGGTTGCTGGAACGCATTTCCGCTTCAGGGACGAACATCCCATCATTAGGAGGGGGGAGGAGCTGGGTCTGTCCATTAGATCAGTGCTATTACTGTTACATAAATGACAGGTGACATGAGCTGGAAGGAGAGTTTCTTATGTCACGATCATGTGACCATTCGCCGATATAGTGTATAATATATGAGTAAATTGTGTCACTATAATGTAATCCGGCAATTCCTGATATATTCTGCACATGTATTGCTTGTACCGCACTAGTTATACCCCGATGTTTCCTAGACGTACCGATGGGTAGTTGTAGAGGTCGGCTGTGTGTATTAGATAGGGTGACACTGCTATGCCTGGCTCTACAAAGTTTCTTTAATCAGTTTAAGACTGGGCCTATCTTGACACTTCAACATGTAAAGTATTTTTTTGCAAGAAAAGTACATAGAACCCTTCAAACATTTTTTTTTTTAGCAGAGGATCTGGAGAATAAAATGGTGGGTGTTGCAATTTCTTTATGCCACTCGGTGCTTGTGCAGAGGTTTTTTAAATGCAATTTTTTGGGGAAATGTAGTTTTGAATAAACACAATATATAACCCGTGTATATATTTTTTATTCAGCGCAACTAAAAATAAATTGAAGATAATCAAGCAAATGTTCTCCAACAAATAACTCAGAAAATCTCTAAGGCAAAATGTGAGATGATTGCTGCCAGTAGTGAAATGAGCCTGCAGGAGTGCCCCCCTACCAAGCAACTTGCCTAGGGGGATACTGAGAAGACAGGAGAAGCCAGGAGCGCTGGAGGGGGACCCAATAAAAAAAAGAGGATCGGGGCTGCTCTGTGCAAAACCATTGCACAGAGCAGGTTACCATGTCTATTTTAGTTTTGAATAAACACAATATATAACCCGTGTATATATTTTTTATTCAGCACAACTAAAAAGAAATTGAAAATAATCAAACAAATATTCTCCAACAAAAAAATCAAAGAATCTCTAAGGGCTCTTTCACACGGGCGATCCAATCAGATCCGCCTGTCAGTTTTTTAGGCGGATCTGATCGGATCCTCCATGCAGCTCTATGGGGCAGCGGATGTCAGCGGAGACATGTCCACTGACACCCGCTGCCATCCGTATCCGATCCTGTCCGTGAAATCTGGACGGATGGAAACCCTATTTTTCCATCCGTTCAGTAATCGGATCGGATCAGATGAGAGCGGACAGGCGGTCCACTCTCACCCGATCCCCCATAGAGGGCAGCGTGGGCTGAGACACCTCGCTCTCCGCTCTGCAAGCGGAGACGGAGCTGTCATCCGCCGGCTCAGCGGGGATCGCGGATCGATCCCCGCTGAGCAACACGGATCCGCCTACGGAGGCAGACCGTGTGAAAGAGGCCTAAGGCTATATGTGAGATGATTGCTGCCAGTAGTGAAGTGAGCCTGCAGGAGTGCCCCCCTACCAAGCAACTTGCCTAGGGGGATACTGAGAAGACAAGAGAAGCCAGGAGCGCTGGAGGGGGACCCAATAAAAAGAGGATCGGGGGTGCTCTGTGCAAAACCATTGTACAGAGCAGGTTATCATGTTTATTTTAGTTTTGAATAAACACAATATATAACCCGTGTATGTATTTTTTATTCAGTGCAACTAAGGGCCGGTTCACACTTGTGCGATGCGGGAAGGCTGCGAATATGCACCCTGTTCCCGCATCGCATCCGCACAAGAGGCAGTTCACACTGCCATATGCGATACGCAGGGGGTGTCAATTAAATGTTAACGACACCCCCAGTTTGATCGCATATCGCAGTGCGATCTGACAGGACAGTTCACACAGGATCAGATCGCACAAGTGTGAACCACTGTGCGATCCGATCCTGATGCGGCTGAAAAAATGCCTCCTGTGCGTCTTTGGTGCGGGTGCAGTGCGAATTTCAGCCATACAAAGTGTATGGCTGAATTTGCATCCGCACAGGAGATCGCATGTAATGAAGGAACAGTGCGCTCCGAATTACATGCGATCTCCACAGCCGCACATATGTGAACCGGCACTAAAAAGAAATTGAAAATAAACAAACAAATATTCTCCAACAAATAACTCAAAAAATTCTAAGGCAAAATGTGAGATGTTTGCTGCCAGTACTGCAAAAAAGTGTATTCGCCTCACCTTCAAATAATACAAATATACAGGGTTTGTATGGTCCTTGAAAACCTGGAGAAGTTTTGGAATTTGAAGATGACACTTTCCAGGTCTGGAAAGGTCATGGAAACGAAGGCCTCTTTCACACGGTCCGCCTCCGTAGGCGGATCCGTGTTGCTCAGCGGGGATCGATCCGCGATCCCCGCTGAGCCGGCGGATGACAGCTCCGTCTCCGCTTGCAGAGCGGAGAGGGAGGTGTCTCAGCCCCCGCTGCCCTCTATGGGGGATCGGATGAGAGCGGACCGCCTGTCCGCTCTCATCCGATCCGATTACTGAACGGATGGAAAAATAGGGTTTCCATCCGTCCAGATTTCACGGACAGGATCGGATACGGATGGCAGCGGGTGTCACCGGAGGTGTCTCCACTGACATCCGCTGCCCCATAGAGCTGCATGCAGGATCCGATCAGATCCGCCTAAAAAACTGACAGGCGGATTTGATCGGATCGCCCGTGTGAAAGAGCCCTTAGGATTCCACTAAGGTTTTGGAAAAGTCATGGAAATATAT
Organism: Pelophylax lessonae; assembly: GCF_965119305.1. Lineage (NCBI taxonomy): Eukaryota > Metazoa > Chordata > Amphibia > Anura > Ranidae > Pelophylax > Pelophylax lessonae. The sequence goes on along the minus strand of NC_138773.1, from coordinate 180,241,242 downwards.
ACTGGGGAGCAGCGGGGAGCGGATGCTTAGTTTAATTTATTATTTTATTCCGTAATGTTTTATTGCCAGTGCCACATACTATTTACTTTGCCTTCCGGGTCCGCGGTATGCCCGTGCGCTGTCACTGGCCAGCAGCAGCCGAGGAGATGATCGTGAACCAATCACTGGCAGCGGGGAGGGCCAGCCGCGGTTTGCCTGGAGACACTGTGATTGGCCAGCAGCAGCAATAACAGCCGGGAGATAACAAACCAATCACAGGCAGCGGAAGCGTCACTGGAGGGTGGGCCGGCCGCATGAACGTGATGATGACGCGGAAGGGGGCGGTAGCCGTTGTGGTTACCGCACCCCCGCGTCATCACGTTCATGCGGCCGGCCCGCCCTCCAGTGACGCTTCCGCTGCCTGCGATTGGCTTGTTATCTCCCGGCTGTTATTGCTGCTGCTGGCCAGTCACAGTGTCTCCAGGCAAACCGCGGCTGGCCCTCCCCGCTGCCAGTGATTGGTTCACGATCATCTCCTCGGCTGCTGCTGGCCAGTGACTGACAGTAGGGCAAACTGCGGACCTGGAAGGACACCTACCTGTGATGTCCGCAGCCTCTGACTACCTCCTGTATCATGTCCACAGCCTCTGACCACCTCCTGTATCATGTCCGCAGCCTCTGACCACCTCCTGTATCATGTCCGCAGCCTCTGACCACCTCCTGTATCATGTCCGCAGCCTCTGACCACCTCCTGTATCATGTCCGCAGCCTCTGACCACCTCCTGTATCATGTCCGCAGTCTCTAACTACCTCCTGTATCATGTCTGCAGTCTCTGACCACCTCCTGTATCATGTCTGCAGTCTCTGACCACTTCCTGTATCATGTCTGCAGTCTCTGACCACCTCCTGTATCATGTCCGCAGCCTCTGACCTTCTCCTGTATCATGTCCGCTAAATGTACAGTGTGTGTCGTAAAATGTTTGACATTTCGAACATGGGAGAGGCAGCGCTGTCTAGCCACGCTAAAGGTGCAAAGCACCAGTCTGCAGCTGCGTGCTTGAAAGCTTCCAATCCGATCGCTGGCTTTTTCACCCATGCGCCTGAAGTGACACCGGCTCCCAGCTGCGGCAGCGGTGCTTCCATCTCATCCACTGTAAAACAAGGGACCATTTTGAGTCACGCTGTATCCAGAAACGAAACCCTAACTGCAGAGGTACTGTACACTACAAAGATTGTAATTTCTTTAGTAAAAATATGCTGGGTGTGACATAGATTTTCTTCTTATTTAACATGTATACATAGACATTTCATGAAACATTAGGTCATGAATATTTACGTGAAGTCATGGAAAAGTCATGGAATTTTATTGGTGAAAATGTGTATGAACCCTGAATATAAATTTTGTACAGCGCAATCATCTAGTAAAGTGTTAGCGCAATTATTGTGTGACAAATGGCTGGAATACGCGATAAGAAAATCGGCCGAAAATTTCCGTTCAGTGAGCGATCGGCCTATATTCTACTCGTTAATGCCCAGCCATCAATGAGCGATATCGATATTGAGAACGAAAAATACCGTTTGAAAAACACGAAAAATTCTGTTGTCTCGTTTGTGAAAGAACGATATTCTATATGTTGGTGTTGAGGTCGTTCAGTTTAAATCTGTATAATATGTTAATGTTGGCAACGTTTTCGACCGACGAACACTGTTTCGATGGTCGGCGGGCAACGGTCGGGCGATATTTGGACCGTGTATGTTGGCAACGTTTTCGACCGACAAATACTTTTTCAAAAGTCAGTGGTCGAATGATCGGGCGATATTCTAATTGTGTATTCACACCATAAGACTGCAAAAAATAGTGAACAAATATCCTAATAAGGGAAAAAAACTGTTGAATAAATCCTTATTTTGAATGTTCAAAATTATCGTGCAAACGGTGCAAAAATTATCAGGGAACAAACAAATCTGCACAAATGTCCAAAATGATAAAAAAACATATATAAAAAAGCAGTTGAATAAATCCTAATCGAATGTTCTTGGCACCTCTGTGTACAACAACCAAATTAAATCAGGCGCTCGTGTTATCCACCGCCAGTGCTCACTAGCAGCTCACCTCCAACTTTGACTCCTGTTTTACCAGAGAGTCAAGAGCCGCTGTTCCCCCTGTAGGGATATATAAGGAGATCTGTGTGGATGGATGGATATCCTTAGGTGATTCACAACCCAGCTCTCCCCCCAATGAAGATGTCGATACGAAGACGCAACGCATTTGGAGTTAGGAGCTAGCAGCTGACGCTATCCCGCGACCATTCCCAACCAGACGGCGGTAAGCCGGTGGATACATGATTGTGCAAATTACAGCTGGCACGGATTTCAGAGCCTTTTTATGTGAGTGAGCTACTTTAGGGTTTTATAGCAATAAATTCATTTTTACAGAGAGTACTAGATAGTATGTGGTCTGTTTTATGTGGCCGGTAACACATGTGAGTACCGTATCATGGAGAGAGCTGGTTTGTGAACCACTTAACCATTTGCCGACCGCCAGCAGTACATATACTGCGGCAGGTCGGCTCTGTCCCGCGAAATGACGTACCTGTATATCGCTTCACGGGGGGCGCGCGCACACACATTCGCCACAGGGAAAGCCAATTTGCAGGTCCAGTGGCTGTGATTGCCGCCAGGCACCCGCAATCGCTCCCCATGGAGACAGAACGGCGGTCTGCCGTTGTAAACACAGCAGACCGCGATGAATACTAGCTCATTATGTGTTTCTCTTTCAGGTTGAAAAAAAAAATAAAACATTTTTAATGGGTTTACAACCTCTTTAACACGTCAATCATCCCAACATTTGTTTATTTACACATTTCATTTTGTTAAGAAGGGTAGGTCACTTAGCTCACCACATTCTCTCAATGCTAATGGAAATCTTTGCATGCATTATTGTAAAAGAAATTTGTAAGTTCTGTATATTATAGTATTTTTTTTTGTGTGTACGGCACACTGCACTCATTGTGCACATGGCACTGTGACTCCCAGTGACAGTGAGTACCGTCACAGCAATAATAATGTTTTCATTACTTGTTTGCATTCTTTTGAGTCCTGATTAGAATTAGCCTGCCTGTGTTACGTCCCTTGTTAACAAAAAGTACAAATGTAATAATAATGTGATACCTCTTTAATCATGTGTATAAAAACCTTCAATTGCATCAAATAAAGAAGTTGTTTTGGAAAAATGCGGAGTGTATCTTTTGTGTCTGTTCCCTACTGCAGTAGCTATTATTAATTTGGAGCCACTAATCAATATGAGGATAGGAGTTGCCTATCTATAAAATTTCCAGAGCAATTATACAACAGCTACTAGGTTAATGCAATTCTGTTGCCTTTAAAAAAATGTTCCTTGCAAAAGAAGGCTGTTTGTGCATACCAGTCGCACCTTGTGGAATCCCTGCTCTCTAGTAGAGCAAAGCCACTGGCAGAATCTTCATACCTGTCAAACATCCAGGTGTATCGGATGTTTGCGCCCCTACACCTTGTGAAGTGGTTCCATCTATAGACCCCTTTGTCAATACTAGTGGTGGATGGAATAACAGTGTACAGCAGGGGATGCAGGTACAGTGTTTCTCAACCAGGGTGCTTTTGGGTTCCCCCCAGGTGCCTTGAGCATGAGACCCAGTTTGCCTTCGATCAGAGATGAATGAGAGGACACTATTCCAGGGAAGGACTGGACTCTATTTGAATGGAGGTCTCCTATGAATAAAGGATATTCTGACATCATGGGGGCTTCTGACTCTGTGATGTGGGCCTCTGGTATATGGGAGGACTTTGATGTGATGGGGGGGGGGGGGGGGAGGTGACAGGACTCACTTTGGTTGGAGGGCCAGCTTACCTTAGAGAGGTTGGAAAATCCCTGTCTCAGCTCCCTGGGCCTCTCTTATGTGTAAGTCACCCTGTGGCTACAGTATTATGGGCACAGGTTGGCCAAGAAAACGATGGACTTAATGGACACTGAGAATATTTTTTTGGATTACTCAAATGGGACAGTGAAATTTGTCAACAATATATCTCAAAGAATATATGAAGACTCTGGGACTCTAGGCCTAACTGCCTATTGCAAATAAGGCTTTGCACAGTCATCCTCCTAGCAGATGATATCATCAGCTCAAGCACCTGTCTTCCACACATCATAGTTATGCTGATTTACTCTGTGTTTACACTTATAATAATGTGTAATTGTGTATTTTGTTTTAGCCTTGTTGCCAGCAGTCTGGTCTTCCAGGCTGGTTTACGTGCACTGAGTTAATTAGCATGTTAATGATAACCTTGTCTAGATGGGATTAGCCATGAGTCAGCTTTACCTCGTTATCTAACCATTGTGTGATGTTTTGGGTAAATATTCGGGTCATTGTTCATTTAGTGACTGACATACTTCTCAAGTGTATAATAAGTCTGTTTCTTGTTCAATAAAGGAGTTTGTTGTTTTCAGATACATATAAGCTAAGTTGCAGGCTAGTTTTGTATGTAGGGCGGCTGGAATATCTGATATAATATCTATGTTCAAGACTGGAGGAAGCCGTATACTGACGGAACCCCACAAACACAGTGTGGATCGTGGTTCTGTTACAGGGGGACTCTTACATGTAGGGGGATCTCTGATGTGAAGGGAGGGGGGCTTCTGATGTGAAGTTAATTTCATCTAGGAAGTTGTGTGCATTGTCCCAGGCTCAGGTTTCCCATTGATAAGTAACATTTACATTTCTTTACGTATGACTGGCATGCCTCGAGACTTTACATACTTTTAAAAAAGATTGAGAAATGCTGATCTAACATACCCAAAAGTAGGTTGGATGTGAAGATACTGCCAACAGCTTTACAGAGAGGAAAGATACCCTAAATGCTCCACAAAAAAGCAAGGATTGTGTGAATGGGTGGCAGCACAGGTAAGTATAAACCATATTCTTTTTATTTTTATCCATCATTAATTGAAATCACTGTCAGCATGGTGAGAGTATTATAAAATAGTCCTTTTCCCTCTTCCCCATCCCCCCCGTATTTGCCCCTCTGCTCTGTTGTTCTTCACACTTGCACCCCCGGATTGTATGCATGTGGGGACACCATCACATCTCCCCATATGTATGGAATCTACATAGGATACGGTCATGGGTGTTACCTTAGCTTTATTATGTATTTACCTCCCTTGAAGCAATAATTAACAGTTAGTCCAATTATTTTTAGGTAATCCCTATCCATTTGGGGGTGTTCCTAGCCCCAGAACACCCCATATATTTTTATATATTTACCTATAACCTTTCTCATCCCCTCTCTGGTCTAACCCCTCCCCCTTCCCTTCATAAAGGTCCAGTTTTATGTTATTGTATTTTTTTTATCCCATGAAATGTCTATCAAGTAATGATTTCTTTGTATTATCATTCACATATGTCTATCTAATATATCCTTTATCATTTATTATGTATTTATGTGTGTTACATTGTAAAGATTTACCAGTGTTTTTAATTCTTATGTACATGCCTTGCTCTGTTCTCTCCACCAGCTGGCAGGAAACTTGGTGTGTGTACAGTATATGTACCACATTATTAGGTGTTCAAATTTGCTTGATAAAGGAACGCACATGCCCCTATGTAAAAACAGCGCACGGTCCGAAAAGCATTGCACTGGCTCTGAGGCCTGCCTGTGTCATCCTGCTCCTGGCTGTGTTCCACCAGCTTTAGGAAGGACTTCAACCATTTTTTTGCCTCCACACGGGGACTCCTGTCACATTCCACCTGGCGGTACCAGCAGCTCCAGCCGCCTGCTCCAACTGGCGTTCTGGACCTACACTTATTGATGTGCCTGTTTTTTACCTATCTATTGTAAGTAGTCCTGTTGTGGGGTTTATTAAAATACACCGTCTTACTGCACTTATAAGCGCTTCTCTGCTTTTGTGTTTGTCTGTGTATATCCAGAGTCTGCTAAACTCAACCAAGAAACCTTTCCTAGTGCCTTGGACATTTTTGAACTTACTATGGAATTATACCTTATAACTACACTTCTTGCATATTAGGTATTATGACTAAGCCTCTGTGCCTAAAACCTTCTTTTCTTGAGATTATTAACTAGGGATGCCAGATTCCATTTTGAATTCAATTTCATTTTCAAATTCGGATAGTTTTGCTATAATTTATTTGGGATTAGTTTAAATTCATTACTATTGTGATCTGGAAATTTGGATTTATCCGAGTAACGTAATTTTTGTCCAAATTTCGATATGGAATGGTCTATTTTTCACTTTACTTGTCAGTAATCTTAATGCTATGGCTAAATGGTATATGCATTATAAATATTCGGAGTGCTGCCCCAGCACTTCTTTTGCTGATTCCCAGTATGAAATTGCTTGTTGCAAGTTTGTATCCATTCTGCAAAAGAGCAAAGCAGCAAGGGTGCAGGATCAGTGTAATAGCACTGTCATTAAGGGAAAAAAACATAGGACACTTATATCTGAACTGTCAGTAATTGACCTGGAGAGCAGAAGGGGTGAATGGTGCAAACTCTGATGAAGGCCGATGCAATGATAAGCCTCCATTTGTATGATTCACCCCTTCTGCTCTCCAGGCCAATTACAGGCAGTTCAGATGTAAGTGTGCTAAGGTTTTTATCTAAAAAATCATGCTACTTCACTGATCCTGTGCCCTTGCTGCTTTGCTCTTTTATATGTACATGGATGGATCGATCCCGGATCTAATAGAGGAGCTGCAGGATAACAGCCTTCTCATCTATAGGAACTGTAGGACTCTTTGCCCAGGGCCGTCATATTGACCGCTGAACTGTTTGATGTGCACATTGTACATATAATGCTGTATTTTTGTAGCAAATTTGCATTCATGTGACGAGTCCAGATACTGACAAAAATGTCTGCTCCAGGGACTTAACCTTACATTAAAAGTGAGAATTTAAAATGAACAGAGAACTGGAATTGTAGATTGCAACCAATCAGACTTCACTGGTTTGACTGTGTTGACCATTCTATTGGCAATACATTAGGTTTCTGTATTTCATTTCTTTTTATTTTCAAAGCTGTTTGCAAATCAAACATTCTTGTGTAAAAAAATATCTTTTCTTTGTACAATATTAGCATGTTTTTATTTTTTTTTATGTTTGTATTGCAGTCTTCAACCCTTTAAAATACTACGGAAAATGAATCCTTGAATGATTTAAAGTGATTCCAAGAGCCCTTTCAGAATGAGGCGCTTCTAAACTGCCCATAAAATGCTTTTGCGGCGCTTTTCAGGTGCTTTTGAGGCATCTGCGGTGCACTTTTTAAAAGGACACTTGACTTAAAAACTGCTCCAAAAACCATTTTAAGGCACTTTTGAAGCGCTTTTCAGGTACTTCCCATTCATTTCAATGGAGAGGGGAATTTTTTAGGTACTTTTTTTTTAGCTCTCCAAACATGCTCCAAAGATGCTGCATGCCAGATTTTTTTCACTGTACTGAAAGCATTCATTGATTTTAATGGGAAGCGTTTTTCATGAGCTTTTCAGGTGCTTTTATTAACACCAAAGCACTTGAAAAACTCCTCAGGGTGAAAGGGCTCTTAAGGGCTCTTTCACACGGGCGGTCCGATCAGATCCGCCTGTCAGTATTTTAGGCGGATCTGATCGGATCCTCCATGCAGCTCTATGGGGCAGCGGGTGTCAGCGGAGACACCTCCGCTGACACCCTTTGCCATCCGCATCCGATCCTGTGCTGAAATCTGAACGGATGGAAAACCTATTTTTCCATCCGTTCAGTAATCGGAGCGGAGCGGATCTGATGAGAGCGGACAAGCGGTCCGCTCTCCTCCGATCCCCCATAGAGGGCAGCGGGTGCTGAGACACCTCCCTCTCCGCTCTGCAAGCGGAGACGGAGCTGTCATCCGCCCGGCGATCCCCGCTGAGCAACACGGATCAGCCTGCGGAGGCGGACCGTGTGAAAGAGCCCTAAGGCAGAAGGTTTTTTTTTTTTTATCTTAATGTATCCTATCCATAAGATAAAAAACCTTCAATGTGCAGCAGCCCCCCCCCCCCCAACACTTACCTATGCCCTATCTCGATTCAGCTATGTCAACAAGCACCTCGGCCGTCCGGGACTCTCCCTCCTGATTGGCTGAGACACAGCAGCAGGGCCATTGGCTCCTGCTGCTCTCAATCAAAGTCGATTAGCTAATCAGGAGAGAGAGGGGGTGGGGCGGGGACAGTTGTGATGGACATCACAGTCTATTGAGCATAAGGAGTGTGGAAAGTCTAGAAGCCTTAAGCTTGGTACACACGTAGCCCAGCGGATTGAACAAAATAAACCTGACGGGTCGCCATACTAACACAGGCAATATTAGTGCACTGGTCTCCCCCGCTGTGCCTTTGTGCTCTGACAGGAGGCTGCCACCCCAACAGAACACACTGTTTAGCGCTGGCAGCCATTGGCTGTGAGTACCGATCGGATGCTGGTCTTCCAGCATATCCCTTTGAACAAAAGCCGGTTGAGCTTCTGTTGCAAAGACAGTTGTACATACTGACTCTGAATGTCGCCCGGTTCTTGCTGAGCCGGCTGAAATTCAGCCTGTGTGTACCTGGCCTCAGGGTTTCAATAGTCCTGAGCAAAATGCATGCTTAGTCTTGTAGTGACTTCAAGGTCTCATGGCTGAGTGTGTGTTTGTGGCCATTTTACAGATTTATATAGTCATGTTCATGCATTTATTTGCCAGTTTGTAAGTAAATTTTCATGAATGCTATTCACCAATCCATGACAGTTTAATTCAGCCAGAGCTACTATTGCGATGTCATCACGCACGGGCACGCTCATCGCGGCTGTGCTGAAGAATTTTATTGCTTGATGTTTGTAAGTGCAATCTTTTTTAAAATAAAATACTATTGCTGCAGTATAGTACTGTTCCTTTTAATATATATTTGTGCCAGGGTTTGATGGAGAATTAAAAGCCAAGTATTACGCTCTCACAGTGGGGACACTGCTGTTGGAATTGGCTGACGGGGTCGCAGAGCTCATGTGTCATCGGCTCTCTAGGTTGGAACACACAAAGCGCTATCTATCTCTATACTGTGGAATGCTATCTATCCCTTTGGTCTAAGAAGAACTTTTCAGCACTGAAGCACGTTTTTTGTATTCTGTGCACTTTTTTCAAGCACCTGGATGGACTTTTTTTACTATTAAATGATGAACTTTTGCTTTCAAGTTCACTTTGGAACTATGAACTGATAATTTTTATATATAGTATTTATACTTTTCATGCATTTCATTTAACCTTACACTTTATTGCAATTTTGCACATTATATGAAACATTGTTTTTTATTGTATGTTACTTATATAGGAATTTTTTCACCTTTTGGCGTGAGAGATATTTAAAGAGACAGCACATTTTTCTTTATTTTTTGTTATAGTTTTTGTTTTCCGTATTCAGGATCTTATATGGTGCAGCAGTCATTTTTTGGTAGTGGCTGAGCGTGAGATCTAAACTCTATATTGATCACTGGAGAAGTATGCATACTTATACTTGTCTATGCTCGGCCAATGTAAATATGGGAAAAAAATCCACACCTGGAATGCAGATTAATTTTCCAACACAAAGAACAATAACATCTTTTATAACTGATTAAATCAGCCAGACATGACTCCTGGAAAAATAAATTCCCAGAACACAATGTTTTAGCCCATATTCATTTTTTTTGCAGTTAAAGCGGTTGTATACTTAAAAAAAAAAACCCTGCAAGACAAAGGCATAATGAGCTAGTATGCATCGCTGTGATTGGCCGGAGCCGCGATGACGTCACGGGAGTCATTTTCCGGCAAGTTCCTGGCAAGGAACGCGGAAGGTCCGCTGGACCTTCAGAGCGCGTGAGCGGCTGCATGCAGTGAAAATATCTCCTAAACCGTGCCGGTTTAGGAGATATTAATTGTACCTCCAGGTAAGCCTTATTATAGGCTTACCTGGAGTTAAAAGTGTAAAAAAGCGGTATACTACCGCTTTAAAGCTGGCAGTTTCACAAAGAATTTAGGGTGATAAACTGTTTGGTGGGTTCCCATTGATTGAAAATAATTATCAGAGCCAATATAGAATGTTTGTACCAGTTTTATTAATAAAGAAGCTTACACTAAACATATATTTATTATATGAAATGCAGAGGAATTCAGAACCATTGAAGAGTAGCTATAAGTTTAGGCATGCTCATATCATAAAAGAAACCGGTCACTGGGAAACATATGCAGGCTGCTAACGCTTACCTCAAAAAATGCTAGTTGGCTGTCCGTGATGCTAATCAGATGGCTTCAGTGGTTACCAAGGATCAAGCATGCTTATCGGGAGATAGGAGTTTCCTCCAGCTTCATGCTTGTCCAAGGTTAGTGATCTAGAAAGCTACAGACACCCAGGAAGCTAGCATTTTTAGAGGAGGAGGTTAGCAATGGAGTCCCTTGTGTTTCTATCAGTACGTGTCCTTTAAAGAACAAGTACACAATTATGTTGCTCCTTATAACTGATTCAATAAAAGCAATCATAAAACTATGACAAATAAAATAAAATACCCCTGCACAAACACTGTAAGACTTCTAACTAATGAATCACTGTGAAATAACCAAATATTTTGTGAACCAATGTTGCTACCAGAATCTCAAGTGCTCCACACACCAATAGACAAATATCCTAATAACATGATTCAGCACTGCAATAAAATGCAGTGCTGAATGCAATGCAATAAAAACAATTAATCATCATTAGATCCATTACAAACCAATTGTGAAAGTTATATAAATTAAAAATGTCCAAAAATGTAAAGTCCTGTGTGTATTAGTGTCGGTTCACACTAGGACGACACGACTTCGGGCGACTAATGCCGCCGCCCGTGCACCGCGACTTTGGCGCGGCTTGCAACGACTTCACATAATGGAAGTCAATGCAAGTCGCTCCGACTTTGCAAAAAAAAGGTGCAGGAACCTTTTTCTAAGTCGGAGCGACTTGAGTCGCTCCTATTAGAACGGTTCCAATTGCACAGGACGGTCCGCTACTTGTCAGGCGACCAAGTCGCTGACAAATCGGAACAGTGTGAACCGGCACTTAAAGTCTTGTTTTTTTCTTTTTAAAATAACAAACAAGTCATACTTACCTGCTCTGTGCAGTGGTTTTGCACAGAGCAGCCTGGATCCTCCACTTCTCGGGTCCCATACAGGCGTTTCTGGCTCCTCCTTCCTGCTGGGTGCCCCCATAGTGAGCAGCTTGCTCTGGGGGGCACCCCAGCAAGCATGCTCCCGACTCGCGGCTCTGTGTGTCTTTTTACACACAGAGCCGTGGCTCGGCCCAGCCCCCTCCGTCTTCTCACTGGCTCACTGGCTTTGATTGACAGCAGCAAGAGCCAATGCTCCTGCTGTTGCCAAAAGCCAATCAAGAGTGTGAGTTCCAGGAGAAGCAGGGCTCTCGTGGACATCACTGGATTGAGAGGGGGCTCAGGTAAGTATGGGGGGGAGGGGTTGCACACAGGTTTTTTTTTACCTTTATGCATAGAATACATGAAGGTAAAAAACCTTGTGTCTTTACAACCACTTTAACATCAGTCCAAAAACATGTGTTACAATTCTCCTCTGTGAATGCCACCACACCATTAGCAGCTCACCCTTTCTCTTGACCCACAAAAGGTCAAATTGCGCCTGTCACTTTAAGGGCAATATTTTCCTTGGCATACGATATCCTCACGGTTCAACTGGACCAATTTATTAACATCCACCAAATTTCAAAGATGGTACTCAAAAATAAAAAGATTTTAAAACCATCATACTGCTTTCTGTAAAATCGCCAATTTATTAACAAACAAGGAATTCACGTGTGTGAATCACGAGGTGGCATTCACAGAAGACAATTGTAACGTACATTTTTGGACTGATATTAATACACAATGGATTTTCATTTTGGGACTTTATTTTATTTATATAACTGTCATGTTTGGTTTATGCTGGATGTAATGAGAATTAATTGTTTTTGATTGCAGTGCTGAGTTATTTTGTTAAGATAACCACAAAACTATGGTTTCTGTACAGCTCATACTATCACTGCAATGCCTAGAACACACAGACACACAACAAAAATGCAGCATCCTGGTAGAGAAAGGATGTCCGATGAGACTGAACTCCCAATCCTCAGTCAAACTAAATCACCACTGCAGAGCTCAGTTAAACCCAGTAAGTACACACTTAAAGTTTTATTTGATTCAACTCAGCAGAGCTGGCAAGAAAAAAAACTGACAGCTGCTGCACTAATCATGCGATGTTAGTACAGAGATCTCTCCTGTTGTGCTATTGTGTTCTGAGAGGGCCCCCCCCACGTAAATTAACCATTACAGGAAACTTCACTTTTAGTAAGTGTATTTAAACTCCTGTCAGGTTTAATTTGCTGTCTGTTTCCCCATTTGGAAGATTTACCCTCTGTTTGTCCTGGTGACCACTGTCACTGGGACTGAAAGAGATGCATAAAGGGGAAATCTTCCAAAAGGAAAATGTTTTCTGGTGAGAGCTGTCACAGGTGCGGCTATATATATCAGAGGTGGATCACTTTTCAGAAGGCATTCGACAGGCGTGGAGAGGCAACATGTCGCCTCCTTACCGCCTGTTTAACCCTTAATGTAGCATCACCACACCACAACCGCATGCAATGCGGTTTCAGTGCAGACCCATTCACCAGAGAATATAAGAGACAAGAACTCACTGCTCAAGGTTGTGTAATTGCCTGATGACTCACACCGGTGCATGCCCTGGCTCGTCTCCATGAAAACTTGATAAAGGAAAAGGAATTGGCAGCACTCCAGGTTGAGTCAAAATCCAGATTTATTGACTGGACATCCAAATATGACAATCGTGACAAGGTAGACGCATTTCACACACTGTACAATTTTTTGTAATGATTAAGCACACAGTCAGTGTGTGAAACGCGTCTACCTTGTCACGATTGTCATATTTGGATGTCCAGTCAATAAATCTGGATTTTGACTCAACCTGGAGTGCTGTCAATTCCTTTTCCTTCACCAGAGAATATACTTCCAGCTGCTGTGACAGCATGTGTACACCCCCAGCTACTGCCTCTACAGCTAAAGGGGGAGCAATTGGGATGGTAAAAACTGCTCAACCACATGGTATTACTGCCCCCCAACCTCACATGTTAACAAACCATAGATTCACATCTGTGCAGCTGCATAATACTTGTAGGACAGCCCATTCCTTTAAATAGGCTGCTTTATTTGCTGAAATGCAAAGGAGTCCTCGCCACACCCATAACACACCACATTTGCCAATGTTTGGCAATGTTTGGCAGTAGCATTAAGAATAAATGACACTCCTGTGTGTTTACTAAAGAGCACTGCATTTGTCTGCATGCCACGAACACGCATGATTTTGCATGTGTTCCGCAACACGCAGTAATGTGAACCAAGCCTTAGACTGGGGTGCCTTGAGACTGAAAGTGGTTTTTAAGGGTGCCTTAACTGAAAACACTGCTTTCGACATACAATTTCCCTACAGATCTCTGTCAGACAGTTCTGACCAAGCATAGGGTACAGTACATATGCATCTAAACGGATGCAAGGATGATTATTTAATTCCTAATGCAGAAAACCTATTGTCCGCAGACTTCTTTATCAGAAAGCAGAAGGAGATTTAAAGACCCTGCATGATGGCAGTGCAGTCCAAAAAAGGATTGCAGAATAGAACAGAATATGTCGATTATATTTTTAAAACTGTTTGATTGGACTGGACATAAAGAAGCTAACGGGTCGATTTACTAAAACTGGAGAGTGCAAAATCTGGTGCAGCTCTGCATAGAGAACAATCAGCTTCCAGGTTTTTTTTTTGTCAAAGCTTAATTGAAAAAGCTGAAGTTAGAAGCAGATTGGCTATCATGCACAACTGCACCAGAATTTGCCCTCTTCAGTTTTAGTAAATCAACCCCAATGTGTTTTTAAAAATGCACTTATTCTTAAAATTTTTGTGAAAAAAAGCATTCTATACATTAAATACAGACTTTTTCTAAATGCATATATTACACAACTTAGAACCTATCAACTTATGCATCTATTATAGTCAAGGCAAGATATGATGCCCTGCAACCTCTGTGCCAGATTCTTCAGCACTGTGCATTGACACATGATATCACACCATGCCAACCTATCCATTGCACTTAAAACAGTCATTGTAAAAGAAAAAGGCTAACATGTTGGCAGAGTAACATTAGTGACAACGAAATAAAAAAACAATTTGTTCTAACCATCAGTCATGAACCACAAATATACTAGACTGAGACAAAACATGGCCGGATATTAACAGATTACATTTGCATTCCAATACCAAATGCATCCTTCTGTCTACAATATTGGAAGCCACCTATAGGCCACTAGAACTATAGGAGAAAGAGGTGGTGATAGAATTCTGGTCTATTCTCCTAGAGGTCCTCAGTTTTCCTTGAATTATAGGCCTGGCATGCGTATTCACATTTCTCATTGTCAGCCGGATAATACCACACTGATTTCTAAAAAAAGATTAATGATGAACCAAACATCCACCTGGACACAGCTTACAGTAACATATTTTCAAGAAAGCAACTTGATACTGAAAGATCTCGCAAAGGATGGCTATAGGCACCACTGAAGATACTCTTAATTGCTGAGGGAATCCATCTGTTGAGGAAATAAAGGTAAAAATTCATTTTATTTTAGAAGACCATCAGTTTGGAAAAAAATACTGTACATCATATCTTTGGTGTGGTCATTTTCAAATGGAACATTGTGTGGATAGCGAAGGGTTGACTGACTAAGTTGATTACACTATGTGCAATGTCTAGTTGCATACATAAGAAACAAAAGCCAGGGTGGAATAAACATGTCAGACTCATAAGCTGCAACTGGCGCTAAAGGTCTGTGAATCTTTTAAACAGTGCATCCAAAAACGAAATCACACACAGACCTAACTATTTACAGGCACACCCCACTTTTAAGTACACAATGGTACCAGAGCATGTATGTAAAACGAAAATGTGCTTAAAGTGAAGCAATCCCTTTTTTCATTTCTCAATGCATGTAAATACACTAGCTCCATAGGAAATCTTGGTCAGCTTGACATAGCATTGCTCCCAAACCATGTGACAAGGACACCAAGCTTGGGGAGCATGTTAAGGGGATCCAGGACTATGACATAGTAGATTACCTAGGCAAGCTGGCCAGCCACAAACATGATATGTTGTAGTCCTGGGTCCCCTCTCGGTGCTCCCTAAGTTTGGTATCCCTGTCACTTATGATTTGGGAGCAGTGCCATGTCAAGCTGACCAAGATTTCCTATAGACGCCAATGTTAAAAACCGGGAGTAGTGTCATGCCAAGCTGAACAAGCTGTGTCCTTACTCGCGAGTGTACTTAAAGTGAGTGTACTTAAAGCGGGGTATGCCTGTATATTACTTTTTAGTAATTAGGATACTGTTTTAGAAAAATGAGAGAAGATTTGCAAAAAAAAAAAAAAACACTGGCTAGGAAAGGGTGCTGTGGCTTCCTTAGAAAAGAAAAGAGGGGCAGCTGCCCTTACAGTATTATTTTAAAGTCTTGCCGACCCAGAACACATTGCTCGGCAAGGAGGAAAACTATGTGGTGGAAGCTTTGCAAGTAAGGCCTACTATTTCTTGGGTTTGGAACAAAGCTGGACAGGCTAAGATTGATTTATTACTGTGGATAATCTGATTGTGTTTTCTGGGGCTGGAAGCACAATAAATCTGGTTGCAGCCACTAGCAAGCCTAAGGCCCCTTTCACATATGCGGACTAGGCCTGCACGATATTGGAAAAAAAATATATTGCGATATTTTTTTTCCAACGATATATATTGCGATATTGTGGGACCCGTCCTTTATATGGAGAAATATAAAGGAGGTTGGCTGCAGCCCACTTCAAAATATAACCCTGGAAGGGGTTATATAATAGATTATAAAAAGGAAGAGGAAGTGATTGGTGCTGCCAGTATATATGTGAAATACAATAAATAATCTATATTGACATGGTGTGTATACAAAAAGGGAAAAGTAGATGTATGTATGTATATGTAGAGGAAAATAAATTATTAATATATAAATATATAAATCACCTCTGAATTATTAATAATTTATTTTCCTCTACATATACATACATACATCTACTTTTCCCTTTTTGTATACACACCATGTCAATATAGATTATTTATTGTATTTCACATATATACTGCTACTGGCAGTGGTGGTAGGAGGCTGGAGCGGTGGATTAGAAAGGAGCACAGCCGCATGCCATACATTACATTACTCACTCGTCTCGTGCAGGCTGCAGCCCGCCCCACACGTTCAGTGAGTCTCACTCTCCGCCCTAGTTTTTTCAATGGCACATTCAGGCAACCAATCACGCCGTGAGTAGCGGCACAGCGAACCAATCAGGTGTGCAGGCACGCGTGATTGGTTAGCTGTGCAGCTGCTCACGGCGTGATTGGTTGCCTGAATGTGCCATTGAAAAAACTAGGGCGGAGAGTGAGACTCACTGAACGTGTGGGGCGGGCTGCAGCCTGCAGTGGATTGGATGTGTGACTTCTCCTCCGACCTAACACGCCTAACACGGAAGTCTGCGACTCTGCGAGTCCTCCTGTCCTCCTCCGAGTCCCTCCCCCTGCCTATGCAAATATCCTGACCTCGGCGATATGAATATCGCCTACGGCCACAGAACGATAGTCGATATCATATCGACTATCGTTCAGCCCTAATGCGGACTGTTCAGATCCGCCTGTCAGTATTCTGAACGGATGCCCCATGCATCTCTATGGGGCAGCGGGTGTCAGCGGAGACATGTCCACTGACATCTGATCCGATCCTGTCCGTCAAATCCGGAAGGATGGAAACCCTATTTTCCATCCGTCTGGCGGATCGGATCGGATGAGAACGGACAGACGGTCCGTTCTCATCTGATTCCCCCATAGAGGATAGCGTGGATATGACACCTCCGTCTCCGCACACAGAGCGGAGACAGAGCTGTCAGCCGCCTGCTCAGCGGGGATCAGCAGATCGATCCCCCGCTGAGCAGAACGGATCAGACGACGGAACGGAGCCACGTGAAAGGGGCCTTACTGCTTTGTGGACTTTGTGATACCTGAAAAAATCATCCGATTCCCCCATAGAGGACAGCGTGGATCTGACACCTCCATCTCCGCACACAGAGCGGAGACAGAGCTGTCAGCCGCCTGCTCAGCGGGGATTGGCGGATCGATCCCCCGCTAAGCAGAACGGCTACAACGACGGAACAGAGCCGCGTGAAAGGGGCCTTACTGCTTTGTGGACTTTGTGATACCTGAATAAAACACCATACTAGAGGTGGTTTACCCCAAGAGATGGCAAAAAGCAAAGCTGCTGCTATTAATAACTGCACTGAATTTATACTCACCAAACAATCAGGCACTAGCCTTTCTAAATGAGCATATTCATCTGGAGACATTGGTAACAGAGAATCGGCAGTGTTCAGTCTTGAAGGGTGTCTAGGACAAATAGAATGAAAACAATTAGTTTTATGCCAGTAACTAACTTTCAGAAGGGATGGACAGAACAAAGAAGAAAACAATTAGCTTTATGCTATAAAAATACTCTGCATTATACTTACACTTCTGACACTGATATTAATTCTGTTTTGATGTATCCTGTTGCTTTAGGTCCATCAAGATCCATTGGTTCAGAAGCTATGAAATAAAAGGAATTATAATTATTTAGATGTCTGAGGAGTTTCGCAAACGTTATCCTCTCTCTTTTCAACATTTCTGATGTCATTTCTATGCAATGCTGATTTCTTTGGCACAGCTTTCTGTATCCAGAGCTTTTTACCATATTGTTAATTGAGGCCCAATACATAGGGGCAACAAGGTCGGCGTTTTAAGCCTCAACAATTACAAATTGTGATAAGCTTGTTCTTATTTTGCTTCTCTTTTCTGGCCACCTCTGCACATTTGTGGCAAAATTCAGAAACAGAACTGTTGGGGAACGAGGGGCAGAAAAAGTTGTGATTAGTCAGAAGACTATAATATAAGAAATATCAAACCATCTTTCCTTTCTCTTTTTGGCCTAAATTTATGAAGAAATTCAATTTTTTTATGTTTTATTGGATATGTTTTAAAACAGAAAGTTGAAAATATTGTTTTCTTTTCATCATATTCAGTCTTACTATTTAAAAAAATAAAACAAAACCCAGTGGTAATCAAATACCTCCAAAAAAAAAGGTCAATTTGTGTGAAAAAAAAATTTAAATTTAATTTGCATTCAGTGCTGCATGACCGCGCAATTGGCAGTTAAAATAGCGCAATGCTGAATAGCAAAAAGTGCCCTAGTCATGAAGGGGGAAAAACCTTCCGGGGGTCAAGTGGTTGAATTTGTGAGCATGCTGGTAGTCTATTCAAAGTGACGGCAAGCACTCCCATTATCATCTTTGTTTAACACCTCCAAAATAGACCTGAAGATTGCTTTACAAGCTTCAGCAAAGCTACTCAAAGCTCTCTAAAAGCTTTAAAGCTGAATTCCAGGTATGGCTTTTTTTCCATAGTTACATTGGTTCAACTTGGAGTAATGCAAGTATGCATAGGCCATTTCTGTGGAATCCCTGCACATGTGGATAATCACTGCTACTACAGTAATCGCTAGTATCTTCTGGGCACAATTCACAAAATGCCTTGCATCTATCTAAATGAATGCAAATCGTTCTTTGATTGGATGAGGTGGAGATTGTGACATCGGTGTTACACCTCTTCATCTTGTTCAAAGAACACTTTGAATTTATTGAAAAAAATGAAAGGTGTTCTGTGAATGATGCCTGCGCCGAGCAAGCAACACCCTGTGTTCACTATGCGGCAGGGCAGCCTTTAGGCATGGAACATAGAAGATAGCAGTGATTATTGTAGTAGGGATGATTGCAGTAATGATTATTTGCTTTCATGGAGATCCCATAGGCATGGCATATGCATACTTACAGTTGTCCAAGCTGGAGCAATATGTTTATGCAAATAAAACTTACCTGGAATTCTGCTTTAACGATGCTTTAAAAAAAGCTTCTTGGACACATTGCTCTTAAAAACACTAAAGCCCAAATGTACAAAGATGAAATTATAAAATGTTTATAGCTCTGCCTAATATAATCATTGTTTGAGTACAGGCTTATGTATTCTATATATATTATACCCAATTAATACTATTGGGCTTTTTAGAACCCAGTTTTCCTCCTATTTGCAGTTATTAGACTGAAGCACTACTGGTTATATACTTTGGTAAATATATTGATTATAGGAAAACATTCTGTTATGGGAAATTTGTGGGTTTTCTGTTTTTATAGGGTATAGGCGGCATGTTTGGTAAATTAATGTGTCAAAAGTATTTTGTACTGACTGTATATGGATGGTATTATACTGAAATCCCTTTTTGTTTGAGTTGCACGTCTTGGTGGTGTCACCCATAGGAGATGTTTCCAATATTTGAAAAGTCTCATTCAATTATTAAAGAAACAATGTCCCCTTGCCTATGCAGAGCAAAGTGATTGTATTTCTACAAAGCAACCCCCCTACTCTTTCCAGCACTCCCCCATCACTCCTTCCTCAGCCAACACAAAAATCAATGGTGTCAGTGACGAGCAGAAGTGGTAACATAACCCTCGCTGTCATGTGACAATGTGTAGGCCTTGCAATTGTGCTAGGCCTGTGCACTGTCACAGGGGAGGAGATCACATGCAAGGTGAGTATAAGTGGGTTGGGGGAAGGCCTTTGCTGAGACTCTTTAATGAAAAACAAAATATTATATACTCGTATTTACCATCTGTAGGCCTGGAGTAGTATCTTCCAAATGCTACATCCTTTGATGTGTCTGGATATAAAAATTTCAGTGGATTTTCAGGAATGTTTTCAGCTGCCATTACTTTATAGTTGCGGATAATGTCTGGAAACGTCACAGCAGAAAGTTCCTTTTTTGTATAAGGCTCCACAGAATGAAATACTGGCTCTGAAATGAGATAAAAGTAATCTTATAGTTTATAGAAGGGAGTTCCACATCCTTAGTGCTCTAACAATAATGAACCCCTTATGCAGTTTAAGTTTGAACCGCTTCTCGACCAACTTCATTGAGTGATCACTTGTCTTCTTGTAAAGGTAAGTGGGGGATAGACCAGCGCTATGGAGTGATAAAGCAATATACAGGTATAAAAGCTGCCATCAACCAACCCCTAATAAATAGGAGCCAGAAATGGGTAAGAGAAAATAAAAGGCTGGAATCGGCGCTGGTATATGTAGAGACCAAAATCCTTAAAAGTGATATTATTGTAAAGCCAAATAAATATATGTGTGAACCAATAAATAAATTAGTGCAAGATGAAGTGCAAGTGCAATGTGCAAAAAGCAGAGACAAGATCTAGGCTAAAAAAATATATAAGCCCTATAAAATATTTAAAGTGCTGACAGAGATTTAAAAATTAGTACAACAAGGTGCAAATAAATAATTTATTAGTGAAGTGCTAGAAATATGTATCCAAAAGTAGCGCTCCAGTAGATGTCCAATGACGAAACGCGTAGGACGGTTACCTACGTCAACGTCACTTCCGGTCTGCAGCTTGTAGCCTTGGAACGTGGAAGCACTCCGTCGCTGCATTCATCCTACTGAAATCGATCAGCCTGAATTGTGAGTCGCTACTACTTGTCTTTGTATGCAACTGTATATACTACACCATAGGGTTTTACTGTGTTTGAGCACCCAGATTGGACCCGCTTGTTCGTGAGGACCCTCTGGAACCCGGCTCATTATCACAGATTGGACCCCATATACCATCTTGGAATTCCACCCACCCTCTAACATTGAGCTGTGATTGTAAGGTGGAAACAAGGGTGAGTGCTAAACCTAGTGGGCACTATAGGTATAGGCACCTGAGTCCACTTTCCTCACCTTTTCATTTTTAACTGTCACGGGCATTGGCCCCAGCACGGCTTCCATAGGGGATTTCTCCTCCCCCCCCCCCCCCCATCATAATCAATTTATATTTATATCATCACTGTTTACTTATTTTGCACTGTCACTCAGGCTTTGGATCCTGATTCATTATTTTACTTTTGGATACATATTTCTAGCACTTCACTAATAAATGATTTGCACCTTGTTGTATTAATTTTTAAATCTCTGTCAGCACTTTAAATATTTTATAGAGCTTATATATTTTTTTAGCCTAGATCTTGTCTGCTTTTTGCACATTGCACTTCATCTTGCACTAATTTATTTATTGGTTCACACGTGTGCATATATTTATTTGGCTTTACAATAATATCACTTTTAAGGATTTTGGTCTCTACATATACCAGCGTCGATTCCAGCCTTTTATTTTCTCTTACCCACTTGTCTTCTTGAGTGACCCGAGACTGAATAGTTTCCTCACAATGTTGGAATCACCATTAAGATATTTGTATATCGCTATCATATCACTAAGGCTCCTTTCACACGGGCGGTGCGCCTGACGTAGTCCGTTCTGCTCAGCGGGGGATTGATCCGCCGATCCCCACTGAGCAGGAGGATGACAGCTCAGTCTCCACTCTGTGTGCAGAGAAGGAGCTGTCAGATCCCCGCTCTCCTCTATGGGGGTTTGGATAAAAAACAGACCGCCTGTGGTATTCTTTAATATTGTCACCGGTTAATGTCCCTGATCACCACCACACCAGTTATATAACACTGTACTGCATTTGGGAAAATTGTGAAAAATGTTTTGCTTTTCATTTCTTCATTTTCCAGAAAATTGTGATGAAAAATTACAACTTCAAAAAACTTGCCATGCCTCTTGATAAACACCTTGGACTGTCTACTTTCCAAAAAGGGAAAATTTGGGGGATTATTGTACTGTCCTGCCATTTAGAGGTTTTGAGAAACGAAAGGCCGTCAGTACATCAGGACTGATCAATTTTCAGATATATATATACCATAGGTTGTGGACTCTATAACTTTCCTACAGAATAAATAATAAACACTAATTTGGGGAATTTTCACCAAGGAAATGTAGCAGAATTTATTTTGACCTAAATTCATGAAGAAAGGTTATTTACTTTAAATGTTATGACTTTTAAATGTTATTTGTTTCAAAATTTTCTTGTAACAATTTTTTTGTTTATTTAGCAAAAAATGAAAAACCCAGTGGCGAGTAAATACCACCAAAAAAAAGCGTGAAACAAAATTATAAAACATTTCCTATGAGTACAATGTTGCATGGCTGCCCAATTGTCATTTAAAATGTGACAGCGCTAAAAGTTGAAAATTGGCCTGGGCAGGAAGGGGGTAAAAGTGCATGGTATTGATGTAGTTAAGTCTAATCTGGACACAGATGCATTTTAAGGTACAGCACTATGGTGTTCATTCACTAAGAGTTAAATATCGACTGAAAAAATGCCAGGAAAATAACCAACTGAAAATGGAGACCGAAAGAATTTGCTGGTAAACAGCACATGTGGTAAAATACCAGTAAAGCGGTAATTTCATATGGTAGCTGGTTGTTAAGGAGCAACATGGGGACAAGCCCCCCCCCCATGTTGAGGGCATGTGGCCTGGTATGGATTGGGGGGGGTGGGGGGCCATGCTGTTTTCTGTTTTTAATTGCCAGCATGTTTTTTTTACATTCAGCTGTCAGCATGAAAACCACTGACAGCTGATAAGTCATCTGTTAAGGACACAGCGGCCGGCTGCGTCCTTATTGGGGGGGGGGGGGGGCCCATGCTGCACTGAGCAATACGGTATCTGATACCGTCAGCAAAACCCTGGTGATAAATATTGCGCCTTTTTTTACATTCTGTTCTGTTTGTGAATTGGACTTAACAGTTTACCGCATGTTTTTTTTTGCTATATTTACCAGCACATTTTTCATTTGTGTTAAATATTGCATCATTTTATTTATTTTTTTAAATTGACTTTTTTTCACCGCATGCAATAAATTATGCAAATGAGTCTCATGACCATGTTATCGCATGCTGTAATCTTTAGTGACTTGATCTCTATGTGCCTATTAGATCTATATCAGTCAGTATTAAAGTGGAAGTAAGCTCTAGATTTATACTTTCCTCCATTAAAATCAATAATATAAAATGGACATGATGCTGTTCTTACATTCTCTCTTACCTTTGTTGTTCCATAGCAATTGAGCAATTGTCACCGGCGCATGCGCATATGTCCCGCGATTTACGCGCACTCTCTGTGTGCCGTCTGTCCCTGCCTGTGCCGTGCCTGCATCATTCTCTCTGCGGCATTGCACTGCAATCCCGCCAGGGTCCATCCCCCTGCTCGACTTCCTGAAACATCCCATGTGACTTGCTATGTACTAAGCTAAACATCAGAGCTGATCGCTGGACAAGCAGGAGAGATGGTGCATAACTTGCCAGCTGCAGTGTACTGTATTCCAAACACGCAAGCACACCAAAACAGTAAACAGCTTCCCTTCTGCTTATATTAGTACCTCGGTTAAGAGTAAAGATGCAATTCATTCATATGCCAGAGTTTGTTGCTATGGCTTGGCTAATAATAAATGGGCATGTGCGAAAAATCGGCCATTACTGAGAGAAAGGGCGGAAGTAAACTACATTATAGATGCAGAAGACAACAGAAAACATGGCGCAGGCTTCAGATGGAAAGCAGGGGAACAAAAGTCAACAGAAAAAAATGTAAGAAAGCACCAAGGGGGATAAATAATAAGGTGGAATGATGTAAAAAAACATTCTTTTAATGGCGATTATGTTTTTTAATATTTTGGGCTGGGCTCTTTCACACGGGCAGTTTTTTAGGCGGATCTGATCGGATCCTCCATGCAGCTCTATGGGGCAGCGGATGTCAGCGGAGACACCTCCGCTGACACCCGCTGCAATCCGTATCCGATCCTGTCCGTGAAATCTGGACGAATGGAAATCCTATGTTTCCATCCGTTCAGGGATCGGATCAGATCGGATGAGAGCGGACAGAGCAGCGGGAGCCGCGAAACCTCCCTCTCCGCACTGCAAGCGGAGACGGAACTGTCATCCGCCGGCTCAGCGGGGATCGGCGGATCGATCCCCCCTGAGCAGCACGGATCCGCCTACAGAGGCGGACCGTGTGAAAGAGCCCTTTGGGTGCTAGAGTTTACTACCGCTTTAAAAAAAAAAAAAAAACTACAAAACAAACCCCCTCTTCTCTTGATGAGGCTCATATCAGCTTAGCATGGATACTCTTGTTTCTGAGATGGTAGTGGATATGTGCTACACACTGCTGTACTGCTTATTTCTGCTTTAATGACAGGGTCATGATAGGCAAACTGTACTAAAATAGTAAATATAGCTAAACAGAGTTGAGCAGTTTAATAAATGATTAAACTACAAAATAACACCATATTAATATACAATGATCTCCCTTGTGATCTCACTTTTTCCACCCATTTTCAGCTGTACAGGATAACAAGGGCAGCAATTACACTAGGCTCCTTACTTCACCTTCAAAGCAGTGTAAGAGATATGTTAAATTAG
This sequence comes from Pelophylax lessonae, assembly GCF_965119305.1. Taxonomy (NCBI): domain Eukaryota; kingdom Metazoa; phylum Chordata; class Amphibia; order Anura; family Ranidae; genus Pelophylax; species Pelophylax lessonae. Next base: position 180,216,716 of record NC_138773.1, on the reverse strand, counting down.
GGTTTGCATCCTACAAATGTTCAGCTTTCTTACCATTTTGTGATCTCTCCACCCAGGTAAAGGTGATGGCGCCTTCTTTACTACTTTCACTAAACCTCAATAAAAATGTACCCGGTTCTTTGTCTTTTAGCAGCATACGCTCTCTTTCTTTGCTTATAAAACCCATAATACACCTGTAAGTTTACAAGAAGAGAAAGCATTACTGTATTGTTGTTTACGAACAAATCTACATTACATGATAGCTGCACAGGAAACATAGGATTTTTGTACCCACCATTAAATACTGGCATTCATTAAGTGCCAAAAAAAGTACCGTAATTATTAGTTGCTTTTTACTGCCCCCTACAGGAAGATTTGACACCTGCAAGCAAATAATTGTGGGCTAGTTCAGGGTGAACCCTCTTACTCCCAGAATGCTTCAGGTTTGTAGTAAAGCAGTACCAAGAGCATGATCATAAACACAGAGGGTTAGGCCACATGTCCCTCAATGGACTCCAAAAAAAAGTGTTTTAATGTTAATTCAAAAATCTTTTTTTTTTCTCATCCATTGAGGGACTTAGGAAGTTATTCACCTTTAGGACATCCAAAATCAGTCCAAATGAGGGGTGGGCAACACAGAAAACCAATGCTAACTGGCCCAAGAAAACAACAGAAAACTGGAGAATGCCTGCAGCTCAGAAAGCCACCTGAAGGACCTTACACCTGAGGCCGGCATCAGATGAAGCGTGCAAAATTCATCCGGTAAAATGTGTGACTAGAAGACCAGGTGAAAGCCTTGCAAATCTGGGAAACAGATGCTTTCTCATAAAGAAAGGAAGTACTCACAGACCTAGTGTGATGCACCTTAATAGGAAAAGGTGGAATCTGAACATTGAGACCATGAGCTTGGATGATGGTCTGTCTAAGCCACCTAGAGATGGTAGGACAAGAGGTTGGTGCACCCCTAGAGAGACCACCAGTGAACACAAAATGGAAATTATTATTTTCAAAAGGAGCAGTAGCTAAGAGATCGAGTAACAAAGGCCGGAAAAACATCCAAAGAATGAAGGGAAATTACTTTTCCTTTTGGCGAACTGGAGCTGGACAGAGGAACGGAAAAACATTCTGGTTGAGGTAAAAGGTAGAAACTACTAGGAAGGAAGACAGAAACTAGGCAGGAAGGAAGTCCGGGGCCTCAACACCACCTTTTCACTTTACTAAACCAAAAAATGTCCTTGCCGAATAAAGCTTGTAAAGGCGATGGCTACAATACATACTGTATCCCTTTGTGGGCAAGAGTAGAAAAAGGGATGTCTTTAATGGGTTCCAATATTGGTTTCTGAATCACACAGAGAACAAGATTCAGATTCACAGGGGAAGGAAAAAGGGAGAACTACATGCGAGACTACATGTACAAAAGTGTTAATCAATGAGTGAGAGGCCAAAGGTCTTTGAAACAAGATAGAAAGGGCATAAACCTGACTTTGTGCTGGTAGCCAAACTTGTCCAGATCCAGCTGTAAGAAGAAAACAGGAAGAAGGCTACTATCAGACCCAAGACTCCCATGCAAACGCAGACTGACCTAGATAGCTTAAAGTAGGCAAAATTTTTCTTTTCCATTTTAGATAGAGCAAGGGATGGTTATAACCCGTCATATTTTTTACGCCATTTGTGTCCCATTGGGGAGATTTCCCTTCTTCCTGCCCCAAACAGGAAGTGAGAGGAATTCCCTGCAAATTAAGGGAATTCCTTGGAGATGGGTGGTGGGGCAATGCAGGAAGCATAATTATAGACCTGCTGGCTACTGTTTGATTTTGTTAGTCTCGGACTAACCTATAAATAGGTGGTGTGTGTGTCCCCTGTCAGTTATTTCTATTTACCTTGTAGTGGATGTCAAACTTTAATAAAATTCTTTTCTGATAAAAAGGGAATTCCTTGGAGACACTCAGACCATCAAACCTAGTGTCCCCATTGGAATATTTCCCCTATATTACATTTCTGGGGACAACCCAAAATTTGGGATTTTCTTTTACTTTCACTTTTAATGATAATGGTAAACAGAACAAACAGATGGGGTGAATCCCCCTAATGGGAGCACAGATATCAATAAAAATGAACATGTGTTCTAATCCATCTCCACTCAAACTACAAAAAAAAAGTTTTGCCACTAGTTATACTTTAAATCTGGGATTTTAGAGATTGAAGTTTCGCCTGTGGGAGAAACATTCTGGCCTGTGCTCTAGACCCACATATCTATGCCTTTTAGCTCTTGGAGACCTCCCATACCAAGGAATCTAAGATGCAAGCTGCCCAAATGTCCGCAAACGTTAACAAATGTCCCCCTATTTTAGAAATGGGGATGCACCTTCACACTTAGTAGGTTTGTCTGAGGGTTTGACGGACTTTGAAACTCAGACCTTGCAGGTGGACTGTAAGCCAAGCTAGGGGGTTTGGACTTTGATGGTGCAGGAATGAAGAAACGAAAGAGACACATGTAAAAGGACACGCTGTGCACCATTTACCCCAGTGCCATGTTGCTGAGCTCATCATCATGCAACAGGGAAGAAATTGCATGAGCAGTGTTTGAATCTGAGGAAGCGGAACTCGTGTGACGGCAGAGGAAAGCAACAATGGCTAGTGCTCCATAGCAATGTCCTAGCAACAGGGAAAGTCAGGAAACTCTGCTATTGAGGGGTACATGATTTAATTTTTGTTCATAGGAGCACAGTTTGTTATTATCTACAGGGCAGTTTTTTGCTAAACTACCTACTACTGAGCGCCTCTCTGTAACATATGGCATTGGGCAGGTTGTCTACATGGGCACCCAGAAGAGCTTGGAGAGAGGTGGTATAGACTGCTCACTCTCTATATATACCACAGTCCCTCCCCCCCAAATCCTGGATAGACTTATGACCCCATATACAAAACAGCCCCCATCTTGTATATACGTATGACCCCATATATACCACAGGTTTCATCTTGTATACAGGTATGACCCCCCCATATATACATATATATACATATGACCCCCTATTTGCCACTACACTCTCATCCTGTATAGGCCTATTTTAACCTCCCTACATACCACAGACCCTCATTCGGCATAGACATATGACAACCTATATATACTGCAGCCCCCCCCCCCCCAATTCATGTCTAGACATAGGACCCCCTATATACCACTGCCACACATCTTGCATAGATAGTTGACAACCTATATACCACAGCACTCCTATCCTGTATAGACATAATCAATCTCCCCCCCCCCATATCACAGCCCTCCACCCTGCAGAAACATATAACCCCCCTCTTTAGGACATCTCCCCCATTCTGTATAAACCTATGACCAAAAAAAATATCTTGTATAGGAGTATGATCCCCTACATACCACAGCCCCCATCCTCAATAGACTTCTTATTATGCCCCCTATATAGTACAGCCTAATCCTGCGGAGATAAGTAGGTCCCACATATGGGCTATGCCATGGATGGAGGGGATGTGAAGGGGTGTAGCCCCATTGATGAGGTTGATCCCCAGAACTGTCCATGCTGGGGTGACACATATGACATGGACTAACAGGAGGACAATCTGAGGGTTTTAGGTATTTTCAAAGGCTGGCAAATTAGGATAAAGGCTCTGATGTGACAGAGGAGGCCAGGTCTCCATTGTGCTCCCCCAAAAAAGGCACGTGGTTTCTTTCAAAAGGAAAAATTAGGCAGTGCGCAATTCTGACAGATTAACAGGTATTTTCTTGTACTTCAAAGGGATATAACATGAGAAAGTTTTGCAGAGATGTACTAATTATATAAATTAAAGTAATTAAAGCACTAATTAAAGTAAATGGGCTGCTTTTATGCAACACACAAAAATGAGCACGTATTATCTTCATATGAAAAAAAGGAGCGGGTACCATCATCCTTGCAGTAGTAATTAGGAGGAACCAGAGACAACTTCCACTATGTCCCCAGAAAAGAATTGAGGAAATAGACTATCTCGGTAACCAAGAGTTACATCAAAATCATAATGAAAATGAATGTTATTGGTACAAAATATAGAAATCAAGTATTCAGATCTATAGATAAAAACAACAATCTCAAACCATATGTTTTTAAACATATAAAAGCATGTTACACTGGTGATGCAATACCCTCAGAAATGTAAGATGGGATATGGAATATGGTTAATCCTCAGTGAATAGTAGGTCCTCAACATGTTTCGTGGACCAGTTCACTTCTTTAGGAGGAATAATTCAAATTACTATCTGTAACAGAAACATTATGACAATCAACTGAGAATACTTATGGAGTTTTTCCACTGCATGGAACAGAACGGTTTGGCTCGCTTTTGTGCATTTCTACTGCATGGTACGGTGTAGGAACGGTTCGGTACGGTAGCGCTTTTCCACTACATGGAACCGAACGGTACGGCTCACTTAAACAGTACCACCTCGGTTGTGGTTCCAAGAGGGCCATACCGGTACCATATCCCACAATCCTTTGCATGCAGCCTTGACTGTTTGTCACTACTAGCCACTGATTGGTCAGAGAATCGTTGTTATCCCACCCACTTACTTTAGTACTACTTTAATGGAAAAGCAAACCACACCAAACCGTACCGAACCGTTCCAACACCGTACCATGCAGTACCATGCAGTGGAAAACCAAACCGGGCCAAGCAGGGCCGAGCAGAGCAGAGCCGGTACTTGCAGTGGAAAAGTGCCAATAGTTATTGATACATTCAACAACAGCAGTGATACAAAGGGGTAGCCACAGGATTGCTTACTAACGAGGACCAGTGTTCAAAGATGGTTAAGGCAGTAACGCAAACAAGTCTCCCCCAAGGTGGACACAGGAAACTGAGGATAGAAAGTGTATGGCAAGTGTATAACTAGCTATAATAAATCAATGCTTAGGTGAAAAAAGAGGCAAGTGATGACAAGCAAAAAGAAGGGGGGAGAGGAGTGGCAAAGAGAAGAGAATGGTAAAGAGCAGGAAATAAAAAAGGAGAAAGAGGGAGGTAAGGGGGGACACATAGAAACAAAGAGAAACTTCTCTCCCCTTTTCTCCTACCAGTTTCTCTTTGTTTCTTTGTGTCCCCCCCCTTCCTCCCTCTTTCTCCACCCCCCCCTTTTTTTTCTTTCTCCTTTTATATTTCCCACTCTTTACCACTCTCTTTTCCCCACACCCCTCTTTTTGCTTATACATGTCATCACTTGCCTCTTTTTTCACACAAGCAGGAATTTATTACAGCTAGTTACACACTTGACATACACTTTCTATCTTCAGTTTATTGGGTGGTGTGCCTGTTCCTGTGGTTGTTGTATGACTCCCTTGTCCGCCATGGGGGAAGGCTTGTTGGCGCTACTGCCTCGACCATCTTTGAGCACTGGTCCTCGTTGGTAAGCAATCCTGTTGCTACCCCCTTGTATTACTACGGTTGTTGAAATTAAGTATGTATTCTCAGTTGACTGTCATTATGTTTCTGTTACAGATAGTACTTTGTATTATTCCTCCTGAAGAAGCAGAATCGTCCGCAAAACATGTATGAAGACACGTGGTCCCTTGTGTCGTCACGCGTAGGGGAGGGGCAAGGACGGACGAAACGCTGCTGCTGGCGAGACTGTCGGGCTGCCAAGCATAGGAGGAGGCAGACGATTACGGCGTCTCTCACTATACCCCCACGGTATTTCCTTCGGTGAATCTTCTGCACTAATGGCTTCCTAAAAGGTGCAATTTATGCATCGATACATGTGAGTGTGATAACTATTGTTTTATTATGAATAAAAGTTTTTAAAGGATTTCAGCACTATTGCAAGTTTTTTATATCTGCATATGACGTGTGATTGGGGGCACTGGCCGGATCGTTGGGGTGGAGCCATATCTATCCAGACGGGCTTTATGAGATCCCCTACATTTATGCTCTTTTGAATCTATATTAAGGTGAGCTTCCACTCACGAGGGAGTGCACGGTTGCTACTGAGCTGTGACACTCTGGTCACTCACTTCTTTGGGGAAGCACCAGCCACTCTTAGGTGGTCTGATCACTTATATTAGGAGTGTTGTTTCATCACCAAATATCACTGGGACTTGTTTACACTGGACTTATATTTTGCACATTGCATCACTTTGCACTTTTTTGTATTTATTATTGATTATCATCTGGGAGTTTAGTGTTTTTTCTACATGTTTATTAATTTATTAATATTTGACTTTTTTAATATTTGCATATTACTTCTTTTGGAATCAATTTTGATCTGTTTTATTCACACACGTATATCATTATATTTTTTATCCTTATTTATTTATTCACTGGCTGATAGTTATTTATATATTTGTGCAGCACTATTTATTTATTTATGTAGAGAACTTACTATTCACTGAGGATTGACCATATCCTACTCTCAGAATCTTACATTTCTGAGGGTATTACATCACAAGTGTAACATGCTTTTATATGTCTAAAACATATGGTTTGAATAGGAGTATTGTTTTTATCTATGTATCTGAATACTTGATTTTTATAGTTTGTACCAATAAAATGTATTTTTCTTATGATTTTGATGTAACACTTTTGTACCGAGATAGTCCATTTCCTCGATTCTTTTTTGGGGACATAGTGGGGGATGTCTTCAGTTCCCCCTAATTATTTTTGGGACACGTTATGGTAACATATGGAAAATATGGTCACCATATACTGTATGTTCTCAGATTACGGTGAAAAGAGGAGAGGATGCTGACCATCAGTGAATTCATGCACTGACAATGATGGTCATTTTTACTTTTCAAGTTGTGATATTAATAATATAGTGTATTTCCTTTACTTCTAAACAGCAGTATATGTTTGAAGAGGCGCTGTTTAAAATGATCTACAGTAGTTGCTTACTCAATACACATAATGCATGCCAGAAGACTCCTCTGTGTTGGTTTTCTAATTCCTATTATTTGAAAGGGAATGTGATATGAAAGGGAAAAAGGTGTTCAGGAAGTGGCCACCTTTCTTCCACATGTAAAAGCAATCCAGCAGCTTTTACATTATTCACCATTGTTGGCTAAAAAAAAAAATAAATAAAAAAGATACCAGGGTCATGACTGCAGCTACAGCCATGACCCTGGTAGAAGCACTTAAACTAGAGGAGGTATAGATATTTCCATAATGAGTCAAGTGGTTACAGTAATCAAACCTTCCTACCACAATGTCCTTTTTCAGTGGGGGGGGGGGGGGGGGGGTAACTGCCTTCACAGGAAGGAAAATTTTAAGAGGAGACACCTTGGCGACCTTCGAAGACTGGGATAGGGTTTAGACTGAATTTTGAATGGTGTTAATATCCCTATTGTAGATCTGAAATAACTGGAAGAAGGGGTATAAATATACAATTGATAAATCACTCACCCATCATTCCACAGGCATAATAGATGCTTTTTAATTAGTTCCAAGATGCCCTCAATCCAAAGCCAAAATGGAAAAGACTTATCATTAAGATTTTCCTAAAAGCAAGAGGATTGCATCAAAACAGTCAGTCTTCATAACAGAAAAATACTTTTTGAATAACTTCAAGGAGTGTATCGAGCAATGTTGATGTTGCAATGTGTTACACACAGGGAGAATTTTGTTAAAAAGCACATATTTATTATTACATTTCATGGGAAGCCCATCAGTGAGCAACTTTTGATATCCAGAAAAACATTACAACAGTGCAATAAATGTAGTAAATGTACAAAAAGTTTACTATGGGTTCTGTGTACACCAACGGAGTCAGAATCTCCAGAGGGCACTTTGCAGGATCACAAAGGGGTGTATTTAAAAAAAAAAAAATTGCATTGATATTTGCCCAGGGTGTGTGCATGTACATTCATTCTATAGGAATGAGGCAAAAAATCAATGGTAATAGGTTATGTTCTGTGCTGGTTGAATGTTTTTCCTTGATTTAAAACAGAACATATTGTACTTGGCCACTAGATGGTGCTAAGTATCAAAGGAAATTGCTACGATACAGAAATGTATTGATTTGAATGAAAAACATTCAACCAGCAAAAAAAAAAACAGTATATTAAACCAGTAAAGCCCTTGGGCTGTGATCTTTTAGAAAGGGAAACACTCAGATTAGAAGCAAATTCCAGAAATCAGAGCAGAAATAACTCAATAGAAGCAAAATACCTTGCAGAATTTTGTCCATGGAATACAGTCATCAGTAGGATTTGGTCCTAAAGATGGAAAACACAAAATAATTATGTTTTAATTCCTCATAAATTCCAGAACATAAACTGAAATACTTATGATTCTTAGGCCCCTTTCACAGTCACACTCCGTCCGTCAGACGGAGTCCGTTTTTCTCAGCGGGGAATCGATCCGCCGATTCCCCGCTGAGCAGGAGGATGTGCTGTGTGTGTGCATGGCAGCCAATCAGCTTCTGACCTCAGCTTGTTCAATTAGGCTTGGACAATAAAACCTGGAAGCTGATTGGCTTCTATGCAGAGCTGCAGCAGATTTTCCACGCTCCGGTTTTAGTAATTCAACCCCAATGTCTTTTTGTTTTTTTTTCAGTGCTGTCAGTGTCCAGTTTTTAGAGATTTTTGTTCAGTTCCTGTTTCGGATTACAGGTAGTCACCAGGGCAAGAAGAGTTCAGGGAAATCTTTTAAATAAATGGCAAAAGTAATGCCATGTGCTAATTAACTAGCTCAATATATATAATTTTTATATCCTATATTACATTTTTGAAAGTTCTGTGCAGAATCGCAGCTGAAATGTTCCAAATGTGATTTTATAAACATGCTACTTAACATGCAGGGCCGGCGCTACCACTAGGCGAACTAGGCAGCCACCTAGGGCGCACTGCAGCCTAGGGCGCAGCCAGGACCACTAGTTTCCCTCTCGGAGTTTGTCAGTGCCTCATTCTCCGTAGTCTGGGGTTGAGAGGGCGCGAATAGCACACTACCATTGCAGCTGCCTCAGCTCCGCTCACACACACACAGAGCAGCATGTTGGTGGCCGCTCTGCCCCGTCCCCAGTCTGCCTTCACTTCCTAGGCCGTTTGTTGTTGAGTTTATTAAAGGGATGGGATCAAGGGAAGTATGGGAATCCCTTCCTGATAACGGGTGGAGGCAGTCTCGCTCACTCCCCAAGCCCCGTGGAGAAGAAAGCTTGACAGGTGACCACACTCCTTATACATTTGTAAGCCGTCATCCTCCTGCCTCTAATTGGCACTCACTGAGCCCTGGGAGTTGGGAGAGCACAACACACAGGCAGCCCACCCCCCCCTCCAAATGGTACGCCCCCCACCCCTACTATTGATTGGCCGTGGGACAAGAAGCGCACAACTCTGTGATGGACTCATGTCTATCCAACATGCCTGCCTCAGCTCACCTATTTTTAAGGGCAGCCCTCAGAAGCTGGCACGAGAAGTCAACTTTGTGAGTGAAGTTCTGCCACCAGTCACACTGCCCCCCCACCACCTGTCACGCTGCCCCCCCACCACCTGTCACACTTACCCCCCACCACCTGTCACACTTCCCCCCCACCACCTGTCACACTGCCCCCCACCACCTGTCACACTGCCCCCCACCACCTGTCACACTGCCCCCCCACCACCTGTCACACTGCCCCCCACCACCTGTCACACTCCCCCCACCACCTGTCACACTTCCCCCCCCCACCACCTGTCACACTTCCCCCCCCCCACCACCTGTCACACTCCCCCCCCACCACCTGTCACACTTCCCCCCCACCACCTGTCACACTGCCACCCCACGACCTGTCACACTGCCCCCCCACCACCTGTCACACTGCCACCCCACCACCTGTCACGCTACCCCGCCACCACCTTTCACACTGCCCCCCTCCACCACCTGTCACACTGCCCGCCCCCCTCCACCACCTGTCACACTTAATTTTAATTATTAGGTTTTTTTTGGGGGGGGGGGTGCCAAATAGTCTAGCACCGACCCTGTTAACATGCACTCAGAATCTGGTGCAGTGCATGGTAGCCAATCTGCTTCTAACTTGAGCTTGTTCAATTAAGCTTGACAATAAAACATGGAAGCTGATTGGTTTCTATGCAGAGCTGCACCAGATTTTGCACCATGCAGTTTTAGTTAAAGAATGTGTAAAAAACTTCTGCTTTGCTGGATTTGGAAAACCCATGGATTTAGTAAAACAAAGGGTGTGAGTTTATATAAACTGTATGAATTACAATTACAAAACATCCACCTATTTCGGACATGTAATACAGTCAAACTCACTGAAGAAGGCTATTATGCTTGGATCGGTTAGCAGTAAAAGGAGGCCAGGCTGCTAAAGAAGCCGATGGTTAGACACCATAAAAGCCAACACCAGCCAGGACATGAAACAATTAAAAGATGCAGTACAAGCAGGGCCACTGGTAGGGCAGTACAGCCAGCCCTAGTTTACCGGGCCTGAGCTCTGTCACTTCAGAAGAAGTGCCCGGGCACCAGCAGGAGAGGAGAGCCAGCTGTACTTCTTTGTAACACCTGTGGATCCCCTGCAGCACTGCCAGCTTTCTCCCTCCAGCAGCTCTGCAGAGGGATCAGTTTTATATATATATATATATATATATATATATATACTGTATATATATGCATGGTGTCCCAATTTGAAGCAGAAGGAGACAGCTGCAGAGTCTCTGCCGGGTGCTGAAACTCTCCCTGGCCAGTAGTCTGCAGTGTTATCTCCTGTCACCAGTGATGAATGTGCAGGAAGCTTGCTCCACCTCCCTCCAGATTGTGATCTCACTGCTCTGTTCAGTGTGAACTCCAGGGTATGGATGCAGCACCGCTGAAGTGGGTGAGAGGGGGTGGGGGGTTGCTGCTGGAGTTAAGGGACAGAAACTTCAGGATTTTGGAGAGGGGTGAATAAGGAGCCAGCCTAGAACTGCAGGTAGCTGACACAACAGTGCTGGAGCTAGGAGCCAGTGGACACCTCTCTCTCTCCAGCTGACAGACATCTCTACCCAGCCATTTCTATATACCACCACCCCTAAGGCCAGTGGTCCCTTTCAGGTAGGTTGTACGGAGCCTCATCATTTCTAACAGCAGCCCTGAGTACAAGAGCAAGATTGTTAGTTCTCCAGTATAATGGCAAATCAGTTCAAGTCGCTACTTTTAAAACAAACAAGATAAATAGAGCAAATGTCAAAATGTATCATCCATGTGATAACATTATTATATAGCAATAACCTGTAACAGAATTCAAGCATCATATAAGAATTATGGTAAATAATGAGAAGAAACCAACAGAACTGTTAATCTATGGGTTCTGACGTACTGTGCCTTCATTAATCCTCTTCAAAAGCCATGTGTTATACAACTTGTAATACGACTTGCAATGACTTCTGTTAAACAAGTCCCACGGCCATCCGAATTGGCTAAGACACAGCGCCATTGGCTCCCACGGCTGTCAATCAAAGTCAGTTAGCCAATCAGGAGAGATGGGGCGAGGCCTGAACCACAGCTCGGCTTGGGTGCCCCCATAGCAACCTGCTTGCTGTGGGGGCACTTGACTGGTGGCAGGAGCTTGGAGCAGTGAAGACTTGACAGGTAGGAGGAGCTTGGAGCAGTGAAGGGGGACCTGAGAAGAGGAGGATCCAGGCCAGTCTGTGCAAAACCATTGCACAGAAAAGGTAAGTATAACATGTATGTTATTTTTATTTTTTATTTTTTTTAGAACAAGACTTTACAACCACTTTAAATTTCTGCCATAAAGACCATGATGATATTTATTTACACCATACCTAATAATTTCTCTTCCAGCATATGCAGCTGGTCTGCGTGAAGTCCTCTTTTGGTTGCTGAAGAAAACTGCCAGCTGAGTACGTCCATCACCTGAGGCCATCTGGCTACTGCTGGGTTTAGGAAAAAGGATAAGTTCTGCAAAAAATAGAACCTATTATTTAATCACCCTAACTAAAAAGCATGGCAGAACAAATGATCATACCACCTTGAAAATAAATATTTATAGAAAGCATTTAAAACTAATAAAACACAGGACAAATAAGTGACTGTATGATAGACGAGCAATTCATAGAAAGATAGATAGATTGTAATAGAATGCAAATAATTACTAACCTTTGTCTCTTCGCACAGCATATTATACCATAGAATAGAAGCCCAGCCACTGGGGAGCTGGCTTACGTTAGAAATCACTACTATTGGGAGGGATGCTGTCTGTGGAGAGATAAAAAAGTGATTTATGGCACATTTACTTTCTGAGATAAAATAAAATGTTAGGCCTTGTTTTCACAGGGCGTATGAATCCGTGTGGGTGTGTGGTCCTGAATACACCCTGGGAGCGTTCTGGGCCGTGCACCTTCATGGATGTCACACTGGGAGCATGGGCAGGGTCCATGCAGTCACTACATCCCAACTGACTGCCTGCCAGGAATGCATGGAACACCTGTGCTTCTCCATGCGGGTAAACACGGCCCTCATAGTTGTACAGATTCACGCGTCCTGTGTGAATGGAGCCTAATTGTGTACAAATACCATTGTGGTTTAAAAGAATAAATTGTCATATTACACTTTTTTTAAAGTGGTTGTAAACCCTTACAAATACTCAGTGACGTGAATGGCCTCATATGATACAAAGATTTAAAAAAAAATCCTCCTACATAAGTCATACCTGTTTATCTGCAGTTTTCTCTCCTCTACATTTGTTTAAAGTCCAGAACTCATAAAGTTTGTCTGACTATCATAAAAAGGGGGGGGGGGGGGGAGCTGAAGTTACACTTTGCAGAGCTCAACGAGAAGAGCTCTGAGAGCTGATTGGGGGAAAGGGACACCCCCCTCCCCTTCCTTGTCAAT